>NC_090284.1:29277768-29998709 GCF_037392515.1 Haliotis asinina
TTTGGATGAAGGGACCTTCACTGGACCATTCATACCCATACTGTTGGATTCACAGTGCAATCACCACTTCCTGATTATCTAGCATGCTGACAGGAGAGTTTTGGATGAAGGGACCTTCACTGGACCATTCATACCCATACTGTTGGATTCACAGTGCAATCACTACATCCTGATTATCTAGCATGCTGACAGGAGAGTTTTGGATGAAGGGACCTTCACTGGATCATTCATACCCATACTGTTGGATTCACAGTGCAATCACCACTTCCTGATTATCTAGCCTGCCAAGAGGATTAATCTGTGTATTGGTTTATTGGTCCTATATTGAACTGCTCATACCCATGTCAGTTTAGAGAGTGTTAATTACAATAAAACTTGTTTGATGGGACAAGAAAGTTGTGCCAGAATAACAGGAACGACACATGCCAGGTTAGATAATGTTTTAATGAAGATAATATTTTTGTAAAATGGTGGGACCAAAATTTTATGCTGGTTTTGACAGTGTGCTGGATTAGACAGCTGCAAGTATTGGAAGGTTTCACTATACTTTCACTCAGTCAATACATATTTCAAACTTACCTGTTGAGCAAGTAAGGATCAAACGGGAAAAATGATTCCAAAATTTCAGTCTGCACAGCAAATCCATCATTATTCTGTGTGGACACAGGGATTGTGCAACGCTTGTTCTTCTCTATGATTGTGTCACAAAATGCAAGCTGGTAAATTCTGAAACAAGTCAAACAAAATTTCTGTAACCTACCATGCTGTAAACATTCATATGCAAATGTTTTCTGAATATATACCAAACACAAATAATAGGAACAATGTAGTATTTTTACACACATCCAAAACTTAAATTACTTAGATTGATTGTTCAGCATGCTTAAACACACTTTCAAAACTGAAATGAAATAAATAGAGTTAAAGGAAAATATATATTTACTCCAATCATAAATTTAAAACTATCAAAGTTCCTGACATTTTTACTCTGCAAGCATGAATATGGTTGTAATGGTCAGTAATGGTAATAACAAGGTAAAAATGTATCAGTTTGTAATTTTGCAATTACATTGCAATGTAATTTTCTATTATTTATTTAACTTTCAAGGAACCCCAATGATCTTGCTGCAGGTGGTAATGCCAGTTTCGCAACTGAACCTATCTCAAGTCACCCCAAATTTGGCAGTGTCATGTCATCACTACAAATACATTTCCAATGACTGAACACTGTTCCTTCTCACAAGCGTTTAATCTCTTGCAGTTTGCAGGTTAATCTGAAGTTGAAGTTGGTTGTATATTATTACATGGTCCAACAAATCTGTCCTAGTGTAAAGGTACAATGACAGATTGTTTAAATGATAGTGTTATTGTTATAATAATTGATTCTGTTTGACAATTTTATTGAAGCAATACTTATTAAGCACTTTCAAACCTAATGGCGAATCTGTTGTTATAAATGTATTTTAAGGAATACGAAGGAGAACTATTTCTTCAAGGGTTGGGATACATACTGTCTTGAACAGAATGGCATTACAACATTTCACAGGTATTAAAACACATCACTGTAAACAGTGATCATAAAGAAGTGGGCTAAAATGTATGTGTAAACTTCAAGGTACCAAATTATAAAAAGTGAATGTCAGGTTATGTGTTTGCAATGAAAAGTGAACAATGTCAAAGCATTTAAACTCTGGTTTGAACTCACTTCTTCTCACGAGTTTGAATGTTTTGACATTGTTAATTTTTCAGTACAAGTACACAAACTGACATTCAATTCCTGATGAATGGGGAATGACAGATTATTTTTCCAGAGTTGTGATCAAGCCTTGGCAAGAGAATAACAATTAACATATCAAGGGAAAGATAATCTGTCATCCCCTGTTATGAGTTGGTGATTGTTTTATTACCCATATCTTTTTCTTATTATTGATCTAAAAATACCAATGAAAATAACAGCCTCTCTCTAAGGAATGTGGGGAATACCCTTATCCCAACACATGATGCAGCTTCATTTCGAGTAACTTCCTCATATTACTGCTAAAAAATGTGTTTTTCTGACTAGCTTAACCGAATACTTTCTTAAATAGTAATGCACATATGTCAAGGATTGAATGCTTGAACTGAGAATGAATAACTGCAAACAAAAACATATTGAATGTAAAAGAGTTTAAGTGTAAAACGGTGAATGAACTGAAAAGATGAATGGAATCCCTAGGGATTCACAGGAAACATACTGCACTCTGTTGTCTTTATGGGTAATAACTGATAATGATTATTCTTGACAAAAATACAAGATTTGTATCCAGTTTTGCATCTATCATTTAAACAAAGAAACCACTGCTCGTTGCTAAGATTAGAACACAATCCTTTATAATTAAATGTTTCTAAAGTTTTTGTTTAAATATATTTGATAAGGTACTTTCTCCCAATTTCATCACGAGATGTAATTTGTGACATTGATTACAATCATTAAAATATAAACTTGCACTGCATCTCCCCAAATAGAGCAATGACTCAGCATTTGTCTCAGGTCAACCGCTGCATCCTTTCAAATGACAAATACTCAGTATCTGACTAAAGAAGTTGCTAGGTTGCAGGCATGTTTGGATTATTCTAAGATAACATCAATTTTTTTGTCAAAACCTGTTGTCATAGATAACTTAATTTGAGTGAAAATATCAGGCTTAAAACATGATAGGTACACAGATGAGCACTTGAACCTCAACAATGTTTAACTGCAAGGACTTTACCTGAACATATTAACCATTACCTTGTTACGGAAGAGAAGGTTTCAACCACAAGAGGCAAACACGATCTTAATGGGTTTAATCTGCATGTAACAATCCTCTGCAAATGTAGTCCTTCAGCCCATTTGTAACCTGTAAAATGATTTAAAACATCTAATACATATTGGAAGTATGCATTATATATCATATAGCAATTCAACATTTACAAACCATGAGTGAGTGCTTCTGATTTCACACACATGAAGATCGTGGTTGATGCGGTTGGGTTGGATTTCAGAGATGCGGATTGACGTTGACTGACACTTGGCGTGATGAGCTGAGTCGGTCTGTGTTCACATTTCATGCATACTCAAAGAAATCAACACACAGCTTCCTCAGGACAAGTTGTGGAACATGGTCAACAATCTGTATGATCAATTCGAACTTGATCCAAAGATAAACTGGCATTTACTGGGTCCAAACCACAGTTGGGCATTCCCATTGTTCACAATCAGTCTTTTGCGGAAGCCAGTAATGACGTGGTCAAAAAATGGGGTTACAAGTTGTATCATTACTTTAAGACGAACGAGTGGAATGACCTTTACTTGGTTTTAGACGACAGCCAGGACTGGGCCCAGACTAAAACTAAACTAAAAGTTTTCACTTAAAACTGCAAACTGAGTTTCACAATTCAAAACAGCGGAATTTTTAACGCAAAGGTATTTTTAGGCATAAAAGCCAAAATAATTTAAGCAATCTCTATCCACCTACCTCAAATTGTTTACTACAGTTTGAGTTCATTCTGTG
This sequence comes from Haliotis asinina, assembly GCF_037392515.1. NCBI lineage: Eukaryota > Metazoa > Mollusca > Gastropoda > Lepetellida > Haliotidae > Haliotis > Haliotis asinina. The sequence goes on from NC_090284.1 coordinate 29,281,302, forward strand.
AAATGTGTTTTCTCACATTTGAGTAAAAACTCAAACTTAAGTCAAAACTCAGGACCGAGAGATGATTGGAAAAAGTTTATGCTGGACACGTTGAAAAGATTCACTCATGCCAGTACTGAACACTTGAACAATTTAATTCCAGTGTAAGTGTGGGCACTGGTGGGTGCGCACATGCAAACGCATTCCAACATCGTTGTCTGAGGGACTACTTCCGACATGCAGAAGTTCGTGTTCGTGTTCAATGTCGAGGATGCCATCAATGCTCTGGCCAATTTGCAGAGTGCCATCCAGTGCTATGAATGTGTGTTGGAATATACCAGGTTGGAAGTCAATTACATGTTCGGCGTGGGATTGTATATGGCTGCAAGCAACATGCAACTGAGAATCCATAAAGTGGTGGGCTACAACAACGAAATCGTCATCGCCACCGCTTATCAAAAGTTGGGTATCAACCCAGATATCAACATCTTAAACGTCCATGAGTACCGGAGAAACGGGCATAGTCATACCATCATCCCCGGAGCCCAGGGTTCAACACACACCAAGACAGCCCATATCTCCAAACAAGTTGGTTGAAAATAAAGGACACATCGATTGTAAAACAGCGCTAGTGGTCAGCGGGATTGTGGTTGTTTTGTGCCTCATTTGGTGAAAAAGCGCTTAGCTGCTATGTACACCAGCCTGGCCAAAGTGATGATGGCTGCCCACAGGTTTTGCAGGGCATGTGACAGTTTTTAACAGCGTGCTCAGCAACCACGTGATAATGCTACCCAGGATTCCTGGAAGTGCTTCAGCGGCTTTACCTACTAGTTTAGCCAGGTTTTTTCAGATGTTTTTTTATCCTGTCTCTGACGTTGCCACCACCTGGCAGTGGCATGCCACTGCTACCCCTCAGCGATACTACCAGAGTCGATATGATGAAGCCCAAAGGCGTCAGAACACTGGTGATGGTAATCCCTCGCTCTCAGAACAAAATTCGGATCCTGTCGGCCAAATGTGGTGTCTTCACTCAGGATTCAATCGATGGTTTCCCGCACACAGTTGATCTGAGATTGATGCTGTTCTCCATTCGAGGAGGCATATTCCAATCGAGTCCGTCCTCATCTTGCAAGTCACGCAATCATTTTGTCGATGAAGGTTTTCGTAGCCTCATCATCTTGGGCCTCGACAAGTATGCTGAACAGCAATGCAGCCACTTACACCATTGATAACGTCTGGCTGGACTTTGACATGGTCACAAGCCCGGAACATTCTATGTCCACCCTGAATGACTGAGACCCGTGACACTAGACGATCTTGCGAGAAGAGAGTGACACGCTGTGGAATATCAACTTGAATGTGCCGAAGTGATCGATGACAGGTATCTTGATCATTCACATGGAGGAATATAAACCATTCGAAAGAGATAGTGAAAAGTTTTTCAATCACGTAAGTGGAAGTGACCAGCACGAGGGCATGCCCAACCAGCTGTTCAATCAAGACATGAGGGCTCACCAGCAATGTGACAGAGCTACTGTTGATCCTACCACACACAGTGGACGTCAACCTGAGAGAAATGGGTCTACCCTATGTGCAGATAGGGGATTACCTGACCACTAAGTATGCGCTGTGGTAGGACATGAAATCCATGGATGATGAGTTGAATGGCAGTGGACACCACATCGACAATAGTAACGAGGGAAAAACCATCCAAATCACCAGGAAGGCTCAAAAAGAAGGTAAATTAAAATTATCTTTGTACGTGAATATGGACACGCAACTGAAAGGTCACATGCAACGTAAAACACAACTTTGCAGATTCTGGTACCTTTCGGTGTGCACTTACCGAAACAAATCATAAAAAATGCCAATTCAACCTATAAAGTTGAAAAAAACGCGATGAAAAAAAAGCCTGCGAAATCGGAGTTCAAACGTTTCACTAAATTCCCCCCAGTGCTGGGGGGAAAACTGGTTTCAACAGCTGCGCTGCGCTGCGTCCATAATGCATGTGCAGTGAATAGGTTCGCGGAGCTTGAAACAATATGATTGCCCAGCGTCTGAGGTCGTGTACACAAACAAGTAAATAATCTACTTGTTACGTAAAAAAACTTGTTGATTGTGGTAAGCAGTTTCTGTCACAGAGAAAGCTCAGTGTCTGGTTTATTCACACCTGCCTGTCTGCTGAAGACAACATGCAATACACAGCTTCAATCACTGACCACGTGCAATTTGAACTTAACACCTATCAGACTATACGACATAAAGAAAATATGTTGATTTATGACTCGTGCACCCGAGTCCCGTGTCTGCCACATTATGTAATTAGGCACGTGTGATACACATAACATGTTTTTATGTCTGTGGGTTGCAAACATACTACATTCATTTTTTTTCAGATGACTGGATCTGACGGAAACTGGTGCAACCTCGTACTTGGACGAATGACGAATGACAGATTACCATCTTTACTGACATGATTTTTGATTGGAGCGCAAATTCAGAGAACAGATATTTTCCAAACCCAACATCTCTATCTACATTCTTCATGGATAACGACTTCTTTCAGTGTATATGATTTTGTTTGACAACAGTATATGAATCCATACTGAAACGACGCATCAAGTACACAAAAAGAAGTTGTTATCCATAAAGAATCTTACTTTCTTGTGACTGGCTATACTTCTAAAATGCCCATCAAACAGATCATCTTTCTGTACACACAATGAACACTCGGCATATCAGCAAATGAAACAGCCAAACGGAAGCCGTCGTTACACTTGAGTGCATATCCACTGGGTTCGGTCTCCCGAGGGCTTCGTTTCGGGGGAAGTAAGCCCAAGTACAAAATATTGCACTTTTGAATCATGATTGTACGCTTATAATTGTGTTTATTTGTTTTTTTTAAAAGCAGCAATGTATATTATATGTCATGAATAAGTGATAAATGTGTTTTAATTATGTTTCATTTTTTGGTTGCATGTGACCTTTAATATAGACAATGGAAGATTCATGCAAGCAATTTACTGATCTACCTTGCTATCTGAACTACGCTATCGCGTGTGGTCAGACAGGTTGTGGGAAGACCATTTTTGTGTTGGACATGCTGGAAGGATACTATCGGGACGTGTTTGATAAGATTTATTATTTGCTCTAAGACTTATTATTTGTTGGCATGAAGATAGAGGATATGGGTGGTGGGTTGATTCGGATTATAGTTTTTCATGTAGTTGTTGTTAGGTTTCGCTAACCATGGAAATCTCTCCTCATAAGCCTCTGTCGATGAACAGGTCCGGTTCGCACTGACTGTTGATAACAAAAATAGTTTTCTTGTTCTTCCTTTAGTCTTGATCATGATTGAGTCTAAGTTTCAATGTTAGATTGACTGTAACAAAACAAAAAGAATATAATTAAGTATATGGCTATTATTTTCCTTCCCTAAAGTCACAGAGCAACATCTTGACATCATATCATATACCTTGGACAATGTAGATTAGAGCACAAAAAATTGAATACTTTCATAAACAAAGTGTGCAAAAGCAGTAACTTAATTACACTGGATACATACAAAGCTTAATATTTCAAACATCTTTAGCACCAACTTTAGGCCAAAAGAGAACACTTGTGAACAAATTTTGAAGTCAAAGTCAATTTCAATAAGTCAAGTCCAAAACAGCAATAAAACATAAATTATGAAAAAATATTATTATTATTATGTTTTGTACAAGTTAAGATGATGCCTTTACAAACACATTTCACCACTGAAAATGTTTATAAGTGAATAAGTGTTTCTTCCCATCGTGTTTTGATTGGTCGTACAACAGTCTGCTGAAGTATTTTATCTACACACAGTGGTTCTTATCACTTTGCTGGATCATGAATACAGTGATCGTCATATGAGGTTAGACGTTGTTGATGTTTATTTTTTTGTCTTCATTCATTTGCCAGCCTCTCAGATAATTACCTATCATGTGTTCAGTTCGCACAAACTGTAGATCGACTACTCTGTGTTGATGTAACAGTTTGAAAAGCTCAGCTTTCTTCAAATGTGAAAAACCTATCAGCCCCAGCTCTTTCGCATGGTGTTTGAGTTGTTTCACGGTGGGAGTGGGTTGTATGTTGAGGTATCTCAATAGCTGGAGTTTCCTCAGTCAAAAGTAACCAATTATACAGCATTCTTTTGCTACCTTCTTAAACTCTCGGCCAGTAGTCATTGTTTTACGTAGATGCAAAAACAATCTTGAATAGGGAGCCCAGTTATGGAGGGGAGGTAACTATATCAACCAATTTCTGTTTTTTTATTGATGTGTTTTTTCACAACAAGCCTTGGTCTGCTCCGGCATGTAGTAAGCTATGTCTAGAAAGACCGTATTGATTCTGTCCTTGGCCCACCATACATCAGTGGGTGGGCAGCGTTTCATGTCTTCTCGCATTTTTTGCAGCGAGATGTCTATAACCGCATCTATCATCTTGGGTTAAGTCACAACTCTTTGACCGCCTCTGAAGTAAGTCAGAATGTGCTCAAAGATATGTCCATTCGTTTATAACAAGCAACATTTCAACCATGATTTGAAATTCCAGGCATCCAAGGTCATCCAGATCCTCTTTGAGTTTGCCAATGATCAAAGGTTTCAAAAAGCTGATATCTATAATTCTACATCCATTGGCCAGCTTCTCAGATACTGACCTACTGGGGAGAGTGCAGTTCGCTCAAACTCTTGATGGACTGTTTTTGTTTGACACAACAATTTGATGAGATCGTTGAATACACGGCTTTCTTCTGCAAACTTATAAAGCTCTTGAGCAGTAAACATCATCATACTTAGGTGCCAAGCCAATTTCTAATATGGCCCCCGGGTATGATGAGGAGGTAACTATATGAACCAATTTGTTTTTTATTGATTTGTTTTTCACAAGTAGGGCAGCAAGCCTAGGTCCCGCTCTGACCCATAGTTAGCTATGTCTAGATTGATCGATTCGATCTTGCCTCTTCCACCCAACATCCTAAATCTTTGTATAGAGAGTGTTCTACATAGTCTCGCACTTTTTGCAGTAAAGCGTCGACAAACACATCTATAATCCTGGGTTGAAACACAACTCTTTCACCTCCGTAGCCATTCTATATATATTTATGTTTTTTTAAAAATATTTTTAAGGATTATTTCTTGGTTTATGAGAATGTCCTTGGTGGTCATCGCCATCCCTAAATTCATGATGAGTATGCCCATGTCCTGCAGGTCGAAATTGAGTTTGATTGTCGGCTGTTCAAGAATCAATTTGGTTAAACGAGCATATCCCACAGGTAGACCGGCGACCACTGAGGCGTGATATCCATTGTTGATGAATGTTTTTCAATCAGACAATTGCAGCGATCCACAGAGTATAATTATTTTCATGGTGCTTAGCTAAACCACCTTTTCTACTGGCGGCAACTCTTTTAGGATTCTTCTTCTTGGTGACTTGTGCTGGTGTTTCCTCCTCATCCTGTTGTGTTGGCAGCGGATATGTAGTATTGTCATTTGTATACTGTCATTTAAAAACTATTATTTTACAAAGGCTTTTGTCAAAAGTGGTCTAGTACCACCATTGTCTATAATACTGAGCACAACCACAAATTTCAGTCAGTCAAACTTGCTCTTTTGGAAACCACAAAAAAGCCTAAAATTCACACACTGATGTGAACACCAAAAGGCACATCTAAGAATCATGGTGAACATGGCGAACATGTGTACCAAGTTTGATAAAGCTTAAGTTTGGGAGATCTGCTCTGGACAACCATCCTCAAAGCTACAGCCTAAGTCCATGGAAAATGCAGAAATTAAAATTTCATTTCTGGGTCCAATCCCCAAAAGGCACATCTAGGGATCATGCTTGATATATGTATCAAGTTTGATGAAGCTAGCATGGATAGTTTGGAAGATCTGCTCCGTGAAGGTCCCGGGGTAGAATAGGCCTTCAGCAACCCATGCTTGCCATAAAAGGCGACTCAGCTTGTCGTAAGAGGCGACTAACGGGATCGGGTGGTCAGACTCGCTGACTTGGTTGACGCGTGTCATCGGTTCCCAATTGCGCAGATCGATGCTCATGTTGTTGATCACTGGATTGTCTGGTCCAGACTTGATTATTTACAGACCGCCGCCATATAGCTGTAATATTGCTGAGTGCGGCGTAAAACTAAACTCACTCACCCCAGACAAGATGACATCCTCATCATCATTCATGGTCACAACCTAAGTCATGTTTCCATGGAAACTGCAAACAATGAAATCAATAACTGGGTCTAAAGGCACATCTAGGGATCATGCTTGATATGTGTACCAAGTTTGGTTAAGTTATCATGAATAGTTTAGGAGATATGCCTAGGACAAAGTATTGTGGACGCACAGACGGATGGAACTCGTTTCTATATCTCCCACAACTTTGTTGCTGCACGGGATAATAACTGTAAATAGACCAGATCAGACCAATGCCAAAGTAAACAGGAACAAGATTCATCAGAAAATGACATATTCCCCTGGCCCTCACATATTTGAAAGGACAAATCACCTGAAGGTTATTTGATGTTTTGTCAACCTAAGTTTGAATCATTTCCATGGAAATCATGGAAAATATAAATGCCATATATCTGTAAACAGCAGAAGGCATCACTTCAAGATCTGCCTCATATGTCTGCAAAGATCTGTTGCAATATATGAAATGGTTTTCAAGTTGTGCTCCGGAAACGAAGTCCATCATCCATTTTGAGACTAAGTCCGAAACGTTTCCATAAACTGAGAGATCACAACCTGTATATAGCAAAAGGCACCACTCTGTGGTCTGCTTCAAATATCTGTCAAGTTTTGCTGAAAGATATTAAATGGTTTTTGAGTTGTGCTCTGGAAATGAAGCCCATCCCTCCATTTGGAGATGGAAGTCCAAATCGTTTCCATGGAAACCCAGAAAATGACAAATCACAAAAACCTGTAAATACCAAAAGGCACCACTTAAGGGTCTGCCACATATATCTACCAACTTTTGCTGACAGATATTTGGAAGTTTTTGAGTTGTGCTCTGGAAACGAAGCACACCTCTCACTTTTGAGACTAAGTTCGAAATGTTTCAATGGAAACCTGTAAATAGCAAGAGTATATATATCTGGCACATATCTACCAACTTTTGCTGACAGATAATAAGACGTTTTTTGAGATGTGGTGTGGAAACGAAACACACCTCTCACTTTTGAGACCAAGTCTGAAATGTTTCCATGGACACTGAGAAAATAGTAAATCACAAAAACCTGTGAAGACCAAAAGGCACCACTTGAGGTTCTGTAACACATATCTACCAAGTTTTGCTGAAAGATATTAAGAAGTTTTCAAGTTGTGCTTCCATGGAAACCGAGAAAATAATAAATCACAAAAAACTGTAAATAGCAAAAGACACCCTTTCAGATTCTGACTGATATATCTACCAAGCTTTGCAGAAAAATATTGAATGGTTTTAAGTCATGCTCTGGAAACAAACCAAAAGCAAAGACCAAAACATTCTATGGAAAAACAATGAAAATAAAAATGCTCAAAATCTGTAAATAGCAAAAGGCACAGCCATAGGTTGAAATTCCTGTGTCTAACAATTTTGGTCTAAAAATATTGAATGGTTTTTGAGTTATGCACCAGAAACAAAATGATTACGGATGGATGGACGACGGACAGACAGACAGACAAGGCGTCGACTATGTCCCCCCGCATTACATGCCAGGGGGTTGAAAACACACCTAAATTTGTCAATGGTATAACGTGTTCTGCCCCGTTGAATTTCAGACATGAGGAAGTCGTAGACCTTGCAATTACAGATTTAATAGCACAAGTAAAGCTCACTGTGTGAGGTGAATCAATTGCTCAATCAGCAGGGTGAACAGTCACAAGACAAATTTGCATATGCCTCTTGCTTACCTGGATGTTACCCGAGCTGTCACTACACCCTTATCATTAACTGTGATATAGCTATGAAAACAATGCTGGTTTGTTTAACAACTGCTTTATTTCACAGAAAACAATTATGAGAAGATTCTGCAGAGTTGGTGTGTTTTTCCTTTTCACTTTGGTAATGGTTTGCATCACTTAAGACTATTTTTTTTAAGTTAGAGAGCTGTTCATTAGGGAGGATTCTGCTCAAATGGACGTCATCAGAAGGCGTTTGGATGAGGCGTCCATTTTGTAGACAGGTTCTTGTCCTGACAAGATAGAGCATCTGCAAGGATGTTGGTCTTTCCTGAGATGTGTCTGGCCATAATGTTGCAACAGTTTTTTTTCCTCACAAGCTTCATAAGGATTTGAGGGTATGTTCAGATGTTAGGTCTACTGATCATAAAGTAGAGTGCTGCACTCATTTCCAGAATGTTTATGTGGCCTGGTGAATCTAACAGCCAGAGACCTCATACAGCTTCTCTTTGAGAACCCCCATGTGAGTGATGAGGTGTTGTTTTGATGAAAGATGATTCCTCAGCCTTTTGATCATTGTGTTTGTTACTATTCAAATAACATGAGTGAACTAAAATAAAATCAAGGGCGGTTTTCATAGAATTAACTTTCTGAAATGAATTTTGCAGGGGTGCAAATTATAACAGAAATATGATGAAAATGTTAAGAGAGGCTTAGAGCGTCCATATTTCATACTTTGTTTCTCATCACCTGACTGTTCCAAGATTCTGGCAGGCAGGCAAAGATAAAGAAGGTAAAGAAGTAAATACCATCCAATATTCAACTATGAATATAAATATGCCCAAACACAAAAGCATAGTGCATTTGGAAGACAGACTTCCTATACAGTTTATGGCAATGTTCCTTTAAAAGAAGCATCAGACAGTATTGTGGCCTCACAACTTCTCCACCAAGCCACAGGGCAGATCATTCAACGTCTATTACAGAAGCAGGGTTATTGCATGCTCACAGGATGGTGAGTCCATAAGAAGTGTTGCTCCCGTCTTCAGGTGCCTTCCTCTATCATTCACAGACTGAGGGACAGGTTCCAGGCCACTGGTCTAGTACAGGACAGACTGAGACCCAGTAAAACAAGAAGGGCAGATGGCCAATGTGTTGTACGCCAAACCCTTCAAAACCAATTCTCACCTGCCAATGCCCAGTTGCCACAAGCTGCAAGGGAAGTCTGTCCTCCACATGCACTAGTTTATTGTGTTTAGAAGTTTGAATCAAACATGGTGCTTGTGTGTTTCATCACCCTTGCTTTTTGCTGTTTTTTTTAACACTATTTCATTTCACTACAACTCAATGAATGTTGAATCAGTTACTTGACTACAAGTTCTAACATCTTGTTTAAAGTGCCCACTGATCACACAAAAAGTTGCATTTACCTTAGAGTATACATGACTTCACAACAAATAAGTTTACATATGCCTATCAAATTTTAGGGTGTTCCCACATTTATTGTTTGTAAGTATTGATGACTATCTGTCAGTCATAAGTAGACTTCAAAGTGTAAAGTGTTGTCTCATGTAACACAATATGTGAATGCACCCTACAAGCTTGAAAGGTAGTGTTACATCCTTGTTCAAGTGGCAATTCATGGTTATTTTAATCCCACATATGGATTCATTACATTGGTTTTTACTGTTCATATTTCCAGAATATCCAGCAAATCTAAGCTCTGAGAAAACTATGCCAAAAATGAAGGTATGACAGTTAAGCCTTACAGCAATATTTATGGGAGATTTTCATCCAACCGATTCTACACAATACTGTTGTAAGTACACATAACACTAATTTCATAATCACAAATTTCTGTCACTACAGAGTTATTCGGTGTGTTTTAGATACATATGTCTTGTTTTTGCTGATTACACAGCACATGCTTCTTTATAGTGGTGATTAGCCCAATCAGAATGACTTTTCATGCACAATAATTAATGAAATCATTTTTTGTCAAATATATCAATTCACTAAAAACAAACCTGAATCTATGTCTTTACATGATTATCAAGGGTTTTTAGAGAAATATATCTGATCCTGAAGAAACATAGCACTGAGGTCATTAATTAATTCCAATCTAAAGTTGATTTTGAACATCAGAAGGACATTTATTGTACCTTAACCTCGCCTTGCAGATGATTAATTAACCACAAAGACTCAACTCTCACTGTAACCTAGTTCCAACCCAGAAAGACACAGTATTGTGGAGTTCACTGCCACATTTGCTTGTGAAAATTGTGACTCCTAACATTGTCAGATCGTAAATTCCAGTGGATGCCAATCTTAAATTGTGATAGGGAGTAAAGATGCAAGAGTTGCTTCCATTAAAATACCTGCTGAAGATTCAAATTTCATTTTGTCAATGAAGTTTAATAAACTTTAAACTCAATTTTCCCTTTTCCTTTTGATGAAATACTATTTTTTTCATTAGGTGGTGTACAACTATGAATGATTGCCACAAGTTTAAAAAGAAAAATATATATTTTATTGTATGGGTGGGTGGGATTTTAATGGGGGGCAGGAGATAAGAAACACAGAATTAAATACAGATGCCAATATCTTAACTTGTGTATGTATTTTTGTACCATATAACAAGGATAACCAGCATAAGCTCTTATCCCCCTGTACAAAATCCACATTCACAGCATGTTTGTGAAAAACGGATAATTACTGGGAGGAATGAATTTCAAAAAAAGCATATTAATGATCACTGATATCAAGTTTTCATGTAACCAGGAATGATTATTCTGAAACGTCACCAATGTACCAAGAATCAGTTGGGATGTTATTGAAAATACACTTACGCGAACGCCGAAGTGCGCTTTCCGCCATATTTGATAGTGTTTACAAAATCACGTTTCGAGAAGGACAGTATTGAGACGCCAATTGCATCATGTACACTTCATAGTTAGCTGCGACAAATGCATCATTGAATTCCCCAGGCATCTTAGAATGAAATTACAAATGGTCTTTGTCGCCAATACCAACTGTCTACACAAAACAAAGCGAAATGTACTTTGTATGAAAACGAACGCTGTGCTCGAAAGACAGCGCTTGACTGAAATGTAAACAAAGAAAAATTCCAATTTTAAACTGCGTAGCATTTTCGGAAATTTTCCAACATCCAGCCGTCTAATCATTCCTTACAATGACTCAATACGCTTAGTATATTCAGGGGAAGAGTATCGTAGCAAGAAAAAGCAAATTGAAAATAGATACAATGAAAGCATTTGGTAATTCATAAGAAACTGTCAAACTTTTAGTGCAGCGTGACGCCATGACTGACGCAAAATCACGCAGAACGACAACGGTACTTATGGCCATTTCTGGCTTCTTCCGTCATTTACAATGTAAACGATAAGAACATATAACAATACACAGATAGTCAGAATAATTCTGATTACTTACATCTCCCATTTATATACAAAAGATCCCTGAATCAAGCAAAAAGTCCTCGCAAAATCCTGTGTACCATTCTTAGCGAAGCCGCCATTTTGAAAGAAATCGGTCATCGGTAGTGTTGTCACAAGTCAACATTGTTGCACATATTAGGCAATTTCTTTGAGGTGAAAGTCGGTTGAACAAGAGTAAACACAATGCCCATACCATTCCCATTGCACTTTTAGTATTGTGATATATATTTTGCACATCGTTCAGATATTTTTTCATGAAATTGATTTCAGTATCTACATATATCCATGTTCAACACCACATCATGTGTGGATATAAGGTATCCGTTTTTATTCTTTGAAAGCTTTTGATTGTTTGAATAATATTTACATGGGAAATTGACTCAGTAAGTGTACTATGCCACATTTTAAGCCTCTACACACGTGTTGGAAGATCACACATAGCCATTACTGCAACATGTGGTTTAGTTCCCGTGATGTGCAATATTCAATACGGTGGGACAAATATTGCAGTTTCATATGAACAGGTTAATAAACAGCGATTTAATTCCAACTTATAAGTAAAACGGATAATATTAATGAAAATGATTTGTACATTTTATGAAATATAGGGGCACACATACTACTATTTAAAGGAATTGTCTTGTTCATTATATTGGTTTGTGTCATTTTTATAGACAAAACAATTATGAATATTAATTGACCAGGTGTGAGTTTGTCAAAACGTTTCATGATTCATTATCATTTTTTTTCGATAATAAAGTCAATTCAAATTCGATTAAAATATATCTGATGGCAGAATGGCTAACTGAAACAATATTTATACGAAAATTGTTAAAAATGTATAAATCAGGTCATGTCTTAATTTGGACAAGCCTTGTGTCCATTTTCTAATACTTCTTTACTGAAAAAAGTGAACTCTTTGTACCTTTCTTGGCACACTTATGAAGGGAATTGATTTCATAATCATGAGAAGAAAAGTCTATTCCTAAATGAATACTCAATGCATATTCAGGTGTTGTGAAATTTTCATTTACGCTAAATTGATGCTAGGCAGGTGCGCGTGTTGCTCACAATAAGATATGTAGTAAAACCGTGTAATTGTTGATATATTCAGGACACTATTTCAGTGATAAAACCTTTCTTTTTACATTTTGGCTAAAAAGTGTTGAATTCTGACACAGAAGCCGAGATCTTTTACACATTGAGTGAAAATTAGGTTAGATATATACTAATCAGCAACCAGAGTCATCACAAATGTCACAAAATGCACAAAACATGCCGTGATGTCAACTAAAATGTCGCATCATTTTCAGTTATTTCATTACATTTGAAAATGTGGCTGTTACTCCGTTAATAATGATGGAAAATTAATAAAAATACATCTACACAAACAGGAGAATATGGGAATCTAATGACTAAAATATGTATCGGATAGGGACATCCAAATCGCTATTACCTGTTTTTTGATGTAGTACACTTGCATCTTTTCTTACAAATTGTGACTCTACCAAAAGGTATCCTCTCACATTGGGGAAATTTGTATTGGAATAGTTTGGTTCACTGTGAACAAAACATAACGAAAATATACTGTCAGTATCCACAGCAAATTCTCTCCATGTGATCGGAGTTACATTGACCTAATGTAAACCATAGGTGAGTTATGCCCCCTTATCTTTATAGGTGCATGACCTCTCTGTCGACGTTTGACGTCATAGTAGAAAATCGATTTTTGACATTTATTGCAGGTCATTTTTGATTTTGTGAGTATGACATTATGCATTAGCACATACATCCATTTCATATACACTTCTGTCATTCAGATATCAACCTGTATTTTCTTTGCTCACACTTTCCATAAAGATGCCAAATTAAAAAAATCGTAGCAGAGTGCTTTTATTGGTGCATGATAAAAAACTGAGAAATTTACTGTTTTTGAACACGCACAAAAGCTTTGGACAACTTTTAGCAGTGTCTATTTCTCAAAATCCTGAGGTGGCCGCAATTATATTTATACCAACGGATAGGAAATTAAATATTCCACATTACTGTGCAATTTTATAGACGTACGCAGATCCAGGACCACGCGAGTGCAAATCTCGCGAAACACACCTCTCACTATTGAGACTAAGTTCGAAACGTTTCTATGGAAACCTAGAAAATAATCTATCACAAAAACCTGTAAATAGCAAAAGCAACCACTTTGTGGTCTGCCTCACATATCTGGCACATATCCACCAACTTTTGCTGACAGATATTAAGAGTTTTTTTGAGATGTGGTCCGGAAACAAGGCACACCTCTCGCTTTTGAGACCCATTCTGAAATGTTTCCATGGACACTGAGAGAATAATAAATCACAAAAACGTGTATATACCAAAAGGCACCACTTGAGGTTCTGCCACACATATCAACCAAGTTATGCTGAGAGATATTAGGAAGTTTTCGAGTTGTGCTCTGGAAACGAAACACACCTCTTATTTTTGACAATAAGTCCAAACATTTCCATGGAAACCCAGAAAATAATAAATCACAAAAACCTGTAAATAGCAAAAGGCAACACTTTGGGTTCTGACTGATATATCTTCCAAGTTTTGCAGAAAAATATTGAACGATTTTTGAGTTATGCTCTGGAAACAAACCTACGCACCATTTGACTAAGACCAAAACGTTCCATCCAAAAACAATAAAAATAAAAATGTCAAAAATCTGGAAATAGCAAAAGGCACAACCATAGGTTCAGATTATTATATCTATCAATTTTGGTCCAAAAATATTGAACGGTTTTTGAGTTATGCTCCTTGAACAAAATGATTACAGACAGACAGAGGGATGGACAGATGGACAGAAAGACGAGGCATTGACTATATTCCCCCATATTACATGCTGGTGGGATAAAAAGTACAAAAGGTACTGTTTTCTTACCTTTCTTACTTTCGAGAATGTCTTTGCTTCTAAAGCAAAAGGCATAAAAAATTGCCTGACAAACTGAGTAGAAAGGTGCATGGTGACTGATATCTGGAAATACAGTCTCTGCAGAGAATTGCTCAAGGTAGCGATGCACCCATTCTACCATCAGCCCCATGCAGGTCTTCAAAGTCCTGAAACAAGCAACAAATTGTCAAGTAATGGCCATTACATTAAAGCAGTATGTGTGGGGGTCATCTCAAGGTAGCCTCATCTGCACCCACCATACTCCTGGGAAGCATGTAGGCTGCACTGTCTTTATGTATATTTCTTCAGAAACATTATTTGTACTTACAAACAAGAGTCATCAGAAGATGACATATCCCCCTGGCCCCCACATATTTGAAAGGACAAATCATCTGACAGTTACATGATGTTTTCTTAGATTAAGTTTGAATCGTTTCCATGGAAGTCATGAAAAATACAAATGCCATATATTTGGAAACAGCAAAAGGCACCACTTCAAGATCTGTCTCATATATCTGCCAAGATCTGTTAAAAGGTATGAAATGGTTTTCGAGTTGTGCTTTGGAAACGAAGTCTATCCCTCCACTTTGAGACGAAGTCAGAATTGTTTCAATGGAAACCAGGAAAAATAAAAATGCGAAAACATTGTAAATAGAAAAGGCACCACTCTGTGGTCTGCTTCAAATATCTGCCATATTTTGCTGTAAGATATTAAATAGTTTTCTAGTTGTGCTCTGGAAACAGTCTAAGTAAACTGCGTCTCAGTGTATTTCATTACACTCCACCACTGAGTCTAACAAAACCTGGGAGAAGGTCGCATCAGGTAACCTTTGAGCAACCAACGACCATCCAATCAAATGCGAGACGGTTAAACAGATTTAACCAATCAGGCAACGGCTACTCTTTAGGGATCGGAGGGACTTTCAAAATATTCAGGTCACCGACACAGATCTCTCCACAAACAAAAATCAGCATATAACACAGTTATTTGACCTGCAGTATATACGCTTTGGGGTTTCTGTTGAGATGTTACCACTACCTAATATTTCCGCAAGATAACATCCTTTAAAAACACTATTTTCAGCGACTGTTTACTCACCATTGTCATGGCAGTATGTACGTCGTGTGCATCATCCTGAAGCGATCGTACGCTAAATAGCATTCAGAATCGTTCGGGTACGAACCTTTTCGAGATAACAAGTTCATAAGGGATGTGCGAATGTGCACTTTCGCGATTTGGTAAGCTGTGTTCTGATTGGTCAATCTGAAAGGTTACCTGACTCGACCTCCCATAAGGTTTTGTTAGACTCAGTAGTAGAGTGTAACGAAAAGTACTGAGGATAAGTTTACTTAGACTGGCTCTGGAAACAAAGCCCATCCCTCCATTTTGAGACTAAGTCAGAATTGTTTCCACGGAAACTGGGAAAATAATAAATAAAAAACCTGTAAATAGCAAAAGGCACCACTTCAGGGTCTCCCTTACATACCTGCCAAGTTTTGTAGAAAGATATCCAGAAGTTTTTGAGTAACATTTCCATGGAAACCCAGAAAATTATAAATCACAAATACCTGTAAATACCACGTTGGGTCTGCCACATATATCTACCATGGACACTGAGAAAATAATAAATCACAAAAATGTGTGATTACCAAATACCTGTAAATACCAAAAGGCACCACGTTGGGTCTGCCACATATATCTACCAAGTTGTGCTGACAGATATTAGGAACTTTTTGAGATGTACTCCAGAAACGAAACACATCTCTCACTTTTGAGACAAAGTCTGAATCGTTTCCATGGGAAACGAGAAACTAAGAAATCACAAAAACCTGTAAATAGCAAAAGGCACCATTTGTAGCTTCTAACTGTGGGTTCTGACTGATACATCTACCAAGTTTTGCAGAAAAATAAAGAAAGGATTTTCAGTTCTGCTCCGAAACGAAGCCCATCCCTCCATTTTGAGACTAAGTCCAAAACGTTTCCATTAAAACCGAGAAAATAATATATCACAAAAAGCTGTAAGTACCAAAAGGCACCACTTCAGGTTCTGACTGATGTATGTAACAAGTTTTGCAGAAAAATATTGAATGGTTTTTGAGTTGAGCTCCGAAAACGAAGCTGATCCCTCCATTTTGAGACAAAGTCCGAAACGTTTCCATGGAAATCCAGAATATAATAAATCACAAAAGTCTGTAAATAGCAAAAGGCACTACTTTATGTTCTGATTCATATATCTTCCAAGTATTGCAGATAAATATTGAACGTTTTTTTAGTTGCTCCAGAAACAAAGCCCACCCTACCATTAGATTAAGATCAAAATGTTCGATGGAAAAAACAAAAAACAATTAAAATGCCAAAAATCTGTAAAGAGCAAAAGGCACAACCATAGGTTCAGATTATTATATTTTTCAATTTTAGCCTAAAAATATTGAAAGGTTGTAAACAAAACGATTAGGGATGGAGAGACGGACAGACGGACAGACAGACAAGGCGTCAACTATATCCCACCGCATTACTTGACGGGGGGGGGGATAATAAGATGATTCTAAATTTGTAACTTAAATAATAACCAGGATTCAGTGCATAAAAGAACCAGGTGTGATACCAATAATCAACAAAGTAATGTAATGTGATCAACAATTGTATTCTAAAACAGAAGACCAAGTCATCAATATCCCCCGCAATGGTAAATACTCTTCATGAAATTGTCAAGTTGTGATGACTATCTCACACTGATCAAACAAAAACAGATATGTAAGACTCCATCCATGGCCTCAAATCTGTGGTGGATTTTTAGATCAATTGTGGATTTCAAAATCCATGACAGATTTTCAAATCCATGGCTTTACCTACCCTAATCTGTGGCTGATTTCCTACCCATCATCATTACAGCATTTCAGCCGAATAGAATAGGGGCTAACGACATTCCATGTATGTGTTTCTTACTTCCTGATACCCCTGAGTAAGGATGAGCTCTAGTGATAAGATCATCTTTCGATATTGCTAATCTTTTTATGACTATCATAAAGCTAATTAAGCTTGGAAAATGTCCTTTTAATATTAAAAAAATACATGAAGAAAGACAAAAAGAATGAATAACATGTAAATACATTCATTTTTATACATCTAAACTTGTGGATCTGATCTGATTTCTGATGAGGCTATGGGAGGTTTGAGTGAATTAGAATTCAACCCTCAACAGGCAAGCTGGGAACCATGTGAGCGAGCAGGGAGGCATGCAAATAAGGCATCAAAGTGCTGACAGCTTCATGTTCTCATGGGACGGCACCAAACTTTCACTGCATGGAGTGCAAGTGTTTATGAAAAACATTAACTGTGTTGTGCTGGCTGGTTTGAAATCTGCTTAGGGTACTGAAAGCATGCTATGGTGTGAAACAACCATGTGAGTTAAAGGTCATTTGTGCAGGCTCCGCATCTGTGTGGTTTGGTGGCATTCTTGGAGGCTGAAACATAGTATTACAATGTTTGCAACTTAATGATCCTACTTTTCTTCCACTGATCACTGGGGACATATTTGGCATATGAATAAATTCCTGCTTCTCAGTGGATGTATACCTTTATGTATCATTCTGCTGCTGCTGCTTCAACTTCATTTGCCAGTACTTTAGCAGTTGTCCGATTTAACTCTTCCTCCACACTTATTAAGTTAGGGCCCCTCCAAAAACCACCATGCTTATGACCATTAATCCACAACAATTGTTGTTATTTGTATTGTATGCATGTTGTCAACGCGCACTTACATTCAGTGATTGACAATAATGTGGTTTTCAAAATGATTCTCTTGCTTGCATTGCACTTACTTTTGCGTTCTCATGTTTACTTCCACATTCTGTTATCTGTCACCATATTACGTCACATTTCATCGTGCAGAAAAGATCATTCTGTAAAATCCATCCCTTCCCATCTTAGCTTGCCTTGTTCTCATCATATATTTTACTTATAAATTTTTAAAAGTTGCAATCCCTCTGTAAATGCTCTTGAATAAAAATGCTATTGGTGTGGTAGGATTCTTGGAGGCTTCAACATATTATTACAATGTTCTAAATTTAGGGGTCCTAGTTTTCATTTGGATCTTGTTTTACCTCCACTTATCAGTGGTGGGGACTATTTTGGCATATAAATAAAAGGGCGATCTTTTTGAATTTGTCTTCTCGTTACTAATCCCCTAGGTGCGCTGATCTGGATGGTCCAACCTTAAACTGACAGCGCATGTCATATGTGCAATGATATGTGTTACTATTACACTTAGAGACAGTTAACTAGTATAGCCTTAACCGTCACTGGGAACATTCACGCTGGTGCATGGACAGCATATCTTTTCCCTTTTAAGATGATACATCAAGTGTTATGCCTCGAAATATTTATTCCATGATTCTATGATACACCTGGGATAGGCATGACTTCTAACATTGCAAGCATGAATCCCAAAATGGCAGTCCCAAACAAGGCGGTGGAATCAGCTGATCGTTTTCAGATCATGTTTTGTTGTTTTGTTGACGTTTTGCAGTCGGTAATTTATGTCAGGCACTAGATGTCTCAGTATCACACAATTAAAACTACAGTGTATTTTCATTGTATATGTACTCAAATCGTCTTAGTATTACGTCCGATATGGCGGCATTCATAGAATTAACTAAGGTGGGGAGTGATGCGATGTGCGAAATGTGAAACACTGAAAGTCTTGTTATGTAAATTTCATTGGGTCGTTCATGATGGGATTGAGATTTCTGACAACACATATATTTCACAGGTACAGAGGAAAGTGAGAAACAATGGTGAAGTAATTGTAAAATAACAGCAACGGATGAAATATGGCAGTTATCGCCTACATGTAGCCAACTGTCAAATGCGATAAATTGGGCATAACTAAAATCCCTCCTGTACTTTTTTTTTTTTTATGTCTGTAACAGTTTGTGATGCATGAAATATTTATTCACTGTAATATTTAGTCATGGTAATAAATAAAAATATTGCACATTTCTACAATGACTGCATTTTAAGTATCTTCAGTTAAGTGTATAAATCAAGATGTTTTTCTTCAGTTATAATAAAGGAAATAATACTAAAATATTAATTTATCAAATATACTAAGCCAAACTACCGTTAGGTTAAGTACATTTTCAAGGTCACTTTCCAAATATTATTTTTCAATACACAGCTAAACAATAGATATATTCATATTGATAATAAATTTCAATCACTAATATAATAAATGGTACTGTTATGCATTGTTAGCATCAAATGGTTTACATTTTCCTGTAGTGCCTACATACATCTTGTCTTCACAATGATCAGATTATTAAAATAGTCATGAAAAAGCTCATATTGTATTTTTTAGACCTTGCTCTTTATGTCTTGTTGCATTATATTGACTTTTCAAATTCTAACACAAACATATCAATTAAGTCAATATCTTTTCCCACTTTACATGTATCTGCATTGTACAATGTTGTAAATCTATCCGATTGTATGCTGGTGTATGTAAATACTTAAATATTAAATTACACATGCATGACTTTATTCAGTCCTTGTACATTGTACTGTTATTCATTATAATATAAATAAATGCATCAGAATATCTACATATAATAATTGTGGAGTTAAATTTATAAGTATACATAAAAATATACAGTAGTCAGAATATAAAATCAAAATGATTAGTGAGGAACTGCTGCTGAAAACGTAATATTTATGTTTCTAACTAACAGTTACATTCTATACGTAATTTCTTCAATTGTCAGGGATGTGTAATGATCACAAATTCTCGATAAAGAACTTCCAAGGAATACTCTTTTGCCGCAGATGTATCTCTGATTTTCTTTTATGTTGCAATCGGTGGTAGTATAGGAACAATTTGTAAGATTTCAATGTGGCAATAGTTAAAGAATTACTGTTGGGAATAACATCAGGGCTGATAATGTATAAAAAAGAATTTTCATTATTTCACAGATGCTACAACACCCGAGACTTGCTCTGTCTCATGTTCTGTCGTAGGAAATGCTGTTTTCATGGCGTTTCCCTGTGATCTTCTATTGTGTCAGTTCATACTGCATTTGGAAATTAAACAAACGATGCCTTTCTAAACTAAAAATCAAAGCAAAATGTGTCAGTTAATGACTTTTTGTCATAATGAAGGCGACCATGGCAATGCATTTGCTGGGCACTGCCTTTACATGTAGCAAGTTGTCGCAGCGCACTTTGAGTCGGGGGCCAGACTGGAAACAAGAAGTTGGACCGTCGCTTATATCATTTCAAAAGGAGAGTTATCGCCCCTCGCAACAAAAAGATCGCCCTTTCCTGCTTCTCGGTGGAAGTATATCTTTAGCTATCATTTTGCTACTGCTGCAATATTGTTTACCAATACTTTGTCTTGCTGCTGCTAGTATCTACTCCATAGTCATCCGATTTCACTCCTCTTCCACAGTTTCTTCTTTGAGTCGCATTTTAGAATTTTGCTCTTCCAGAGTTAAGGTAGGGGCCCTTCAAGACCTGCCATGCTCATGACCATTAACCCACAACAATTTTTATTATTTGTGTTGTATGTGCATTGTCAACGCACATTGCGTTGATGCCACCCGTCCAACGGGGAATGCGTTTTGATAATGTGTTCACTCTCACCACCTCACCCACATGTTGCAAGTTCTCATTTGTCCATGCCCATTGTGCTCCCAATCCATCCACACACACACACTCACACATACCACACCCATCACGGGTAACAGATGACTTGGCCCTACCGAGTAACAGCAACAGTGGCTATAAAAATACATGTATAACTCTGATCGAAAAGAGGACATGAATGTAATTATGACACACAGTCGAACACTGTTGTCTTGATATTGACGGGACCATGAAAAAATATTGACTTATCCGAATATCAACACATCCGCGTTGGGCATATCATCACACACTAACATGAAAGAAATGAAAGAAAACAAAAGAAAACAGCAGACTGTCTATTATTTATTTGTCCTCACAGAGATCACAAATACACACAGTAATCTTGTCATGGTGTCCATTTTGAAATATACAAAAGTTGGATTTACTCCACAGACAATGTGAAGAAATCAGAAAGTTATAACTGACAGGTATATGGTGCTGGCATGAACGCAATACTGGGCAACCACTCTTGATACTTAACAAGTTGAAACTGGGAGTACATCATAATTAGATAAACAACAGGTGACATCTACCACTACCTTTGATGGAGATAGTCACAGTTCAGATGGACAGTTGTCTGAGAAAGGTAGGTGTATATCAACTTCACTTACAAATATCAAGTTAAAAGGATAATTTTACTTGTGGGGACCATGAAATCATACCAAGATACCTGAAATATCGAGGCATTCGTATTGAGTTGAAAGGGTTCAAATAATGATAAATACTGAATGATTTTGCCAGGACCGAGAAATTATCTCCAGACAACCAAGATATTGACTTAGCAGAGTTCGACATAGCAGTGTTCAACTTTATTTCAATTTCAACATAACTTTTAGGACTAAATGAATTATAAACAGGAACTAATATGCATATTTATTTTTTTCATTCAGTAATTTGCATCATTACACACCAGTGGAGTTTATTAGAATGTTTTCTTTTTTGAGGCAGTAAGAATGCACTATACTGGACACATCAGCCATTTATGTGCCACTTGCATCAGTGCATTCTATTTATGGGGATTATTTCGAAGGGTTGGGGATAAGGTTTGGGGTAAGTTTAACATCAGGTTTACGGTTAGGGTAAGCGTAAGCGTAAGGATAAGGGACTTATTCCAACATAATAGGTGGATATCTGGTGCAGTGCATCTGAACCATTTGTTACTTATCCTCTCACATTATTAATACTTTTTTCACACAAAATGTTTAAAGTTCACAATAAGGTGGTACAATGTAGAAAATTTGTTGTAATGAAAAATTGCTTAGAACTTTCACCAAGTCACAATCACAGGCTAGATTTGTTCAGCAAAGATTCACAGCTACCTCACCCTCATGCTATTTCTAGACATGCTCATTTCTCCCTCTCATTCCTTAGCTATACCTGCATTATCCTGCATTATGGTTTTAGTTTGAGCCATATTGGCTCATTCCACACCACATCATGTTGTAGAAAAGGCATTGGGATGAGCATGCCTTATGATATCAGGGCAATTGTCCTTAGATTCAAATCCACAGATGCCTACCTCAAACTCTTGCAAAAAGTAGCTTCAAGGACCAAAATTAGCAGTTTCACCATAAAGTTAGTAGTCAACAAAATACTTAAAATCATGATGGATTCTGGGAAAGATAATATGACACTAATCAAGAGTGAAACAGCCGATTTCAAAATTGTTATTTGCAATGATTCCAGTTCAAATATGTCATCAAATTAAACACTGTTTGACTGTTTACATGAAATGTTATATTTATATCAACTATTTAGGAGATAATCCTTTTGTGTTTACATTTTGGAAGTGATTATATTTGCTTGAACGTTGCTAAATGTTTCATTTCATTTAGCAGAGTTAAACAAATTATAATTACTTCTAAAATGCAAACACAATAGTAATATCTCCATTTTACCATGACAAAACGCATTGCAAATGTGCACTCATTACCCTTGCATAGTGTTTTGCCACTACTACGGATAGAACGCAAGGTGTAACAGGAAAAATTATTTCCACACTGAAGTTTTCTTCAAATACATTTGAACAGATCAGACATCAAAGACGAAGAAGCAGTGATTGTGTGAATTGACTTACATGTTGAACCATGTTTTAAAATGAAACATACAGCTTCATGGATTACAACTTCTTGTTTATTACATTGAACAACATTTCGATGTAGATTTTACATCATTTTCAAACTACATGGAAACCTGGAATACAACCAAATAGTGAAAAGCTTCATATACATGGTGTGTTGTGACAAACAGCGGACTAACATTAACAACAGCATGTGATAGAGTAAACAAGTGCTACATAACTGGAAGAGGCCAGTAGGGCACTAAAACAACAAAGAGCACTAGTGATGAAGCCAATGACGAGTGGGATTAAGTAGAAACAACAAACAGACACAATGCTTAGATCGTCTATGGTTTGATAAGTTCTTCACAGGCTGATGGCATGTAGTATCCTTGGTCCCTATTGATCAAAGGTTTGTGGCGGCAGATTTCGATGGCTTCCAACAGTTTCCTTTCTGTGAAGTCCTATTTTTTGGTTGACAGGACTTCGAATTCGTCAAACTTGATTTGATGAGTGGAGAATTTCTGTTGATGGTCTGAGAGGGCTGATTTGCTGTCTGCCTTGGATTTGTGTTCTTTTATGTGGGTATCAACGTGGCAGGAGGTTTCACCTATATAGGCATCACCACATTTACAGTTGATCTTGTAAATCATTACTTTTGGGGGCTGCATGCTGGAGGGTGCGTTACAGCCATTAGTTTGGAGGATGGTCCTGAGGGTTGGAGAACAAGAGAAGATGGGTGTCAATGCCTGCATGGTGTTTTAGGAACCTGATGATTTGATGGGAGGTCTTGCCAGTGTAAGGAAGGGTAATTCTAATGGGGGCGGTTTCTTGCTTGGTCAGTTTGGGATTGTCCTGGAGCATGGTGGTGATGGTCCTCTTGACTAGGTTTGATGGATACTGGTTGAAGTTGGTGAAGACATGTTGTAAGTCACTGAGTTCCTGTTCTAGGTCATCGCTGCTGGAGCAAATATTCTTGGCACATCTTGTAAGGGTTGAGATGACACCAGACTTGGTTTTAGGAGGGTAGCTGGAGTTGAAGTGAATGTACTGGTCAGAGTGCAGACTGTGGTATTGATCTGGTTGTTGCAGGGATCTCTGGATACAAGGACATCTACGAAGGTGAGTTCTTGATTTAGACTGAAACAGGTGTCAGCCAAATTTTTGTTTTGCTTAAAACACTGCTGTTTTTCCTGAGCCTCAGGGAAGTTAACCCTGAATGCTTATGTAAATATTCTCAGACAGTTAGGCGGAACTGGACTAGCTGATGGTGTTATAATAGATCTAAATTCTTATCATAATAAATGACATGGACATGCAAAACTCAAAAACAAATTACACGGAAGTTCTGTCAATACATATTTATTATTTGATACATGAAGTCAGGCACAACCCATCAAATGGCCACAGATGTATTTGCCACTGGTGACAGGTTTGTTTCACACGCTGTCCCACAATATATAATAATACAAAGTGTCTTCCCTGCAAAGTTATTAACAGGAAACAATGTAAACGAACATGTCACGTGATGACGAGTTCATGCTCTTTTTACACAAAGCCATAACAGCCTCCATAGCAAAACACATTTCTCGTACAAGCGGATGTCCAAACAATATCGAATCTTAAGTTCCGACTCACACTCACATATCTGACAAATGACCAAAGTGGCCCTCACAAGACAGTACACTGTAAACTTGTTCAACAGAGACCATTACAAGTCAATCACCCTCACACTAGGTGAGAACTCTCATATGTACCAAGTTTATGAAGATATGGTCCTGATGACCCTAAGACAATAATGTCTTATAAATTTCACATGTACAAAACTTCTGTCAAGTTAGATACAAACATTTACAAGTGCGGTCATGAATCAAAATGAAAAATAAAGCATTGTTACCTGTGGCTGCGTGCGCAAGATGTCCAGTTGATGATGTTCTTCCCATTGACGATTTATTCTATACTTGTGGCTTAAATAATGGTTTCAATTCAAATTCCTGGGCTGCACAAGTTTTTTCCCCCATAGGCCTCTCGGACACATTTGAGCTCAACATGTTTCATGAGCAAGCCTTGTACCCAGAACTAACTAATGCATTCGGTCGAACACACACAAAGAATTTCCGGGAACGTTTACCACCGAAACAGTTGCATTCTGGCTAATGTTCAGGCAAAACTTCATTACACAGGCAATGTTGTACCAGACAGCTACTATATTCTTTCAATAAACAAACAAGTATGTATTCATGCATACCCATCACCAGTGCTCCCTCAGCGAATTTACACAAACATTTTTTGGCATTGGAAAGATATTCCATCCACTGCCAGATTCATTATGGAATATTTGTACATTTTGGATTCTTGATTGGATTGGTCACAATTAATACTGTTTCATGGATTGGCTTTGTTTATGTTCATGTTTCCATTGATGGACACATAAATGGTAAGTCAGCTACCAGCATATTTGTTGAATCATTTATAAAGGAAAGTGACATTGCAAATAATTGAAATTAATTAGTTTTGATGTAATGCATCATCTGAAAAGTCATATTCAGTGGGAATTCTGGCTACTCTAGCAGACTCATGTTCATACGGCTATGACATCAAATCTGTGCATCCCTGTGCTGCATGAAGGGGTGTAGGATATCAGTACGCATTAGCAATGGTATGATACTGTAAAACATGTAACGTTCAGCCGGAGCCAGATTGACAATATGTGTCATTGTAGATATGCGGATAGCATATATTTTTTTAAATAAATATATAGAGAGAGTGAAATTACTGCTTATAATAATGTTATTTCCATATTGGAGATCAGTTGTCGGTAGCACTCCACCAAAATACACAGCCACCTTGAACATTGCTGAGACAATCCATCCTATTCCCTGTCCATTTCCGCTTGTGATACTGGTGTATTTGTACTCTTGATTGGATTGATCACTATTGTTTCAGGGAGCAGCTATGTTAACATTCATGTTTTCACTGATAGGCATATAAAGTAGTATGGCAACTGCCTGTATATTTATTATATAATTTATATTAGAAAAAGATTTTGAAAATAATGAAAATACTTTTCTGTGATGTAATATTTTATCTGAAAACACCCTGCTCAAGACATATACAGTGTGAATTCCGATGATTCTTGCCAGTGCATGTTCTTAACGCTATGATCCGTCAAAGCTTTTAATAGCACGGAAAGTCCATGCATCTCGTACTTCATGTAATGTGAGCAGGATATCAATACGTATTAGCAGTAGTTATGATGCATTAAAACATTAACATTGAGCAGGATTGCCAATATATTTCCAATGAACATACACTGGACAAAACAGTTCAGGATACATATAAATTTTGAAATTATGAATATTGGCCTACTTATTCATTGACACAGTGACGAAATATAATTCACAAAATACTAATATCCCTAACTTATTTTGTTCAGCATAGTAGTATAAGTGTCATATGTGGATTGCATGTTTTATAGATGGAAACATTGCTGTTTACAACAAAGTTATTTTCATAACAGAGAACAACTTTCTGCAGTGTTCCATCAGAGAAATTATGCAGACACTTTGAACATTGGGAAGAGATTCCATTCTGTATTCGAACCTGTTGGATTCCATTGGTGATATATGTGTAGTTTACTCTTGTTTGGATTGATCCCTACTGTCTTCAGGGAGCAGCTGTGCTTACGTTCATGTTTCCACTGACAGACACATGTAAATAGTGAAGGCAAACGCCAGGACATTTGTTATATCAGTTTCAAATGAAAGTGATTTTGAAAATAATTAAATTACTGACCTTTGGTGTAACATTTTATCCGAACACTCCATGCTCAAGACATATCCAGTGGGAATTCAAATGACTCTTGCCAATACTTGTATACATACATACTGCTGTCATCCGTCATGGCTTTTTTTATCAGGGAGTCTGTGCAGTTCATACTTGTGTAATGTGTGCAAGATATCTGTACGTACTAGCAGCAATTAATGTGTTGTAACACATGTAACATTGCAGTGGATTGCAGTTTAGTTTCATTGTACACTGGAACATTATGTTCAGATGCTGGTCACATGTCTTTTACATGGAGGAGCTACTGGCACTGCTGATAATAATGGTATTTATTTCTATAATGGAGGACAGCTTTTAATAGTGCTCCGTCAGAGAAATTTGGCAGACACTTTGAGCACTGGAAACACACTCCAACTTATATTCAAACTTGTTGGTCTTCCGCTTGTGACATTTGTGTATTTGTATTCTTGATGGGATTGATCACAATTGTTTCAGCGAGCAGTCATGTTTAAGTTCATGCTTTCACTAATAGACACATAAAAATAGTAAGGCAACTGCCAGGATACTTATTATATCATTTATATGGAAAATGATTTTAAAAATAATTAATCACTTATTTTTGATGTAACATTTTCTCCGAAAATACTTGCTCAAAACATCCAGTGAGAATTCTACTCCTCCCAATATACATGTACATAACACTATGATCCTTCAAGGCTTTTGTTAGCAGGCAAAGTCCATTTATCTCGTGCCTCATGTTACAGTGTTCCCAGAAATTATTGAGAAAATCTTTGTTTTTTTTCCAATGATGCTAAGATTGGAAAAAGGGCTTTCACTATGCACTAAGCATACTAAATAAGGGAGACAACTCTTGAAGGCTTAGAAGGCAGCTCATTATGTCAAGAGTTATCTCCCTTGTCTGAGCAGACGGCTTCCTGTGTTGACATGGCAGAATTTACAGCAAGAGAGAAAAGAAAGCTCATTCTAGATGATTTTGAAAGGGGTGAGGCTGATGCTAAAGTGTTCGCTTGTAGACATGGTATTCCTCTGTCTACAGTATACAGAACTTTGAAGAATATTCAAACAGGAACCGGGATAGAGCACAAAGCAGGGGCAGGTCGGCCTAGGAAATTCAGTGTTGTGGATCGCCGAAGACTTGGGCAGATTGTGAGTAGGGGCAAATTGAAAAGTGTTGAGAACATCAGAAATGAAATGATTAGCAGAGGAAGTCCTCAGGTATGCAATGAAACAGTTAGGCAGGAATTACAGAGACTTAATTGGGTGAAAAAACGGTGAATGCCCTCGCCGTTGATGAAAGATGCACAAAAGGAAAAACGTTTAAACTGGTGTGGGGCTCATGAAAATCAAGATTGAGATAATGTTTTCTTTTCGGATGAAAGTTCTGTTTGGCTTTTCCCTAATTGTGTGAAAATTTGGACCAAAGATACTGTCAAACCTATCTACCAGCGACCAAAACATAGCCCGTGTGTTTTCACGGGAAACTTGACAAAAGAAAGATACATTGACATTCTAAATGGTCACCTTCTTCCGACAGCACAAACATTGTATGAAGATGATTGCATTTTCCAGCATGATAATGACCCAAAACACACTGCGCGCTACACAAAACAGTGGTTGTCGGGCGAAAATGTTCACGTTTTAGACTGGCCCAGTTATAGCCCAGACCTAAACCCAATTGAGAATGTGTGGGGAGTCATGAAGGACAGAATAAATCAAAAGGGACTGAGAAATATTGAAGATATGAAGGCCGAGGTGGTCCAATATTGGGATACCCTGTCACACGATTACCTACAAACTTTGATGGGTAGTGTGCCTAGGCGTATTCAGGCATGCATTGCTGAGCGAGGAGGTCTAACAAAGTACTAAAACAAGACTGAGACTGTAAAAGGATGATGTTTTAACATGTTTATGTAAGTAAAACGCCAGAAGTTAATAAACGTAATGAGTTACATGACGCAACATGATTCTCAATAATTTCTGGGAATACTATATATCTACTCTACTTTCACTTTTATAAGCATTGAGAATTTGATTTGGCAATATTCACTGAAAATCCTAAACCAGTTCAGACTGCTTCTACTACTTGTAGTTTTACTGTATCAGCAGCAACATTAGCATACACTTTCCAATGCATTGGGTATTGTGTCTTTCTCACATTTCTTTTTCTTATCCTCTGTATGAGAAACCTCCCCTAGCATTTTCAAGTCCCTTCCTTAATAGTATTTTACAATTATCCACTATGACTTATGGAAATTTTTTTTATGTTGATCTTGGGTTGTTAATTTGTTCTCTTGTGTTTAAAATATACATATACCACGTTTGAAAAGTAGAAACTTCTTCTCTTGATGAAATGGAAGCAGCAACCTCAGTGTATTTCACATCCTTTGACAAAAAAACCCATCTGTCCTCACACTGATCTGCTTATTTTCGTTTTTGACGATGACTGTTGATATTTTCACATATCGACAGACAACTGGGTTTTTGGGAATGATTTTACAGTTAAATTCCAATGCAAAAATTAAAAAATCTTCATATGCCGTAATGATGTTATGTTTATATAATGCACAAATTCAGCTGACTATATAATTAATTCTACTATGTTGCAGTGATGTACACCCCAACTCAGGCCCACTTGCATACTCTGACTTAAAAATAGTTCATCTTAATGTACATAGCTTAAGAGAAAAAGTTCTCTTAATCCAGGCAGAATTAAGTGACTACGATGTTTTATGTTTGACAGAAACATGGTTGAATGCCACAACTGATAACAATAATATTCTTATCCCCAGTTACCACGCCCCTTTTAGAAAGGATAGTCTAACAAGAGGTGGAGGTGTTGCTATATATGTGAGAGAGAACGTGCATGTTACCCTTGTTAACAAGTTGTCTCCCCTAGGGTTAGAGGCAATCAAAGTTATGTGTAAAAACAAGAGCTATTTGATTGGGAATTTTTACAGAGCTGACAAAAGTGACAATTATTGGATACTAGTCCTCCAATCAGTTGGTAATGGCACTGACATGGGCATAGATACTATTATTGCAGGTGACTTTAACATCAATATACATAAGCAGACTAACAACCTGATTCACAATCTTCTTGATATATATGATTTACAGCAAATTATCACAGAACCAACAAGGATCACTCAAACCTCTAGTAGGTTAATTGATATCTTGGTTTCAAACCCTAATTGTTCTCGTACCTCAGGGGTGCTTGATCCGTTTTACAAAGATCACTGTCCAGCGTTTGTTTCTGTTGGGAACTGATTCAATTCCTTTAAAATTTATAAGGAAAGTGTTTTACTATGGATTAGCTAATACTGAGGGAATGAATCGTGGCCTCAACAACGTGGACTGGGATACCATATTTAGATGTAATGGTATTGATAGTCTAACACAAGACCTTGTGGAGATCTTGAAAAACATGTGATCTTTATGTGCCAAACAATATGGTAACCATAAGACCTCAGGATAATCTGTGGATGAATAGTGCTAAAAGAAAACTTATGAGAAAAAGAAATAGACAGCATGAGAAAGCAAAGAATCAAAAGTATGCTACGGATTGGCAAAAGTTTTGGATTCTATGAAACAAAGTAACAGCAGCTGTGAGAGTAGCCAAAACGAAATATATGTCTGATTTAGATGATAAAATTCTAAATATTGGTGGGCTTTAGTATATAAAATAAAAAAACTGGAGATTATAAGAAATTTCCTCCGCTTGTTCATAATGATAATTTGATCAATGATAGCAAAGATAAAGCAAATATATTTAATGAATATTTTGTTAACCAATGACAAGTTGATTATCCAAATAAGGATACTCCCTCTCTTGTATGTAACATCTGTCTTTTTGCCGATGATACTGTCAACGTGTGCCTGTGGTCATCGGCTCATGTACGGCAACTGGGGATTTAGCTCATGATTTTGATGGACATTATGTTGAGTTGATGAGACAAATGAATATGTTGAAGACAAATGAATATGTTGATGAAGACGAAGGCATAGTTTAGTTCGAACTTCTTTAGTTGGTTTCACAAGACATGACAAACAGGTATACAATGTGAGGTGAGCTGACTTCCAGCTCAACCCCAGGGTCTTTTTTGTGAGCTGCATAATCCTGCTCACGGTCATCCCTACACAGATAATCGGAATTCCCGGACTCCACACTCTTCCTCAGTGTAGATGTGGGCATACATATATATACAGTTTTCATGAACAATAGACAGATAGAAAAACAATAGCACTTCCTTGCACAGTTGATGTGATGCCAGACACAGCCAAGGGAGATGACCAATAAAGGCCAAAAATGTCATATATGGTAATTAATGGGAGTGACAAAGAGGAACAAGGTAGCCGACAAGACAGTGTATGCTGTGGTAGTGATAACAATTAAGAATGCATATTAAATAATAACAAATGATTATCATATGGCCTGGCTACATAGTTTTTGTTTTTGTTTTAGAAATATTTGGATGATGGCTGCCCTGAATTAGACACTATAACACTACTTTGGTGGATGTTATTGTTGACCATCATGTTCTTACTGCCGCTTCCCTAAATGGATGACTTAACCAAGATTACTTATTGGGCTGAAATATGGCACGTTAGTTTTAATACAGGTAAGACTGAAGCTGTTTTAGTCACTCGCAGAAGTATCAATAATCAATCTCCAATTCCGAGACTTAACATGTAAAGAGTAGACAGAAATTAGCTACCATTAACACTTAGGAGTAACCTTACAATTGGATTGTAAATGGGATTCTCATATTGGCGAATTAGCTGAAAAGGTTCTTCCCTTGATCGATTGTTTTCGAAGTTTTAAATACAGATTATCAAGAAAATCATTAGAGCCTATATACAAGTCATATATATTACCAACATTCGATTACTGTTCCCACCTATGGGATAACTGTACAAAAGAACAAGAAAAATTGTTGAAAACTTACATTTAGAAAACAGGTCTGATCTATTCTGTTCCTGCGGATATTTATATGAGGATGCTCTACATTACTTCTTTACTTGTCCTAATTATTAATAATTATATTATATCAGATATCACATGTATTTTTATGTTCATGGATACAATTTAAATTCTGTCTTAAACGGAAATCCAAACAAAACCAAACTCATAAACTCTTTTATACTAAAATCTGTCCATACCTTTATAATAAAATCACAAAAGTTTGATAAATGATTAATGATCTTCAATACGCATTTGCTTCCCTATCATGCTGCATATCACTTAGTATTTGTTGTTTTCATATGTTATGTAATGGAGAGGCATTCAAATAAGCCATTACGGCTTGTTTACCAATAATTATTCAATTTATGTTGAATAAACATATGTTTACACCAAATGTACATTTGTGGTATTTACACAATTGGATCATCATTAAAACTTGAAGTGAAGTTGTCAGTTCACAAAACATAATGCCAGCAACACTTATTTCAAAATATTGCAATTCATGTCACTTTAAACTCGATGGCGTATATGCTACTGAAATGTCAACATACTGAGTGGACTCTAGTATGTTGTCACACCCACAGACAGGCAATTGCTAAAAATATGTGAGTGCATGGGGATAAAGTGGTATTAGTTTTGGTGCATACTTATAATTTTTACAACTTTTTTCAGACATGGATGGTGCAAATGTGGTATATAATCATATTTGAATGGCATCATGTAATAAAAATGCAGAGTGTTTAACTTGTTTAAAAATCCTTTAAGAAGTATCCTTAGCACATCTAGATCTATGACCCGGATCTTGACAGGCATCTGATTGCAAAGTCTCATTTTTGGCAAACTACCAAACCATTTCGGGTAGAAAATGGAACTGTCTCTCATGTTGAAAGTGAAGTGCTTACCAAAAGCTGCCTCCCCAGCATCCTGAAAGCATGTGGACACTTTGGAAGAGATAAAGCCATAAGTATACTATCCTTGTGTTATTATTGGAAAGGCATGAAGAACCACATGCAAGAATATGTCAAGATGTGTCTGAAGTGCTTTGTCATCAATCCGAATGTAAAACACAGAAGCATCTCCACTGCACTCCATTCCTGTGCCTGCCAAAATCTGGAGATTTATTGGAATCGACATCATCAGCCCTCTGCAACAGACCACAGGTGGCTACAAGTACACCCAATTGTGTGTAGAAATCAAATCAAGCCATTTGTTCAATCCAGCTCCCCCAAAATTCTCAAAAGAATTTGGCATCTGCATTAGGCCTGAACTCTTCAAAGGACATTTATTACTGAAGATCATCAGACTTGACAGCACCTTGACAGAGGCAATGGCCACTGCTACTTCCACTGCATCTGTTACAGCCTGACCGGATCCAAGGATGTGAACAATGACATAAATGAATGATGTACTTAAACATTCCCTGAACCAAAATGTCAATGAGTAGAGTCGTGCCCTATTTATCTGAACGCTTGTGTTTTGATTGAAATCATTCGGAATAGCGAATTTTCGGATATCTGAATCACGGGCCATATGTACAATGAAACGTACAAAAAAATAAACATAGTAGGCATCAGACATAATCTTTATTGATTACACAGTGCATTATATCAGTGCATACAAATTACAATGTCTCATACCTGTTCATGCTCACTTGAAAAAGTCTGCACTGGCTTTGTAGAATAGCAAGAGGATTTTACTTTAAGTAACAGTTCAAGGTTCTCACTGTCGCCTGCACACTTGTAATAGCTAATCAGTTGATCAAGGCAAACACAAGCTTCCTTGTGAGACACGGGTTTGGGAGGTGGCACTTGCTCAACTTCATCATCATCATCATCATCATCATCATCAGCCTCGCTGTCCGAACACACTGCTTGGAGGATGTCAGTGTCATTCAAAGACTTGCCGGTCACTTCGTCACTGTCGACATTGACAAGATCATCAGCAGTGACGGTCACAGTTGCAACTTGTGCATATGATCGGAGTGCATCTCGAAGTTCCGACAAGTCCATGTCTTCTTGTGGGTCCTCACTTGATTGGATAATATCCACATGACGAAAGCAGTTCGCAGTTGTCTTTTCGCTCACAGATGTCTAGGCTTGCTTGATCATCTGCTTGATCATCATCTGCTTGATACACAATGTCTTGATTTGAACCGTGTTAACCAGCCACGAGAATAAGCAAAGTCAGTGATACCCATGCTATCTCCAAAAGCACATGCTTTTTCAATTACCATTTCGTCATTGACGGGCAAATTTCAAATGGTCACATCAGAAATCCAAAGATAAACTGCTTCTTCCATCTTCTTATGTTTAGCATTCCGTGCATGTGATACCTCCAACAAACTTTCAGGAATTTCTAGCCATTTTGATTTGTCATTTAGAATGTCACTAATTGTTGACTTGCCAATGGTGTGACCGAAATCTGTGCCAAAGTTTATACTAAGGGTTTATAGGCTTGACGAGGGATACTGCTCCTTGTATCTACAAAGGACAAGGTATGATAAGGGTGGTTTTTGGCCCACTCACAGAATTGGCTGAAAACATGTTATTTGTTTAGATACAAGTTAGCTTTGCATAAATATGCAACATTTTACATGATCTGAGGTGTAATTTCACTGCAGAGGGCCCAAAATGGGTTTTATGTTCCCATGAAGAGTAACAAGAAGTCTGACATATCTCTGTGCCATAATGACTTATTTACAACTGTCATTTTATTTACATGCAAATTACAGCAGTTTTACGACAGGTAGTCTTGCTGAAAAACATGTCAATGTCAATCATAATGTTTTAACCTCAAGGGGCCCAATTTGGGTTGCACTTGCCAATTGTGTCCCTAAAACTCAGTCATTATTCACAGCATTCTTTGCAAATGTAATCCATGGGTCCATTGTACAACATGTAAGCATGATAACAATCATGTTGTACTAAGAATCACAGGGGGATGTTTTGGGTAAAGCTACATTTTGGGCACAGCTTCATTTTAACTAGTAAGTGTTACAAGTCAGCATTTACAACCAGTTTTAGCAAATATACAGTTAACATCTCAATCATCATATGTTAATACAATAACCAATCATGTTGCACTAAAAATCACAGATCTTGACCACAAAGGGGCCCATTTCGGGTGCAATTTCATTGTCAGCACAGGTTCATATTAACACCATGCAAGTGTTAAAGTCAGTATTCAAAAGACTTCACAGAGTAATTATTCACAACTTAACCACTTTAAAGATACAAAACATCCACTATTACTCTTCATTCACACAGTCATCAATCTCAGTTTCTGATTCACTGTCAAGAACTGCAGTATTCAAGAGTGTATAAACCTAAAGTAGATGAAAATATATAAAATATGAATTTCAAAATATTGGGAACAAAGGCAACTAGACTGACTTGAAAAGGTGAATGGTCAGTGTCTTAATAAAAGATTTACATGACTTTAATTAAAGCTTGTTTCAACAGTGTACACAGATTACCAAACTGCAGAAAAAAATTACAATATTTGGATTTGATGTGAAACAGTTTAGTTAAACATTGTAGACTGGATAAACAAACTTTGAAAAAAAGAAAGAAAAGTTACATGGATTTGAACCTGCTTGTCTGATAACAAAAAAAATCTACAGTCCACTATTGCAACCATTAGTCCACATATTCCTTTGCCTCACAATGTGAATTTAAGCTTATATAATTACACTTTACAACTATGTATGACTTGACGTCTGTTTGTGTTCATCATCTGCTAGACCTTGATACAATTTTCTTATTCTAGCTCAAAAAATCCTTTTCATACAGTTAAGTGTAGTCATTTGGGTTAAATGAAATCTAATAATAGGTCATTGGAAACATCAAGGTGCATAAGGTCTTGGAAAATGCATAGGTTTATACATGGCAATCCTGTTGAATGTGAACAGTGTTATTTTGACAGTGACAGGTGACTCAAAGGTGTTCGATAAATAGATGACAGAAAGACTATGATCAAATTCTGACATAATAATAAAGATTCTCACCTTTACAATGCTGCTTGATCATATTTTGAAAATCTTCAGATATCTTCTTACTTTTCTAGCAGAGACCAACAACCAAAAACCAATGTTTACCTCTCATAAATCAGCCTTGCGAGTGCCTTGTGATATTAAAAATTTTAATAAAGATGTTTGCTATGTGTATTTTAGAGCACAAAACCATTTAAAATATAATGTACCATGGCACAGATGTGTAAATGTGATGGATTGTTTTTAAAGATGTTATTTTATGTCAATGATTATTTTTTGAGATGTTGTATGGGGCAATTTCATAAACAGAAAAAAATGTACTATTTTAAAGATTTTGATGTGAGCAAAAGCGTGACCCACCACAATTTTTTAGGTGTGCATTCCAATTTACTTTCTTCATATGTGGTGAAAAAATTGGGATAGGTCACGCTTTTGGTCATACTTTTCTATCACTCTGAAAATCAGAAAATGTAGGTTTCTAGAAGATATTGTAAAATATGTTAACTTTGAGGTCTTCAAAGAGGAAAACTAACAACACTATCATCCTTTGTCCTTTCTCTATTTTCCCTTGCTGAAATGGCATGCCGTTTACGTTTGTTTGGTTGACTTGCCATTTTGATCGCCTGACAAAACAAATGTTTCTCAGAGTAATTATAGTAACCTACAAATTGACATGCCTCAAAATGAACTCAGTGTCACCTTTCTATTCAGAGGTTAATTAATCTTTTCATGCTTCAAAGACTGCCGACTTCTTTCATGTTACGGCACGCGAGGCCCTTGGTAATCGCATGTGTAAACATACAGTGCTCAGCCATCCGGATATACGAGACAAACAATATACATAAATTGGTGGTTTGTATGTGAAAATGACCGTACGGTTACGGAAACTAGATTTCCGGATAACTGAGTTATTTTACAACGTTGTGAATTCGTTTTAAGGAATTTTCATTCGGAAGGCAAGTTTTCCGAATATCTGAGGTTCGGATAAACGGGGCACGACTGTATTTCACTAATTCAGGAATTTCAGTCTGTTGAGATGTTGCATTTAAATTTGCAGTGTAGCTTGTCAATCAATGCAATGGCTGGCATACCCTGCCAGCTTCAGCTTGAAAATCCAGACTGATTATGCTTTGTACCTGGAGAATATGATAGACCATTTTATTGTAACAAGTGTTAACTTTTGTTAGAAGTACAATAAAAGTATGGCAGTATCTGTAATCACATATTTTCTGTAGGAGTATAATATGGGCTGGAGTATAGCCTGGGCTAGCCCAGTTTAACCCCAGTTTAACCCCTGAAGTGTGCTTCTCACTATTTATTAGGTCACCTCTTGTTTTCCCACAATAACTGCATTTGAGGTTTTTGTTTTGTGGGGACAGGTGTCACTTTTCCCTTGTAAGACCTCTTTCCAGGTTTTACTTTCTGAAATCACCTTTCCCAAACTCTATAAGAACGTCAACGTTCAAATGATACATGAGTGTCTGAAATCAACTGAAAAAGTATCTTACAAGATTAAGCTCAAAGTGCATATGTCCCTAGCAAGATTGGAACTGTAATTCTCAAATTTGAAGCAGACACTCTACCACACGACTATCTGACTGACGAAGGAAGGTGGGTCTAATTATCCATATGTAGTTACTGTCATTAAATTGATTTTACTTGCACATCATTTATCATTATGTGGCTTCATTCAATGATCATCTACATTGTAATTATCTATCACTGACGGTATATATGTTAGAGAAAACCCTTCTCCTCGGTTTTGGTAGACAATGTAAAACCATCTACTGAAACCTCAGAGGTATGTTTTCTCCTATACTTATAAACCTCAAGTAACGTCACTCTAGTGTTCTCATGAGGCAATATTTCTTGTCATATCCTGATGCAGGTTGATGACGGGGCATTAGTTTATATTGTCCCTCTGACAATTGTACTAATTCCATATCATCCCTCTGCCCCAGGATATTACTTCAGTATCATCCCTCTGCCCTTGAGTTTATAATTATTACTTATTTTGAAGACCGATACGACTTTGTCTGAATATGATAGTAAAATATGACATTTTTCACGATTTCCAACACCCAGTTTCGAACTTGCATCCCTTTGTAACTAGGCTGGCAGTTATATCCACCAGGCTATGAGGGATCGCTGTGAAGAATGCGATTGTTTCTCAGTATGAACTGCGTATTCCTCACAAACGGGTAGTGTGGGCAATGCATATGCAGGGCACACGTAGTACGTGCAGAGCATGTGCACTCTCATGTTCCCCCAGTGCTGGGGGGAAAGTGGTTTCATCAGCTGTGGTGTACTGTGCCCATAGTGCAAGCGCAGTGATTAGGTTCACAAGACTTGAACTGGGAAGGAGACTTGTACAAACACTAGTCAAAGTTGGAGAACAAGAGATGTTTCTTGTGATTACAAGCATCTTGGGTCTGCAGTAATAAATATACACTGGTCCCATACATGCAGATTTGCAAACCAAGTTTTCAAGAACGTATAGCATTGAAATACTAATTTCATTGCTAAAAACTGCTCATCTTGAAAACTGAAATGTTTAGTTCATGTCTATGGAAACATACAAAAAACATGTTGATTTTGATACGCAGACTCTGTCACAAACAAAACTCAATGTCTGTTTTATTGACACCTATGTGTCTGCCTGTTTGCTGACGACAATATGCAATATACAACTTCAGTCACTGACCATATAAACATAAACATACACTGACTTATGGTTTGTGCACCTAGGTTTTGTCTCTGTCACATTACCTACACAGACAGGCAGGGGTGATACTTGAACACATGACTTGTTATTATGTCTGTGGGTTGCAAACAAACTGGATCCATCTTCCTCGGATAACTGGATTGGACAGAAAGCAGTGCAAACTCAGACCGTCAGTTTCAAGGTCTGCTTTGTACTTGGATGAACAACAGTTTCCAGTCATGCAATAGTTCACCATCTCAAGATTTGTTGACTGGATCAAACGCAAGTACAGAGAGCATGTATTCACAAAACCCAACATCTCAATATACATTATTTATGGATAAAAATTTCTTCAATTGTTTATGATGCAACATTTTGGTGTGGATTCTTATACTGTAAAATCATTATTATTCGCGGGGGTTTAATTTTCGCGCTTTATCCACAAAAATAAATTATCCACGAAAATAAAACCTCCGCGAATAATTATGATAAATTGTGGAAATAAAAACAAACAAAGAGCTTTCAGTTTTAGTTTTGTATTGCTAGTAATTTGACTACAAGTACACGTCATTCATTCATGACTCAGTGAAACAAAAAGATACATAAAAACAAATTAAATAGTTGATTCAACACGTCATTTTCAGTGTCTCTGATTGACACGATACACACGACTTTACTAAATTAAAAATTTCAGGTCACCTGCTACTAGTGAATTAGTCCGAAAGTCCAGCTTGGCGAAATCCGCTTTGGATTAAATCCTTCCTCTTGGATATGTTGTCGTAGGTCTGGATAATCCATTGCGCATGTAGTGGTTTGACAATACTGGTACACGTGCACAGAGCTTTCTGAGTAGCTGATTGGCCGAGCGCGTCACGGGTCGAGGTCACATAGGTTAGTGATTTCTTACGCAAATCTCAACATGGATTCTTCAGTGCTCCATTGCGTGTCTCAATGTAGCGGAAGGCTCATGTTTCCCCAGCTAATTAGGCAGGTGACAGGTGTTATACTCTCGTGATTTCTGTACTTTGATGATGCGCGAAAATTAAACCATGCGAATTAGTCAAATTTTCTGTTTCCGCGAAAATTAAGCCGCGCGAAAATAAATGATTTTACAGTACCATTATCACTCTTGCCTGACATCGGGATATGAATCCACACTAAAACATCGCATCATCTACAATGAAAGAAGTTATTTTCCATAAAAAATGTTCTTACTCACCATACTTCTAAATTGCCAATCAAACAGATTATTCCACACACAATAAGCCTTCAGTGTATCAGCAAAATGAACCAGTCAATGAAAAGTCCTTGTTACACTTGAGTGCACACCCACCTGCTCTGACCGGGTTTGGTCTCCTGGGTCCTTTGTTTCAAGGGAATTAAGTCCAAGTACAAAATATTGCACTTTTGATTCACAACCGTATGCTTACATTGTTGTTTATTTGTTTTTTTCACAATCAGCAATGCGTACTAAATGTCATGAATAAGTGATAATTGTTTTAATTATGCTGTTGTTCGGGGTTGCATATGACCTTTAACACACAACATTTCATAGACATACTCTATCTCTCTACATAAAGAGATGTGCAGTAATGTAACCATTTGTCAGTTTGTTACTGACTGAAACAAATTAGCCATTTTAAAGTTAGTTAATCAAGTCTTTGGACAGTGATTTTTAAGATCAAATATGCATCCAGTCAGTTCCAGTAAGATTTAAAGGATCGTTCCGAATCTTAAATTCATCTGAAAAATGTGATTCATGTTTCCTAACCCATTATCATTACATGTCATGAATAACAATGACATGACAAATACAAAGGTTACAGGTAAACAAGGTCTCTTCAATTTTATCAGTGAATGGTGGTGTGGAATGATCTCATATGGTGTGCACTGAAAATGACTGTTGACATACACGTGAAGGAATGATGTTCTTTGCAATGATTCATTGTGTGATTTTGTGTTGGGAACAGAGTAAGGATAATGAGATTCAGTGTAAGTAGCAAGAAAGGCACAATCCAGAGTCAGCTAGGGATTCACAAGAGGCCAAATGTACAGATGAAAGCAGCTAAAATTAATACAATCTTTTGGGCAGAAAATATTTGACAAATTCAAAGCAATGAAAGACAAAAACCTTAGCTCCTGTCATTAAAAAATACAGATGGGTTGAAACCCATTACTTCCTGTAGTCACTACAATACCAGAGTGTAAGTAAGGAAGTGATTTATTGACAAAGGTTGTTCCACAAGAGATGACAGATGTCCTAATGTTGTTCTGTATGGCAATGTTTGAATGTGTGTACCTTCATTTAATATACTTAATATGCTATACACAAAATAAGATAAGTACATTAGTTCCTGTTTTTAGTCCATAAATTACCACAATGATATCGAAACCAAACTACATAATATATTTAAAATAAGGGCACTTTCATAACCTGTTACTTGTTAAGAGATTCATAGTCTTTAATTTAGTAACTAAATATTGAAAACACTAGGTTTATTCATTGACAGTCCCTATAGTGATATTGCATCACTGAAAGGACCTTGTGCACACATGATGACTACAAACTATGTCCAAATGTGACATCAATGTGGAGTTTATGGAACTGAATTCTAAAGGTATCTAAATCCTTCTGTGTTATAAAACTGATAATTGAAAGTTTCAAGAACATACTACGTTACTGACAGACTGAGGCAACATAAAAAAACTATGTTTCTTGGGGATATTGTGTTCAAAAGTGACATGGGCGTAGGACTATTTAAAAAAAAATTTTGATAGAAGAAAAAGGAATGAGGGAGGAACACATTTTTTTTTTTTCTCTCTCAGAAATACAGCCTGGGAAGCATATGTTAATGAGTTGTTCATTCAGTCACCCTTACTCTTACAGATACTGATTCTTATAGTGGACAAATGGAGCTTACGGACGTGGCCAAATCAAAATTTTTTTTTTTTAAATGGCAATAAAAAATTGATATGTGCACAAATAATAGTGAGAAACATTTCACATTTTTTATTTAGCCTAATGCATGGACAAGTATAAAATTGA
This sequence comes from Haliotis asinina, assembly GCF_037392515.1. Lineage (NCBI taxonomy): Eukaryota > Metazoa > Mollusca > Gastropoda > Lepetellida > Haliotidae > Haliotis > Haliotis asinina. The sequence continues at coordinate 29,322,836 of NC_090284.1, forward strand.
ACCAAACAACAAAATAAGCTCAGTCATGTTAGTTACAAAGGCAGTAAAATGGGACTTCAAAAACTGACCATGAGAAATAAATGTGTTTTTGAAACACTGCCTGGGGATTTGTAACAATGAACAAAAAGGTGGTTGTTTACACAAATGCTGTCCTTCTACTACTTTTGCTGAGCATATACTTACACTGAGTGTTTCATATAGTTCACCATAACTAGATGGTGCACTGCACCATGTCAGCGGTGGTCAATATTATGGTCAGTTTGACATACCAGGTTCATCTTCAAGATCACATATACTCTAGAGGGTTCAAATGCATAAATCACTCATTGACATCGCTATAAATGAAACCCCATCATTAAAACTGCTCATTTCAATCTATAATTATCTTAAATCGACCTTTTTTGACAACAGTGCACAATTCTCAACTGCAAACGAAATTTCATCCAATCAGAGCGGCGCATCTTCGTGATGTAATAGTAGGTACAGATATGAGGGTCTATGCAGAATTCATCTACATTTCAGGGGTTAAACTATTTCGTTTACAGGTTTGTACAGATGTGAAATCGCTACAGCTGTTGTGAATAATGAAAGCTCTATGTTCTCACAATCTACTATCATTTAGTTTTGTCTCCTGCTTTGCCTAGTTTCTGAGTTACAACCCTTGTTTTCATAGACGATTCTGTCGAAATCACTTGGTGTTGCTAGGTTGTAATCCGTGTTAAGTGGTATAAACCTACCCTTTATTTGTCATCATTCACTTGATGCTCAGTTAATGAATTTATAACAGGTATAATTAGTGGTAATGCCACTTAGATTACCCAACAAAAGCCCCCATTTGGCATTTCTTGTGTCTGGATCGATCAAAGGATTAACCGATAACACGCTGATTTATTCATTACTTTTATGCGGATTTAAATGGAGATTTTGTCAGAAAGTAGTGTTTATGTATGTACATTTACTAATCTACACTGAATACACTCTGTCGTGTCTGTGTCTATGTAAAACAACACCCTTCTTTCAAAGGGTTAACAACCACCAATAAATTGATTGATTGCTCATTATTGGCTAACAAAATAACTTTTTTAAATGAATGACACACATTATGCACTTAGTTGCCAGGTGTGCTATCTTGGGTGACCAATGAGACTACACACCAATGTGAAAAACCTGAAATGATAATCACGTTTTCGTATATTAGACTGTTAAAAGAGACATCACTTGGGATATCTGCAGATAAATTATATATCACTCGTTTTTGTGGATATTGATGGATACATTCCTCAAACAAGGTAGTAACCTGACATTGCTCCTATAACTTTAATTTGTTTTAATTTTAATATTTGCATTTTGTTTTTATTAAAGGTCACATGCAACAAAAAAATCAAACATAATTAAAACACATTTATCACTTATTCATGGCATATAATATACATTGCTGCTTTAAAAAAAGCAAATAAACAAAAAGATGATCTGTTAGATGGGAATTTTAGAAGTATAGCGTGTCACAAAAAAGTATGATTCTTTATAGATAACAACTTCTTTTTTTGTGTACTTGATGCGTTGTTTCAGCACCAGAAGAAGTTGTTATCCATGTATATTGAGTTGTTAGGTTTTGAAAATACAGGTTCTCTGAATTTGCGCTCGATCCAATAAAAAATCATCTCAGTAGAGATGTGTGGCTGGAATCTGTCATTCGTTCAAGTACAAAGCAGGACTTGAAACTGATGAGTTTGCACCAGTTTCTGTCAGATCCAGTCATCCAAAAAATATTGATGTAGTTTGTTTCCAACCCACAGACATAAACAAACATGTCATGTGTATCACACCTGCCTGATTGCATAATGTGGGAGAGACAGGACTTGGGTGCACGAGTTATAAATCAATTTATTTTCTTCATGTCGTTTAGTCTGATAGGTGTTAAGTTCAAATTGCATCTGGTCAATGATCGAAGCGGTGAACTGCATGTTGTCTTTAGCAGACTGGCAGGCAGACATATAGATGTGAATAAACCAGACATTGAGCTCTTTCTGTGACAGAGACTGCTTACCACAATCAACAAGTTTTTTCACGTAACGAGTAGATTATTTACTTGTTTCTGTACACAATCAAGATTAGACTACTGCTCACGACCTCTTACTCTGGGCATGCATACTATTTCACGTTCCGCGAACCTATTCACTGCATCCATGCAGTATGGACGCAGCGCAGCACAGCTGTTGAAACCAGTTTTCCCCCCAGCGCTGGGGGAAATTTAGTGAAACGTTTGAGCCCCGATTTCGTAGGCATTTTTTTTATTGCGTTTTTTTTCAACTTTATAGGTTGAATTGGCATTTTTGATGATTTGTTTTGGTAAGTACACATCGAAAGGTACCAGAATCTGCAAAGTTGTGTTTTACATTGCATGTGACCTTTAAGTTGTCATAGCTTTCATGATTTCAGGATTTTGCATGACATTGCTTACAACCTAACAATTTCATAATATCACTTGCATTATTAATGTCACTTCGACCCCCACCTTGCTTCTGTGGAAGAAGTCGTCACGTTACAAGTTGTGTCATGCAAAATCCTTTTGGCCATGATTCAAATACATATTTAACTACTAGTAAAAAGTAGTTTTAATTTTCTAACTTGATGAAAACAAACAATAATTTCAATAACTTTAGACTTCAATAACTTTAGACAATAACAACAGACTTTAGTCCGTGACTTCACGATTTAAAAAAATGGCAGCACTCTGTCTGAGGATAAATGCTATTAAGTTTGTTTTCACCGACTTACAAAACCAGAATTACTTTTCACTGGTAGCAAAACATGTATTTTATTGATGGACATTAGGATTTTCATGACATTGCTTATGACATAACAATTTCACTCTTGGAATCAAGGTGGGGGTCAATATAATATTACTTACGATAATATTGTCACTTAGACCACAACCTCGTTTCCAAGGAAGAAAACATCATATTCATGCAAAGTCCTTTTGGTCAGCAATGTGTAGCAAGCAGTCTTGATTTTATAAACTTGATGAAACTTGAACACCATTTTCTATCCTGGTAGGGGGCGAACCATCCAATTGAGTATATACCACAGGCTTCCACAACGCTCGCTTTGGACACACCATCAACCAATTTAAGTACAAACTACGGGGGCCGGTGGAAATCTGTGCATAGTGACACAATCGATCAACCCCAAGAAGCAATTCACAGCAACACAACAATTCGGCATGTCTATGGTGACGTCAAGATATCAGCAAAATGATGAGCTTCTATACAACTAACTGAAAATTGTTCTTTCTATGACATCACTGCAGGGCTCTGACGACAGGGTTACGTAACCTGTCTGTGGTTTCGTTTGTGGGCAAGAGAGCAGACGGCTTTTTAGCAACTTCTAAGCATTAATTAACCACAGTTATTTTTTTATAAAAAATGGTGTTCCATTTATGACTATCTAGAAGTCTTTCATATGCAGTGATAAAAAGAGTACCAAAAAATTGAGCCAGCAAATATGGTTACAAGGCACTTTTAGCATTATTCCAACTATACATTATGGTGGAGACACCAGAAATGGTCTTCACACATTGTACAAAGGTGGGGAAAAGAACACAGGTCTTTGGCATGACAACGCTTTAATCATCGGATTAACCCACTACCCCCACAAAGACTACCAATCATGCACAGCTAAAACAGGAATACATACTTGATTGAAATAAACTTTGCCCTTGAGATGAAGCTGCCAATATAAGCCACTGATGTCTGCCTGAAAACTGTTTCTGAATTAGGATTCTGAAACCTGGTCCAGAGATAGTCAATGAAGCCATCTGCAAGAACCTGAAAAAAGTCAAGAAATGTTTCTCAACCTTACTATTTAAAAATAAATATTCATTCTGTCATGAAATCATTTATTGTTACACAGAATAGCTAAACTGAGTGATGCATCATTTCTTCATCTACCAATATTCCCTTTACAATGCATGAAAAAGACATGTTCACATCGTTGTTCTATTATCCATGCACAAGACCTGTAGGAATTGTTTGATTTATTTGGGACCTATTGTTATTGTCCATGCTATTATTCTCAATATTATTTATCATTCTGCTGGATTTTGTTCCACTTGTACAAAGTACTAACCTGGATAGAAACTGTGAAAAAAATTAATGCAGACATGCACCATTATAAACTAGTGCATATCAAACATCAAACCTACACAAAAGGCCACAAAACAAAAGGGAGATACAGTCCAGCACCGTCCTGTCAAATTGTGATAACTTGTTATCTCGGTTGTCTCAACATATCATCTCAGCAAATCCTTCATAATTTATCAGTATTCACGATCTTCTAATTTGATATGGATCACTTGATATTTCAGGTATCTCAATATCATCTCATGGTCCAAACAAGCGAAACTTCCCATTTAACTCAATATTTGCAATGAAAATCGATATTCATGTCCTTTTCATAGGCAAGTATCCCTCTGAACTGAAGTAGTTTCCACACATTTACACATGGTGAGGCATGAATCAAAGGGCTGTGGTAGTGTAAGTTAACAGACTGATCCAGTCTGGGCTCATAACCCCCGCCCACTTTGTTTATGACGTTAGTGGGAACAACCACTGACTAATCACAATGGCGTCATCGCTGGTGAAACATTTGTTATTGATAACAGTGTTCCCCTTGTGGCACTTCACTTTTGTCGTTTGTGATAGATATTTAAAGAGGAAAGTTCTTCATATTTTATTTTTAATATAAACTAGTTGACAGATTGTAATTGGTGAGTGAAATGTAGTTTCAGGTCAGCATGAGAGTCGGAAGCGCGTTTTCTCTTGAACCAAATAATCTATCTGACAATTAAGGTCCATCTAAGATACAAGCAGGGCACGATAACTGAACTTTGTTGTTGCTCTGAAATTCTCATTGTAATTTTACAAGACCCTTGACCACAATCCCATGTTCACATTGTAGATCGCTTCATTATCTGTATATAAATTGTCAATGCTGCATGTGGAACCTGTATTTCTTAATAGGATGTTCAAATTTAGTTGATTCAGTCATGTGAAAACAGGGTTTTCTACCTTTGAACAGGGATAATCTACAACAGGGATAGGTCACTCCCTTCCTTTCTTTACCATCTGTATTAATTAACGTCTGCCTCGTCATGCTCCAATGCATACAGTGACTTTGCTCATTCCCAGCGCTACTTCAGTTGTGTTTAACAGTACTGCAGCCTGTTTATTGTATCAGTCGGAAGTTTACAGTGAATGAATAAAAGAATTATAGTAAGAATTAAGAGCAAGAATTATAAGTGAATAAATGAATGAAATAAAGAAGAATCGAAGTACAATAAATAATAATAAAGAGAAGTACATTGTGTGAATGAATGAAAGAATAAATGATACACCACAGCCATCCCTCCCAGAACATGTTTAAGAATGCAAAAGTATCGTGGAATGGGTAATGGCACGGACGTTAACAAAATGTTAACTGACACTGTCACACATCCCTCAAAAACAGAGAGTTTAAAATTATCACAAAGCACTATAAACACCTTTCCAGTTTTGTCAAATAATAAGATCAACAAAAAATATTAAGATCAACAAGAAAGAAAGAAGTTACAGAACTATAACCCTCAAGCATCACCAGCATCAATGGCAGATCAGATTGTCATATTTTTCACACACATCAGATACACCATAACAATTTTTCTAAAATCATATAACTATCACTATTACTTGCAAAAACCCTTCACCTGATGGTATATTTGCTTCATAAAAATTGAAGGTGTATGTGAAAGAAGTTTTAGAATAATAATGTTACAAGAATGTATTTTATATAATTTGAGTTGTTATGAATTATTATTGCGGTAGTTGTAATTGGGTCACAATATTTAAGGTTTTAGTGTTAGTTATAATGGGTCACATTTCCTACATAGAATTATTTAAGCGGCATGGATCTAAGGCAGTACTTTGGAGGTATCTGCCCTTGGATTTCTATTTGTTGACTTCCGGGAGACTGTTTCTAGAGCTCTCCACATTAGTGGCGATGGTCGTAAGTGCTCGAAAGTTCTTGAAACTATGACAGTATATATAAAAGCTAGTTGCCGTGTTGACCTGGACTCAGACACATTCACTGGAGTATATAACTTTCTGCATCCATCAATGCCAGATCTACATAGCTGCCAGGCTGCTCACTGTGTTAATTCTGCATAACTGTCTCTCTCTCGCACCAAAACTTTGGTGAGTTTGCTTTATATTTTGTCACCCATTGCCTTAAATTTTGTCTCATGTGTATTGTATTTTAAATCAGTATTGTGAAATTGACTTGTGACTTTGTATAACTTGCTCTCTTTGCTTAATAATACAATATTTGAATGTTTTAGACTTGTCTTTGTTCTGTTTTGCTGGTTCACAGGGGATTTCTTATACCTTTTGTCACTGCAAATTTCTTAACCGCAACAACTAGAAACACTCGAACAAAGCAGTAGTATAGGGAATGACAGTCCGAAAACACTTTTCAAAAACCCCTCTAAAAAGCCTCATTTATTAAATGAGGCTTTGGTGGGACCATTAACTCTTGCTACTATTGCCCCTACTACAAAGCCACGCCATCACGTTTACCGTGACTTGGCAGGCGGTAACACTGTGCCGTACGGTACGATCAATAATTCTTCTCTTACAAATCCCCTACCCGGCCCACCCCTCAAGTAGTATAAGTTAGGTTCGTCGGCTTTCATATCCACTTTATCTATGTTGTAAGTTTTGACTGACCATATAGGATCGGTGGCTCGCTTACGGCTATCGCCCTCGTGTTCCCCCGGCTGGTATAGATACCTAACTAAGGCCCTATCTGGTATCTGTTTCTCCTTCCCACGCAATGGAGCGGCCGACTCTGCAACTATTGATTTTAGTTTGATAGCGTCTGCCGGTTTCTTACCAGTGAGCCGGGTTACTTCATGGTTGATTGCCGACACCACCTCGGGTAACCTCGCTACCCATTCAGTCGATCGTTTTCCAGTGGTTGTCATTTCCCTAGCATATTGATAGCCGAACAAGCGCTCAGCCAAAGTCCTATTAAATCTCTCAACTATAGCTTGGCTGCGATGGGCTCCGGCCGTGCCACGTCTGACCTTTGTATCGTGTTTGGCTAGCAGTTGTGAAACGGCACCCATGAACTCCCGTCCGGGGTCAACTTGCAGCTCTGTTGGCCACGTCAGCGGACTGCGTTTGTATATGCGTTCTAATCCTTTGGCTACTTTGGCCGAATCTTTCGTGGTCAAGGGTTCGGCTTCCTTGTAACGACTGGCTACGTCCACTACGGTTAAGGCATACTTGTACCTCTTATCATGAGGTAGGAACAGTAGGTCTGCCTGGTGAATGCTATTAGGTATGTTAATTCCGAAACTCCTTCTAGGTACGTAGCGTGGCGCCGGCAAATAGATCTGCCACAGGGCTTGTTTTTCAAGCCACGCTTTGGCTTTCTCTGGTGATACTCGTGCCATTTTAGATAGCTTATCTACTGCGCTAGCTCCTTTCCAATATCCACGCGGGCTGTAATAAATAGCCTCAAATTTTTTCATGTCCATACGCGTATGTGTTTATACCATCAATAGCTATCCAACGTTTCGTGTCCATAGGCGATAGGGACGTCTTGTTTATAGTCAGTCCGTATATCTTATGTCCATCACTTCTAAGCGTGTTCATCTTATGCCTAAAGGTACGGGTCTTGAACAGAGCCTCCTTGAATCTGGCGTGTTTGATGTGTTGTTTCACCACATACTTCTTAACCCCTTTAGCTTTTCGGATCTCACTATTGTCGGCTTTCAATATGGAGTACATCTTAGGCCTCAAACCTATGTACTCAGCTATTGGCGTGCCAGCACACTCGTCCTTCATCTTACCTAAGACCTTTTTATTTACCGTGCTGTGCATGGTATGGGTCTTAGGATAGTCGCTGGTGTCGTATAAATCGATGTGTTTTTTCATATCCTCGTATACATCCTCGGTTCGAATCTCCATCAGCAGGGAATCCGTGTCAGTGTACAGCACTTCACACCTGTCGCCGTACTGTTTCTTAAGCTCGTTGTAGTAAAAGTCGTACATCAGGTGTTTGGATAAATCGAGGATACTCATCCCAACGTAAACAGGTCGGTTGAATTTTATGTGGCTTTTCTTCATGTGTATGGCAACTAGGTCGTCTGTGAATATTTTATTACGGTTGAATGCCGGACTGGCTATCAATTTCCTGAGCTTGTCTTCCTCATTAGATCTAACCAGTTTCACGGTTACGCGTTTCCTCAGGTTTTCCATAGTCTTACCAAACACCGAGTTGTTCATGAGCTTGTAGAGATTTTTCTCAAAATCACTGGTGGCTTTTTTTCGTAGGTCTGTGTTCATTCTGATGTAGGGCTCCATCCATGGGCTCTGGTCGAACATGAGCACCCTGTGTATTTTGGTCAACCTCATACCCAATGACAGGTACAGCTGTAGGTTGCGATAGTGAACTATGTACTTGGTCTTATTCATTAAGTTAGGCACGAGTTTCTCAACGTCCGCCACACGACCACCTGACAAGTTATGTTGGTACTCAGACATCCAGTCTGTGTTAACCTTCATACGTTCGGGTGCAAGGGGATAGCTGTTGTGCGATGCGTGTAATGCATTGGGATACTCTAAGTCAACTTCGAGGATATACCCTTTGTTCGAATCTGGTGCAATGCTTATAACATCAACGTTTGGTACCCATTCGAATCCTCCTGTAGGTAGATACTGGCTCATAGCCCAGCCGTACAGGTTATTTGCGTCGAGGTAGAGAATGTGATTGGTTGGTTTGTTAGGATCGTAACCTTTCACGTATTGATTATTTGCTTTCGCATATCGTTTGGATGCCATGGAAATCCCACCTCGCAAACCTTTCTCAATGAATAGGTGCATGTCGTAATCTGTGAGCAATTCCAAATTAACTCCGGTCTTTCTAAGCAAGGCGTCCCACGACAGACCTGGGCTGGTGTAATACCATGCGGGGTCGAGTTTATACTGCTTTAAACATGTTTGCCGAAACGTCTCGAACACGTCGGCTAACAGCAGTACATCTGTCCTCAAGTACAGGTCGTGATAATCGCCAAGGTTCTTACAACCAAGTTTATTCCATACGTTAATCGCGTGCGAGTAATCGTCTCGTGAGACGGACGCCTCATTCAGCTTGCTATAAAAACAGTCGATAGGAGGTAGTCTGGTCTCTGTGAACTTAGCCCAGCTATCCATGTACTCATATGGGTACACGCCCTTCCTCATGAGCAGGTGTCTAGTCTCGGCGTCTGTGTATCGATCTGTGATAGGGAAGGTATTGTTGGCCTTGACCAGACTGTCGAGTGACGACAGGAGGAACTGAAACGAGTCAATGAACCTAAGTCCGTTTAAACTGAAGGAGATGTATCTCTCCATGTTGTTGGGAATGCATGATATATTACCATCGATTTTCGCGATGGCCTGCATGATCAAGTGAGAGTCGTATCCTCTCAAGTTGTGAAAGACAACGGGGATGTTTATTGTCTTAGGATTGATTTTAAGCTTGAGGTTGCACGCGTTGTGAGCGGCGCCTCTATACTTACCAGTTATATGGCAGTGATCTCTCACCGAATCACCATTAAGTGGCGAGTCGCACACGTGGCAGTTAGTGCTACTGGCGTGAGCTAGCTTGTCGGCTCTGGTCATACGCATTGGAGCGATTTTATACAATGCATTCCTAATAATTTTTTCTTCCTCCTGCAAGCACTTTAGAAACCTTTCAGCCGCGTCAGGACCCCTATACACTACCGGAGCTTTCGTTTCCCCATCACAACGGACGACAATGTATCCAAACGAACAGGCTTTATGCTCTTGTGTTTTGTGTGTGAAGGCACCACTGGGAGCCTCGCCGGCGGCAGCCACTAAGGCTTCGAAGTCGGCGTATATTATATAAGGCACAGACATTTGATTCTTGTGATTGTCGAATTTTAGGATATTTTCACCTTCCTTAGGCATGTCGACTCGTATGGCCGTCTGCCCAACACCTTGGCAATCCTCCAGGTGGGATTCTAATAAATCAGCCCGACTGAAACAGTGTAGGCATCGTACACAAAAGTGTTTTTCCCCATCGTGTTTCGACTGGTCGTGTAACAACCGGCTGAGATGTTTTATCCACGTGTAGTGATACTTTTCACCTTTTTGAATCATGAATAAATTAATAACTTGACAATCCTTCACCGGGCTGACCCTGTGTATTATTATTGTATTACCTTCGTGACCAAAAACATTTATAGCCAGATTATTCTGTTTTTCTACTTTAGTAATCTGGGTTATTGGGGTTGGTTCATCTATACCATCCCAGTTGAGCCCATCATCCTGTGGATAATTAGAAGGCCTGTTCGGATTAGTGGCAGCTGGAAATAAGGCTGACCTGATAGATAACCTCAGGCAATCGTTTCCTCTATTCTTAACGTTTACTATGGCTTGTTTGTTCTTATAGTAGGGAGGCAAGGCTAGGTATGACCCACCTCTGAACGGCACGTATTTAGCTATGTCTAGATAGACGTTATCGATTTTATCTACAACCCACCCGGACCCCATGTGTGTGTAGCGTTCTAGGTATTCTCGTATCTGCTGAAAACTATTATCGATTGATGTGTCAATGGTCTCTGCATGTGTGACGACCTCTTGTTTGCCTCGGAAGTAAGGTTGAACATACTCAGTGGTACTCCCAACCTGCTTATCGAGTGACATTTTCACTGTGATCTGAAACTTGATACTTCCTAGATTATTTAGTTCCTGGTTGACCTTATCAGCTATCAGAGGCTTAATATCTGTAATGTCTATGTTTCTATCAATGTGCATGCGCCAACCTCTCAAATAATTGCCTACGGCGTGCTCAGTGCGCACGAACTGTAGGTCAATAGCTCTATTCTGTCGTAATAATTCTACAAGCTGTGGTTTTCTCATATGAGAAAACCCGCCTAAACCCAAATCGTGTGCCTCGGCTTTCAGTTGTTTTACAGTTGGACGTGCTACTGGGGTATGTGATAACAATGCGGTTAACCCGGCTTTCCCCAATTTTGAATAACCTGTGTATCCAAGCTGTTTCGCTTGAGCTTTTAACTGTTTTACCGTAGGAGGGACTTCTAAACCTAGTAATCTCAACAATGCTGGCTTCCGCATTCTAGAATACCCGATAACACCTCTCTGTTTTGCGACCCTCTTGAGCTCGCGCACAGTAGTCATTGTGTTTACACCTAAGAGAACTAATGTCTAATTGGTTCACAGTAAGGGGAGGTAACTCCTCCACTCTTGATAAAAAATATTTTATTTCTTGTAATCACTTATTAACCAAACTCGGTTTGTTGGCCACAATTCTCGTAAGTCTTCCAACAGCTTGTGTGAATCTATGTAGGCATCGATCAGTGTTTGGTTATTTGATAACAATTCAATTAACCCGGCTCTCCCCAGGTTTGAATAACGCCGGCATCCAAGCTGTTTTGCTATAGCTTTTAATTGTTTTACCGTAAGATAGGCTTCCATATTCTAGACATGTTTACACCTAAGAGAACCAATCTCTAATTGGATTTTATCTTGAGCAGTCGCCTACGTTCTTTTATGTAGTCTTTTTTATTCTCGTATATGAGTTGATGTCTGACTACGTTCGCTCCGTGAGCTTTACATAAACAGTAGTGCCCTTTAACCCCGATACCACACACAGAACACGTGTAGTTAGGACTTCCCATATGGAAACAACAGAACCCCTGATTCCTACATTTCCTACCACAGGCCTCGGCCTTCCCCATAAGTATATATTCGCATCGGTATGGAGCGGGTCTCATGTTTACTTATATAGGTATTTTAGTTTAATTGCTTAGCAACCAACGCAGTAGCTGCTATACCCAACACTATGAAGCCCAGTTCACGATTCATTTGTCCCTTGGATGGTGTGTAGTACTGAGCGAGTGTGGGTTTATTGAGCGGTTCCAATTGTTTACCAGTTAGTAGATAGTATTCTTTCATTGCTTCATCAACATCGTTGAATGTTTGAACGGCATGGTTTTCACGCGTGAGTTGTTCGTTAATAAAATCGATCCTCTGGAGGCGTTTTTTAGCGTACTCGGCCTGTGCTCTTTGTAATTTCTCAGTAGCGAGATCGTGTCGCTTCCTTTCTTCCTGTATTTCAGCCGCGTGATCATCTCGTAGTTTCGAGAAGAGGAAATTACTCCCGGAAAATGCCAGGGCATTCACTAACGCCCCACCAACCATCATAGCTATCGTGGCCATCCCTATATTTATTTCATTATATTATCAGGTATTATTCCTTGTTTTACTAGGATGTCTTTTGTGGCCATCGCCATACCAAGGTTCATTATGAGCATACCCATATCCTGCAGGTTGAAATCTAGCTTGATAGTTGGTTGTTTAAGCACCATTTTAGTCAACCGAGCGTACCCTACTGCTAGACTGGCTACCACTGTGGCGTGGTATGCGTCGTTGACGAACGTTTTCCCCTCAGACATTATGTATATGATATAAAATATTTTAAATTATAACATGATATGCGGGTCTACCATGGGGGTATCCCCCATACCCTCACTGTTCTCACTGTTGGGTTGTGGCTCACTGTGGGAGGTGTATAACCATGTTATAACCACGGCAGCAGTTACGCCTACAGCCAACAACAGTCGGGTTGGGTTGGTCACTTTATGTTGGTTACACCACCGTTTTTTACCGGCAGCTACTCTCTTAGGATTCTTCTGTCTGGTTACTGTTGGAGGTACCTCCACCGTCACCTCGGGACTCACTGTTTGGGGTGTGGGGGGTACCACCACTGGGGTCTCCACCGTCACCTCGGGACTCACTGGTTCCGTCACCTCGGACATCTATACTATTATTATTATTCTTTCTCTCAAATTGACAATGTTTTGCCGTGATAATCGCCGCCGTCACTGGAGCCAACAACATACCATATTTGTGGTACAGCCCGCAGCTGATAGAGCTCACGGCGTGTTCGATAAAAGGGTCTTTCTCGAGGTCCTCCCACAGGTAAAGTCGGCGCTCTGGTGGAATGGGAAGGAAATGTGACACAATACCGGTGTATATCTGGGTCATAGCCGATCCTATTGTCTTTGTCATTTCTGCTCCGAGCCGGGACTCGTATCTAGCGTACAGCTTATCGATTTCTTCGGCTGACATTTTGTGAATTTTATCCGGGGTGTAGTCTCCAAAGTAATGTTTGGCTTTGCCGCCAACAGCCAACGCCACCAGTTTCTCTCGCTTGTCATCAGTGGGACCTGCCGGCGGCGTGGGGGAGACCCCCAACTGTTCGAGCAATTCCTCACACTCCATCTTATAATATAACAAGTAAGATTTAGTTTTAACTATATAATACCCGATGCAGACAAAACACAGTGAAATGAAGGTTAAGTTGCACACGACAAATACTTCAAATATCATAGCTATATGCTTAGCTTTGCTTAGCTTTGCTTAGCTTTGCTTAGCTTTAGCTTTGCTTAGCACACTCTATATGCTACTGGTTGGTCGGTCTTTAGAACGAGCTTAGCGTGTTTAGTTTCAGCGAGCTGTTTCTTCACCCGTTCCCGTTCTAATTTACTCATCACATCGTTCTCTCTCAAACACTCCTCAAACGAATCCCTGTCCTTGCAGTGAAATAAGGCCACCCATCGCGTCTGCTCCCTGAGGTCTTTCAACACCGAGTTGAACTTCTGCGTTAGCACCCAGACGCTGTGATTTGCATGCCGGCCGGAGAAGGCCAGGTACGATAGCATGTCTCTCTTTTTTGTTATCTCACGATTAGCGCTGCAGTCGTCCAGTATAAACAGCGTCGGTTCCCCTTTAAATTTCTCGTGAAGAGCTTTCAACCAGTCCTGCAGGCGTGTTCCAGGGTCGATTTTGTGTACGTCCGGGTCCGTCATCACCCAAGGTCGCGCGTACGTTTTATTCATGCTCAGAGTAGGGCACATGATAACGATGTTATCGAACACATCCTTGTAGTAACCCTCCAACATATCCAACACGAAAACGGTCTTCCCACAGCCAGTCTGCCCGCACACTATGGCGCAGTGTGGGTCAGTGGGTAGGTGGGGGAGACCCCCACTAGTAGATGGCTTGCACGAATCTCCCATTGTCTATATTAAGTTGCGCGTCCATAATAACGTACAGATATAATTTCAACTTACCAGCGGTTTGAGCCTTCTTAGTAATCTGGATGGTTATCCCTTCGCTGCCGTTATCTATACGACGCCCGCTACCGTGCAGTTTATCATCATCCGTGGATCGCATGTCCAACCATAGGGCGTACTTGGTGGTCAGGTATTCACCGATCTGCACGGAGCCGAGGTCCAGGTCCTTTGTTATGTAATCCCCCACTGGTAGCTTTTTTATCTCATCCCACTGCTGGTGTGGTCTCATACCATGACTGAACAGCTGGTTGGGCACGCCCTCGATGGTCACTTCCACCTTTTCAATCTCGGGGTTGAAAAACTTCTCGCTGTCCCTCCGGAATGGATCGTAATCCTCCACGGGGACGACCAGTATACCTTTCATCGATCGCGCCGGCACGTTCAGGTTGATATTCCACACAGTGTCGCTCTTATCTCGCACGACTGATCTATGCCTCAGTACGCGATCGTACAGGATAGCCATCTTCCCAGAGTACTGGCTTCGAACCTGCCTGGCCAGCTCCGGGCTAGTGACCATGTCGAACTCCAGAGAGATGTTGTCTATGGTATAACTGGCCTCATCACCGTTCGGCGTACGCACTACTTTGCTATAGTCGTTAAACGTGAGCTCGTATTCTAGCCTATCACCCAGCGCGGCCTGGTAAAACGGCGCGTGTCCCGTGAGCAACTCGAAGTCGAGCGGCACGCAGAATCGATTTCCGTATGCTAGAGCGATGGCCTTTTCACCGTCCGATAGCTTGTCTTGCTGGTCTGTCGTGAAGACGTATCCTATGCGCGCCCGGGTTGATTTGCTGATACCCTGGTACACATCATTGACTCGTTCTCTCTCGCTTTTCCAGAGATCCTTGTAGCAGTGAAACACGTCGCTGTCGTCGATGCTCAGTACCTCGTTACCGCTGATCTTGACGGTCGTTTTCTTGATGATAGCTCGACCCACGTTCCGCACTAGCTCGCGTTTGTCGTTGTCGGAGGTCAACGTGATATTGAACGCCAGTCGAACAGTGCCTGGTACAATGAGGTCATTCTCACCAAGGTTTGGAAATCTAACCAGCAGAGTTTGGTTCTGGTCTATCTTGCTGGGATTGTTGGTGATGGTCACCGACTGTCGCACGGCTCTGGCACCTAATGGCTCTCTCAATTTTCTGAAAGGATCTAATTTTCTACCGTACATTGTTATATAAAAGAAATATATTTTTAATACTAATGGATGAAGACATACCTATGGATGATATGTGGGACGATAGTGCCCAGGCATTCGATGATGAGCAGGAGACCTCATTTACTAGTTTGCCATTGAGCCAACAACTTTTAGAAACAACGGTAAATGATTATTACGAAAGTTTAAAAAGTGATAAAAACTACGTTGAACCCCAGGGTCGATACCATAAGGATTTTTTTATTGATACAAAGGGTGTTCTACGTCTTAAGTCTGCCCCAAAGGTTGACCTCTTTAACAAGATCACTAAAAAACCACTGGCCTTGTCAACTCTAGCCAGCCGCAATGGTGGTGCTGAATTTATCCGTGAACATCTAAACATGCGTGATTACGGTGGTGCAATACCTAAGACTGTTAAAGAAGATCTGCAAGCTACCAGATCCCACCTCACCACTATAGATGAAATGACACCACAGCGTGCTACAGAAGCCTCGGACAGCATAGAAAAACTGTTGAGCACCTACTGGGACAAACCGTTACCGGGATTTGACTTTCCAGTAAGGGAACTGCGCGGCTTAGACGAAGCCGTGAAACGCGTGCGTGGAGAACTCGTGAACAACATGGGGAAACTGAACGAAATCGACGAGCACATCGCTAGGGAAAAAACCAAACTCACCGAAACTGACGACGATGATATGAAGAATCGTATCAATGAACGACTACGCGATTTAGAAGACGAGAAACGTACACGATTGGAAGCCGCTTCCTCGAATCGTGAACATCTTCGATCCCAGATCAGTCGTATTCGGGAAACAATCGATAGAATACTGAATGAGGATACAACTTTAGCCAACAGGATTCGGATATTATTCCGGGAGCAAGGGATCACCATCGCCAGCATTCTGACTGCATTGGGTTTAATCATATCAACCCTGGTGGTGTCACTGGTGGGAGGAACCCCTGTGGGGCCTGCCGGCGGCGGTGGAACTCCAGGCGGCGGTGGTGGTGTTAAAGACTGGATTAAAAAACTCGGGGAAGGCCTAGCTAAACTGGCTGGTAAAGCCGCCGAAGCCCTTCCCGGCATCCTGGGTAGCATCGTCTCGTGGTTGTTGAGCGCTCTGTCTAAAACTGCCATGTGGCTCAGTCAAAACCTGTGGGCAGCCATCGTCGCCGTGGCGGGTCTGGTGTACGTAGCGGCTAAGAAATCTTTAACCAAATAAGTCCTAAAGTTACCCCACCAACCACTAAGGCTGTTTTATTATCAATATGCTGCTGATAGGTGGTGGAAACCCCCGGGGGTACCTCCACATGAACTTTAGGCTCCGGTGGTGGCGCAACTATACCCGTTTCACGTGGTTGGGTGTGTGGGATATAGGGGGTGTTAATATCGGGGTTGATACCCAACTTTTGATCCTTCGTGGCTATGACTATTTCGTTGTTATAACCCACCACTTTTTTTATTCTCAGTTGCATATCACTCGGAGCCATGTACAACCCCACGCCGAACACGTAATTGACTTTCGATCTGGCGTATTCTAACACGTTTTGGTAGCGTTCGATGGCCCTCGGGAGATCAACTGGTGAATTGATAGCATCATCAACGTTGGAAACGAATTGTGTCTGAGCGTCGTAAGCAGTTCCCTTACCGAGGATGTTAGAACGCGTCATCGACTGCGCACCCAACAGCGCCCACACGTACGTTCGAATTGAGTCATTCAAGCGTATTGTACCAGCACGAGTGAATCCTTTCGATGTTTTTGAGATCATTTTAGTCCAGGCTGTGGCTGCATCAGGACTGGTTTGCTTTATACAACTGACATGGATCTTTTCATTCGTTGTGGGGCCTGTAAATGTATGCCGGTTTGGGTTGTATGTACCATCTTTAGAACCGGCATAATATTTTCCGGACCTGTAGAAGTACACGAGAACTATACCGAGACCATGGTTCACACCAGGAAGGCGAAAGTCTTTATTCGTTGGAATCTCAAACTCCCCACAAATACGTTCATAAGCGCGTCTATCATAGGGGTTATTCGTCATACTCCACGCTTTATCTTGGGGAAGAGGAGCACTTATTTCCTTCAATATTCGTCTCGTTTGATAATAAATATGAAACAAAATAACCGCCTTACTCAGTTCGTCTATACCGTAGTCTGGTTTCACACCCGACCCTGTCGTCGCACACCACACAGCAAAGTTGAGTTGGTTCTGCCAAAACTGCATTGGGTTTTGATTCCAGTTTACCACCGCCTGCGCGTTATTAACGGACACGACATACTTTTCAAAGATATCAATAAAGGTTGTTTTAAACCCCGTACCATCTGCATTCACCACGATTTTCAAGTGTGCTAAATCCATATTATAATTTATAATTCATATATTATAATATGTACATAACACTTCCAGGAATAACTAGCGGTGAGGCCGTTCAGCTGACGCACGCGATCGATAACACGTCAGGTCAACTCGAAGTCGCACTCTGCGATATCACCTACCTACCGCAATGGACTAACATTAATATCAGCAACAATAAGCTGTTCGTCAGTGGAACTCGCAGTCAAATAACTGACGGCTACTACAGCGTGTGCTCGCTAAACGACGAGGTCTTCAAACCCCTGGGAGCCGAACTCAAGATGAACGACTCAAACGGCACAGTGGTGTTAATCAACAACGGAAGAACCTCCTTGAGGCTCGGCCGACCATTAGCGAGGATACTCGGTATGTCTCCTGACGAGATAAAACCAACAACAACCGTCACAGGCACGAAGTTACCCGAACTAGTACCGTACCGAGAGCTGTACATTCATCTCGGTCAGGTGAGCACTACGTATAACATTCAAGGAGGCCACCCTTCCACTATACTGAGAGCAGTGCCGGTTAAAACTGAGAAATTCAACGACGGTAGAACCGAGTCGTTTTCACCACGGCAGTATAAGAGATTAACCCAGGGCAACATACCTGAGCTGACAATATCGGTGTTAGATATAAATCATAATCCTGTAAATATAGGATACCTCAGCTTAACGCTTCACGTAACATGACCAGCGCACAAGGACCCGGAGTGAAAAAATGCGTCAATATCGGGATCTCCGACCTCGGAGACACACGCGGTTTCGATATGATAGATACCACAGGAGCAACAGCCAACACTAAGTACGCCCTCGTCAACACCGGTGATGACAACTGGAGAATATACCCATCATTCGGAGGTAAACTGTTCGACTTAGACGATGTTGAGAGCACTACCGTCGTCAAAAACAAACCATATATGCTCGTCTTCACCGAAGATGATAAGTGGGTGTTGTTACCCGATAACAAATGGTTTCTCAATATTAGACTCGTCTCCCCTTACGTGTTCACGGATAATAAAGACAACCACCTAAACAAAGTCGTGAACAATGGAACCCTGCTCGTGGCTTACGTCCCAACTCAGAGACGTAGCATAGTCGTCAGCCCAGTCAACACTATAGCAGCCCACATGCTATCGAGTAAACCAGCCATACAAAACGTGAAATTGCAGTTGGTGTCTGAATTCGAAGGCGTGGTCAAGATACTAGAGAGTCTACCGGCAAACTCAACACTGTTCATCAAAGTCTACCTAGGGGAACCATCGGTGAATGATGTCGAGATCGTGAAGGGGATCAAACTCGGGTGGGTGAAACGACACCAGTATCAAGTTTGCAACGTTTACGTGCGGGTGGGTGTCGACTCCAAGACCAGTCTGCAGGGGGTCAACGTGATCGTAGAAAACAAGATATCACTAATCAATATCTTCCTGCCTGACAACATACACTTCATGGGTATAAAGTTAACCCCTGAATTATTATCAGAAAACCAGTTGGAAATTATATCATAATAGTATAATAATGACCAGTCATCATCCCAACACTACGCTTAACGACCTGGGAGATACGGAGGGATTCGATCAGCCTGGTGAGGAAGATGAATTATACATCCTGCACTTCAAAGACAACGTGTACAAACGGGTGCCGTTATCAGATTTTAAAGAACCCAAATGGCTGATCAACTTAACACTCGCCTCACCTTATATCACAATAGAAGGAGATAAATATAAATTAATCTCTAAGATTAGGAACAACGGCATCTGGGTCGGGGATTTCATTCCGGAGAGGGAATTAGTACACTTACCACATGTTGGTCACAAAAAAAAAGGGTTAGGTGCTTATCCAAACAATAAATTAACATTTAGCGAATATCTTCCTCGCATATCATCCCCTTGCACACTCATCATAGAAGTCTTCTTTGAGTATTCAGGCGATGAAAACACCTCACTAGTACACCAAATTTTACCCGGGGTGTCAATACAATGGTTTGATGAACACCGAGACCAATATTGCCGTATTGTTATACAATGGGATACCCCCGGGGGTACTATAAACCACTTAATAAACCTCCGTGGGGTTTCTATTACAACAGGAAATTTTATTTACCTCTCACCTATTACCCTGACTAGTAGTCTAGATCTTGTAGACTTCAAATACATTAATAGAGTATTAACTGAAACCCAATTAAAATATCTTTCAAAATATATATTATAGGATGGGTCTGTACCCAGTCGTAGAGGAAGTAGCGAAGACGTTGGAGACCGTAGATGGGTTCCGCTTGAGGCAGTTATGTGATGTGAAACGCCAACTAGAACAAGACCGTGACACGCGGAAAGCACTATGTAAAAAATATAATAGAGCTTTCAATATCGTGGACGGGGCTGACACTACCCTTATGGCAACCAGCATGGGACTAGGGGCGGCAGGCGTTGGGTTGTTGGCTACCATCGTGGCTGCACCTATAGTGCTAGGTATTGAAATAACGGCTGGGGTGGCAGGGTTGGTAGGGTTGGCGCTTAAGTTAGTATCACGCAGGCTTAATCGTAAGGCATTGAAACACGACGAGATCAGGGTTCTGGCTGAAGCAAAACTCAACACAGTGAGTGAGCGAATTTCCACGGCACTCTCTGACAGTAAGATCTCAGAAGAGGAGTTTAGTTCAATCCTCTCTGAACTCAAAAAATATAATGGAATGAAACAAGATATTCGGTCCAAGTCTCGTAAGTCTGCTATCAGCGAGGATGAGAAAAAAAAGTACATAGCACAGGGAATACAAAAAGCCCAGCAAGCCTTTATTATGAACACCAAAGAGATCGTAGGCGGTTCACATTAAACTGTTTCCTCGATATAAACATAACATAGCCGTAAGCGAGCCACCGATCCTATGTGGTCAGTCAAAACTTACAACAAATTATTGATCGTACCGTACGGCACAGTGTTACCGCCTGCCAAGTCACGGTAAACGTGATGGCGTGGCTTTGTAGTAGGGGCAATAGTAGCAAGAGTTAATGGTCCCACCAAAGCCTCATTTAATAAATGAGGCTTTTTAGAGGGGTTTTTGAAAAGTGTTTTCGGACTGTCATTCCCTATACTACTAAAGCCTTGTTGTATTTCAATGGCTGATCAGATCAAATCAGCGATATGCCACATTTTTCACACACCTCACATACACCCTAACATATTTTCTCAGATGATGAAACTATCACTATTACTTGCAAACACATTTCACCTGATAGTATATTGAATTAATAAGAATGAAAGGTGTATGTGAAAGATGTTTCTGAAGCAAAAACTAGGAACACTCAAACAACGTCGTGTACTATTTCAATGGCAGATCAGAACAGATCAGCGCTATGTCATATTTTTCACACACCTCAAATACGCAGTAACCATTTTTAAGTCATTAAAACTATCAATATTATTTGCAAATACATTCCAACTAAACATATGTTTCCCTTCTAAAAATTAAATAAATGTGTCAAATAAGTTTTTCTTGACTTTTTATCGGCACAGTTTAGGCTATCTTCGCGGTGAATCAAGAATGGAAGCCACTGAGCTATAACATACCGACTTGAAACTTAACTACAAATCTACTGTCATAATACTGACACTAATACCACTAGTTTGACTTAGACTGAAGTGACAAAATAGTTATCTCATCTTCTACGTATACATGTAGGTGTTCAGTTGTCACAACACTCAGTAAATGTATTCAGCAAATACTAAACTGCCGCCATATTGACTACACTGGTTACGTAACGAGGCGAGACTTACTCTTATGACTTTTTGAGAAGTTTCTTGTCCCTCTCTATATAGACTCCTTGCTTTTAATGAACAAAGCAGAAAACATATTTCCCGTCCACTACATCATGCACTTTATTTGTCTATATATATAATGTAAACAAAATCACAAAACAATCACAGTGTTATAACCTATATTTGATCTTATTTTAGAAGAGGTAATTGGGCTTGTATACTGTATGTTTCCATGGACCCCGACATAAACAGAATATTCAGCACCTAATCTGCAACAACTCTCAGAACAATTTTTCTCATCAAAATCCAAAAATGACACAGTAACTGAAAACATTGAGATGAATTTGTTTAATCATCCTTCCTAATGTATTTTTCTATGTGTACTTTGCTGTGGAATCCTGATTTACAAACTTCCACAATTCTGGACTTCATGAACTGCCAGCATTTATGTCCAGGTATGTCACACCACCATACCAAAAAGAAGATCCAAGATAGTCTGCACCTGTACACTGACCCATCTTCCACAAACAGCAAACTTGTGATGCAAAATCTTTGATTAGACGATGCACAATTATCCAACCAAAGTACACGAAATAAAGTAAACTTCTTTTTCTTCAGAGATATTTAACTGCCAATTACTAATGTACCTAAGGTGCAAAGAATATATACTGAGTTCAAAGTATTTTGTCAATAAAATTACATATCAGGGACATTATTGCCTCCTTGTTTTATTAGATTTGAGACTGTATCCACGGAGGACAAAACACTAACGCTGATCTATTTCCTTTCTGAGATACCTTCTAGTCTCATCAAAAATATATTAAAATTGTTTCAAAAGTCATAACAAAAGTTAAGGAAACACACATGAAAACACCCTAAAGCTTTCACCTCCTGCAAACCAGTGTACAATTCAATATGGAGGTCATTTACAATTAATTATCAACAAACCTTAAACAATTTGTCCAAAAATCAACATCTTGATAAAACTACTTTGGTGCAGTCTTCAAGCACTGGCCACCTCCTCAAAAGGTGGTGATTTCTAAAAAGTATTACATCAAATTTTAGTTAAACATATGTTTCAATATTTATTCCAATGAAATGAATAGTCAACTGAGAACTTTTTAAAATTATCATGTACCAGGGCATGACCAGGGTACCATTTGTTTTTTATGTGTTATGATACTAGGAATGTTCACTTTCAGAATAATGTTTTAGTAAATATATCATTTAAAAAGACTAGGTACCTTAAAGCGGAAAGCTAGGGCCAAGAAACTATGTACCAGGTGATTACTCTGTCATGATGCGTATCTAGTGTTTAAATGCCTATCTGTGCTTTTCAAACCACATGAATATTATGTCAGTCAAGTAAGTATAATTATTTATTATTGATTAGTTTATCATTCATTTTATTACCTTTCTACGTTTACTAAAGGGCACAAGATTCTTACAGGTCACATGCAACCAAAAAATGAAACATAATTAAAAGACAACTATCACTTATTCATGACATATAATATACATTGCTGCTTGTAAAAAAACAAATAAACAAAATTATAAGCGCACAATTCAAAAGTGCTGTATTTTGTACTTGGGCTTACTTCCCTAGAAATGGAGTCCTTGAGAGACTGAACCCAGTCATAGCAGGTAGGTGTACATGCAAGTGTAACGACGGCTTCTGATTGGCTGGTTCATTTGCTGATACATTGAAGGCTCATTGTGTGTACAGAAAGATGATCTGTTTGATGGGCATTTTAGATGTTTGTGAGTCACAAGAATGTAAGATTCTTTATGGATAACAACTTTTTTTTATTGTACTTGATGCAGCATTTCAGTATGGATTCATATACCATTGTCAAACAAAATCATATACACTTGAAGAAGTTGTTATCCATAAAGAATGTATATAGAGATGTTGGGTTTTGTAAGTACATGTTCTCTGAATTTACGTTCAACCCGATCCAAAGTCATCTCAGTAGAGATGGTGAACTACTGCGTGATTAGAAACTGTCATTCGTACAAAGCAGAACTTGAAACTGACAAGAGTTTGCACCAGTTTCCGTCAGATCCAGTCATCCGATGGGATGTAGGGATGTAGTTAGTTTGCAACCCACAGACATAAAAACATGTCATGTGTAGAAGTATCACACCTGCCTATTTACACAATGTGGCAGAGACAGGTCTCAGGTGCAAGAGTCATAAATCAGTTTATTTTGTTGACAGCATATAGCTTGAAAGGTGTTAAGTTCAAATTGCATGTTGTCAATGAATGAAGCTGTGTATTGCATATTGTCTTTAGCAGACAGGCAGGCAGACATATAGGTGTCAATAAACCAGATACTGAGCTTTCTCTGTGACAGAGGCTGCTTACCACAGTCAACAAGTTTTTTTTAATGTAATGAATAGATTATTTACTTGTTTGTGTACACAACCAAGATTAGACTACTGCTCATGGCCTCATACTCCTGACATGCATACTGTTTCAAGCTGATGATTTGTTTTGATAAGTGCATACCGAAAGGAATCAGAATCTGCAAAGTTCTGATTTACGTTGCATGTGACCTTTAAAAAAAATATATGTTGATTGCCATCACATTTGTTTACATTGTGTCATGGCTTTTTCGTCCGTCTCATTTCAGCTTTGTCTCCTGTTATGGTTAAAAATTTGCATTGACATGAGGTATAAGAAACCCCCTCAGAACCAGTAAAATAAAACACTGAGAAGTCTGAATTTTTCAATGATACTTTATTCAGCAAAACAAACCATTGTACAAAGATTCACACGAGAGATTTTATGTACAATGCAACTGACTCAGATCTGTAGGAATGGGTCACAAGTATAATGTCAACTCACCGAGGTCTTGGTGTGACAGTGAAAAACAGCTATGCACAAAGTAACACAGCAAGCGGTCAGGCAGCGGTTTTGTAGGTCATACATATTCAAGCACTGTTCTCCTATTATGTATTGTAAACAGATCAAATATTTTATACATCTGAGCAGGAGCAGGTTTACTTCAGTCTTCTCACGACCTCAAACCACTAAAAACATTATATCTAATCCAATCAGTGTGCATAGAAAGTATTTCAGTATCAACTCCCAAGAGAACTAATAACTTCCAAAAATCTCCTAATCCCCTTTCTCGCCGACATACCAAACACTGTATAGGCTGATGGTAATGACAAGTAACTGTGTTCAGTACACTGACAGGTCATTTGTTACCTACGGCCGTGAGTTACCTGTCATTGAGAAAGGTACAGGTGATGGGGAGGGGCCTAAATTTCTGAAGGGCACGTTGGGTTACTCAGCAGACTGGATACATTGACTTTTGATTGTATCGTTTACCAGTGGATATGTTGTGTTTCGGTTGTATACTCTAACTTTCATGTAACAGTTTGTGTATTGTCAGATATCGTAATGATGTATGAAATAAACACATACAACAACTGTAGGAGCAGACTTATTTGTTCTCAGAGATCGAACACAGATTTGTTAGTATTTTGGGTAAGTAAAACGTAAAAACCTAAGATGTAAATTCAAAACTAGTCCACTCTTTGAATGCTTTGTATGTCCTTGGAAATTCATATTTTAGGGCTCCTTGCTGCTAAGCAGGAGACCTATTGTAATCATTTGTGTTTTTATTATTATCATTCATTATTTTGCCAGATTTTATACCAGAGCCACAAAGAGCACCAGTGGACAGAATCGCTTGAAAAAAATCAGGCAGATGCCCATGAAGTGTAGATATTCCCCATTAAAATCTCAAGGCTTTAGGCCCAATAGCAAAGGGGAGATAAATCAAAATTAATTAAATTTTTTCAATTTCGCCTGGACGGGTCGAGTCGATAAAATGCACCGTTTGACTGCTATTTTGGATTCAAGTTTTTGGTGCTGTTTTTCAAGCAAAATCATGACTGTTTTCCTCCCGAAATCTGCTCCACTCAAACTACAAGAGCGGCTTTCAAACTTTCCAGAATTTGTGCCTGGCAACCCCTTAGGAAGGGGCATCGGCAAATCTGGATATCTAGATACGATGGCCATATTGCATACTACTTCTGGGCAAAATGTGTCTACAAAAACTTACACTGGCTTCTTTTGGATTTTTCTTCAAAGGAAAGATAGCAGATACAAGACTTGAAATGCTTGATCTGAACTTGCCTATGGTTGTTGAACAATTTCTGTTCTTGGTCATATGTCAAAAGTCACATGATGTGGCGGCCATACTGGACTGAAGATGTTTTAAGGAAATTGACAGTTTTTGTGGGGTGGGCATTTTCCGCAATCTGTAACTCGGAATGTATCTCCTGTAGAAATCTGCAATTTTGCAGTTATAGCGTATATACCATTAATATCAAGAATCTTGAGCTACGTAGTGATATCTTTACTAGTTATGCATATCTAGATGCTTGCTTCTGTTGTTTATTCTCAAGTAAAATGGCTTTTAAAAAAAATCACAGCACCATAACTATTTCAAGTACGCAGGTAGAATCTAGCAGTATGGAGTAACTTGATCTGTTGAACATTTTTTGTTCTTTGATGCATGTCAAAATGTGAATTGTTTGGTGGCCATATTGGATTTTGACAGATTCTGCATAGCTGCCGCTCAGAAAGTCATGAAAACTGGCGTTATGCATTGGCAGGGAACGCTTAACATTTCGTGTTCTTACAAGTATATCAAAAGTTTCGTTTGGTGGCCATATGGCTTTGAAAATTACAGAAATCCACCATGCGCTTAAAATGGCATAAAACAGCATATAACTCCATTAGTATTGATCCAATCACTCCCATATTTGGTCTGTGACTTGGTCATGTAATGACGATCAGTTTGGCTACAGGTCAAAAATTGATATCTCTAGCTGTTTGGCCACCATCTTGATTTTTACAGCATCATTAGGCACAGTCAAGGGGATTCTGTGTGCAAAATTTCAACTCTATACACCTAATAGTTCTGGAGATAATGGATATAGAGTATTTGGGCAGACAGACATACGCACAGACGGCAGACAAATTTTCAACAAATCTAACCAGCCTATATGATACACTGGGTCTGGGCAAAGCAGAAACACTAATTCCTTTTAGCCTAGATGCAGTAACAGTGGTGTCTTAGCACGCGAAAGAAAGTGTGTTTTCTTGTGACGGAACTAAATGACCTTGAGGTCGTGACCTTGGTGACCTTGACCATAAGAAAGCAATTTTCGCATACTATCAAACTCTGGGGTCAAAACCTCCCTAACCTGAAATCTAATTAGGGCTCCTTGCTGATAAGCAGGAGACCTATTCTAATCGTTTGTGTTTTTATTTCTATTTATTATTCTGCCGGAAAAAATCAGTGCCTATCTTGACATGTCGAGTCGCTAAAATGCGCCCTCTGGACGTTGACAGAGTGTGCTTTTGCCAACAGATGTAAACTACATTTCAGACATGACCAAAATGAAAGAAAAGAGTGAGACGCAAAGTCAGTCACAGCTCAAGGTAGTCGACAGCAGGAATCACACAAAAAGGCTCAAACAAATGTACCAGTCAAGATAAATAATACTGGCTCTCAAAACCCACAAATATCAACAGATTAAGAAAATAGGCACTTCTTTATATCGCTCACAACCCTTCATTTTGAACAAGAGATAACAGTCATGTTTGTAACTGATTTTTGCAATTGAAATTGTTGTTCAAACCTTTACTGGGACCCATCCCTCAAGCTGCCTCAATGCAGACTCAGTGGTTGTACATTTCATGTCTCTTCTTATCCGACATGTGATTTTGCATGTATTTCTCATGCAGGCACATGCGTTTCTCCTCTCGTAGTGTGGTGGTATTGCCGAGTTGGCGATATGTTTGTGTACTTTATGCATAAAAATATACGAATCGTAAATGTTAAAAGTACTATCGTTTACCTGACAAAGTTTGAAATGGTACAAGAGTGAAAGAGTTGTGATTACTGACAGTTAAATGTGATTCACGACTTATCAAGTACATTTCGGCATGCAATGCAGATCAAGAGTACAACAATGTAATATTTGGAAAAGAGTTAATAATAGCAAGTTATGAATGCTTAAAAAAACCCTGATCAGCAGATATTAGTGATCGAGGAGATTCATACATCAATCAATTTTATAACATAAGCAGCAGCAGTTTGATTGACACATTTATATGAAAAGGTAAGAATCATGTATTGAACTCGAAGGTTAGCACTTGTGTTGTTTGTGCTTACTTCTTAGGTTGGGTCACGATCTATGCTTCATCAGTGATTTGGACACGTTGGACTTTGGTAAACTGTTCCTGGGTAACATTTCCCAATGAGCTATTTACCTAGTCAAGTCCTGCTTCTTCCGGTAATAGCTGTTGCTGCTTGAGTTGATAAACGGGCTAATAGAATTACCTCTGATAACAGTATTCCACTGACATCCCACACTGTATATGAAGGACAAACTGTCGTTACATTTTATTACGAAGTGAACAAATGTTTATTTGGTCACGGATATTGTGAAGCAAACTTACTTAGTAACACATCTATGTACAGTCAGCTACATGAGAAATGCATGATCAGAGACACTCAAACTGTCCCACCTTGTTTCTTATTTTTAAAGCATCAGGAGCTCTGAACAGCAGATATTCCTGATTTCACGAGTCATTTATTCTGCATCGATCACATGATTGTCTGGATTGTTTCAGGCCGTTGTCGCAGAGCATGAATACTACTTCCATTTTTAGTCACATTTTCACATTTGAACGACAGAGTGCAGGGCCTGCTTCCTGCTTTGGCAAAACTCTTGTCACTGTGGTGTGTTGGTCTTGTTTTGGTTGCATTTAGCTGTTGAAGAGAAGCTGACCGAAGCTGTTTCAGATGCAGACGGGCTAGACGGTGAAGAGCTTTAAACATGAATATCAGTTTCTGGAAGCCTTATAAGATGGGCTTAATTTGCGCATGTCTTCCTTTTATCGATCTTGCCTCGATCTTGTTCTGTACCTTCTGAAGTTTGCGCAGACATAGTTGAATTGATCCAGACAGCAGTGAATTACAATAATCAAGCCATAATGTCACAAAAGCATGGACAAGTGTCTTAGTTACCACAATGCATACATACCATTTGATTTCAGTGATAATTCGCAGAAGGTAGTAAGCTACCCTGCTTCATATACTGTGTACAAGATGGCATCCAATAAAAGGCATTCGTCACTGAAGCTGATATTGGCCTAAACCCCAGAGACAACTCTGTATCATCTGCATATTCAGGAGACTTGTTCTGTTAATAAATGCTCTAGTTTTGTGACCGTTTCCCTTTCTTTTCAGATTCATGATACCTAAGTGATATTTGTTTAATGTAGGAAAAAAGGTTTTGAGAACAGCTTCTAGAAACTTCCAGTAATTCCAGTCAAAGAGCATTTGACTGTTAGTGATATCACTCATATTTACTAACCATTACTACTTTCAATGTCAATGTGGGAGTTACAAATAGCTGGATTGTATTCAAGGCAAGGAGCCCTCATCGTTGCTTGCAATTAAATTTTGTTTTGTGTTTATTAGATAGCATTAGCATTTATTAGAAAACATAGTTAATTCAATCAACATGCATTAATAGTATTTTAGTATTCACTCTCAATGAACAGTAACAAACACTTTCTTCTGTAACAACATCTCATAATCCCCTTCCTTGCGGACATTCATTCACCAAACGCTGTCTATGTCTATGAAAATGATTAGCAATATTTATCCAAACACTTTACATACTTCCTCTGATTAACACAAACGGTAACCTCTCTCGTAAGAAAAGCTAATCTTTGATCAGTACTACTAAATTGATTGAAATAATAGCTACAGTACAAATTTAAAAAGTAAAATGCACACGTGAGTCTCTTGCTGAATGTGAGGTGCTTTTTATTCTCGTCTTGCTGTGAGAAGCTAATTAATTGGCTGCACATACACATCTCTCGGCCTTAATGAGTTAAGCTCGACCGTTTGAGATGTTAATTCCCCATCAAAATGGGTATATTAGATTACTGTTTGAATATCTTTTATGTATACACCTGGAAATTAATCAAGCAACACCCCAATTTTTTCTATTGGAGCAACTTTGAAGTGTTCTGACAATCAAAATATGCCGGGTTGATATAGTTTGACACTTTTTTATTCAACAGACGATCTCTGACAAACAACTTAAAGGGAAAAAGTATCAAGACTTTGCTTTATTGCAACGAAATCCAAATTCTTAAAACTGTCTTAAATTCATGAAAAAATGGACACAATTTACTATTCATCCACAGACGTTGTTGTCAGGTGTATTAACACAAATGTCACATGGAAAGAAAGAACAGTCATCTGAGAGTCTGCACACCGACTTTCATCAATATCTAGTGTGTCCTCCCTGCGCACGCACCACCGATTCCAGACGCCTCCTCATTCCTTGGATGAGTCTCCGGATCTGATTCTGGGGGATCCTGTTCCACTCCTCATGCAGGGCAGCCGTCAATTCGTTGAGATTATGGACTGGTGGGTCTCTCTGCCTCACACGACGGCCAATAAAGTCCCACAAATGTTCAATGGGGTTGAGGTCAGGGCTCATGGCAGGCCATGGAATTCTGTCAATTGCATTTTGCCGCAAAAAATCATTTACAGCATGCGCCCTGTGAGGTCTAGCATTGTCGTCCATAAATATGGGTCTCGTTGCCAGAGGATGGTTCTCAAAATGAGGTACCACAGCCCTGTCAAGAACCTCCTGTTGGTAACG
The DNA here is from genome assembly GCF_037392515.1 of Haliotis asinina. Classification (NCBI taxonomy): domain Eukaryota; kingdom Metazoa; phylum Mollusca; class Gastropoda; order Lepetellida; family Haliotidae; genus Haliotis; species Haliotis asinina. The sequence continues at coordinate 29,353,017 of NC_090284.1, forward strand.
AACACCGTTAAGGTTGCCACGGATGGTAATGATATCCAACTTGCAGTTCATGGAAATGCACCCCCATACCATAACGGAACCTCCCCCAAAGGCCACAGTCTCCTGGATGTTCCGTGGAGCCATTGCTGTGTTCCTCTGCCTCCAGACCCGAGTACGACCGTCCACCATGTGCAGCAAGAACCGGCTCTCATCTGAGAAATGGACCTTCCTCCAAGAGGCAATGTTCCAGTGCAAACGGTCATTACACCAGGCCAGTCGGGCTGCCTTATGGGCTGGAGACAGTCTGGGTCGCTTGATTGGCCTCCTTGCCCGGTATCCTGCAGCTTTCAGACGATTCCGAACAGTCCTGTTCGAGATGGGTCTCCCTGGAAGCCACTCCTGTCTCAACCGAGAGCTCGAGTCGAAGGACCTGCGCCGTACAAGTCTCAGTAAAGCTCTGTCCTCCCGGACTGTGGTCTTCCTGGGTCTTCCTGGTCTAGGCAGGTCTTTAACTTCATTAGTGGCCCGGTATTTTTTCAAAAGTTTTGAAATTATGGAATGATGTCGTCCGATTTGAGTCCCGATTTGTCTTAGAGACATACCAGCATTCCTCATGCCGATTATTTGCCAACGAGTGGCCTCTGATAATTTCCTACGTGCCATGACATTGAAATGAATGAAAAACCGAATGCAATCGACAACCTGCGCTTGTAAACACCCCAGGGAAAAAGTGCATTTTTCGAAAGTTGAGGTTAAAGCAATGCACGTGCGCTGTGCAAGCTTCACGCGCGTCATATCAACCCATGAAAAGCTCATGCTGTATGTCAATACATCAAAATTGAATAATCAATCATCAAAATTACTTCGTTAAACTTTGTTAAGTTTTTATGTGTCTTTGAATTTGGTGTTGCTTAATTAATTTCCATATGTATATATGTATTTATGTATAACACACACGCGATCTCACAATAAATGTTGAAACATCGCCTCCTCATTAGCTTAAGGAATTCTACATTCTGTTTAAGGATCTAAATTTGTTACCCACACGAGCAAGGTGACAGTTGTTTAATACTTTCAGGTTATGCCTTGTTGCCTGCTCTGGATGTGGCCATGCTGGGCAGACAACTGTTAGGCTTGGTGCCTACTAAAACTCGCAATGTGTTAACATAAAACATGGAATTTTATTTGAACGGAATATAGATTCTACATCTCCCTTTCATGATAAGTGACCTATGATACTGTAAGAGATTAAGAGGACATCATGTTGGATGAGGGCTGTTAGAAAACTGATGATGAAACTTGCGATTATGCTAGAAAATAACAGTACATTTAGCACTTAATGATGTTCACTGTTATCTGCAAAGTTCTGTTTAGACTAGCATACACTAAAGGACATGGTTGGGAGTTTATGGAATCAGACTGTTAACATCCTTCAGGTCACTTTCCTTGAATTGCTTTTACAGTTCATAATGTTAAGCATCGAGCATAATGAATGTAAACTTTAAAGTTCAAATCAAACTCTTCATTAACATGATAACTGGAGTGTTGAACACAGTCTTTGAATACACATTAAACAGTGACTATTTCTGGTCAATATGCATATCTTGGGTTGGGACCCACAATTCTTCCACTCCTTGTTTTTGTCAACGTATGTTGTGTTGATGTTGGAGATGTGTGGTCAGTGTGGGATGTTGGCAACATCATGGTTGGAGATTTCATCGCTGATATCTTGATAGATGTTCTCACAGGTGGTGCTTTGCTGAACGATTTCACTGGTGATGGTTTAGTAGGTGTGTAACAGGGATGAATTCTGACGTTGTATACTGTGTACATAAATTTACAACTAATCATTTTAATTACATTTCAGGGTTTTGTGTTCCGATATATGACCTCTTTGTACATTAAATTCATCAAAATTAGTTGTCAGCTCAGCTGTATGTTGTTTTATTCTTATCTGTTCAGTTTTGTGTCACAGGGCTGGTTCATCGAGTTTTCAAGGGTTTATGGATCAGTCTATATTTATGTCATTGTTTTTGGTTGTTTTAACAAAAGTCCAAGCTCAGTTTCTAGCTGATTGGTTTAATTCAAATATACTTCTCAACGCCATGTTCCTACTAACCAGTTGCACACCACTCTTATGCACATGAGGACTTTCATAAGTTTAAGGATTTAGCTAAAGGTTAGTAATTACACATGTAATAGGCTTTTATGCCCAATGACAGCTGAAGTTGGCTATTCTCTGGTTTTGGACCTTGCGTTGTGTATTTTTTTATGCGGTGATAATAATTTAGCAAACTTCAAGTAGGCTCTATGAATCAGGCCTCATTGCTGGTAGAACAAAACAAACAGACAAAGGAAACTCAATAATTTATTTATAACAAAATTCCTGAACCTATCCTTACCCACCAACCTAACCTAATCTACACTTAACCTAACCACCTAACCCAACTTATGCCTAACCACCTAACCTAACCTATACCTAACAACCTAAGCTGACCCCAAATCCTACCAACACAGGGATCTGATTTCAAAGCCTATGCCTAAAACAAATCAATATATAACTTCCTGTGGTAAACTAAGAAAAAACTTATCTACTTGGTCTGGATCACCAGGACTCAAACAACTAAAATAAATGTCCTCACCTCTGGTGGACCAGTGGACAAAAGACAAGGCGTGCTATGTAGCTACTCCTTTTATAGGGCTAGAGACAGGCAGTGCATGGGCTGCACATGCCAGGCAGACCACACTAACCTGCTGGGTGTGTTGTGGCTATGCATATCAGCATAGCCAGGAACACAGTAATAGCCCATATTGAACTATATCCAACCCTAAACTACCACACACATTTGTAATTGTTATGCACATAGCAAAGTAAACTGTAATATAAATAATTGAATAAAATAGGCATAAATAAAATGCTCATGAGAAGCCCATGCACCAGCCAATTCCATTACTTGACATTGTGGAAAAAACATGCCTGATGCATCCTCACCCCTCCAGAGCTAAATGGACCAGCCCACCAAAGTCTAAACTTAGTGTATTGGTTATAACCTAGCCTCTCCTTGTCCCAACAAGCTTACTTTCTACTAAAAAAATAACCCTACCATTACATTCCCCCCTTCTTAAGATCTTTGAGTAAAAAATCAAGTCTGGTCATACGAGCAAGTCCTGATTGTTTAATTGTGTTGTAAAGGCATATGTTGAAAGAAAGCAGGAGTGAATACATGTCATATATGTAACATTTTATGTAATTTTATTACACTTTCTCTTGTAGACTATTGGTGGAGTGTGTATTTTCTTAACACATGTTTGTATTCTTTGTATGTAAGACATACTTAAACAAATTGTCCCTCTCATATCATTGTGTGAGGTTAAATTGTTCAAAACATCTATGTCAATGGCAGTAAAGAAGAATTTACGCACATGCCTAATAATCTTCTATGAAAGAAACGTTTTCGCTGATTCATGTACATTGCTTGTATATACTGAATATTTTAAGGTAAGTATTAATAAGCTAATGTGTGACTTACATGGAACAGATTCAAAGATTGTCACTTTGGTTCATCTAGATTTAACACAGAAAATATACGTTATCGTGTGCGAACATACATGTATGCATATTGTATGATGCTATTCCTTGCACATACATAAGACAAAGGGTCATGGGAGGGCGTCATCAAAGTTCCCAAATAGGACGTTTTGTATCTCAACTGTTCCATATAGTGGCTGATTTCTTATCTATCACCAATCGTATCATGAGATACCTGTCATAGAGGAAATGACAGGTGATGGGGCGTGGGCTAAATTTCTGAAGAGCATGTTTGGTCACTAGACAGCTTGGATACAGATTGACTATTGTTTAGATCGTTGACCAATCAATATGCTGGATTTCGGTTTTATCAACTCTAGCTATCATGAAAAAGTTTGTGTATCGTGAACTTACATAATTGTAAGGATGCCTGAAACGTACATGTAGGACTAACAAGCACTTTGAGTTTATTTTTCTTCAAAGCGCTCAAAGCGCTCAAAGCGCTACAATCCGATTATTTTTACCCCAGATTACCCAATCCAACCTTTGAGTAGAGATAGTATTTATTTGCATATACATTTTGCGAACACTACTTGTACATCAAACATAATGGCTTGCTGAACATTTCAATATAATCTGCACATTGTTACGAATAAATATCACAATTCAAGTACATGTATTATAGAATTAAAATAAGTTACACGATACTGATTTGTGATGTATACACTTGCAGTTGAATCTCACCAAATATTTATGAAGATGAGCATACTGGACTCCACAAAATGAATGAATGAATGAATGATTTAATTTAGAAGAAGGTTTCGTAACCTTGTCACCGTTAATTCAATCAATGTGCAAACAGAGTATCTTAGTATTCACTCCAAATGACGAGTAACGAACACTCACCTCCTGTAACATCTCATAATCCCCTTTCTCGCAGACATGTGTTCATTTGCCTGTATAAGCCCCCAACATTGCAAGCAATTGTTATCAAAGCACATTGATAGTTCTTCTGATTAACACAGAAAGTAACCTCTCTTGTAAGAAAAGCTAATCTTTGATCATTACTGCTAAATTGAATGAAATAATAGGTACAATACGAATTTAAAATTTAAGACCCCCAATATGCGGCTCTCGCTGAATGGGAGGTGTTTTTTATCACCCCGAATACATGCCTCTCGCTGAATAAGAAGTGCTTTTTATAAGCCTCAATACGCGGCTCTCGCTGTGAGAAGCTAATTAATTTGCCACACATATGCGTCTCTCAGCCTTAATGAGTTAAAGGCTTCTCCCAGTGCCTTTCTTGCTATGGCTTCTCTAGAAAGCTTGGCCAATTCCCGGGGGCTTAAGTGGTGGTTGACGTCCGCCTCCAGCATTTCCTTCCCATCTACCTGCATATTGTGTTTGTGCCTCAGATGACAATGGAAGTCTGTCCTAGCTCGAAACTTAATCCCACATGTCACACATGAGAATATGTGAACAAAGGTTGTGTGGTACTTTTTTTGAAAGGTGTTTCCGGGCCCTAGGTAAAGAGAATGGTCCAATACTGCACATTTCACAAGGTCTGGAGTCATCGTCCCCTTGAAGCTCATCAAGTTCTGCTTGGGTTACTTCAATATCTAAGATGTCACTTATCTGTAAGGAAGGGATTGACTTGACACAAGAAATCATGTCACTGGTATTTCTTATTCTGAACATGAAGTTCTATAATGCTGTACCCTTTTTGAAACCTGTTTCAGTTTCGCCACACAGTTGTTTATGTTGAGTCACCTACGGAACCATGGCCATGGTTACTCTCAGTGAACTCATTCGTGCTACCCTTCCTCCACCCAAGACATATCTTTGGCGGGGCCTGCCAGTACGTCCACAATGGATTCGTGTGATGTCTTCCACATCCACACCGATGTCCTAAAGACTATTTTCTAAATCGGAAACAAAATGTTCATGTCCATAGCACACACTAATGGATTCATCAGCTGAGCTATCACTTGAAGGTTCATCAATCCAAGCATCAGGAGTTGTCCTCCCTTCATATGCCTTCAAGTGATCTGCATGTACAACTATAGGCTTTGCAGTAATACTTCTCTGAATCTGATATGTTACATCAGTCACCCTCCTAATAACCTTGCAAGGTCCCGTCCGTCCTAATGATAAAGGGCGATCAGCAGAAGGTAAGTGCCATCTCCAAACAAAGTCGTCAGCAAGAAAACTATGAGGTTTTAGACCTCGATCATAGTACTTCTTTTGTTGGAAGGCAGCCACTTCCAAATGTTGCTGTGCAAAAGATTTGTAAGCTTCTGCAATAATTTCTCCATGCGATCTCTTTCCAAACACAAAACCATGAATACAAATTTCAGATGCAGGTTTAACAGTGATTTTTTCAGTCACATTGACCCTTGCACAAACTTTCCTTGCTTGTTCTGTGGAATAAATTACATTTTGACCCATATATACAACCCCATGAGCAGCACGAGTATAAACATCATACTCATTCTGAAAATCCATTCCCAAAATTCCTGTAGAATCATCTATATCTACCACAGATATTCTTTGTTGAAAATCCTGTTCCCCAATCAAGAAATCCAACAACACAAACCCAATAATAAGTAAGTCATGACCAGTTAACAAGGAACAATCTATATCAGTCTTCTCCAACAGTGTCTAACTGAAACCCAACTGTCTGAAAACTCTTTCAAGCAAAAACCAAACAGGTGAACCAGAATCTATGACCTCATTTCCCTCGACATTGATTGGCACACAAAAACATTTGGTTTCTAGTTTACAACTACTAAGTTTTGGCCTTTCCCTCTCTCTATGTTGGACCGAACTTTTGGCCTCAAGCACAGCCCTATCTTGGTTTCCTTCTCCACATCTGAGTTTGAGCTGACCTTTCTATGCGGGCATTTGGCACAAAGATGATCTCTGGAATCACAAATGTAACACCTAGGTTTTGATTTTCCTGTCTTCCTTGTTCTTTGTGGAAGGCTTAATGGCCGGGCAGTCAGCTTTTCAAGACAAGCTTTCACAGCACTGGTCAGCTCAGAGATTTCATTCTTTTCAATAGTGCCAGGTGTAGTTACTCCTCTAACAGTTGGCTTCTCCCACTTTGGCTCGTTCTCTATGACTGGGGTACATTCAAATGCCTCAAATTCCTCAGCAAAAGATATAGCATTCTCCAAACAATTGGGATGATGAAACTGCACGTCTTCTCATCTCACTGTTGGCTAAACCTTGAATAAACTGATCAATTGTATGCAGTTCCCTGGCAGAGTGAGGAATAACAGGAAAGGCCTTACAAGCTAGTCATCTTAAACTATAACCAAAATCAATTACACTTTCACCTTTCCTTCTTAACCTGTTTTGAAACTGACATCTGTACACAGATTCTCACTCAACTGGGCTAAACCTTTGTGATAGAACAAAGGAAGTCAGATGCTAGAGAGGTATGTCAGGTGGTGGAAGTTTCTAAAAATAGAGAAGGGGAAGTCCAGGTGAAGCTGGAGACATCAGAGGCTGTTAAGGGTATTGAAGATTAGTAACTGACATTCAACTGTAGACAAGGACAACATAAAATAGCATGAAATGATGACAGTGACAATGTGTATGACAACATGTATGGTATGGTATTTATGTGGTAACATTACAACTCAAGAGTTATATCCACCACCCTGCTACACTAGCATCACCCCTCCAGCCATTCCAACTTGCTACTTGTTCAAACTGAACAATATAATCTTGCCACTCTACTCCCCTTCCATCAAACCTGCGAGAAACAGGTTTTCTAAATGCAGGGTGCCAATTCTCAAAAGTGTCCCAGCTAAGACAGATCCTAACTAGTTAGGACAGGAGTTATGACATCCAACTGTTAAGAAAAGACCCATTCTCGAAACGATCTTATCCTTGTCCTAAATTATAAGTTGTGTAACAGATCCTAGCTAGGATATCGAGCTCTTCAGTAGGTGAGATAGAAAAAATCCTTCATCAAGTTCACCTAAATATTATCTATAATTCATTGCATGAAAAACACATATGTAAGTGCAGCTACTATCTTGTTTAGAACACAAATGGTGAGACTAGAAATCGAAGTAAAAGGTTTGAAAGTGGTGAAATTCAGCTTTTGGTGGACTTACTTGATCTAGAAGAAATTGTAATTAATTATATTTATAATTAAAATTCATACCTTGTATCCAGAAAAACAGGGTGAACTTGTACTCAAATAGTTCTAAACTACTTCATCAGATCTAAGTATTGTAAACATATTCAATATTTTCATCACATCAAATTCATATATTAAACTAGGACATAACATTTGTAGTCAGATTTTGAAAGTCTGCCAGAAAGAGAATTAAGACATGCAAAAAATAGTTTCATTTGATTTTTTTAATGATTATCATGACTTGAACTTTCATTATGCATCATCTCACGAAGAGAAAATTCACTTAGGAAATAAACAGAAGTTACTTCCCTTATCAAGTTGGCCTTGACATTGGCATTTCAGAGAAATGTGACAGAAAAGAGAGATGTGAATAAAAAGGGATAGAACAGGTAAGAATAAAAATACATATCAGTTGTAGATTTAAAGAATATGTGTATTGCAACAGTAAGTCTTCTTCACAACTGATAAATTGATGATATAAACTCAAAAAATCTTTTCACCTCTTAAAAACAGTGTGCTGTTGTAAATACAGCTGTAATTTAGTTTTCACAATGTTAAAATTGGTGAACAAACAAATACCACACCATGGTGATTTCCACTGAGATGGAAAAACTTTTCTTGATCACTTTCTTTCCTGCAATGTTCAAGAATATATATATGCCTGTGTTTTGTATTTAATCACCATGCACAGCTTCCCGGAAAATGTTAAACTCCTGTTCAAACTGTCTCCAGTTTTCGGCAATGTCACCTTCAAATGAAAGCGGTCTGGGACGGTTGGATCCGTCCGCCATTTCAACTTCAAAGTGCGCTGACCAGCTATCAAAATTTCAGTTACTCTCTCAGAGTGTGCAAAGCTTCTTCCATTGTGAAATGTCGCCTGATGAATCCTGGGACTAAGATCCGTCTTCTAACACCATGTAACATTAATGCATACTGCGTGAGTTGTTCAACCTTGTTTAATACTTTTAGGTTATACATTGTGGCCCGCTCTGGATGCGTCCATGCTAGGACACTGTTACACTCGGTGCCTACTAAAACTTGACGTGTGTTAATATAAACCATGGAATGTTATTGGAACAGAATATAGATTCTGCAGTCATGTCGTCTTAGGTTTGCCTCCTTATCTTTGCAATTTGAACCCGACTGAACTGATCTGGGGCTATCACCAAATCTGACATTGCCCAGAATAACACAATGTTTAAAATGACAGACGTTCAAAATCTAGTCCATGAATCCATGGCTATGATTTCACAAGCCACATGGAAGAAATCAGTTGAGAAAGTTGAAAATGCTGTGGAGCATCAGTACTGGCTTCAAAGTGGTTTACAACAGTGGACTATCCATCCTGTTATCATACGAGTGCATTCTGATGACTCTGACAGCAGTAAGTCCATGTCCGATTCAGTTGCACAGTGTGATGACTTTACAATTATTTGTTTTTGAGTACAATTGATTGGGAAGATTTTGACTCAAATGACTTTACAAAGACGCTTGTTGAGCAATTACAGTTACTTATGTAATCAGCTAGCAAATTCAACAATGAACCATGAATTCTGTATTTCTCTAATTTCAGTAATAAACTTTTATGCCACACACAATCAAAAGCTTTAGAGACATCACAAAAAAAACATACAATAGTGTTTTTTATCATCTGAAGCGTCATAGATTTGGTCAGATATTTCAGTTAATAACTGATGGGCAGTTGAATGACCAGACTGAAATCCTGATTGGTATTTATACAATAATTAGATTACATGAAAATAGTTGTACAGATGTTTAAACATCACTCTTTCAAGCACACAAATGATCAAGGTCGATAACTGGAAGACATTAAGCCATTAAGCCATCACCCTTTTCAAAGGGGCACTGATGCGGAGCGAATAATGTTTCTGGCCAATGGTCTAATTACGAAACCAATCTGCAAATTGGTCAGCACCCACTCTCTCGACCGTGACGGACAAAGGGACTGGGCTCCGATCCACATTAGCAGAATTTCTTCACCTAAACAGTCAGGAGGCCGGATGCCCATCATATGCCATTATTTAAAACTATCCATGGTATTCCTTGTCTGATCGTGACAAAATATCCCAGCAGTGCAGTATTTTTCAGATGCTTGGATGGTATAGTGACTGATCCAATTTGATCCTATTTCTGTGTTTTTACCTCCATATTGCATCAAGTTATGTGAAAATATTATCTCTACAGGCACGTAGCAAGCCATTTATTTTGGCCGAAGATTGCAAAGCTTTATACTAGATAGTATAGATAGTTTTGTGTGTGACAGGCAGGCAGGCAGGCAGACAGACAGATTTGAGTGTTGGCCTAGCTGTGATAGCAAAATTCATACATAAAGTTTGGTAGGTATGGTAGCTACCCTGGTTTATTATCTATGATAATAAAAACACACAGTTGATTTATTTGAATTCATAAACTAAAAACAATGACTTTGCCAGTGGTAGAGAAATCTGAAATGTATTGTTTGTTATGTAATATGTGCATGTAAGTGATGCAAGAGGGTTTATCAGCTGAGTTACAAAACAAACATCGATAAAAGGATTAACCAATAACACATTGATTGATAAATTACTTTTATCTTCTACAGTCAAAAGGCTGTGTAGATGTACTAATCTATACTGACTACACCCTGTCGTAAAGTGCAAGTGTAAAAACAAACATCCTCCCTTCAAAGAATTAACCACCATTACGTTGATTGATTGATTGCTCATTATTGGTTAATTAAATTACTTAGAATGGCGGACGTCATACAATTAGCTGCCAGATGTGCTATCTTGGGTGAGCAATGAGCGATTTATCAGGTTTTCACCAATTTGAAATTTATTATAAGCATAAGCAGACCGTGTGTTCTTTTATTAATTTTCAAAATCATACAAATATGACAATAAAGTTATTAGGGTTATGAGACAAAATATAGGGTCGTACAATGGCTTCATTGTTTTTCCGTCCTAATAGTTTTTTACCGTTTCTACCACTGGCAGATCCTTCAAAGTGTTTCATTTGCTTTCATAATACATTTGTAATGAAGTAAAAATGACTTCACCTTAGTTGTTCTGTCTATAATTAAACTCTCAATTGCGCATACGGACTGTGCTGCAGAGGTCACGAACCAGTGACGAATTCTGGGATATTATCCGGGTACTGAAGGGGGAAAAGCAATAACAACAGTTGAAACCAGTCCATGGAAATTGCTCCGCATCAGTGCCCCTTTAAATAAGGGCATTACATTTGCTTCTCTCCACATACTTGGATATATGCTACTCCTCAATGACTGATTACATAACATGATAAGTGGGATACTTATTGAATGTACTAAATTTTTAAGAAACTTATGGCTGATTCTGTCTGGGCCAGAGGCTTTCTTAAGATGTAAAACATTTGATTATACGGGACACTTCATTCACATCAATAGTTACACAATATAATACAGAATCAGTGCATTTGTCAAAGAATGGCATATCTGTTATATTTTCATCAATACCAGATACTGATTGAAAATACTGATTACGTCTCTCTGCTTTCTGCATATCAGTGAATAACACTGGATGTTCATCTGCATCATTATGTCTCAAGGTGACGAATCCCAAATCTTTAATCAAAAACCAAAGTAACTTCCCATAGGAACTGTTACTACTGGAATACAAGTAAAATATTGTTTGTGAGACTGACATAAATAGAATCTTTGGCATAACAGTTCTTATTATTTACTTTACTACTTGTAAGCCAAGATATCTATTATATTATATCTACTATTGTTACGAGTGGAGAGATCACACAACAATTTAAATACAGTAGAATAATTTTTATAACGAACACGGATATAATGAACTGACGGCTATAGCGAACTGTTTTAAAAGTCCCCAATAAACCACTATATGTTATCATATAAAAAAAGTCGTAAATAACGAATTCTCTATAATGAACTTACCGGCTATAGCACACTGATTTGCAATCCCCGCGCGTCCCAGGTAACACTAATTAAAGGTGTGAATAACGAACTGAGCGAACTGAATCAGTGTCACTGCCAGTTAGCGATGCTCACTTGGAAATCCTTGACAGTTCCAGTTAACACTAATTAATGGAGTGAATAGTCAATTGAGCAACTTCAATCAGTGTCAATTAGCGGCGCTCTCTTCGAAATCTGACCAATAAGTTAGATGTCAAAACACACTCCAGTTTTACACCCATGTGAAGTTGTAGTTTGCATTATTAACCAATCAGATTGCCGGAGGCCGTAAAGCCCGTCGCTGACGACCTAGTTTTGCATACTTCTGGCACAGCAACTTGGTCTTTGGAGATTTAATAGAAAACGACAAGTGCATACCCTCAAAAGGCCTGTGTATATGCCTCCCTCACACATCAGAAATGTGGACAGAAGCTTTTGATACTCGTGAGACTTTTAAAATACGATATTCAATGATGAGTGCATAGTGACAAGTGACCTGTGTAAGATTACTGACTTTGTAGTGAAAAGAACGTAATATGAATGAATGAATGTACGAATAAACTGAGTAGGAATGTGTTGTACTGTATGGTGTGTTTTACTGTTCTTTCAATGGATGTTCGCAAAAAGCGAACTATGGATATAACGAACTAATTTCAGTGGTCCCTTGTAGTTCGTTATAAAAGTATTTTACTGTAATAGTTTTAATACTGGCAAAACAAGTATCACAGAGTATGGTAAAAAGTCTTACTTTGTTTATCACACAACAGTTCAAATTGTTCCTGCGCCAGATCCTTCCTTTGAATTTGAACACATACATCCAATACTTGTCATAAACTATGCCGACATGGCACTCTCATGTAGACAGATGAAGATACCCGACATGGCCAACCTGTTCACTCCTGGTGCTCATCACTCTTTTTGTGTTACCCTGCTTAACCAAGTCAAACCCAAGCTGCAGTTATATTATCTCATTGTATTATAGCTAACTTGGTATTTACATGAGCATCACTTGTGACTTTTGTACCTCTCCAATCACTGATGCTCTGACATAAATCTGTAACACCACTGTCTAAAACATCAACATCTTTGTTTAGGTCACGAGGCTAAATGTAGTAAGCCTCATCTGTTTGACAGGGGCTTCTCCTTATTACTTAATGGTTTGTGATGTGTGTAATGAACAAATATACATACCGGTTTGAAACTGCATATGTAAAACATGAAGAACTGGCAGTGACTGGTGGCACAGGTTGGAAGCACCATTCTCTCAAAGACTAAGAGTAGTTCTCTGTACAACTTCTTGCATGAGTCCCAATCACATACATCTGGAATAACATCATTATTATATTAACAACACCTTGCCAAATGTTTGGCAGCACTCTTGTAATTGTCAGATTTAATATTTCATATTGTTGAAAGCAGTAGTATAATTAATGGGGGTTTTGGACCACAATTAATTAAACTACTAATTAATATCAATAACAAAGATATAAATCGCCATTCAAAATCACTAAACCCAAAATGACACAACCCGTCTGTCATTCACACAAGCTCACAATAGACACAGTGAGCCGGGCTATTACCTTTACTACGGGAATGTCTAAATGGAGAACTGGGTCACAACAGTGAGCAGAGCACTATGAAAAAATAAAGGTGTGTCTGTATAACCATATCAGTAAGCCTATACTATATTTAACACTGTAATCACATGACAGCTCTATGGCAACGGCCATATACATTATTGATAAAGTCATTCGCGCCTGCTATTATTATCAACATTGAAATCAGTCAGGAAATCCTCCTTGTTGACATCTTTATTAATATAAAAGAGTCAATAGATAGCCGCCAGGCCCTAATTATTTGAGTTTGTCAACAATCAGAGACTCAGCATCTCTCCAAGATATGTTTTCAGCTAGCCACACTTCCATTATTATACATAGGGTGAGACAAATCTCTCATAGGGTGAATAAGCAGCTGGTGCAGAGGCTTGCAGTCAGCTGTCCGCAAGGACTTGCAGCCAGTTAGGGGGCCTCCCTCACTATATTGATTTCAGCGAAGCAGTTTAATGTGTATCTTCTATTATGCCGTTGGTTTTCGTGATGCCTGTTGAGCTTGTTGTATCCCTTCTTTAATGTACTTTTTTTCTCAACCTCGCTTATAAAGGTTTTATGAACCTTTGATCTAATTTCATTCTTCATTTTGTTGTATTTTTCTAGTTCGCCTTTGATCAGTAAGTATTCTAATTTCATCGTGTTTCTTTGCATTATGATTCAATTTGCGGGATACAAATTTACACACCGATCCAACTGTTCCCGTCACTACAGCTGCTAATTCAAGTCCTAACACAACCGGCGTGGCTACAACTGTTGTCAACAATCCAACTCCTACTGCTCCTAATCCCATACTAGCTGCCATTATGGTGGTATCTGCGCCATCTATGTATTTTAAGGCTCTATTGTATTTTTTATGTAGTGATGCCTGTGTATTGCACTCTTGTTCTAGCTGACGTTTTATTTCGCATATCCGTTTCAGTCGGAATCCGTCTGCACTTCCTTCAATGTTTCCTTCAACATCTACGGCTGGATACAGTCCCATTCTGTCTGTCTAAAATATAGTTTATAAATTAGTTTTTAATTATATGTCATTGAATTTTTGATTGATATATTTCAAGCCTATAAGGTCTAAATTTTAGGTTATAGATAAATGTTTTAAATTTAAATATGAAGTACACTGAACGATGACACCATTGAGGCTTGTTGATGGTGGATAGCCTTTTCTTAATATGATTTGGCAAAATTTATTCTCATGTTTTTTATCCCAAGATATGGAAGCCACTTAAAAGCTGATGATATTCCGTGCTCCCTGGAGATATGCATCTATAATTAGTGTTGAGTGTGGTTTTATGGTATAACCTTTACCTAAAAAATAATCCTGTGGGTGATCGTTTATTTCATAAAAATGTAAATAATTAACATCTTCAACTGGTGCTAGCATGTTGCCAGTATGACCCGGTATTTGTAACACTTGCACAAAATAAAAGTCATCTGCAATGGGACTAAGGGTCGTGAAAAGGATGCCATTGTTAATCATTTCGGAAACAAATCCATTTTGTTGAAAACCAATGTAAGGGTTGGTTAGTGTTATTTTAATTACCCATTCAAGATATGTAAAATCTGCTAGTGGCATTCGTTTGTATACGTTATCTTTATAGCATAAGATGTATGGGGTGCCTTCCTCATCAGGTAAATTGAAATCCTCTATATCTCCTAGATTACCGAGTGTTACATTGTATGCCATTGTTATACATCTGTTGGAAAATAGTTTCCAACTGGTCTTTGCTTCCTATGAAAACGTATGGTGAAAATAGTGTTATGTTGAGAAGCCAGTTGATTTGAGTTGGTAACATCGTCCACTTGTCATCGTCAGTGCGTATTAAATGGTATGGTTTGTTTTGTTGAAGGATTGTAGGCCTATCAAAGTCTTCTAAATCAAACAATTTACCACCAAATGATGGGCGTATTAACCATTCATCAGCATCGTTGCGAACTATATCATATCGTGTGTTGATGTCAGATCCTGATGTATCTAGGTTAAAATTACCACCAGAAGCGGCGGCAACTTCAACGCGTCTGTAAACGTTGTTTACAAGCTTAAAAGCGTATATTTTGCCATCTATTCCTGTGTCATCAAACCCTCTAGTATCACCTAGGTTTGACAAACTTGTATTAACACATCTTTTTATTTGCATTCCTGGTCCTTGATTACTAGCCATTTTGTATGTGCAATGTTATGCTTAGGTACCCTATTATTTACAGTATTATTTCTTGTATCTAAAATTGATACTCTTAATTCGGGAACAATAACACTTGCTCATTTTTTCTACTGACGCGATGAAAATGACTCAGTGCAAGCCTCATTGTATTTTTCTGTTTTAACCGGGACGGCCCTCAACAACGTGGAAGGACGCACACTTTGTATATTATCCGTTGTGCTAAGCTGGTCGAGATGAACGTATAGCTCGTGGTATGGAATTAGATCTGGTAGATCCATACCATTGATGCTCTGGCCAGGATCTATTGCAAGTGATGTCAGCCCTACCGTCTCTGCCACCTTGTTACTGAGTATCAGTCTGTTTTTCCCCTTGTTATCTAACATCACTGTTCCATTTGAGTCTTATTTTAAGATCAGCTCCTAAGGGTTTGAAAATTTCATTGTTGAGAGAACACATGCTGTAGTAACCATCTTCCATTGTGTTTTGTGAATTATTGATGGTCAACACATTATTATTTTTTTGTTTCCGATGTTTATCCATCGCGGGTAGTAGGTGATATCACATAGTGCTATTTCGTGTAGGCCAGAAGTGTTATCAATGGCATGCATAAGTTGAATGGGCTCACCGTTCGTTATATCTGGAAGTGTAATGTACATACTATAATATAAATTATACATAATAATAATATGCACAACATAAACGAATCCAACTTCACACACATGAAAATCGTGGTTGGCCTGCAGCAAGGGTAAGACCCCCATAGCACGAGTTTTAATGCCGAATTTATTGATATCTTTAAAAACTATATCGTGACTGTCAATAACGCACAGGCGGAGTAGTATATACAATGGGGGTTCTGGACCACTTTCAAGAAATGTCTCTACAAAGCCTTATTTACTAAATAAGGCTTTGGTTGGGACCTTAGATCTTGCTACTATTACCCCTACTACAAAAAGGTTGGGTGTCTATGAAACAGTTTACCGTGTATTGGTTGGAGGTAACACTGTGCCGTACGGTACGATCAATAATTCTTCTCTTACAAACCCCCTACCCGGCCCATCCCTCAAGTAGTATAAGTTAGGTTCGTCGGCTTTCATATCCACTTTATCTATGTTGTAAGTTTTGACTGACCATATAGGATCGGTGGCCCGCTTACGGCTATCACCCTCGTGTTCCCCCGGCTGGTATAGATACATTACCCCTACTACTTAACGTGTGTTGGAGGTAACACTGTGCCTATGTCATGTTTATATCGATGAAACAGTTTAACGTGAACCGCCTACGATCTCTTTGGTGTTCATAATAAAGGCTTGCTGGGCTTTTTGTATCCCCTGTTCTATGTACTTTTTTTTCTCGTCCTCGCTGATAGCAGACTTACGAGACTTGGATCGAATATCTTGTTTCATTCCGTTATATTTTTTGAGTTCAGAGAGGATTGAACGAAACTCCTCTTCTGAGATCTTACTATCAGAGAGTGCCGTGGAAATACGCTCACTCACTGTGTTCAGCTTTGCTTCGGCCAGAACCCTGATCTCGTCGTGTTTCAATGCCTTACGATTAAGTCTGCGTGATACTAACTTAAGCGCCAATCCTGCCAACCCTGCCACCCCTGCCGTTATTTCAATACCTAGCACTATAGGTGCAGCCACGATGGTAGCCAACAACCCAACGCCTGCCGCCCCTAGTCCCATGCTGGTTGCCATAAGGGTAGTGCCAGCCCCGTCCACGATATTGAAAGCTCTATTATATTTTTTACATAGTGCTTTCCGCGTGTCACGGTCTTGTTCTAGTTGACGTTTCACATCACATAACTGCCTCAAGCGGAACCCATCTACGGTTTCCAGTGTCTTCGCTACTTCCTCTACAACTGGGTACAGACCCATCCTATAATATATATTTTGAAAGATATTTTAATTGGGTTTCAGTTAATAGTCCATAAGTGAATTTGAATTCTACAAGGTCTATACCACTAGTCAGGGTAATAGGTGAGAGGTTAATAGACTTTCCTGTTGTAATCAAAACCCCACTGAGGCTTATTAAGCGTTTTATATGACCCGGGGTATCCCGTTGTATAATAATACGACAATGTTGACCTAGGTGTTCGTCATACCAGCGTACTGTCACCCCGGGTACAATTTGGTGTACTCTTGAGTTGTTTTCAGTGCTTAAATAAAAGAAGACTTCTATGATGAGTGTGGAAGGGGAATATATCTCAACAATATTTATATTACTCAAACGATTGCTAAATGTTAATTTTTTTTTTCCTACAGACATTAACCTATTTACGGAATTAATAGACATCATGAATCCCCTCTCCGGAATGATGAAATCCCCGATCCAGCTACCGTTGTTACTAATCTTAGAGACCCACTCATTTTCGTCCATTGTTATATAAGGTGAGGCGAGTGTTAAGTTGATATTCCATTTAGGTTCTTTAAAATCTGATAACGGCACCCGTCTGTACACGTTGTCTTTGAAGTGCAGGATGTATAATTCATCTTCCTCACCAGGCTGATCGAATCCCTCCGTGTCTCCTAGGTCGTTAAGCGTAGTGTTGTGATGATGACTGGTCATTATTATACTATTACGATATAATTTCCAACTGGTTTTCTGATAATAATTCAGGGGTTAACTTCATACCCATGAAGTGTATGTTGTCAGGCAGGAAGATATTGATTAGTGATATCTTGTTTTCCACGATCACGTTGACCCCCTGCAGACTGGTCTTGGAGTCGACACCCACCCGCACGTAAACATTGCAAACTTGATACTGATGTTGTTTGCCCCACCCGAGTTTGATCCCCTTCACGATCTCGACATCATTCCCCGATGGTTCCCCTAGGTAGACTTTGATGATCAGTGTTGCGTTTGCCGTTAGACTCTCTAGTATCTTAACCACGCCTTCGAATTCAGACACCAACTGCAATTTCACGTTTTGTATGGCCGGTTTACTCGATAGCATGTGGGCTGCCACAGTGTGGACTGGGCTGACGACTACGCTACGTCTCTGAGTTGGGACGTAAGCCACGAGCAGGGTTCCATTGTTCACGACTTTGTTTAGGTGGTTGTCTTTGTTATCCGTGAACACGTAGGGAGAGACGAGTCTAATATTGATAAACCAGTTGTTATCGGGTAACAACACCCACTTGTCATCTTCGGTGAAGACGAGCATATATGGCTTGTTTCGGGCGACGGTAGTGCTCTCAACATCGTCTAAGTCGAACAGTTTACCCCCGAACGATGGGTATATTACCCAATTATTATCACCGGTGTTGACAAGGGTGTACTTAGTGTTGACTGTTGCTCTTGTGGTATCTACTATATCACTTAGGGTTCCACCGGAGGGGATTTCAACGCGTTTGTAAATGTTGTTTTTCAGTTGCAAGGCGTACGATTTACCATCTACTCCGGGAGCGTCGAAACCGCGTGTGTCTCCGAGGTCGGAGATCCCGATATTGACGCATTTTTTCACTCCGGGTCCTTGTGCGCTGGTCATTTTATATGAAGCGTTAAGCTGAGGTATCCTATATTTACAGGATTATGATTTATATCTAACACCGATATTGTCAGCTCAGGTATGTTGCCCTGGGTTAATCTCTTATACTGCCGTGGTGAAAACGACTCGGTTCTACCGTCGTTGTATTTCTCAGTTTTCACCGGCACTGCTCTCAGTATAGTGGAAGGGTGACCTCCTTGAATGTTGTACGTTGTGCTCACCTGATCGAGATGAATGTACAGCTCTCGGTACGGTACTAGGTCAGGTAACTTCGTGCCTGTGACGGTTGTTGTTGGTTTTATCTCGTCAGGAGACATACCGAGTATCCTCGCTAATGGTCGGCCGAGCCTCAAGGAGGTTCTTCCGTTGTTGATTAACACCACTGTACCGTTTGAGTCGTTCATCTTGAGTTCGGCTCCCAGGGGTTTGAAGACCTCGTCGTTTAGAGAGCACACGCTGTAGTAGCCGTCAGTTATCTGGCTGCGAGTTCCACTGACGAACAGCTTATTGTTGCTGATATTAATGTTAGTCCATTGCGGTAGGTAGGTGATATCGCAGAGTGCGACTTCGAGTTGACCTGACGTGTTATCGATCGCGTGCGTCAGCTGAACGGCCTCACCGCTCGTTATTCCTGGAAGTGTTATGTACATATTATAATATATGAATTATATATTATAATATGGATTTAGCACACTTGAAAATCGTGGTGAATGCAGATGGTACGGGGTTTAAAACAACCTTTATTGATATCTTTGAAAAATATATCGTGTCCGTTAATAACGATCAGGCGGTGGTAAACTGGAATCAAAACCCAATGCAGTTTTGGCAGAACCAACTCAACTTTGCTGTGTGGTGTGCGACGACAGGGTCGGGTGTGACACCAGACTACGGTATAGACGAACTGAGTAAGGCGGTTATTTTGTTTCATATTTATTATCAAACGAGACGAATATTAAAGGAAATAAAGGCTCCTCTTCCCCAAGATATAGGGTGGAGTATGACGAATAACGGCTATGATAGACGCGCTTATGAACGTATTTGTGGGGAGTTTGAGATTCCAACGAATAAAGACTTTCGCCTTCCTGGTGTGAACCATGGTCTCGGTATAGTTCTCGTGTACTTCTACAGGTCTGGAACATATTATGCCGGTTCTAAAGATGGTTCATACAACCCAAACCGTCATACATTTACAGGCCCCACAACGAATGAAAAGATCCATGTCAGCTGTATAAAGCAAACCAATCCTGATGCAGCCACAGCCTGGACTAAAATGATCTCAAAAACATCGAAAGGATTCACTCGTGCTGGTACAATACGCTTGAACGACTCGATTCGAACGTACGTGTGGGCGCTGTTGGGTGCGCAGTCGATGACGCGTTCCAACATCCTCGGTAAGGGAACTGCTTACGACGCTCAGACACAATTCGTTTCCAACGTTGAGGATGCTATCAATTCTCCAGGTACCCCCCTATCAGCAGCATATTGATAATAAAACGGCCCTGGTGGTTGGTGGGGTAACTTTGGGACTTATTTGGTTAAAGATTTCTTAGCCGCTACGTACACCAGACCCGCCACGGCGACGATGGCTGCCCACAGGTTTTGACTGAGCCACATGGCAGTTTTAGACAGAGCGCTCAACAACCATGAGACGATGCTACCCAGGATGCCGGGAAGGGCTTCGGCGGCTTTACCAGCCAGTTTAGCTAGACCTTCCCCGAGTTTTTTTATCCAGTCTTTAACACCCCCACCGCCACTTGGAGTTCCCCCGCCGCCGGCAGGCCCCACAGGGGTTCCTCCCACCAGTGACACCACCAGGGTTGATATGATGAAACCCAATGCAGTCAGAATACTGGCGATGGTGATCCCTTGCTCCCGGAATAATATCCGAATCCTGTCTGCTAACGTGGTGTCTCGGTGGAGGACTTGATTGATGGTTTCCCGTATACGGCTGACCTGGGATCGAAGCTTTTCTTTGAAGGAGGATGCTGTCTCCAACCAGACCTTCTTTTCCTCTTCCAAATCACGTATTCGTTTCTCGATGGGGGCTTTCAGAGCCTCGTCCTCAGTTTCACCGAGTTTTTTCCTTTCATAGGCGATGTGGTCGTCTATCTCACTCATTTTGGCCGTGCTTTTCCAGAGATGACCACGAATGGTTTGCATTAACAGGTCCAACCCCCGCAGTTCCCTAAAGGTACTTTTGAGCCCCGGGAAGGGCTCGTTCTCGTAGTCGGCCAACACCTTTTTAATATCATAAGTCATGTTTTGATCCGATGGGGCGTCCCTGATGCCTTCCAGACTTTGAACTAACTCCGGAGGAATCTTAGGTCGCGCGCCACCGTAATATTCTAAGCCTAGTTTATCGCAGATAAAGTCAATCCCATATTTTCTGGCCAATGTTGATAAGGCAAGCGGTTTTCCCGTGCTTTTATTCACGAGATCGGCATCCGGGTGAGCCTTCAAACGCAGCGTTTTATTGATGAGGGTAAACTTGGAATGTTCCCTTCCCGGCTGCTTGATGTTGTCTCTAGTTTCAATTGCGTTGTAATAATCGTCGACGGCGCCCTTAATGAGTTCGGCCCTTTGCTTCGATAATGAGGTCTCAACTGCGTCGACAGCCGGCTGTAGGCCCGTACTGAATGAGGTCTCCTGGTCATCATCGAATGCCTGGGCACTATCACCCGACATCTCCGTCATATCTATGTCTTCATCCATTAGTATTAAAAATATATTTCATTTATATAACAATGTACGGTAGAAAATTAGATCCTTTCAGAAGATTGAGAGAGCCATTAGGAGCCAGAGCCGTGCGCCAGTCGGTGACCATCACCAACAATCCCAGCAAGATAGACCAGAATCAAACTCTGCTGGTTAGATTTCCAAACCTTGGTGAGAATGACCTCATTGTACCAGGCACTGTTCGACTGGCGTTCAATATCACGTTGACCTCCGACAACGACAAACGCGAGCTAGTGCGTAACGTGGGTCGAGCCATCATCAAGAAAACGACCGTCAAGATCAGCGGTAACGAGGTGCTGAGCATCGACGACAGCGACGTGTTTCACTGCTACAGGGATCTCTGGAAAAGCGAGGGAGAACGAGTCAATGATGTGTACCAGGGCATCAGCAAATCAACCCGGGCGTGCATAGGGTATGTCTTCACGCAAGACCAGCAAGACAAGCTATCGGACGGTGAAAAGGCCATCGCTCGAGCATACAGGAATCGATTCTGCGTGCCGCTCGACTTCGAGTTGCTCACGGGACACGCGCCGTTTTACCAGGCCGCGATGGGTGATAGGCTCGAATACGAGCTCACGTTTAACGACTATAGCAAAGTAGTGCGTACGCCGAACGGTGATGAGGCCAGTTATGCCATAGACAACATCTCTCTGGAGTTCGACATGGTCACTAGCCCGGAGCTGGCCAGGCAGGTTCGAAGCCAGTACTCTGGGAAGATGGCCATCCTGTACGATCGCGTACTGAGGCATAGATCAGTCGTGCGAGATAAGAGCGACACTGTGTGGAATATCAACCTGAACGTGCCGGCGCGATCGATGAAAGGTATCCTGGTCGTCCCCGTGGAGGATTACGATCCATTCCGGAGGGACAGCGAGAAGTTTTTCAACCCCGAGATTGAAAAGGTGGAAGTTACCATCAAGGGCGTGCCCAACCAGCTGTTCAGTCATGGTATGAGACCACACCAGCAGTGGGATGAGATAAAAAAGCTACCAGTGGGGGATTACATAACAAAGGACCTGGACCTCGGCTCCGTGCAGATCGGTGAATACCTGACCACCAAGTACGCCCTATAGTTGGACATGCGATCCACGGATGATGATAAACTGCACGGTAGCGGGCGCCGTATAGATAACGGCAGCGAAGGGATAACCATCCAGATTACTAAGAAGGCTCAACCCGCTGGTAAGTTGAAATTATATCTGTACGTTATTATGGACGCGCAACTTAATATAGACAATGGGAGATTCGTGCAAGCCATCTACTGATGGGGGGTACCCCCCCACACCCCCCAACAATAAACAGTCCCCACTGCCCCACCTCCCCACTGACCCACACTGCGCCATAGTGTGCGGGCAGACTGGCTGTGGGAAGACCGTTTTCGTGTTGGATATGTTGGAGGGTTACTACAAGGATGTGTTCGATAACATCGTTATCATGTGCCCTACTCTGAGCATGAATAAAACGTACGCGCGACCTTGGGTGATGACGGACCCGGACGTACACAAAATCGACCCTGGAACACGCCTGCAGGACTGGTTGAAAGCTCTTCACGAGAAATTTAAAGGAGAACCGACGCTGTTCATACTGGACGACTGCAGCGCTAATCGCGAGATAACAAAAAAGAGAGACATGCTATCATACCTGGCCTTCTCCGGCCGGCATGCAAATCACAGCGTCTGGGTGCTAACGCAGAAGTTCAACTCGGTGTTGAAAGACCTCAGGGAGCAGACGCGATGGGTGGCCTTATTTCACTGCAAGGACAGGGATTCGTTCGAGGAGTGTTTGAGAGAGAACGATGTGATGAGTAAATTAGAACGGGAACGGGTGAAGAAACAGCTCGCTGAAACTAAACATGCTAAGCTCGTGCTAAAGACCGACCAACCCGTGGCTTATATAGTATGCTAAGCAAAGCTAAGCAAAGCTAAGCAAAGCTAAGCAAAGCTAAGCATATAGCTATGATATTTGAAGTGTTTGTCGTGTGCAACTTAACCTTCATTTCTCTGTGTTTTGTCTGCATCGGGTATTATATAGTTAAAACTAAATCTTACTTGTTATATTATAAGATGGAGTGTGAGGAATTGCTCGAACAATTGTCGTTGGAGGGTTCCCCCACTGGGGGTGTGGGGGATTCCCCCAAGCGAGAGAAACTGGTGGCGTTGGCTGTTGGTGGCAAAGCCAAACATTACTTTGGAGACTACACTCCGGATAAAATTCACAAAATGTCAGCCGAAGAAATCGATAAGCTGTACGCTAGATACGAGTCCCGGCTCGGAGCAGAAATGACAAAGACAATAGGATCGGCTATGACCCAGATATACACCGGTATTGTATCACACTTCCTTCCCATTCCACCAGAGCGCCGACTTTACCTGTGGGAGGACCTCGAGAAAGACCCTTTTATCGAACACGCCGTGAGCTCTATCAGCTGCCGGCTGTACCACAAATATGGTATGTTGTTGGCTCCAGTGACGGCGGCGATTATCACGGCAAAACATTGTCAATTTGAGAGAAAGAATAATAATAATAGTATAGATGGATGCTGCACAGGAAACCCCAGTGGAGGTACCCCCAACAGTGATGGAGGAGACCCCACCCCCAACAGTGAGGGAAGTGACCCCTTCACAAACAGTAACCAGACAGAAGAATCCTAAGAGAGTAGCTGCCGGTAAAAAACGGTGGTGTAACCAACATAAAGTGGCCAACCCAACCCGACTGTTGTTGGCTGTAGGCGTAACTGCTGCCGTGGTTATAACATGGTTATACGTGGGGGTACCCTCCAACAGTGAGGGAAACCCTGGGGGTGTGGGGGGTACCCCCACGCCGCCGGCAGGCCCCACTGTCGACCCGCATATCATGTTATAATTTTAATATTTTATATCATATACATAATGTCTGAGGGGAAAACGTTCGTCAACGACGCATACCACGCCACAGTGGTCGCCAGTCTAGCCGTAGGGTACGCTCGGTTGACTAAAATGGTGCTTAAACAACCAACTATCAAGCTAGATTTCAACCTGCAGGATATGGGTATGCTCATAATGAACCTTGGTATGGCGATGGCCACAAAAGACATCCTAGTAAAACAAGGGATAATACCTGATAATATAATGAAATAAATATAGGGATGGCCACGATAGCTATGATGGTCGGTGGGGCGTTAGTGAATGCCCTGGCATTTTCCGGGAGTAATTTCCTCTTCTCGAAACTACGAGATGATCACGCGGCTGAAATACAGGAAGAAAGGAAGCGGCACGATCTCGCTACTGAGAAATTACAAAGAGCACAGGCCGAGTACGCTAAAAAACGTCTCCAGAGGATCGATTTTATTAACGAACAACTCCAGCGTGAAAACCATGCCGTTCAAACATTCAACGATGTCGATGAAGCAATGAAAGAATACTACCTACTAACTGGTAAACAATTGGAACCGCTCAATAAACCCACACTCGCTCAGTACTACACACCATCCAAGGGACAAATGAATCGTGAACTGGGCTTCATAGTGTTGGGTATAGCAGCTACTGCGTTGGTTGCGAAGCAATTAAATTAAAATACCTATATAAGTAAACATGAGACCCGCTCCATACCGATGCGAATACATACTTATGGGGAAGACCGAGGCCTGTGGTAGGAAATGCAGGAATCAGGGGTTCTGTTGTTTCCATATGGGAAGTCCTAACTACACGTGTTCTGTGTGTGGTATCGGGGTTAAAGGACACTACTGTCTATGTAAAGCTCACGGAGCGAACGTAGTCAGACATCAACTCATCTACGAGAATAAAAAAGGCTACATAAAAGAACGTAGGCGACTGCTCAAGATAGACTCCAGTGCGTGAAAGGGTTATCTCCCTTTACTGTGAAGCAATTAGACATTGGTTCTCTTAGGTGTAAACACTATGTCTACTGTACGCGAGCTCAAGCGGGTCGCAAAACAGAGAGGTGTGATCGGGTATTCTCGAATGCGGAAGTCAGCATTGTTGAGATTACTAGGTTTAGAAGCCCCTCCTACGGTAACACAATTAAAAGCTCAAGCAAAACAGCTTGGATACACGGGTTATTCAAACCTGGGGAGAGCCGGGTTAACCGCATTGTTATCACATGCCCCCGTAGCAAAACCTCCCACTGTAAAACAACTGAAAGCCGAGGCACACGATTTGGGTTTAGGCGGGTATTCCCGTATGAGAAAACCACAGCTTGTAGAATTATTACGACAGAATAGAGCTATTGACCTACAGTTGGTGCGCACTGAGCGCGCTGTAGGTAACTATTTGAGAGGTTGGCGCATGCACGTTGATAGAAACATAGACATTACAGATATCAAGCCTCTGATAGCTGATAAGGTCAACCAGGAACTAAATAACCTAGGAAGTATCAAGTTTCAGATCACAGTGAAAATGTCGCTCGATAAGCAGGTTGGGAGTACCACTGAATATGTTCAGCCTTACTTCCGAGGTCAACAAGAGGTCGTCACACATACAGAGACCATTGATACATCAATCGATACCAGTTTTCAGCAGATACGAGAATACCTAGAACGCTACACACACTTGGGGTCCGGGTGGGCTGTAGATAAAATCGATAATGTCTATCTAGATATAGCTAACTACGTGCCGTTCAGAGGCGGGTCATACCTAGCCTTGCCTCCCTACTATAGGAACAAACATGCCATAGTAAACGTTAAGAATAGAGGAAACGATTGCCTGAGGTTAGCTATCAGGTCAGCCTTATTTCCAGCTGGCACTCATTCAGATAGGCTTTCTAGCTATCCCCAAGATGATGGGCTCAACTGGGATGGTATAGATGAACCCACCCCCATATCCCAGATCACTAAAATAGAAAAACAGAATAATCTGGCTATAAATGTCTTTGGGCACGAAGGTAACACAACAATAGTACACAGGGTCAGCCCGGTGAAGGATCGCCAAGTTATCAATATATTCATGATCCAGCGAGGTGACAAGTATCACTACACATGGATAAAACACTTTAGCAGGTTGTTGTATGACCAATCGGCACACAGAGAAAAGACCCACTTCTGTGAACGATGCCTACATGGCTTCACCCGAGCTGATTTATTAGAATCCCACCGGGATGATTGTCAAGGTGTGGGGCAGACGGCCATACGAGTCGACATGCCTAAGGAAGGTGATAATATCCTAAAATTCAGTAACCACAAGAACCAAATGTCTGTGCCTTATATCATATACGCCGACTTCGAAGCCTTAGTTGTGGGGGATACCCCCACACCCCCCAGTGGTGCCGCCGGCGAGGCTCCCAGTGGTAGCTTCACCCACAAGACACAAGAGCATAAAGCCTGTTCGTTTGGATACATTGTCGTCCGTTGTGACGGGGAAACGAAAGCTCCGGTAGTGTATAGGGGCCCTGACACGGCTGAAAGGTGTCTAAAGTGTTTGCAGGAGGAAGAAAAAATTATTAGGAATGCATTGTATAGAATCGCTCCCATGCGTCTGACCCGAGTCGACAAGCTAGCTCACGCTAGTAGCACTAACTGTCACGTGTGTGACTCACCACTTAACGGTGATTCGGTGAGAGATCACTGTCACATAACTGGTAAGTATAGAGGCGCCGCTCACAGCGCGTGCAACCTCAAGCTTAAAATCAACCCTAAGACAATAAACATCCCCGTTGTCTTTCACAACTTGAGAGGGTACGACTCACACTTGATCATGCAGGCCATCGCGAAAATCGATGGTAATATAACGTGCATCCCCAACAACATGGAGAGATACATCTCCTTCAGCTTAAACGGACTTAGGTTCATTGACTCGTTTCAGTTCCTCCTGTCGTCACTCGACAGTCTGGTCAAGGCCAACAATACCTTCCCTATCACCGATCGATACACAGACGCCGAGACTAGACCCCTGCTTATGAGGAAGGGTGTGTACCCCTATGAGTACATGGATAGTTGGGCCAAGTTCACCGAGACCAGACTACCCCCTATTGACTGCTTTTATAGCAAGCTGAATGAGGCGTCCGTCTCACGAGATGATTACTCGCACGCGACTAACGTATGGAATAAACTGGGTTGTAAGAACCTGGGTGATTATCACGACCTGTACTTGAGGACAGATGTACTGCTGTTAGCCGACGTGTTTGAAACGTTTAGGTGGACGTGTTTAAAGCAGTATAAACTCGACCCCGCATGGTATTACACCAGCCCAGGTCTGTCGTGGGACGCCTTGCTTAAAAAGACCGGAGTTAATTTGGAATTGCTCACAGATTACGACATGCACCTATTCATTGAGAAAGGCTTGCGAGGTGGGATTTCCATGGTATCCAAACGATACGCGAAAGCAAATAATCAATACGTGAAAGGTTACGATCCTAACAAACCAACCAATCACATTCTCTACCTCGACGCAAACAACCTGTACGGCTGGGCCATGAGCCAGTATCTACCTACAGGGGGATTCGAATGGGTACCCCACGTTGATGTTATGGGGGTTGCACCAGATTCGAACAAAGGGTATATCCTCGAGGTTGACTTAGAGTATACCAAGGAATTGCACACATCACACAACAGCTACCCCCTGGCCCCCGAACGTATGAGGGTTAGCCCAGACTGGATGTCTGAGTACCAACATAACTTGTCAGGTGGGCGTATGACAGACATTGAAAAACTCGTGCCTAACTTAATGAATAAGACCAAGTACATCGTTCACTATCGCAACCTACAGCTGTACATGTCGTTGGGTATGAGGCTGACCAAAATACACAGGGTACTCATGTTTGACCAGAGTCCATGGATGGAGCCCTACATCAGAATGAACACAGACCTACGAAAAAAAGCCACCAGTGATTTTGAGAAAAATCTCTACAAGCTCATGAACAACTCGGTGTTTGGTAAGACTATGGAGAACCTGAGGAAACGCGTGACCGTGAAGCTGGTTCGGTCGAGTGAGGAAGACAAGCTCAGGAGATTGATAGCCAGTCCGGCATTCAACCGTAGTAAGATATTCACAGACAACCTGGTTGCCCTACACATGAAGAAAAGCCACATAAAATTCAACCGGCCTGTTTACGTGGGGATGAGCATCCTCGATTTATCCAAACACCTGATGTACGACTTTTACTACAACGAGCTCAAGAAACAGTACGGCGACAGGTGTGAAGTGCTGTACACTGACACGGATTCCCTGCTGATGGAGATTCGAACCGAGGACGTGTACGAGGACATGAAAAAACACCTCGATTTATACG
This sequence comes from Haliotis asinina, assembly GCF_037392515.1. Taxonomy (NCBI): domain Eukaryota; kingdom Metazoa; phylum Mollusca; class Gastropoda; order Lepetellida; family Haliotidae; genus Haliotis; species Haliotis asinina. Next base: position 29,381,864 of record NC_090284.1, read on the forward strand.
ACACCAGCGACTACCCTAAGACCCATGCCATACACAGTACGGTAAATAAAAAGGTCCTAGGTAAGATGAAGGACGAGTGTGCTGGCACGCCCATAGCCGAGTACATAGGTTTGAGACCTAAGATGTACTCCATACTGAAAGCCGACAATAGTGAGATCCGGAAGGCTAAGGGGGTTAAGAAGTATGTGGTGAAACAACACATCAAACACGCCAGATTCAAGGAAGCCCTGTTCAAGACCCGTACCTTTAGGCATAAAATGAACACACTTAGAAGTGATGGACATAAGATATACGGACTGACTATAAACAAGACGTCCCTGTCGCCTATGGACACGAAACGTTGGATAGCTATTGATGGGATAAACACATACGCGTATGGACATGAAAAAATTTGAGGCTATTTACTACAGCCCGCGTGGGTACTGGAAAGGAGCTAGCGCAGTAGATAAGCTAGCTAAAATAGCGCGAGTACCCCCGGAGGAAGCCAAAGCGTGGCTTGAAAAACAAGCCCTGTGGCAGATCTATTTGCCGAACGCATATACAAACGCAGCCCGCTGACGTGGCCAACAGAGCTGCAAGTTGACCCCGGACGGGAGTTCATGGGTGCCGTGTCACAACTGCTAGCCAAACACGATACAAAGGTCAGGCGTGGCACGGCCGGAGCCCATCGCAGCCAAGCCATAGTTGAGAGATTTAATAGGACTTTGGCTGAGCGCTTGTTCGGCCATCAGTATGCTAGGGAGATGGCCACCCCTGGAAAACGATCGACTGAATGGGTCACGAGGTTACCCAAGGTGGTGTCGGCAATCAACCATGAAGTCACCCGTCTCACCGGTAAGAAACCGGCAGACGCTATCAAACTAAAATCAATAGTTGCAGAGTCGGCCGCTCCATTGCGTGGGAAGGAGAAACAGATACCAGATAGGGCCCTAGTGAGGTATCTATACCAGCCGGGGGAACACGAGGGCGATAGCCGTAAGCGGGCCACCGATCCTATATGGTCAGTCAAAACTTACAACATAGATAAAGTGGATATGAAAACCGACGAACCTAACTTGTACTACTTGAGGGGTGGGCCGGGTAGGGGGTTTGTAAGAGAAGAATTATTGATCGTACCGTACGGCACAGTGTTACCTCCAACCAATACACGGTAAACTGTTTCATAGACACCCAACCTTTTTGTAGTAGGGGTAATAGTAGCAAGATCTAAGGTCCCAACCAAAGCCTTATTTAATAAATAAGGCTTTGTAGAGACATTTCTTGAAAGTGGTCCAGAACCCCCATTGTATATACTACTGGCGGTGGTAAACTGGAATCAAAACCCGAAGCAGTTTTGGCAGAACCAACTCAACTTTGCTGTGTGGTGTGCGATGACAGGGTCGGGTGTAACATTAGACTATGAATAGTCAAACTGAGTAAGGCAGTCATCTTCTTTCATATTTATTATCAAACGAGACGATATTGAAGGAAATAAGTGCTCCTCTCTTCCAAGATAAAGCGTGGAGTATGACAAATAACCCGTATGATAAACGCGCATATGAACGTATTTGTGGGGAGTTCATGATTCTCATGAATAAAGACTTTAGCCTTCCCGGTGTGAACCATGGGCTGGGTAAAGTCTACGGGTACCTCTGTAAGTCTGGAACGTATAGGCTCGGTTCAATAGATGGCACATACAGCCCCCACCGTCATACATTTATGGGCCCCACAACGAATGAACAGATCCATGTTAGCCACATAAAGCAGGACGATCCTGGGGCAGCCACTGCTTGGGCAAAACTGATCTCTAAAACATCAAAAGGATTAACTTGCGCTGGTACAATGCGCTTGAACGACTCTATTCGAGCATAAATGTGGGCTGTGTTGGACTCACAGACACAGACGCGTTGCATTATCATAGGTAAGGGAACCGCTTATGACGGACAAAAAACAATTCGTGGTTAACACTGAGGATGCTACTGCATCGCCGGTAGATCTGTCTAGCGCTATAAAACGATACCAGGACACGTTACAATATGCCAGGTCAAAGGTTGACTACGTGTTTGGTGTGGGAATGTTGCATGGCTCCAAGCGACATGCGTATGAAAATCAATAAAATAAAGGGCTACAACAATGAAATTATCATCGCTACAGCAGATAAAAAATTGGGTGTTAACTCCGATGTCAATATCTCCCACATACCTCCACCCACTCAGCTGTCTGCAGGTACTGTGGCATCACCACCAGAGCCAAGGGTACAGACATTGCCCGACCGGCAGGTCCACCCCACAGTGCAGGCAGTCAACCAGCAACATATCGATTATAAAACAGCACTGGGTGTCGGAGGTGTTGCAGTTGGTTTGTGCCTTATTAGGCTAAAAATTCCTTAGCTGCAATGTACACTAGTCCAGCCACGGCGACGATAAATGCCCACAGATTTTGACCGAGTCACGTGGCAATTTTACCCAGCATAATAAGCAACCCTAATATGATACTTCCTAGGATACCAGGTAAGGCTTCTGAGGCCTTACCAGCGAGTTTAGCGATTTAAGATGGTTTTTTATCCAGTCTCTGACATCACCACTTGGTGTGGGGACCTGCGGACGGCTTGGGGTGCCTCCAGTAACAGATACTACAATGGTTGATATGATGAAACCTAATGCCATCAGAACACTAGCACTGGTGATGCCTTGCTCACGGAACAATATTCGTATCTTGTTGACTAAGGTTGTATCCTCATTCTGTATTCTATCAATTGTTTCTCGTATGTGGCTGATCTGGGATCGAAGCTGTTCATGATTCGAGGAAGCGGATTCTAATCATGCATGTCTCTCGTCTTCTAAATTACTAATTCGTTCCGTGATACCATGCTTATCACCCTCGTCTTCCGTTTTGTTGAGTTTGTTTTTTTCACGAGCTATGTGCTCGTCAAGTTCGTTCACTTTTCCCATGTTGTTCACGAGTTCACCACGTACGCGTTTCAAGGCTTCGTCTATGCCATACATTTCCCAGTATTTACTCAACAGTTTTTCGACGCTGTCAGACGCTTCTGTAGCATGCTGTATAGGGTCCTGCCGACTGCTATCAACCACAAGGTTGGATCTGGTAGCTTGAAGTTCTTGAACTATCTTTGGAGATAAGCTGTCCGCAGGATGCCCCACTTGGGGTTTTGCACTGCCATAATCATGCATGTTTAGTTTTTCACGGATAAATTCAGCACCATGGTGACTGGCTAGAGTTGACAAGGCGAGTGGTTTTCTAGTGCGCTTGTGCATGATGTCAACCTCAGGGTTATCCTTAAGACAAAGGTTGAGTGCCATAATCATCTAAGGTAAACTTCGAATAGTCTCGGTATGATGGCCCTCCGTAGTTTTCATAAATTTTTAATGTGTCATAATAATCGTCTACTGCTGTATTCAAAAGTTGCTTGCTCAATGGTGAACTAGTGAACAAAGTTTCATTAACATCGACTTGCAGACCCCTGCTGTCCGCAGGACCGTCCATTTCAAATCATCCATAGTTTTGAAATTATATCATATTAAATATTAATAACATATAATGTCATACGGTAGAAAGTTAAATCCTTTTCAAAGATTATGAGAACCACAAGGCACAGCAAAAATATCTGCGTTTCCGGACACCGGAAACCTAACTGATACAAAATGGAAACTTAAGTTTCAGGTAGGTTTCCAGATCGTTTCTTAACGTTTACATCAAGTTTACGGTAAATGGAAACTCACAAATTACCCACAATCCGGTAGGGCTCCAGTGGGTTTCCGTTACCCAGATTCCAGTATGGACTCCAGTGCGTTTCCGTTACCCAGATTCCAGTATGGGCTCCAGTGTGTTTCCGTTACCCAGATTCCAGTAGGGATCCAGTGAGTTTCTGTTACCCAGATTCCAGGAGGGATCCAGTGAGTTTCTGTTACCCAGATTCCAGTAGGGATCCAGTGAGTTTCTGTTACCCAGTGACTATATTTGGTTTATAATTGGTTATTAGCATGCAGCGATTACAATATGTCCACATGATCGATTATTGTGTAAATTATATGACAATACATGTTCACTTCAGTTATCTCAACACCACCTGGACATAAAACAAAAATCAGTCAGTCAGTTGATTTCTCTTTATTCATCATAAACATTGATTTAGAAACTATCATCAAAATTTGCTCAATAGCATTAAAATGTAGGAATACACACTCATAACAAAAACAATACCACCTATATTTACATCACATTTTTCTCATAGTGTGTCTGTGTTTCAATGTTGCAAATATGCATTGTCAAAAATCACAAAATCCTGTCAGTAGATTTCTCTTCATTCAGACTTGCCCACTCACAAGCACATAAACCACCTACATACATGTATATTTATAGTTATTATTGATAATTTTTCTAGGAACAGGGTCAAGTGTTTTCAAAACCTACATGTTTGGAACATGTGACGGAATTGTGACTCAGAAACAGAATCTTTAGGTGTTGCTTTCCTAACCATAGTGAACGCATGAAATTATCAAATGTACATTTAGACATTCTGTCCTATCCTTAACTATCCTGAATCATATTCTCAATGACCAGGCTGGAAGATCTTTAGGTGGCAAGGACTGAATGCATCTTGTTGGGTGGCGTTGCAAGGTCTTCATTTTTGGCCTGGCTCTGGAACACGCTGGAGCCATTCGTTCATTGTCTGGTAAAGTCTTACAGTGTAGCAGCTCCTCGCTTTCCCATGAAACTCCAACAGAGAAGACAAGGTTACAATCCTCTGTGTCAAACTCCACCGGCGATGTCAATTCCGGGGTTATGACTACAGTCACCTTCTGTTTCCTTTCTCAGTCCAGTCTCAATTCCGGGGTTATGACTACAGTCACCTTCTGTTTCCTTTCTCAGTCCAGTCTCAATTCCGGGGTTATGACTACAATCACCTTCTGTTTCCTTTCTCAGTCCAGTCTCAATTCTGGGGTTATGACTACAGTCACCTGTTTCCTTTCTCAGTCCAGTTAGCTAGTAGCTGGATTCTTCATGCGCTGTTGGAGTTTCTGGAGAGAAATACAGCTAATGCATAAGTTATGTCCATCATATATTCTAGGGAGTGGTGCTTGGTCTAATTAGATAATGACACATTAAGATGAAGGGTAATGACTTGAGATAAGAAAAGTTATGTTATTACAGTTATGTTGTGATGTGACAATACACAGCACATATGTCAGAAAAATGACTCAGGGTGTTTCAAACCCTGGTGTCAGGTAATGTATATAAACTGGTACAAGTGGTATTAAGTAATCCAGTTTCAGGAACTTACAGATTCTTTCTTTTGTTTTAGCATCTCCTGTTTGATTTCCATTCTTTCCTGCCTTCTGTCATGTCGATGGTCCCTCTTGCTCCTCCATATTCCCCTGAAGGTTTCTGTTAAGAAAATCATATGCGTTCATTTTGATTTTTCCAATAATATATTATTACAATCCAACAACCCTTATTGTGATTATTATCATATTCACCATGTACATTGTATCAAACAAAGTAATAAGTAACTGTGGTATATGCATTACTAAAAGGGTAACATAAGATTTCTATTAATATTAACATGATCAACATGATCAAGTAGAAATAATGCACTACACACAGCCTTGGTGTGCTACGTCAATTCAACTAGATATTATGGTTGCATCATAAGAAATAATGAAAACATCAAAGCTACCGTTATCAATGATAATGAATATGAACTGGAACAATACACTGATGATACTGAACTGTTTCTTGATCATGTTGATGGGGCTGAAGAGACATTGTATTCTGCTACAGACAACCTTTTACAAAATATCATGTTTGAAAAATTTAGAAAATTAAGATAAATCGAAAGCAATCTGGATCGGATTAAAAGCTAAATCTATTGATAAGGTATGTAATGATCTGAAAATTGAATGGGTAGTTGGTGTATTTGATGTACTACATATTAAATTTACACCAGATCACGAAGAGTAGTGGGTAAACAATACAAGAAAAAGACTGCAGGAGATTAATATACTCTTATCAGTCTTGGAGATGTAACACTTACTGGTAAAATAACAATAATAAAATTGGTTCATATTTACAATTCCCTGTCCAATCTACCAGCAGGCTATATCACTTCCCTTGAAAAAATGATTTTTTGTAGATTTGTTTGGAATGAAAAGAATGATAAACTAAAACAAAATCAAAACAACTTTAAAGGGTTTGAGCATGATTGATACTAAAACATTTATGGACACTTTGAAATTATCAAAGACGATATTGCAAAAGATGTGATAAGGATAATCCATGCAATATACGTTTCAAAGACACTGAAATTACATTAAGATTTATATAACTTTTTGGCAGGATGTGCTGAAAGCATGGCCGTTATTTTAAATATATTATCATGTCAAGCAATAATAAAACTTGGAGAAAGTCATTTTACCTAAAGTAAGTCCGAACTTTTCCATGATTCTTCTCACAACACCCTGAAACATAAAGAGACACACATTTGGATTATGAACATATGTCGACTGGTAATATTTTCCAACTAATTATCATGACACTAATTATTTCATCAATATTTCACTTGTTGATTTCCTGCATATTAGTATTATTATCATTTCAGACTCAGCGTATAGGTACATTTTAATGGGAACATGAAACCATATTTGTACGTGTATCATAATGGAACATTCAGCTGTTATCAACAATATTGTATTTTTTCACATCAGATTTCACATCAAAATGCAATACCGTGACGGAAGTCAAAATGCGAGCAAATGGTTACTGTAAACTAACGTTTCATTCGATAAAAACTGAAAATTTCATCTGAATCTTACCTGGCAAGGATGGGGTAACGTTAATTTTTCTGCCCTGCGTGTCCATTGCGATCGCTCAAAGGTTCCCAGATCCTTAGTTCCAAAGCTTCAATTGTGAAATACATTGCCACATCTCAAGAAAATTGTAGCAAGTATACAGACTGACATCTCACAGACCTCACTCTCACAGACCTTACTTCAAAACAAGTACAAAGTTTTTCCAATCTCCCGCTTGTACGTTTGAACAAAGATGACGGCATTTAAAACAAAGACTTATGGGTGCACAATAATGTTCTAAATTCTACTGTAAACATGTCACCAGTCTGCTTACCCTCCATAGTTTTAGAAAAACAGTGATAACTGCAATATGTGTTTAAGAAAATTGTTTGTTTTCACAATGACATCACATCTCGCGAGGCCTTATTGATTCCTAATCAAGCGCTTCCGGTTACGTAGTCTGGCTGATAGGTGAGCAGTGCCTGCTCCGTCAGCCGTGATGGACACAGGGACTGGTCTTCCTTGGCAGGCATTAAATAAATGAAACAATAGTATCAATGGATGTAGTCTGGTTGTAATGCCGAAATTGCCCGACAATGATTCCCATTTAGCATTTCTGATGTCTGCACTGACTATTCAAAGTTGTAACTCAAGGTCTGATGTATTGCATGTTGTGTAATGTATGGTTGGAGGAGCACCAAAAGGAATTATCAACTGGGTTAAAAAAACAAACACAGATGAAAGGAACAATGCATATACTATCCACACAAGATACATGACACCTTTAAAGTATAATGCAAAAAAACCCCATCATTCAACACAGTTCACTGTCAGCTGCAGACAGTAATAGCTGCTGGGGCTAAGAGCCAGTTAATACCTTGTCACAACATGCCCCCACTAAATTGTCAGGTGTTCGTTGAGAAGATACACCAATGCGAAAAACAAAACAACCCATAAAAGGGGACATGACACGGAACAGGTCTTTTGTCAGCTGCAGGTGAATAGCATGTCCTTGGACTCTTTCGTGTGAATATTGATGGGTACATTCCTCGAACAAGGTAATAACCTAACGGTTAACGTTAGCTTATTTTAAGTTTGATTTGTTTTCATTTTTCTTGTAATAACATTATAAAAAGTAATTGCATTTCAACTTTCTTTTCACCGGAAAGTTCTTCTAGGCGACACAGACAACAAGTTACAGTTGGGGCAAATGTGTGTGAAATATGATTCACTTACTCTTTATGTACCCTGGAACAAATTATATAAATTCACTAAAACAGATTTGTTGTGTCTTGTATTATGTTGCTGTACAAAATATAATTCTGCCCCAGAACGTTCATGAACATATTGTTCTTTTTGGTACAGTTATATGTAATGTGCCTGACCACTCCCAGTTACTGTATATCAGTATGTGCCATGTTGAGAAATATCACAAATGGAAACTGAAACCCAATGGCGCCTTACTCAGTAATTCTTAAGCTGAAGTTTCCCAAACAAAACCTAAAAGAGACTGAGTACGTAGAATCTTAAGTTTCCATACTCTTTCAATTAGGTTTCCGTTGTCCTGAAGTTAATATTATTTTATGTGACAATATCCTCTATTTGAATTCTGGTGTACAGAGACACTGAGATCACCAAGCTGAACACAGCACAAAGGCAGTTTAATGTTGGTCTCTGGTCTATGTATATGCAGTCACATTTATTTTCTACAATCGTTTCATTCAAGATCTCACTATTGGAAACCATCGATGAACACCACTTGTTTTATGCAGTGGAAACTAACAATGATACTTTCCTGTCAGTTTCCATGTCTGGAAACTAACCTTGTTGGTTTCCGACAGTTTCCAGACGCTGAAAGTAGTCTTGATACTTTCGGTCACAGGAAACTGCCGTAAAGAAACAACAATAGTTTCCATGAACTTATGTGATTTAGCATACCTATCTGACATTTTTCATGTAGGTTTCCGGAAATCTCGAAATCTTGTTATTTCTGCTTTGTTATTGTCTTTCAAAACTAGTTTGCAAAGGCAACAGTATGTAAATATAGTCCCCAGTGGACCAGCACCAAGCTAAGTTTGTCGGTTCAGATACCCGGAAATGTTTCTGGATACAGAAACCTAGTGGAAACCTACATTACCTAGTATCCACTAGGTTTCCGCAAGTTCTTCTTACTATGAATGTTTCAACAAACTGAAACCAAGTGGAAACTCCTAAAGACGTGATGGAAACTAAGACTTGTTAGTTTCAGTTTTGTAAACTATACGGAAACTCTCATTGCTTGTTTCCATGTACTGAAACCCAGCGGAAACCTACATTACCCAGTATCCATTGGGTTTCTGGAAAAACGGAAACTAAGTTATTTTTGCTGTGAGGCGTCAAAGCCGTGCGCAAGTCGGTTACTATTACGAACAACCCCAGTAAGACAGACCAGAACCAAACACTATTGGTTAGATTCCCAAACTTGAGTGAGAACGACGTCATAGTACTTGGTACGGCACAATTGGAGTTTACCATCACTTTGACTTCGACTAACGAGAGCTAGTGAATAATGTGGGTTGTGCTATAGTCAAGAAAATCATTATAAAAATTAGCGCCAACAAGGTGCGTAGCATAGACGACAGCGATATATATTACTGTTATGTAGACCTGTGGAAAAGTGAGCTAGAACGCGAAAACAATGTATACCAAGGATTGGGCTGCGAAAGATCGAATAGGTTACGTATCGGGTACACCTTCACACCAGAAGAGACAACCAGACTGCCGAATGGCGAAAAAGCAATCGCCTAACTGTATGGGAACAGGTTTTGTATCCCACTTGACTTTGAGTTGCTAACCTCACACGCGCCATTTCACCAGGCTGCATTGAGCGACCTGCTGGAATACAAACTAACGTTCAATGATTACAGCAAAGTCGTGCGTACGCCAAACGGTGATGAGGGTAGTTATGAGATAGACAACATATCGTTGGAGTTTGACATGGTGACTAGTCCAGATGTTGCCAGGCTGATTAGAAACCAATACTCTGGAAAAATGACCTTCCTCTACAATAGGATACTGTGTCAGAGTTTGGTATTTTGCTACGAAAGTGATACCGTTTGGAATATCAATTTGAATGTACTGGCGCAATTGATGAAAGAAATCACCAAAGTAGAAGGGACCACAGAGGGAGTTCCTAATCAGTTATTTAGCTATGGAATAAAAGCATACCAGCAGTGGGATGAAATAAAGAAACTGCCGTCGATCACAGAAAACTCAATAGTAGACGTGACCAGTGACCTTGATCTATACTCCGTTGCAGTTGGTGGTTACTTAACGCGTCATGCTTGGATATGAGATCGACGGATGATAACAGCCCACACAGTAGTGGGCACTGCATTGAAAATTGAAATGAGGGGATAACCATTCAAATAATGAAGAAGGCTCAATCACATGAAAAACTGAAATTATATTTATATGTAATTATGGATGCGCAACTTAATATAGACAATGGGAGATTCGTGCAAGCCATCTACCATGGGGGGACACCACCACCCCACCCACCCCGATAACTATAAGGGTCTGCGGTCTCAGGCCGGCACGCTAATCACAGCATGTGGGTGTTGACACAGAAATTCAACTCGATGTTGAAAGACTCGTGAGAGCAGACGCTTTGGGTGGCATTATTTCACTGCAAGGATAGGGATTCGTTCGAGGAGTGTTTGAGAGAGAATGATGGCATGAACTGGAACGGGTGAAAAAACAGCTCGCTGAAAGTAACTATGCCAAACTCGTGTTGGAAACCGATCAGCCAGTGCAGTGGGACATGGTGGGGTGATCCCGACAGCCTAGTAATTCTTAGTAATGGTTTAGTAATGCCCTGCTGTTGGCTTAGTCATTACCTAGTAATTTTTAGTAAATATTAGTAAAGTTTAGTAATGTTTTAGTAATGACATAGTAATAGATGGGGGAACTTGCATTTGGCTGTCCGCAGGGCCCTCCATAGTTTTTGAAGTTCTAATCTTGTGTAATCTATGTACTTAGCGTATGTTGGATATTACTTTTTAAAAATAAAAACTAGAGTAAATATTTTAAAAATGGATGCGGATGAATTACTAGAGCAGTTGTTGGTTCCAGTGGACAACAAGCAGCGTGATTGACTGATAACGCTTGCCGTGGGTCGTAAGGGAAAGCAATATTTAGGTGAAAACATAACCGCTGATAAGATTCAGAAGATGTTGGACGAGGAAGTCAATAAATTATATGCTAGATATGAGGCACAACTCGAGGCCGAGATGACAAAAGTCATAGGTTCTACTATTACCCAGATTTACACCGGCATAGCATTGTGCTTTTTACTGATCCCAAAAAATTATATATTTTAATATATATTATGTCTGAGGGGAAAACGTTCGTTAACGACGCATGCCACACATTGGTGGTTTCCGGGTTAGCAGTAGGGTATGCTCGGGTGACTAAAATGATCATAAAACAACCGACTATAAAACTCAACTTTGACATGCAAGACGTGTTTATGCTTACTGTGAACATTGGTATGGCGATGGCCACCAAGGATGTCTTGGTAAAGCAAGGTATTATACCTGAAGATATTTTAAAGTAATGTATATAACATGGCTACGGTAGCAATGATGGTCGGTGGGGCTCTTGTGAATGCACTAGCATTTTCTGGGAGTAATTTCCTGTTTTCTCAATTGAGAGAGTCAAACGAGGCTGAGATAGAGGAAGAACATAAACGACACAATATAGCTATAGAAAAGCTTCAAGCCACACTGGCTGAATACGCTGATAGAATTTTGAGGAGTACTTAGGGTACTTATATAGAAAATGAACCGTAAAGATCGTATCAACTACACATGTTCAGTGTGTGGTAGGGGGGTTAAAGGTCATTATCGTTTATGTAAAGGCCATGGTGCTGATAAAAAGCGGTTTCAGCTTATTTAAAGGTCACATGCAACCAAAAAATCAAACATAATTAAATCACATTTATCACTTATTCATGACATATAATATACATTGCTGCTTTTAAAAAAACAAATAAACACAATTATAAGCGTACAATCGCGATTCAGAAGTGCAATATTTTGTACTTGGGCTTACTTCCCTCGAAACGAAGCCCTCGGGAGACCGAACGCAGTCATAGCGGGAGGATATGCACTCAAGTGTAACGACGGCTTCCGATTGGCTGTTTCATTTGCTGATGTGCTGACGGTTCATTGTGTGTACAGAAAGATGATCTGTTTGATGGGAATTTTAGAAGTATAGCCAGTCACAAGAAAGTAAGATTCTTTATGGATAACAACTTCATTTATTGTACTTGATGCGTCGTTTCAGCACGGATTCATATACTGTTGTCAAACAAAATCATATACACTAGAAGAAGTCGTTATCCATGAAGAATGTATATAGAGATGTTGGGTTTAGAAAATACATGTTCTCTGAATTTGCGCTCGATCCAGTAAAAAATCATGTCAGTAGAGATGGTAAACTACTGCGTGGCTGGAATCTCGTCCAAGTACAAAGCAGGACTTGAAACTGACAAGAGTTTACACCAGTTTCCGTCAGATTCAGTCATCCGAAAAAAATGAATGTAGTTTGTTTGCAACCCACAGACATAAAAACATGTCATGTGTATCACACGTGCCTAATTACATAATGTGGCAGACACGGGATTCGGGTGCACGAGTCATAAATCAACTTATTTTCTTTATGTCGTATAGTCTGATAGGTGTTAAGTTCAAATTGCACGTGGTCAGTGATTGAAGCTGTGTATTGCATGTTGTCTTTAGCAGACAGGCAGACAGACATATTGGTGTGAATAAACCAGACACTGAGCTTTCTCTGTGACAGAGACTGATTACCACAATCAACAAGTTGTTTTACGTAACGAGTACATTATTTACTTGTTTGTGTACACAACCAAGATTAGACTACTGCTCACGACCTCAGACGCTGGGCATGCATACTGTTTCAAGCTCCGTGAACCTATTCACTGCGCATGCGTTATGGACGCAATGCAGCACAGCAGTTGAAACCAGTTTTCCCCCCAGCGCTGGGGGGAATTTAGTGAAACGTTTGAACTCCGATTTCGCGGGCTTTTTTTTCATCGCGTTTTTTTTTTCAACTTTATAGGTTGAACTGGCATTTTTTATGATTTGTTTCGGTAAGTGCATACCAAAAGGTACCATAATCTGCAAAGTTGTGTTTTACGTTGCAATTGACCTTTAAGAAAAGAAAAAGGACTACAACAAAGAAGTTAAACGCTTGTTTAAGATCAAGGTATGATTTATAATTCCCCATGTACGAATCCTCTACGCGGACCATTTACAAGGAAGTACAGGATAGGCTCCCAGGCTGTTTATAGCCACTTGATCGACATTATATGTTTTCATAGATCGGACAGGATCTGTAGCACGTTTACGGGTGTCGCCCTCGTATTCACCTGGTTGATATAAATATAACAATCGTGCAATGTGGAAACATTTTTTCTATTTTACAACAAGGTGCTCCAGCCAGAGATACAACAGACTTCATACGGATTGCGTCAACAGGTCTCTTAACGAGTAGTCTACTTACTTTGTGATTCATAAAATCAATCACACGAGGAATTCGTAGTACCCATTCAGTATTCGGAGGGGGGATATGCAGTCGTCTGTCCGCAGCACCCCCTGCTAAGTCATGTGAATATTGGTGTGCAAACAAATGTTTGGCTAAGGAGCTATTGAATCTCTCAACTATATATTGACTTCTGTGTTCACCAGCCGTACCATGTCTTATCTCTACATTGTGTTTGGCTAGCACAAGGGATATGAATACCAAATGTTCTCCTGGGTATATATCTTGGTGCAGGTAAGTATACTGGCCATGTAGCTTGTTTTTGTAACCAGGCTTTGGCTTTTTCTTCCGAAACCCGTGCTAATTTTTAATAGCATCTGCCCCTTTCCAGTATCCCCCGCGAGCTGAAGTACATTTTCTCCATTATATTTCTATTACTTTAATATTTAGTGGGGCGTCCTGCGGACAGCTGTTACCATTTACTTAAGGGTGTGGTGGGAACATCCACAGTGGCCATAAACGTATGTATTGACACCATCTGGGGCTATCCAGTGTTTTGTGTCTAGCGGTGATAGAGATGTCTTGTTTAATGTCAATCCAAGTATCTTATGCCGATCACTATGGACTATGTACATCTGGTGTTGGAAGGGTTTTTCTCGAATAGAGCCTGTTTGTAAAGGGGATGCTTGGTATATCGTTTCGCCACATTCTTTTTCACACCCTTAGCCTTTCTTATTTCAGTGTTGTCTGCTTTCTTGATAGAATACATCTTAGGTCTGAACCCCAGGTATTCAGCCACTGGTGTGCCTGCACATTCGTCTTTCATGTTTCCTAGTTTCTTTTTGTTGGCTTGGCTGTGCATGGGGTGGTCTCTCGGGTATTCACTGGTGTTGTACAGGTGTATATTGGTTTTCATATCCTCGTACACGTCCACAGTTTGAATCTCCATCAGCAGGGAGTCAGTATCCATGTACAACACATCACACCTGTCACCATATTGTTTCTTTAGCTCGTTATAGTAGGAGTCATACATCAGGTGTTTAGAAAAGTCTAGAATGCTCACGCTGACATAGACCGGTCAATTAAGTTTAATAATAGTGTCTTTCTATTTCATTCTCAACTTTCTCAATGCACTTTTGCCATGTTTCTTGCGTGATAATGTCTATTGACTGTTGAACAATCGTCTGTACATCCCGAAGTTTGAATGTTACATTTTGCCTGCCAACATCCAATTTCATGATACCACAACTGAAACTGAATGGCCATGTTCTGTAAGGTACTCATCAAGCTTAAAGACAGGTTTGGTTTTATTTGACTTGACGTCTTACAGAACAGGTTTGGTTGCTTTGTCTGGATACGATATTGCCTACGATAAGTACTTGAACGCCATGATATGGAGCGTTATCCATGACAATCAGACTTTTGGGGGGCAGTGCTGGTACCAATTGATTTTGTACCCATTCTAAGAAAACCATCCCATTCATTTCGGTATGATAGTCTCGGTTGTCTTTAGATTTTGCCTTGAAGACTAGGGAGCAGCCAGGTAGGAATCCCCGACTCTTGCAACCAGCATGGAGCACAATCAGTCGCTCTCCCTTGCCAAGTGGTAATTTTCTGGCACAGGACTCTGAAGAGGAGCTAACGAACCATTGTGTCCCTGTGGGAAGCATTTACCCATGTTTCGTCCAAATGTACAGGCTTGTAACCCTCTGTATGTTTCTTTCAAATTGTGTGTAAGTACTGTTTTCTTAGTTGAACAATATCAGACCTCTCGCACAGTGCACGTCTATTTTGTGAGACTACTTTTTTGTAACGGAAATCAAATTTGTGAAGCAACTTCCTTAACTGATATTTTGTTTATATAGAGACTTAATGGCACTTCGAACCAGCTGTTGTTGAAATGAATCGACTTTCTCACATCATGTGGGTTTTGAGACGGTCCCTTCAGTTGTGTCCATGCAGGTTGAATTGGTACAGTTTTTCAAGATAGTTTTTAACTTCCTTTCCTTCATCACAACAGCACATGCGGTTCGTAAATGACACTTAGCCAAAGCAAGTTTGTTTTTTTTGGTTTTAAAAAAGTTAAATACTTTACAAATAATTGACTTAGTGTCGTGTGATAATCTCATTGTTTCAGGTACTGCAATCAAGAATGTCTGGTTTGCAAATCACACGTCAATTTCACACATGCACCTTGCCCACCTGGCTGTTGTACCAGCAAGAGGTCCCCCCCTCGTACAAAATAGCAAAAGATGACAAGAAAATGATGATCATTAAACTTTAGCCTGCATTGGGAGGATTGAACAACTTTATTTTTTCGGGTTTCCCAAATTATGAGACACATCATCAGAGTTGGTCTGTCGATTTCATATGTCTGTGCAAAATTTGGTTTTGTTGCAATTATTATATTTTGTGTTAGTGAGCAATTCATTGGTCTCAAATGGAATCAAACGGACTGTAGGTTCTTACAGCCTGGTTGTTCCCATACATTTTTAGCGTGTTTGTAATCATCTTAAGAGACTGACGCGTCTGACAGCTTGCTGTAGAAGCAATCAATGGGAGGTAACTCTGTCTCATTAAACCTAGACCAGTCGTCCACATATTCATATGGGTAAATACCCTTACGTAGCAGCAAGGCTCTAAATTTCTCTTCTGTGCATCGATTAGTTATAGCCAAGTTGTCTGGGTTATTTGTCTTTACCAAGCTGTCTAGAGACGACAACAGAAACTGAACACTATCTATGAATCTCAACCCATTTAGCGAAAAGGATAGATATCTCTCCATATTGTTTGGGATACAGGATATGTTGCCTTCTACCTTTGAAATAGCCTGCATAACCAAGAGTGAATCACACCCTCGTAAAGTGGGAAACACCACCGGAATATGAATAAGCTTGGCGTTAATCTGTAGCTTCAAGTTACACTCATTGTGTGCCACACCTCTGTACGTAGCAGTGGTCTCCCACTGAATCACCATTCAGAGGTTTACAGCATACATGACAATGTGTGCTTTTGATGTGAGCCACACGATTTCCTGATCTCTCCCTCCTCGTGTTGTAAACAATTTAGAAATTTTTCAACTGCATCTGGGCCTCTATAAATAATGGGAGGGCTAGTTTGGCCATCAAAACGACCAAACACATATCCGAACCCACACGCCTCGTGTTCTTGATTTTTCTGAGTGTAACTTTGATTAGGGGATGGAGCCACCGTATCAATTGGTTTAATAATAACTTCGAAGTCGGCGTAGATAATGTATGGTACTAGCATCTGATTTTTGTGGTTGATAAATTTCAAGATATTGATGTTTTCAGTTGGCATATCTACCCTTATGGTTGTCTCCCCTATACCTCGACAATCATCCCTGTGTGAATCGAGCAGATCGGCTCTAGAAAACCCGTGAAGGCACCTTTCATAGAAGTGTTTCTTTCCCCCATGTTTCGATTGATCATACAACAGTCGGCTGAAATACTTAATCCACGTGTAGTGATATTTTTCACCTTGTATCATAAATATATTGATTGTTTTATGACCATCTTTATACAATAAAGGGCTTATCCTGTCCACTGTTACATTTTTACTCTGAGAGATAGGTGTTGGTTTATCTAGACCTTCCCAACTGATCCCATCATCTTCCGGATAACTGGAAAGTCTGTCAGAATGTATTTGAGCTGGAAATTTAGCAGATGTTATTGCTATCCTCATACAATCATCACAACATTAACCATAGCTTGTTTGTTCTTAAAATGCTGAGGCAGGTGTAAGTACGATCCACCAGTCAATGGTTTATATTTTGCTATATACAGATAGATCGTATTGACATTATCAACCACCCAACCAGACTCCCTATTAGTGTAACATTCTAGTGTTTCTTGAATTTTTTCAAATCACCTGTCAATAGAAGAGTTGATAGTATCTGGTTGTGTTGTGACTTCCTGTTTACCTCTGAAGTAAACAATGGTCCGGTCAATTGTTTCATTTCCCTGTTGTTTCTCTAGTGTCATCTTTAATGTGAGTTGAAATTTAATACCTTGTAAATCATTCAGTTCTTCATTCACTTTAACAAATACCAATTGCCTTATATCTTCGTCTATGTTTCTTTGAACTTCCACCCTCTCAAATATTTTCCTATAGCACACTCAGTGGGTGTGAATTGTAATTCTATAGGGACTTGTTCATCAAGTAATTCAAAGAGCTCAGACTTCCTCATATGTAAATAACCCCACAATCCCTGGTCACGCACTTGTATTTTTAAATCTTTCACAGTAGGAGGTTTTTGATATCTTATCCCTAATAAGTTAGCAATTCAGACTTCCTCATACGAGAGTACCCCATGTACTCATACCAAGCTCCCTCTCCTTCATTCTTAATTCACGTATCGTAGGCACATTGCAGGGTCCATACCTTATGTTAATCATTTCTCTAATTGATTGTCACCAGCTCTCAACCAACGCGACCACGCACTGTGTCTCCTCAGCCAGACAGTATTGATCAGTTCACATTTAGGCATTTGTTTAGTCTAGTAAATATGCCAGCCCACAGCACAGACGTCTGTCTGCTGTGGGCTTGTGTGAAGGGAGACGGGTTGTGTCATTTTGGTTTTGGTGTTTTTGAAATGGGGTCTAGATCTATGTTATTGATATTACATACTTTTTTGTTTGAAGTGGTCTTGTGCAACCATTACTTATACTGCTACACTGGAAACTGTAGACGAGATTCATTGGCAACAATAATCAGACAACAGAATGAAGAAGATCACGATGTACGGAGAGCGTTGCATAAGAATATCACAGGGCTGTCAATTACATGGACAGTGTCGATACCATCCTAATGATGATCGGGATAGGATTAAGCTCGGCAGGCTTGGGATTGTTGTCCACCATTGTTGCTGTTCCTGTGGTACTGGGCATCAAAATAGTGGCCAGAATGACAAGGTTTTGCGGGATTGGCGCTCAAGTACATGTCTAGCAGATTGCAACGCAAAGCGATAAAACATGACGAAATTAGAGTTCTAGCTAAAGCGAAGCTCATCACGATGGAAGGCCATATTTCCACAATTTCAGAGGAGGAGTTTCTTTTCGTGTTCTTTGAACTTAAGAAAGAGCACAAAACGAAGCAAGAGATTCAAACCAAATCGCATAAAAACACTGTCTGCAGTGAAGACAAGAAAATAAAATTCATGGAACAAGGGAGGCAACAGGCCCAACAAGCATACCTCACAAAAAGCAAATTATTATCAAAGAAGATTCACTATAAATTGTTTCGCAGACAAGCATCTCAGTAGGTACTTGCACTTTAGCAAAACGGGATTGGGAACACTCTTAATGACTTCAATAGATTAATTATTAGTTAATTTTGACAAAACGCTGGACATTTTAACCTTCCTGACCGACACCATGCTCACTTGAAAGTCAGTATCTCGAAAAGTATTTGGTAAATTTTAACCAAATTTTGCATGCATGTCCATAGAAGTATATACTATAGCAGGTTTGGACTAGGGAATTCTGAAGGGCCCAATTTTTAGATTGTTACAACTGTTTTTCATGATTTCCATGGAAAGGATTAGTCTAAAAAATCTTCAGGTAACTGTCAGATGATTTGTCCTTTCAGATATTTGGGAGCCTGGGGGATATGTTATCTTCTGATGACTCTTTTCTTAATCTGTCAAAACTTTGGGGTTTTGATTGCAAGTATTGTTTATTGTGACTGGTACAGTGTTTCAAGTCCTTTTGAAACAATTAATCATCTGCCCTTTGGTATTATGCCTAGAGCCTTGACATTTTAATGGGGAAATATAATTTCTTTCGTTTGAGGCACGAATTAGAATGAAATTTCTTTCTCCTAGCGTCGGAAGATACAACAAAGGGAAGTAATGCTATAGGTATGGGGGCGCTCTGGTAGGCATAAAAGGGAGAGAAATTTGAATTAGATTATTCTCAGCTGCGGTGCACCAGCGGTCAGTTTTGATTATGGACGGTTCCGCGAGAGTCAACACTGACAGTGACAAGTTAGACGCCATTTTGAAAAAGTTGGATCAATCACAAGCTGAAATTAGGAAGGCAGTTAATGAGAAGATTGAAGGTCTGCGAGATGAGTTTCATAAAACATCAAAAGAATTGCATAAATTGAAAGCTGAGAGGGACTATCAGTGGAAAAGAGAAGGGAACAAAATTCAGTTTTCTTTTAATTCAGAAGCTTTGGAAAACTTAGAACAAATACGGTTTGCTGTTCAATATGGTAAGACTGATTACGCCTTGGAATTGATTAATGAAGAAGTTTCCAGGTTCCAGACAAGAAACAAGCACATAAAGATAGCCGATTCCTCAGAGGGGGGTTGGGAAACAGTGCGCAATTATGTGGCTCATGAATTGGCGTCAGATTCTGATGACGACAAAAGAATCAACAGAGCGGAAAGCAAAGCCATTAAGAAAATCAAGACAAGGGCGTCTCGTTCTGCACGGTTGCATCCCTACAAGTCGACCCAGCGTCCTTCCTCGACAGTCACTCAGGTTTCAGTGGATTCCCATGCTGGTGACCAGTCTAGTAATTTTCGTGGCCGAGGTCAAAGGTCTGGAGCGTGCTTCATGTGTGGCGAGTTCAGCCATTGGAGACGTCAGTGTCCCTTGCTCAGCAACACAACACAGCAACGTGGGAAGCTTGACAGAGAGTAGGATACGTTCCAAGGAAGCAGAACCTGAAGTTGAGTATACCTTATGTGATGATACTGTAAACGTTGATGAACCTGGCCTTACAAATGACTTTTATGAATATGAACAAGATGGGCTAGATATAATTGTGAAGGGTAGACTAAAACGTCATGTTTCGTTTTGGAGAGAAATATGTGCTGTTGATTTTGTAGTAGACATTATTGAAAACGGGTACAAAATACCTTTTTATTCTACCCCCAAAAGAATGAATATAAGGAACAATAGATCTGCTAAGGAGAATTCTGACTTCGTGTCATCGGCTGTTCAAGATTTGTTGCGCAGAGGGTTGATTGTTCAGTGTTCAGATAAGCCTTACGTTGTTAATCCTTTATCTGTAGCTGTACAACACTCTGGTAAGAAGCGTCTTATTTTAGACTTGTCTAGAGTGAATAAACATTTGTGGAAGGCTTCAGTTAAATATGAAGACTGGAGAACTGCATTGTTGTACATGAAAAAGAATGATTGGCTAGTGAAATTCGACATTCATTCTGCATACCACCATATTGATATTTACCATGAACATACGCAGTTTCTAGGATTTGCATGGGGATCAGGAATAGACAAGAAGTATTTTAAATTTCTAGTCCTTCCGTTTGGTTTGAGTACAGCTCCTTATGTGTTTACCAAGGTTACCAGACAGTTGGTAAAGTTTTGGCGTTTCCAAGGTTACAAGATTGTTACTTTCCTAGATGATGGGATCCTGTCAAGTTTTTCCGAATGTGAAACGACAATTGTTGGCCAAATTGTCAAACAAGATTTGTTAAAAGCAGGTTTTGTTCCAAAAGCAGAAAAGTCACTATGGAAGCCGGTTCAGGAGATCGAATGGTTGGGTTTTATCATAGATACCAGACACATGAAGTTGTCCATCCCTCAACGGAAAATTTGTAAGCTTAAGCAAAGTATAGGAGAACTTCTGTCTTCTACTGTACCAGTTCCGGTGAAGAGCTTGGCTTCGGTTGTTGGACAAATAGTTGCTATGAAGATGGTTGTTGGTACTTTGTGTCAACTAATGACAAGGTTTCTGAGTATTCAGACTCTCCAGGCTTCATCATGGAAGGCACCTGTGGTGCTATCGTATTTGAGTAGAGATCAATTACAATTTTGGGCTGCGCATATTGACAGACTCAGTAAGTGCACTCTATGCTATGCAAGCATTCCTACACGGGTAGTTTACAGTGATGCTAGTAATTCTGGTTTCGGTGGGTACTGTGTAGAAGTTGGGCAAGCCATATCACATGGTCAGTGGTCAGCACTAGAAGCGTCACGAAGCTCCACTTGGAGAGAGCTGAAGGCAGTGTTTCTGGTTATGAAAAGTTTCGTTTCCATTTTGGAATCTCACAAAGTAAAATGGTTTACTGACAATAAAAATGTAGAGTCGATTGTGTCCAAAGGTAGCATGAAAGCTGATCTTCAAGCTTTGGCTTTAGATATATTCTGGCTGTGTAATGAATATAATATCAGAGTTGACATGCAGTGGATACCAAGGTTAGACAATGAGCGTGCTGACTATCTGAGTAAGATAGTAGATGCTGATGACTGGGGTATCCAGGATTATGTGTTTCAACACGTCTCTGCCAAATGGGGCCCATTTGACGTTGACAGATTTGCTTCATATTACAATACTAAAGTTGTAAGGTTTAACTCCAGATTTTGGAATCCGGGAAGTGACGGAGTGGATGCTTTATCCGTGTCCTGGGGTGACGACAATAACTGGATAGTGCCTCCTATATGTATGATTGCACGTGTTCTTAAACACATGAGAGAGTGTCATGCCAAGGGAACTCTCGTGATTCCTGTATGGTATTCAGCTAACTTCTGGCCTATTTTGTGCCCTAATAGGGTATTTATACCCCAAGTTAAAGATTGGATGTATCTTCCCACTTGTAAGGAAGCATATGTACCAAGCAGACAGTTTGGGGGGTTGTTTGGAGTAAACGATTTAAAATTCAACATGATGGCTTTACATGTGGAATTTTGATGTTGTTTGCGTGTTGCAGGTGTGTTTGAACATGTATATAGAAGTGAGATATTGACTTTACCTCCACCTATGAGGGCGCTCGTGAGAAGTCTTCCAGAGCATTTGTCCTGCTCGAGAGCAAACTCCACAAATAAGAAGTATGATTACGGCTTTAAAGCATGGAAGAAATGGGCTTTGGCCCATGGTATGTCGACAGATATGCCCTTATCACCTTTGCACTGTTCTTTATATTTGTTAGCGATGTGTCAGCAAAGTGAATCTTTCTCACCTGTTCAGACAGCTTACTATAGTTTGAAACATGCCCATGTTTTGGTTGGTTTGGAAAGCCCCACAGAGAGTACGTTAGTGAGAAATGTACTTGAAGCCGCTAAGAGGAAGTTAACCAAGCCTGTTTGTAAGAAAGAGCCTGTAACAGTTGAGTTGTTGAATAAGATTGTACCAGACAATGCTGATGAATGTTCATTGTATAAAATGAGAACTGTTGTAATGTGCCTTCTAGCCTATTCAGGTTTCATGAGATCGTCGGAGTTATTAGCGATAACTCGGAATGATGTTGTATTTTATCAAGCTTACATGGCTGTTTTTATTCAGAAATCAAAAACTGATGTCTACAGAGATGGGGCCTGGATTATTATAGGCCGGACAGGTACAAATAAGTGCCCTGTAGCATGGTTGGAGCGATATTTGAAGCTTACCAAATTGAGAGATCCTGAATTTTTATTCAGAAATATGAGTAAGACTAAAAATGGTTACATTTTGAGAGGTGATAATAAGCCGATGTCATATTCACGTTTGAGAGAGCTTTTCATTGAGGCGTTTAGTTCACATGTTAGTGATATATCAAAGTTTGGTCTGCATAGCCTGAGAGCAGGCGGAGCGACTGCAGCCGCAAACAATGGCATTCCAGATAGAATGTTTAAGCGCCATGGCAGATGGAAAAGTGAAAATGCAAAAGATGGTTATGTAAAAGATGATATTGAGAAGCGTTTAAAAGTTTCTCTTTCGCTTGGATTGTAAATCTGCCCGTTCTTTATATCTCAGTTGGTGCACCGTACAGCATGCCATGTTATGTAAGTGTTTGTTGTATGTGAATAAGGGGTTGGAGAAATATAATTTCTTTCGTTTGAGGCACGAATTAGAATGAAATTTCTTTCTCCTAGCGTCGGAAGATACAACAAAGGGAAGTAATGCTATAGGTATGGGGGCGCTCTGGTAGGTATAAAAGGGAGGGAAATTTGAATTAGATTATTCTCAGCTGCGGTGCACCAGCGGTCAGTTTTGATGTGTCCTGTATGTTATGTGATGTTTATGTGAGTGGATATATACACTGTCTGTATATACGCATGTGGTCTATACTGAATGTTTAATTCTCGTGTCATGTTACAGACCGATGACTGGCACTGTTGAGTGGGACGGACATGTCCAGGCTGGCGAGCCGTTAGAATACGTGAGTCATCGGGGAGCAATTGCCATGAGCTGTCCAACATGTAACCTTGAGATGTTATGTGCAGATTTGAAGCTGATTCTGTGATTTGATGAGACGACGCGTTATCTAAGTCTAAATGAATGTACTCTGGTATAACTGTAGCAATTACATAATTATTCGGTTACGAATAAACTGTGGTCTCAGTTGGTGCACCGTACAGCATGCCATGTTATGTAAGTGTTTGTTGTATGTGAATAAGGGGTTGGAGAATATCTACACCTTGGTGGGAATCCGATTTATTTTTTTGCAAGTGATTGTGTCCAATGGTAGTCTTTGCAGGGCTGGTATAAAATACAGCAGAGCAATAAATGATCAAAAACATGAACAATTACAATAAGTCTTCTCACTTTTTGCCCTAAAAACAAAAATCTTTAATTTTTCATTTTTCGAGTACATGACCCCGGAACTTGACAGCATACCACGAAAAACTTTCTTTTTCGTTAGGGTCACCATGGTCATGGGGTCAGTGTCATTTCACCAATTTGTTGGAAGGAAAAAACAATATTTTTGCAAGCAAAGATGCTTTTGTTATTGAATCTGGGCTGAAAAACGATAGTGTTTCTGCTTTTCCCAGACCCACTGTATCATATGCACAGGTTAGATTTGGTGACAGATATTCTGCCGTCTGTCCGCATGTGTATCCACCAAAATACTGTCTATCTATTTGAGATTTTGCACACAGCATCCACTTGACTGTGTGTAATGTTGCAGTAAAAATCAAGATATTTGGATTTCAAATGTTGTTGCTATGGTAACCCTGAAAACCGAAAAACTTCAATCCTTCAAACTTTTTCTCTTTACAGACTTTTGTCATTTTTATTTTTCTCGGTTTCCAAAAATATTATTTGGACTTAGTCTCAAAATGGAGAGGGGGCCTTCGTTTCCGAAGCAAAACTCAAAAACTGTTTAATATCTTTATACAAAACTTGGTAGATATATCAAACATAACCTAAAGTGGTTTCTTATTTGTTATTTACACATTTTTATCTTTACATACTGGGGGAATATAGTCAAAAGCCTCATCTGTCTGTCTGTCCATCTGTCCGTAATCATTTTGTTTCCGGGGTATATCTCAAAAACCGTTTATTGTGTTTAGATCAAAATTGATAGATATAATAATCTGAGCCTATGGTTGTGCATTTTGCTATTTACAGATTCTTGGTATTTTTTTTTTTTTTGTCTTTCCATGGAACGTTTTGGTCTGATAGGGAGATGGGTTTCATTTCTGGAGCAGTTTGCATGGAAACTGCTCGAACTTAGGGAGAGATGGGGTTCGTTTCTGGAGCATGGCTTGAAAACTTCTTAATATCTGTTAGCAAAACTTGGCAGAGCTGTGAGGAGGTGCCTTTTGCCATTTGCAGACTTTTTATCATTTTTATCCGTCATGCAATGCCGGGGGGATATAGTTGATGTTTTTCTGTCTGTATATCCGTCCGTCCGTCTCCGTCTGTAATCATTTTGTTTCCGGCACATAATTAGAAACTGTTCAATATTTTTAACATGATAGATATAATAATCTCAACCTATACTTGTGCCTTTTGCTATTTACACAGTTTGGGCATTTTTATTTTATAGTTGATGTCTTGTCTTGTCTGTCTGTCTGTCTGTCCCTCTGTCCATCAGTAATCAATTTGTTTCCGGAGCATAACTCATAAACCGTTCAATATTTTGATCTCTGATGATCACAACCTATAGTTATGCCTTTTGCTATTGACGGAGTTTTGGCATTTTTATTTTCTTTTGTTTTTCCATGGCACATTTTGGTGTTAGTCTGATGGTGGGGTGGGCTTCATTTCTGGAGCAGAACTCAAAAACCGTTCCATATTTTTCTGCAAAACTTGGTAGATATGTGTGGCAGACCCCAGAGTGTTGCCTTTTGCTATTTACAGGTTTTTTCGTGATTTATTATTTTCTCAGTTTCCATTTAAACGTTTCAGACGTAGTCTCAAAATGGAGGGATGTGCTTCATTTCCGGAGCAGAACTTGAAAAACGTTCAATATTTTTCTGCAAAACATGGTAGATATATCAATCAGAACCTAAAGTGGTGCCTTTTGCTACTTACAGGATTTATGTGATGTATTATTTTATCCTTTTCCATGGAAACGTTTTGGACTTACTCTCAGAAGTGAGAGGTGTGTTCTCAAAAACTTAAAAACTTCTTAATATCTGTCAGTGTTACTTGGTAGATATGTGTTGCAGACCCCAAAGTGGTGCCTTTTGCTATTTACAGGTTTTTATGGTGTATTATTTTCTCAGTTCCCAGAACACGTTGCTGACTTCATTTCCGGAGCACAACTTGAAAACCGTTTGATATCTTTCAAAAGATCTTGGCAGATATACGAGAGAGATCTTGAAACGATGACTTTTTCTGATTAGAGATATATAGCATTTACATTTTTCATGAATTCCATTGAAACAATTCAGACTTAATCTAAAAACACAATAAGTAACCGTCAGATGATTTGTCCTTTCAAATATGTGGGTGGTGGGGGGATATGTCATCTTCTGATGACTCTTGTTCTGATTTATCATCTCAAAATGGAGGGATGGGCTTTGTTTCCGGAGCTGAACTCAAAAACCGTTAAATATTTTTCTACAAAACTTGGTAGATATATCAATCTGAACCTATAGTGGTGCCTTTTGCTATTTGCAGGTTTTTGTCATTTATTATTTTCTCGGCTTCCATGGAAATGTTTTGGACATAGTCTGAAAAAGTTAGACAGAGAGTTGTGTTTCGTTTCCAGACCAGATCTCATAAAACATTCAATATTTTTCTTCAAAACTTGATAAATACATCAGTCAGAAGGTGAAGTGGTGCCTTTTGCTATTGACATGTTTTTGTGATTTATTATTTTCCTGGTTTCTAACGAGGCTGAGATAGAGACGGAGAGAAAGTGACACAACATAGTTGTAGAAAAGCTACAAGCCGCACAGGCTGAATACGCTAAGAGGCGTTTGAATAGGCTATATTTTATCAATAATCAACTCCAGCGCGAAAACCATGCAGTCAGAACTTTCATGGGCGTTGATGAAGCTTTGAAAGAATACTACATATTAACGGGTAAGCAAATGGAACCATTAAATGAACCAACCACGACACAGTATTACACTCCTTCAGAGGGACAGGAAGATCACAAATTATCGTCGTCACACTTGGTTTAGCTGTGACAGTGTTAATCGTGAAACAATTAGACTAATCACACATATTAGTATATCACAAAATGAGACACATTTGCAACTGGGTACTTATGGGGAAAAACGAAATTTGTGGTAAAATGAGCCACAGCCAGGGTTATTGTTCTTATCACAGTAAAGATAGTGTCAATTACACATGTTCGTTGTGTGGTATAGGAGTTAAAGGTTATTAGCGTTTATGCCAAGAGCATGGCGCAGATAGAAAGCGGTTTCAGCTTATTTATGAGAGGAAAAAAGACTACATCAAAGAAGTTAAATGCCTGTTTAAGATCAAGGGATGATTTGCAATTCCTCATGAACGAACCCTCTACACGGCCCATTTACAAGGAAG
Source organism: Haliotis asinina (assembly GCF_037392515.1). NCBI lineage: Eukaryota > Metazoa > Mollusca > Gastropoda > Lepetellida > Haliotidae > Haliotis > Haliotis asinina. The sequence continues at coordinate 29,408,899 of NC_090284.1, forward strand.
TACAGGTTAGGCTCCCCTGCTTTAACATCCACTCGATCAATATTATATGTTTTCACAGACCAGACAGGATCTGTAGCACGTTTACGGGTGTCAAGGGAGACACCTTGTATTCACCTGGTTGATATAAATATCTAATTAGTGCGCGATCTGGAATCGTGGGGGATCCCCACACCCCTGTGGGTCCTGCGGACCCTAACAGAGATACAACAGATTTCATCCGCATTGCATTGATGGGGGATACCCCTACACCCCCACTGTGGTCACCCACAAGTAGTCTAGTTGTTTCTCTATTCATCGAGTCAATCACCTGTGGAAGTCGTACTACCCATTCTCTGTTGCGTCCGGCTGTCTGCAACTCACGTGAATATTGGTGAGCAAACAAATGTTCGGCTAAGGAGCGATTGAATCTCTGGACTATGGCTTGACTTCGATGTTCACCAACTGCACCATGCCTCATCTCGACATTGTGCTTGGCAAACAGTTGTGTCACGGCACCCATGAATTCTCTACCTGGGTCAACTTGCAACTCGGTAGGCCAGGTCAGTGGACTGCGTTTGTACATGCGCTCAAATCCGCGGGCTACTTATACCGCATTATGGCGGTTATGGGTTCGGCTTCCTTGTAGCGACTGGCTACATCTACAACTGTCAGTGCATACTTGTAGGTCTTACGTCTGACCCTATCATGTGGAAGAAACAACATGATGGCTTGGTGAACTTGATTAGGGATATGAATACCGAATTTTCCCCTGGGTATATACCTTGGTGGTGGTAAGTTTACTTGCCATATAGCTTATTTTTTTAACCAGGCTTTAGCCTTTTCTTCTGAACACATGCGGCTTTAGCTAGTTTTTTGATAGCGTCTGCCCCTTTCCAATATCCCTGCGGGTATATTCTTTCCATTATATATGTTACTTACTTAAATATCTAGTGGGGGACCCCACACCCCCAGGTGTCTGCAGGATCCCACAGTGGCCATAAGCGTAGGTATTGACGGCTATCCATCGTTTTGTGTCCAGCAGTGATAGAGATGTCTTATTCAAAGTCAACCCGTACACCTTAGGCCCATCACTACAGAGTATGTTCATCTGGTGTTTGAATGTTTTTTTCTCGAAATAGGGCCTGTTTGTATTGGTGTTGGTACTGGCATCTGATTTTTATAGCTGATTTCAAGATATTGTTGTTTTCGGTTGGTAAATCTACCCGTATGGCCGTCTCCGCTACACCTCGACAATCATCCCTGTGTCAATCAAGCATATCAGCCCTAGAAAACCTGTGAAGGCACCTTTCATGAAAGTGTTTCTTTTCCTTGTGTTTCGATTGATCGTACAACAGTCGGCTGATTTGCTTGATCCACGTGTAGTGATATTTTTCACCTTGTTGTATCATAAATATATTGATTGTTTTACGACCATCCTTATACAATAAAGGACTTATCCTGTGCACTATAGTGTCATTTTTAAGTTAAAATTTAATACCTTTTAAATCATTGTGTTCTTCATTCACTTTTTCAAATACCAGATGCCTTATATCTTCAACGTCTATGTTTCTTTGAACTTCCATTTTCCACCCTCTCAAATATTTCCCAAAAGCATGCTCAGTAGGTGTGAATTGTAATTGTATAGGGGCTTGTTCCCTTAGCAATTCAATGAGCTCAGACTTCCTCATATGAGAGTAATTTCGCAATCCCCTTTTCGCGCACTTGCAATTTTAATTCACGTATCGTAGGCATATTGCAGGATTCATACCTCATGTAAATCATTTCTGTAAGAGGTTGTCAGCCAACGCGAGACCACGCACTGCGGTGACCTAGTTCATTTAAACATTTGCGTAGTAAAGGTAATAGCCCCACTGTGAGCTTGTGTGAATGGGAGACGGGTTGTGTCATTTTGGGTTTAGTGTTTTGAAGGAGGGGTCTAGATCTTTGTTATTGATATTAATTAGTAGTTTAATTAATTGAGGTCCAAAACCCCCATTAATTATACTACTAAAGCTTAAGAGCCTTACTAGAAGTTTCATGCAAATTTGGTTTCCAACATCAGCATTAAATGCAATAATTTTATTTGAGTATTTCATAACTGACTAAAGGAGTTTAGAATTGTATTCTCTGTCCATATTTTGAACCAATTCACCTGCTGACATTTTTCCAGCCTGTGAGGATCCATGCTTGCCACTAAAGCCAACTTTTCTTCTCACAAGAGGTGACTTATTGGATCAGGCAGGTGGTCAGACTCGCTGACTTGGCTGACACATGTCATTGGTTTCCAATTTTGTAGATCGAAGGTGAAAGGTGTAATGTGTTTTTTTCTTCTTTCTTACCATCTTTATATGCAGTGTCATGTATATATTTCATCAACAACTCCATCAGCACATCAAGCCTTTCAGCCTCCACATGTTCAGAAGTATCAAGCTTGTTATCGCCCTGATAATTACTCGGAACCTCCTGAAACACATATAACTTCCATGCAGTATAATTGCAAAAACAGTTTTTATCTTTGGGTCATGTACAAGATTACCTTTCATGACATGTATTTTTAAATCATGGTCACTTCTCAGATTCTTCTAGTTACTCTGAAGATATTTTATGAATATAGTAGATTTGAATATATAGATGCAGATATCAACTGTCAGTATCAATGTGTATTAGGGCTGGGAGGGGTCCACATTTTCTACCTATGTACCCCACCCCCTATTACCCTACCCTACCCTGATACCTATTATACTAATGCCTGACATCATATTGTGAAAAAATAGCACGAGATATCGTATTAGGAGTGAGTAAGTGAGTGAGTTTAGTTTTACGCCGCTCTCAGCAATATTCCATCTATATGGCGGCGGGCTGTAAATAATCGAGTCTGGACCAGACAATCCAGTGATCAACAACATAACCATCGATCCTCGCAATTGGGAACCGATGACATGTGTCAACCAAGTCAGCGAGCCTGACCACCCGATCCCGTTAGAAAATAAGGTCAAGGTCACCTGTTGGCTGTGTCTGCATCACCAAATTTGAGTCCAACAGTTCATGAGATACTGCCTTAACAAGAATTGGTATGTATGATGCCAAATAAGATGAAGACAGTAGATTTAGACAATCTGTCAAACTGGCACAGCTACAGTAGGATGTAGTATTGGCTTTCAATATGGTTTTCAGTTATGCCACTTCTGTCAGAGGTGAAGTCTGTCTGTAGGATAGTATTGTGGTATAGAAGATCTGCTTCAGATCTGGCTATCATCAGTAAAGATTAAATTAGGCTTGATGAGCTCAAAACTATTCTAGGAAGACAACCATACTACTCACAAATCTAGGTGTTTACATGTATATCTGCATTTGGTTGTGAGAACACTGGAGAATGTCTCATATTTCTGTATATAATGTTTTGGTGGACTTTGACATAATTTCCTGTTAATGGTACCACTGATGATGTCACTTCCAGTAAATGGTACTTCTGACGATGTCATGATAACATCACTTTCAGTTGACATCTCGTCCAGTCAAATAAAGGATGCAACCCACTTCAAATTTTTAGTTGTAGTCTTCAAATTAAGGCATTAGATTCAACGTTTAGCAGCAGGAGAAACAAAATTATTCTCGCTTCTACTCACTTTTTTCCAAGTGGAAAGCTAGGCATTTAAGACAGATTGTGCAGGAATCACAGAGGCAAAGAGAAGTGAATGTGTTTGATGCTAATAACAGGTAAGGTCATACAATCTGGGGCGGTGGGGTAGCCTAGTGGTTAAAGCATTGGCTTGTCACGCCGATGACCTGGGTTCGATTCCTCACATGGATACAAAATGTGAAGCCCATTTCTGGTGTCCCCCATCTTGATATTGATAGGATATTGCTAAAAGCACCGTAAAACCATACTCTCACTCACTTACATGATCTGCTTGAAAGAGACTAATCTCCATGAGGCTAAGGATGATTGATGCAACAGCTCTTATTTAAGTAGGTGGTTGCTGTATGGAATAAGCTAGCATATTAGTGTACTCCAGTTGCCAGTGTACTCTTCCAAAGTACATCAGTCCTATGAAAATACCATTTTAGAGTTCTTGCTGGAAATAAGACTGCTAGGAAAGTCATGATGCAGAGTATGTGAGACTCTGAACGGATCTTTCAAGAAATACATCAGCGCATACATCCAAGATCTGAAATTCTGAAATCTGTGATGCTGTAGCAAGTGCCATAAGGAAAGCTTTAATGCAAGATGATTAAAGAGTGATTTTTCCAAGAAAATATGACTGAAAAATCCCAGTGGGATATCCTCTAGTTCAAGGGATCATAACATAATGGTAAGAGCTTTCCCATATGTCGTCAAAACAAAAGTTAATGCTGAATAATAAACTTCTATAGATCCTGAACATGGAGATTTTTTCTTGTAATGCAGCAAATGTATGCAACCATCTGCACCATTACAGAAATATTTGCTATTCTTGATTCTCCAATGCTTGAATCAATTACCTGATAGTTTCAATATGGGTAGGTGAAACTGATCCATACTGCAATGGTCTGTCTGACTTCAGTTGTGTGAGAAGTGTTGGCCAATGAGGAAGACCTAATGGTTGATCTACAAGTAGAGATCTGAGAACCATGATCTACTGTGACATGCTGGTGAAACCAGAAACATCATGTCATGGTTCCTAATCTTAGCTATGACGTGGGATGAGCACTGTCAGAGGGACAGCATTCCCTCTCCACTGCATAATTTTGACAATCTGGGATTGGACTGGTATTATTCAGCAACAGATTGTTGAGGGATGTTGTAAATATGTATATGTCAGAGGATTTGACTGGTTTCTGCCACATGGCTTCAAGATGAAACATCCACTCTGTTGATAGGAACTTCATTCCTAAAGGGATGAGGTTTGAATGCCCTATCAGAAAGGGTGTCACCCATGAAGTCATAGCAGGCTGTTATCTGAGGAAGGTGGATGGTGTGGAAGCCCCTTGCTCTGTTTAGATGAGTAACAATGGCAATGCAGCAGCAGTAGATCTCACAGAGGAATGAACTTCCCAGTTCTGTTCGTAGTGGTTTCAACTACTGTACGTTAGCATTTTGACATTTTCCGTTTAAGTCTCACATAATTACAAGTTATAACCACATGCCATATGATGAAGCAAGATAATATCAAGCTATAACCACACATAGTCTGATGCAGTAAGATAATGACAAGGCATAACCACATGTTGCTTGATGAAGTAAGATAATCTCAAGTTATAACGACATGTCTGCTGAAATAAAATAATCTCAAGTTACAACCACATATAGTCGGATAAAGTAAGATAATCTCTACTTATAACACATGTAGTCTGATGAAATAGTGACTTGAGTAGCTGAAGGCAATACAGGCTCCATGATTACAAAATAGCATGTGAAAGTGGTCATATGTTATATTTGGAATTACACTTTCTCAGTATAGTACAGACATTAGTGCTTATTTGGGTGGAGTCTCATCCAGGATTTGAAAATACATCCTCAGAGTCAGACCTCTACTCGCCAGCACACAAAGTCAGCCATCAAACACATTCAGCCACTGTGACTTCCACAAAGTACTAGAATCTGTACTGTATGAAGAACATGTGATCCCAAATGTTAAACATGAACTCCAATCAGTTCCCATCAGTATCATGAGCAGATAACAATGGTTGGTGATACATAGTAACCATCAGTCACATGATTTTACAAGTTTATCGACATGACAGTTGACTGCTCCAGAAGTTCACACACAATTACCATCTCAAACATGACTTGATCAACTTCTTGCTTGATTCCTTCTGTCAGTTCAATTTCACAGCGTGGACTTCTAACCTGTGAAAAGGTAAAAAGATAAAGTTGATGCCAGATCAACTCTAAAAAATCTCTAAATATCAAATGGCACCAGTTGACAACTTGATTAATTTGTGTAAAAAGTTGCATGATTGAAAACTTTAGCAATAAATTGTATATTTATCATACTTATCCTATTTCATAAATATGCTGTCTCTCCAATGATTGAAAGTTGAGTGAAAATGAACTGTAAACAAAGTGTCTGGTCTCTCTCTTGAACACACCCCAATGCTCCCATTCCAGGACAACATGGCAACTCCTTAGAAGCATGCAGTCTGTGCTGCGATGGGTCATGCGACTCAGTCATAATCTGCACAGCAGGGTTGGTTGGGAGGGGTTTATTGTTAAAATTTTCAAATTCTAAAAATTTATTCTATCTACTGGATTGTACTTTTTCCATAGTTGGACAGTGGACAGCAGATTCTGAGTGGGTAACAACTCTAGGAGGCCTGTAATGAGTACAATCTTCTGACTGACTGCATAACTCTTATACTGGTGATGGGTTGCGTCATCAAAACCCTTTGGCTTACTCAGTACAAAACCTCAGAGGGAGAATGTGGTTTTCTGATGTACATTTTCTGTGAAAATTATAAATGCCATATATCTGTAACCAGCAAAGTCACAACTTCAAGATCTGTCTCATATATCTGCCAAGATCTGTAGAAAGATATGAAATGGTTTTCAAGTTGTGCTCTGGGAGTGAAGTCCACTCCTCCGAAACATTTCCATGGAAACCAAGAAAATAATACATCACAAAAACCTTTAAAAACCAAAAGGCACCACTTTGATGTCTGCTACACATATTTAGAAAGTTTTACTAACAGATATTAACAAGTTTTTTAGTTCTGCTCTGGAAATGAAACACACCTCTCACTTTTCAGACTTGGTCTGAAACATTTCCAAGGAAACCGATAAAATAATAAATCATAAAAAGCTGTAAATACCAAAAGGCACCACTTTAGGTTCTGATTGATATATCTACCAAGTTTTGCAGAAAAATATTGAACGTTTTTTGAGTTCTGCTCCCGAAACAAAGCTCACTCCACCATAAGACTAACACCAAAATGTGCCATGGAAAAACAAAAAAAAAAAATAGCAAAAGGCACAACCATAGGCTGAGATTACTATATCTATCAAGTTTGGTCTAAAAATATTGAACAGTTTCTGAGTTATGCTCCAGAAACAAAATGATTACAGACGGACGGACAGACGAAGTGTCGACTATATCCCCACGCATTACATGCCGGGGGGATAATAATGTAGATTTACTTTGGTAACTCTCCTTCGGTACTGTTACTTTATCATGATAATGAATGACAGATGAATAAACGTAAATTAAACTACATATAGTTGTCTGTTTTATATAATGGCCATTTTCTCAAGCAATGGTGGGGCATTTCGTGAGCGGTGGCCATTTTTTAATTTTTTAAATTTTTTTTTTATTTTTGCCATTTTTAGTGGGGCCTGATTTCACTATATTAACCTGAAGTGTGCTTCTCACCATATATTTGGTCATCTCTTGTTTTCAAAGAATAACCGCATTTGAGGCTTTTGTTTTGCAGGAACAGGTTTTACTTTTTGCTAGAGAGACCTCTTTCCAGGTTTTACTTTTTACTAGTAAGACCTCTTCCCATGTATCACTTTCTGCAATCATCTTTTCCTAACACTGTAAGAACATCAACATTCAAATGATACATGAGTGTTTGAAATCAATTGAAATATATCATTCAAGATTAAGCCCAAACTACAAATGTTTTCCCCAGCAAGATTAGAACTGTTGGCGAAGACGCTCTACCACACACCAGGTTGATGAAGAAAAAGTGGGTTTGAATTATCTATTTACAGTTACTGTCATTAAATTGAGTTAACGTGTGCTTCAGTTATTGTTGTGTAGCTTGATTAAATGATCATCTACATTGTAATTATGTTCAAGAAAACACTTCTCCTTGGTTTTGGTAGACAATGTAAAACCACTGGGGTCGGAAAATCCCTCAGGGCTCCACCCCGCGAGATGTCCCCCCTCCAGTTTTACATTGTCTACCAAAACCTCAGAGGCATGTTTTCTCCAACACATAACCTGTCTGATTGAGGTTCCATCCAAACCTTGGGAGTTCAATAATCATCCAGGGGTCTGTTGAATCTTTCTTGAGGACCAGGAATACTGTAGAGAAGAACCTTAGCCTTGGGTCCAAAGAGTCTGATTGAAAGAAAGTTTTCTTGTCCATCATCGCTGCTGAAAGCTTGAGCTCCCACAGCTGATACCAATGTTCTTCATATCCTTCTTCAATAACTTTGAGGATACATGGAGTGAGTGAGTGAGTTTAGTTTTATGCCGAACTCAGCAAAATTCCATCTATATGGCGGCGGTCTGTAAATAATCGAGTCTGAACCAGACAATCCAGGGATCAACAACATGAGCATCGATCTGCACAATTGGGAATCGATGACATGTGTCAACCAAGTCAGCGAGCCTGACCACCCGATCCCATTAGTTGCCTCCTTCGATAAGCACAGTTGCCTGTTATGGCAAGCATGGGTCAAGTGAAGGCCTGTAGAACAGGCCTTCACGGGTCTGAGGATACATGGATGGGTCATTATGACCTTTCATGTTTCTAAAAAAAACCCCAAAATGTCAACCCTCTGGCCCCTGAAATACCTTTGTAGGAAATCTTCTGTGCATGATCATCATCTACAGCAACAGTAAAGGTTTGGGATAGAACAGTCTAGGGAGTCTGAGGTGAGTCATGTCGATTTGGGCCCATGTTTCCCATCCTTCCCTGTCTAAAACCCTTTCCTGTCTAAAACCCTTCCCTGTCTAAAACCCTTTCCTGTCTAAAACCCTTTCCTGTCTAAAACCCTTTCCTATATGGCTTTGCTTTGAGACTTGAGTCTGCTGTCCAGTCATAGATCCACCCTCAAGAGAAACTGACTTGTGGTCCCTAATTGGGAGGAGTCTTCTTTAGCTTCTGCCGTGATGAGGAAACCTATGGAAGTCTCCTATATGATAGAGCCTCCTCTTTTACAAACTTCAGTTCTACAGCTTGTGGAGTTAACACATGGGGCATCCAGATCAGTTAGGACAGGGAGAGACCTAGCATATTCAGTCACTTAAGCAGGAATCCTTGAACACAGCTTTATCGTCATCATCATTTCTTAGCCCTATATTTATGACAAGGGCATACTCCTCAGAAGCTGCTGTTGATAGGAGCTGACATGCATCACAGTGGAAGATGAAGGAGCAGGGAGTTAAAACACGTTTACAATATCTTTGAGGGTCCTGAGAGAATATAGTTTTTTGTGTCCGAGGGAGATGAAGATGTATACATTGTGTATTTAGAGTCCTCAGATTTACCCATCATTACTATAAAAAGAAAGCCAAATCTCAGAAATTGGTAGAAATCATTTCCAGAGAACAAGTATTCATATACAATTGAGTTCAACATGTTAACTGGGGCAAATATGCATTTTGAGAGCATTTAAAAACTGATGATTAGTCATACAGCATTAACTTGTTCTGCTGGTTTTGTCTCTAATCGCCTACATCTTTACTCATCTACGTCTCCAATCAGCAACAAAACCAAAGCTGACTAATTAAGACGAAAAAATGCACCCCTTCTCTTCTCATGAAACCGCTTGACTAGGGCTCTACAGTAGTGATCTTGATTGACTGTTGTTAAAAGGATATTATAGTGGAGTAGGAAGATCAGTCTATTCAATAAGAATTCCATTATTTATTGATATGAAAAGCACTGGCGAATGAACTCTCTTCTTTAAGTAGTTATTATTTTTAAAAATTGTTTAACATGTCAAATTATAAGCAACTTTCCTTTAAGTTTTTATTTCCAAGAGATACATGTTAGACTGTTCGTCGTGTGGAAAGGCAATACATTTACATGATTTGTAGCTTTTTTCTATCTCACTTGTGATCTGGTCAAAGTTTGGTTTAATTTCTTTCCTGCTCATAGTGTAGATACTTTTCTTTACTATTAGGCAGATAATGTTTAGAGGGTGTTATTTTTCCCTTTAAAACCAAATAATATAATTTCTAAGTTTCAATTTGTCCTTCGCTCAATATCCTGAGCCATGAGGACAAATCAGTCCACACTCCCTTTACAAAACTACACTGAAACAGTAGATACAATGCAAACCTTTGTTTACAAAATGTGCATAATTGTGATTCTCTAATTCTAATCTTGAGTAAATAAGTATTAGTTGTTAAAATATTCTGAGTAAACTTGTACTGGATATATTTCAAATTTACAAACTGTGTAGATCTATTGGGCTTTATGTCTATATGCCAATAATTCTGGGAAAATCGTCTTCCTAATATTTCTTCCCATTAATACATGAAATATCTTTTAATATCAATAAATGTGTAATTTTCTTAATAAAATTGATATTTTATACTTATCCTGACTCATGCTTAATTGCTTACTCTCCTCTTCCTGATGAAGGTAGTGGAACACCTGAAATCCCTTGAAGTTCCCTTCTAAAAGAAGTGGACGTAAAATCACACTCACCCAAGTATTAACCTCCCTTTCCCTCCACATAATTGCCAGACACAAGAATACGAGAATTCAGCTTGTCTGTGAGGGGTGGCTGGGAGGGCTTTCACCATGAGTCAGGATAAGTATAAAATATCAAATTTATTCAGAAAATTACATATTTTTCCTTATCCTGACTCATGCATAATTGCTTACAGAATCAGACGTAAACGGTGGTGGGTCAGACTATGCTGGATTCTGCTGTCTCTTCTAAATTATGTCCAATAATTTCCCCCCCTAACGGGAACTTGTAACAGCGAAAATTCAGTCTTATTCTTCTCATATTCATTGTAGATTTTGGGGGCGAATCACATCCAGTCTAAAAAGCTTCATTGACTGGTACGTGATGACACTAATACCGCCAGTGTCTTGTTAGTTTCTGATGCAACTAAATATCACGATATTACAATCGAAGCTAGTTGCGACCTCTCTTAATGTTAATTATCTTCATAATTAATACAAGGTCATAATCACTTATGCTAGTCTCTTCAAGACGTGCACATAGACTTTCCACCAATATACTCCGCAGAGCGTCTGGCTTCCACAAGTCATGTGATAAATCGTTCAGAATCGTCAGGGAACTGTTAGTTGCTGAGTATTGACAAGTGGTCCAAACTGATGAATGCCAGTGACATCCTCCGTGGCTATGTTTCGCAGGTAATGGTTGGCGAATACTGTATTTGACTTTCAAAAACAGCCTTCCATAATAGTAGATAGCAAGCAATTACCATGTAGTGCTAGTGTAGAGGCTAGATCTCAGACGTCATGTGGGTTAAAGGCTCGTGGAGGGTCAGACTGAGATAGTGTTGCGGGATACTTCCATGGGTGTCTCAGTAGATATAGGGATGAATAGACGCTTGAACCGTTGTCTTCTAGACTTGGTACATGCAATGTATATTTTCAATGCTCTCACTGGACATAATGATAAATCTTGTGTATCATGTGGTCCTAAGATTGAAGAAAAAGCCAGTATATGGAACTGTCAATCAGGTTGACCTGGCAGTTGATTCTTTGCTAGGAAATCCCATCTTAGACCTAAAGGAGCTGTTTCTTGGTGAGTTGTATCAAAGCTCGTTCGATCAAAGTCTAGAGCATGAATTTCTGACATTCTTGCCACTGTAGCCAGGGCAAGTGAAAATAGCGTCTTTTGAGTCAACATTTCATTTGAGGTTGGATCAACTGGTTCATATACATCACTTGTGAGATTTTGGAGCTCAATATTTAGATCCCACGTTGGAGCTCTAAATCTGTGTTGTTGATCTTCCAACTTGAACGAACGTAGTAAGGCAATGAGCTCTGGTACTTTAGTCAGTTTGGTCCCTGTTACCATGGTGATGACTGAACTGAGAGCAGCTAAGTATGTAGATCATGTAAAACCCTTCAGATCCTTAGACTGATGTAAATAGCATAAATAATCTGCTATTTGAGGATGAGTTGTCTTGTTTAACGAAAATCCCTTTTTACTGGCGTATGTCTCAAACCGTTTCCACTTGTCATCATAAGGTGTGCAGATGGATTTGCGTAAAGCTAAGGTGACTGCTTTCGCTGTTCTCGCCGAAATATCCTCTGGTAATTGTAGTGTTGGTTGTCCTAGCTCTTCTATAAGTGTTGGAAACCAATCTCTCATTGGCCAAAATCAGTTGTAATCTCTTTGATTTTCTCTATGACCTTTGGTAACAGTACTGAAGGGGGATATGTGTTTATTCCTTCCCATGAAATGCTGAGAGCGTCCATTGCCCAGGCTAAGGGATCTGAGGCAACACAAAAGTTGTTGTCTGTTTGTTGAATCTCATTGCAAATAGGTCTATTTGCAGTGATCCGAAAGTTTGACTGATTATTTGAAACACTTCCCGATGCAGCATCCATTCTGTAGGAGATGGACGCAGGGGATGAGATAAGGTGTCTACCATGACGTTGTAGGCTCCTGGTACGTGACATGCTTTTACTTGAAGATTCAAACTGTCGACTAGGTTGACTAGGCGTAGTAGAGATAGCGATCTTGTTGACCCTTGTTTGTTTATGTAAAACGCTACTGTTGAGTTGGATCAACAGTGTCAATCTGAGTGGATCATAAATAACTTGTCTCTCAATGCTGTCGACCAGTAGTGGATGGCATGAATGACCAATTTCATTTCCAACTGGTTGATGTGAAGAGCCTGTTCCTCTTTGTTCCAGATTCCCCCTGCCACATCGTTTCTCAGGTGAGCTCCCCATCCTTGTAGAGATGTGTCTATATAGAGGTGGTTGTTGAATACCGGCTCTAACATATAGGTTCCTGAGCAGACATTAGATCGGCGTGTCCACCACATCAGTCAAGGCTTCAGGCTGTCTGGGAGTGGAATCTGTCCTCTGTTGTTGCAACTGCAGTCTTCCTCTCCTGGTCATATCTTACGCTGACGTGTGAAGTGTTAACGGAGAGAGTAGAGCTTGCATTATCATTTCTTCAATCTTGACCCTGTCCTCCAGAACTACATTCTGGTTCAACGTAGCGATGAAACAAATCCCGAGGAATTTGATATCTTGTTGAGGTTCCAATTCCGACTTTAGGTGATTTACTAACCAACCCAGTTGTGTTAGTAGCCTGATTGTGAAGTCTAATTGTAGTCTGAGTTGACTTTTCCGCTGATGCGCTTGTATCCCGTCATCCAGATAAAAAGCACTGCATAGCCCCCTGAGGTGTAGATAATTGATGATGGGCTTAATTATCTGTGTAAATAGCCATGGGGCCAAAGATATTCCAAATGGTAGGACTGTCCATTGGTAAAGCTGGCTGTTGAAAAGGAAACGGTGATATTTCCAGGATTCTCGATGTATCGAGATATGCAGATATGCATCTTGTAGATCTATGCTGGCTAGATAGTCTGCCGTTCTGATGAGGAGTATTAGTTGAGGAAGAAGCACCATCTGGAAATGTTCTGGCTTCCGTAGAAACTTTTTGTTGAATTCCTTCATGTTGTAAATGAGATGGAATTTCTCTCTGGAATTCTACTTCGGTACTTAAAAAGTTTGGGGGAGTAAAATCCGGGTGTTAGACTCTGTGGCTGTATTACTTCCACTGCTTCCTTCTGCAACAGAGTTGATATAGCACTGGTCGATTTGTCTAGTTGATTGTTTGCATAGATGATGGGAGTTGGGAGTTTTGTGTGTGGTGGTATATCCTCCAGAGGAATCTTGTAGAATATTCATGACATGATTGTCGTTGAGGATTTCCCAATTTTCCCAGTAGTGCTGAAGACGTCCGCGGTCGTATGGGAACAGCCAGGGGTGGAAGAATCCAGTCGTTCCGAACCTGATCTTCAGCGTTTATTGCCTCCAGATGATCTTTCTGACGTCTGAGAACATTTACTTCCTCCATTGGGGCGACAAAATGAAGAAGACGATTTCTCCCCTCTATTGTTGAATTTCTTATGCCTTGCTCTTCAAATCCTGGAAAACTTGGACTTGCTAGTGGAACGTTGATTTGTCTGTTTCAGGACAAAAGTCAAAGTGTCGAGGGATTTTATCATCATAACTTCCCTTGAATCTTGCTACTCCTTCAGTTCTTCCGTTGAATACCATAGTTGCAGACCATGGGTCTTCATACAAATGCTTTGTGTACGAAGTAGATTAATCCCCACAGTGGTAGAAGCTAGATGTTCAGACATAAACTGCTGATCCTTCCTGTGTGTAATGAGTGCCGACAAGATCATCCTCTCTTCCTCATTTACTGGATTGCTAAACTTCGTGATGAGAGTTTCGTTGATGGCTCTAGATCGAGCTAATCCGAAAAAAGTTCGGCTCATAGTAGTGTCCAGTCGCGCCAGTCTTCTCTCTTCCACCTTGTAAAATCTACTGCGAGCTGAGTTGATGACTTTATAACCTTCGTCGACCTCAGGTGCTCTGATGAATGGCTCCATATTATGAAGAGGGAAACAATGTGCGCTAAAAGACAGCACATGTTGCAGTTGAAACTTGGTTGATGTCTTGAATGCTGTAGACAAAGTCTCAGGAATCATAGATACGGGAGCTATCGGCGGAAATGTTAATGTATCAATGTCGTCATTCTACATCTTGTACTTGTTGAGCTCGCTGGTATCCTTAGATGGGGAAGCAAAGTTGAAACCATCTGTGATCCATGATGTGACTATCCGAAAATAAGACTTCCTCCGGTGACAAATCACGTTGATGTCTCACTTTATTCTTCCTAGAGTAAGACGAATTCATAAATCATCAACAATCCCGGCTGCATGAGTCTAAGTACGAAGGGGAGGATGACTGCATGCGACGTCTTTTCTATGAATAGGGCAGACTGAAGGAGACCTTCTCCGCTGACGAATCCATCCACGAGTGCATTCAGGAAAGCATGTGACGTCACTCACCTGAGTGTGACTACTCGTGTGAGTGCACTTGTTTGACGTGGGTATTTCCTTCTCTGTGCTGCGATCTGATGATCGGGACCTGGATCACCTGGAATGCGTGCATGCATGCACCTCCTCTTCATCCTCAGACATGAGTGCCGATCTAGATGACCGCTCTCGCTGATTCACAGTCAGCGTTGACAAGTGCAGTCGTCTTTCCTCTTCCAATCCTCGTTCCATGAGGTTCATCATCTGCATTGTGAATATTTGCATGAAGACGCCTGTGTTGAATGCATGCGGTGTGTGCATTGACGACTGTGTTGAAGAGTTGTCTACAATGCCTGTGAATCTGCGATGTCTGTTGTAGATGAGATGTGTTCTGAGGCATTGAAGATGCCGTCAGTGTCAATCTAGTTGCCGATGTTCGATGAGTGGTATCTTCAGTCCGTATCATTAACGGAGACTTGGTAAAAAATTGACGTTCTTCTAAGGGGACTAACTCTTCCCTGAATAACTTCTTCATTGCGGGATGATTCTGCGATGATCTTACAAAAGACGACTTTGACTTCTTAAGTTTCTTCGTCTGAGACGACCCTGTCTCAACAGATGGTCTCTTCCGAGTCTTGGGAGGTGACTTGCCAGAACCTAGACACAACTTTGGAGATATAGCCGGAATCGCGCTGAATGGATCTTAGCATCAGTTATTAAACGGTTACCCGACTTTATTTCAGTAGATTTAGACATGGCTAATGCGAGCCGACGTTGCTTATCTCTAGCACGTCTCTGAACAGACCGTAAATATAATAAGAATGCTTCAGACAATTTAATGCATAATACACAACGAGTATGAGCTGAACATAAAGGTTTACATGACGGGCAAAGTAAGTGTGGGTCAACTGCCGATGGCCGTAATCTGCACTGAAAATACAATTTTATCAACTGAACCTAAGTAGTGTTAGAAATAGACACAAAAATCACAAAATTGTATAATAATAACAAATATACACAAGCCAAAAACCGCATACAGCACAAACTTAGTCAGAACAAGAGTCATCACAAGATGACATATCCCCCCGGCTCCCACATATTTGAAAGGACAAATCATCTGTATATCTGTAATCAGAAAAAGTCACCATTTCAAGATCTGTCTCGCATATCTGCCAAGATCTGTTGAAAGATATGAAATGGTTTTTGAGTTGCGCTTCGGAAATGAAGTCAGCAACATGTTCATGGAACCGAGAAAATAACACATCATAAAAACCTGTAAATAGCAAAAGGCACCACTCTGTGGTCTGCCACACATATCTACCAATTTTGACTGACAGATGTTAAGAGGTTTTTGAGTTCTGCTCCGGAAACGAAACACACCTATCACTTTTGAGACTAAGTCCGAAACGTTTCCACGTTTGCAGAAAAATATTGAATGGTTTTTGAGTTCTGCTCCAGAAATGAAGCCCATCCCTCCATTTTGAGACAAAGGCCAAAATGTTTCCATGCAAACCAAGAAAATGGTAAATCACAAAAACCTGTAAATTGGCACCACTCAGGGGTCTGCCACACATATCTACCAAGTTACACTGACAGATATTTCGAAGGTTTAGAGTTCTGCTCTGGAAACGAAACACACCTCTCACTTTTGAGACAAAGTCTGAATCGTTTCCATGGAAACCGAGAAACCAAGAAATCACAAAAACCTGTAAATAGCAAAAGGCACCACTGCAGCTTTTGATTGATATATCTACCAAGTTTTGCAGAAAAACATTGAATGTTTTTTGAGTTATGCTCCAGAAACGAAACACATCCCTCCATTTTGAGACTAAGTCTGAAACATTTCCATGGAAACCCAGAAAATAATAAATCACAAAAGCCTGTAAATACCAAAATACACCACTTTAGGGCCTGCCACACATATCTACCAACTTTTGCAGAAAAATATTGAACGGTTTTTGAGTTATGCTCCGGAAACGAGGCCCACCCCACCACAAGACTAACACCAAAATGTTCCATGGAAAAACAACAACAAAAAATGCCAAAACTCTGTAAATAGCAAAAGGCACAACTATAGGTTGAGATCATTATAGCTATTAAGTTTGGTCTACAAATATTGGACGGTTTCTGAGTTATGCTCCAAAAACAAAATGATTATGGACGGACGGGGGACGGACGGGCAGATGAAGCGTCAACTAAATCCCCCCGCATCACATGCTGTGGGGATAAAAACCAAAAGAATGACGGCGGTCAGCTGACCACGTGGGGGGAAAGGGAGGTAATACTTGTGTGAGTGTGATTTTACGTCCGCTTCTTTTAGAAGGGAACTCCATGGGATTTCAGGTGTTGCACTACCTTCGCTAGGAAGAGCAGAGTAAGCAATTAAGCATGAGTCAGGATAAGGAAAAATGAAGTCAATTTATACCTCTGTATAGCCGAGTAGAGAACAAGTTCTGATCCCCTCTATGAAACTATTTTTCTGAAGTATTGAAACTATGGAAACATCTTAACAAAAATAAATTCTGATTTCATAGGGATGCTATATAAACAAAGAGTGTTTAGAGCTATTGTCTGGTTTTAACATATTTCACCATTTTAGCTTCACTGGTCTATACATACATCCAGTTGTACAAGTCTGGACACAATTAGTTCCAGGATGGGCTGTCTCAGACTCGGCATGTAGGTTGGTATCTGCAGAAGGTTGGTGAAAAAACACTGGAGGTGATGAAGGGGCCGCAGGATGAAAGGACAGCAACTGGACAACAATGGCATCAACACTGTTGTTGTCCTACAAATACAAAATTCACAGTGAAGGTGGCTTCTTAGTAAAAATATTCTAAATGTACTTTTACTTTAGGAACGCCGTGAATATTGTCGTATAGATAATATATTTCCAGTGACAATAACAAAACTTCATCTAGATTTGCAAGGTCTCATTTAAACTATCACAAGGTTTCACTGTTCAAACTACAACCAGGTCTCATCATCAAAACTCTAACCAGGTCTCATCATCAAAACTACAACCAGGTCTCATCATCCAAACTCATCCAAACTCCAACCAGGTGTCATCATCAAAACTACAACCAGGTCTCATCATCCAAACTATTCACATGTCACATCATAACGAGACCTTGTCACCTAAACCATAAACATGTCTCCTTATCTAAACAACAGGTCTAATTGTCTAAATCACCAATATGTCTCATTGTACAAACTATCAACATGTCTCATCATCGGATGCATTAACGGGCTATTCTCACTTACTCACCACCCTAAGTTTATACAAGGGATCAAGGGGGATTAGTCGGGACGGGTCAGTGATTACACTGCTCACCATGAAATATGGTCCTGGTGGGTAACACTAATCAGTGTCACCTAAGTGAACTGTGTTCACCAGCTCATCAACTTAGATTGTGATTTGGGTTTTTTTATGTAAAGTTACTAAATCAGTGAACACTTTTCATAAACCGTATATAAACAGTATATAAAGACACATCATCAGTTGACCAGTCAGTCACGATGGCTAACCAACAAGTGAATGTCAAGTTCATTCCAAATGGTAGAGGTGGACAATATTTGATATTTCAAAACAGCTAGGCGAAGAAGACGCACATTCATACACTGGAATTGCGCCAAAAAAAACTGCCATGTCATGGTCAACACCAAGGATAACTTTATAACATCGTTCAGGGACATACATAACCGCCAATCTATGGACAATCAGAGAGGAATAGACACCCTCCAAGTCAATCTCAAAGATCTTGTCCGACAAGACTGCAAACCAATGCCATCTATATACAAGGAAGAATTACCAGGTAAGATGAATTTAATTTAATCATTATCAACATATTTCTTCTTTTCTAGATTTCAGAGTGTCGAATACTGACGTTGTCTCCAAAGTGCCTTTGCTGAATTGAAATTTGTTGAAAGTTGTTATCCTTAATTGAAAAATAAAGACTGGTGTAGTTGCCATTATCAATATCATTTGTCATTATCATGAAGGGGGTACTTTTTTTCACAGGGATCAAAAAAGTCATCTATTGTCTACAGGATTATTCCACTTCAGTGATTTGCACACCTAGAACAAAAGGTGGTGGGTAAACGAGAAGACCCTGTATCAACATGTCTCATCATCTAAAGTATCAACATGTCTCATCATCTGAACTATTAACATGTCTCATTGTCTAAATTTTCAGCATGTCTCATCATCTAAACTACCAACATTTCTCATTGTCTAAACAATAATGAGATCTCTTCATCTCAACAATAAGAAAATCTAATCTAATCACGATCACCAGAGCCTATCATTCAAACTATCAACAAGTCAAAAGAGTCAAAAGTGGATGGCACGGAAGCCAGGATAGCAACTATGATAGAAACTAAATGCAGTCTGTCTAATGAAGAAAACTACATCTGCAGATAAACTAAAAGAAGTCACCTCATTCATCACAGTGGTTGTCCACTGTTATTATTAGTGGGATACAAGCTTTCAACTCAAATCAGTGCAGCTGGATGAATTATACAAAGTTAAATTGTAATCACTGCTGCTCATAGTATTGTCCACAACAACAGGGAGTGAGTGAGTTCACACCGCACTCGGCAACATTCCAGCTACATGGCGGCAGTCTGTAAATAATCAAGTCTGGACCAGACAATCCAGTGATCAACAGCATAAGTATCGATCTGCACAAATGGGAACCGATGAACTGTGTCAACCAAGTCAGCGAGCCTGACCACCCCATCCCGTTAGTCACCTCTTACGACAAGCATAGTCACCTTTTATGACCAGCATGGGTTGCTGAAGACCTATTCTACCCTGGAATAATCATCAGTCCCACAACAACAGGTCCTTCCTTGCTGAAAATGGTAGCAATATCCTAAGAAATAATATGTGGTCAGATTCCTTCCTCCACTGGTACAGATTTGTGAAAATGAAATAACAAATGTGACAGGACAGCACAAGCTGACTTTGAAAACAGACTTGGTCATTCGACTTGGTCATAAAAATTGCCCAACTGGACCAATGAGATTTGTGTTGAGGACAATCACGAAATGACCATGCTGCTTGGCAGTACTGCATCGGGGGAACTGTTATGCTCAAGTGATATACCAAAACGGACAAACAAATGCTATCTTCAGTACAATTTCCCTGAAGATTTGCACATGACCTATTCATCCAATCCCTGGAGTACTGAAGAATGAATGTTTACACTATGTAGTTAATGTTTTAATGCCCTACACAAACAGTAATGTACTTATCTACCGGTCTGTCAGAAATCTCTCCTATCTTGATGCTTTTGCTGCACACAGATGCCAGTCCTTCCTTAAGTATTCAACAAACATTCAAGGCAGACAACACAAGGGCTGCAGATCTGAGGATAAATGTGATGAAGCCAATCCATTCATGCTTGTGTTGTGCTGGTCTTTGATGCAGTTGCCAAGCAAAAAGACAAGTCATCAGAAGATGACATATATTCGAAAGGACAAATCATCCAACAGTTACTTATTGTTTTTAGACCAAGTCTGAATTGTTTCAATGGAATTCATGAAAAATATAAATGCCATATATCTCTAATCAGAAAAAGTCACCATTTCTCTCATATATCTGCCAAGATCTTTTGAAAGATATGAAATAGTTCTTGAGTTGTGCTCCGGAAACAAAGTCAGCAACGTGTTCAGGGAACCGAGAATATAATAAATCAGAAAAACTTGTAAATAGCAAAAGGCACCTCTTTGGGGTCTGCCACACACATCTACCAAGTAACGCTGACAGATATTAAGAAGTTTTTGAGTTCTGCTTCGGAAATGAAACACACCTCTTACTTTTGAGGCTAAGTACAAAATGTTTCCATGGAAACCGGGAAACAAAGAAATCATAAGAAGAGTCATCAGAAGATGACATATCCCCCCCAGCCCCTACATGATTGAAAGGACAAATCATCTCACATTTACTCATTGTCTTTTTAGACTAAGTTTGAATTGTTTCCATGGACTTCATGAAAATTATAAATGCCATATATCTGTAATCAGCAAAGTCACAACTTCAAGATCTGTTGAAAGATATGAAATGGTTTTTGAGTTCTAGAAACGAAACCCATCCCTCCATTGGAAACTGAGAAAATGATAAATCACAAGATCCTGTACATAGCAAAAGGCACCACTATAGGTTCTGATTGATATATTTACCAAGTTTTCCAGAAAAATATTGAACTGTTTTTGAGTTCTGCTCCGGAAATGAAGCCCATCACTCCATTTTGAGATTAAGTTCGAAACGTTTCCATGGAAACCAAGAAAATAATTAATCATAAAAACCTGTACATAGCAAAAGGCACCACTTCAACTTCTGATTGATATATCTGCCATGTTTTGCAGAAAAATATTGAACTACTTTTGAATTCTGCTCCGGAAACGAAACATACCTATGTCCGAAAAATTTCCATGGAAACCAAGAAAATAATAAATCCTGCACATAGCAAAAGGCACCACTTTAGGTTCTGATTGATATATCTACCATGTTTTGCAGAAAAATATTGAACAGTTTTTGAGTTCTGCTCTGGAAACGAAGCCCACCCCACCAAAATGTTCCATGGAAAAAGAAAAAAATATAAATGCCAAAAATCTGTAAATAGCAAAAGGCACGACCATAGGCTGAGATTACTATATCTAGTAAGTTTGGTCTAAAAATACTGAACGGTTTCTGAGTTATGCTCCGGAAACAAAATGATTACAGAGAAACAGACAACCTATAAGTAGCAAAAGGCACCACTTCAGCTTCTGACTGATATATTTACCAAGTTTTGCAGAAAAATATTGAACGGTTTTTGAGTTCTGCCCCGGAAACGAAGCCCATCACTCCATTTTAGTTCGAAACGTTTCCATATAAACAGAGAAAATAATAAATCAGAAAAACCTGTACATAGCAAAAGGCACCCCTTTGGGGTCTGCAACACATATCTACCAAGTAACACTGACAGATATTAAGAAGTTTTTGAGTTCTGCTTCGGAAACGAAACACACCTCTCACTTTTGAGACTAAGTATGAACGCTTCCATGGAAACCGAGAAACTAAGAAATCACAAAATCCTGTAAGTAGCAAAATGCACCACTTTAGGTTCTGATTGATATATCTACCAAGTTTTGCAGAAAAATATTGAACGGTTTTTGAGTTCTGCTCCGGAAACGAAGCCATTCCTCCATTTTGAGACTGAGTTCGAAACGTTTCCATAGAAACGGAGAAAATAATGACTCACAAAAACCTGTAAATACCTAAAGGCACCACTTTGGGGCCTGCCACACATCTACCAAGTTTTGCACAAAAAATATTAAATGTTTTTTGAGTCCTCCATTTTGAGACTTAGTTCGAAACAATTCCATGGAAACTGAGAAAATGATACATCACAAAAACCTGTACATAGCAAAAGGCACCACTTTGGGGTCTGCTACACATATCTACCAACTTTTGCAGAAAAATATTGAACGGTTTTCGCGTTCTTCTCCAGAAACGAAGCCCACCTCACCATTAAACTAATGCCAAAATGTTCCATGGAAAAACACACAAAAAATAAAAATGCCAAAACTCTGTGTAAATAGCAAAACTCACAACTATAGGTTGAGATCATTATATCTATCACGTTTGGTCTACAAATATTGAACGGTTTCTGAGTTATGCTCCAGAAACAGACATACGAGGCGTCAACCATATCCCCCCGTATTTCATGCCGGGGGGATAAAAAGGTGTTGCCAAGGTGGCATCTGCTGGACTTACTGGAGTATGCAATGATGTCTAGTCTAACATGAATTCGTAAACAATATCCATGCATTATCCTGGCTGAAAATCTTAAGTTAGTGATGAACAAAATTCTCATTAATTTCAAGTTACATACAGTGGAATCTGTCTAATCTGTTTTTTTCCACAATCCGTTCTACTCTGTGAGTACAGACAGAATTGTTCTTAATTTATCATTAATGCTTGCTTTATAATCCGGACTGTCTCAATTATGTATTACGGACTAAAATAACAATGTTTAGTATTCCAGACACAGCTGACTAAAATAACAGTCCTTTGAATGTACTTCCGTTTGGGTCCTAATCAAGGCAAACTGAGACCACAACACAACTGGCAGTTACTGTCAACATAAGGATGGTCTAATAAACACTTTACTGACCCCTAATCATGGCCTACTCAGACCACAACACAACTGGCATTAACTATCTACATAAGGATGGTCTAATAAACACTTTACTGACCCCTACTGTAGGAACCTTCTCAATGGGGACAGGTCAAATTGTTCCATACATAAAAGCTATCTGGCAATACACCCACGAACTGTCACATACTTTAGTTATAATCATAAATATTTTACACTTATACAGCAAAACCTGCAACTCAGTCTTTCAACTAAACTACAGGCTAATCTCATTCCCTGCACATAAGACAATGGCAAGAAAAAAACAAATTAGAACTGAAAAGATAAATAATCTTGACTAGTGATGTTTACTTGCAATTTTGATTTCTTGACTGACAAAGTCGTCATCTGTTGTTTGGTCACACAAAGCGATACAATGTTTAATGAAAGTGTAACCGTACAAATAAGCCAATCCCAGGGAAGTCTGTAA
This sequence comes from Haliotis asinina, assembly GCF_037392515.1. Classification (NCBI taxonomy): domain Eukaryota; kingdom Metazoa; phylum Mollusca; class Gastropoda; order Lepetellida; family Haliotidae; genus Haliotis; species Haliotis asinina. The sequence goes on from NC_090284.1 coordinate 29,432,211, forward strand.
TAGACAGATTCCACTGTACTTGATTATTTTCTCGTTATTTCAAATATGATTTCGTTGCTTCGATTAATTTTTCGTTACTTCGAGAATTTTCAGTCAAAAACTTGAAATTTCGAATATTTTCTCGTTACTTCAAGTTTCTTTCAAAAACTTGAAATTTCGAATATTTACTCGTTGCTTCAAGTTTCTTTCAAAAACTTGAAATTTCGAATATTTTCTCGTTGCTTCAAGTTTCTTTCAAAAACTTGAAATTTCGAGTATTTTCTCGTTGCTTCAAGTTTCTTTCAAAAACTTGAAATTTCGAGTATCTTTCTCGTTGCTTCAAGTTTCTTTCAAAAACTTGAAATTTCGAGTATCTTTCTCGCTGCTTCAAGTTTCTTTCAAAAAACTGAATTTATCTTACAGGAGGTCAGTCATTTTGGAGTGAACCGCAAATAAGACTTAACTGTGAAATGATACCATATATTCGATAACTTTGAGGATTTGACTGAAGTCAAATTGCTCCAAAAGCATACCATTTTGGTATGAATATCAGTACGAATTGCTTTGCTTCCTGTCTCCACATACAACATGTGGCGAAGCAGTTTCGAGTATCTTTCTCGTTGCTTCAAGTTTCTTTCAAAAACTTGAAATTTCATTTATATTCTCGTTGCTTCAAGTTTCTTTCAAAAACTTGAAATTTCGAATATTTACTCGTTGCTTCAAGTTTCTTTCAAAAACTTGAAATTTCGAGTATCTTTCTTGTTGCTTCAAGTTTCTTTCAAAAACTTGAAATTTCGAATATTTTCTCATTGCTTCAAGTTTCTTTCAAAAACTTGAAATTTCGAATATTTACTCGTTGCTTCAAGTTTCAGTCAAAAACTTGAAATTTCGAATATGTTCTCGTTGCTTCGATTTTATTTTTCTTAATTTCTAAGTTTGATGAAGCTAGCATGTATATTTTAGGAGATCTGCCCCGATCAAGATGACATCCTCATAGTCACACACACCCTACAAGCTACACCCTACACCACCCGAGTTTCAGTGGTCATAAAACAAACTTTCAGTTCAATAGGGAGGATGCGCACCCTTGCAACCGCGTTATCTTCCCATAAAGCAGACCTCACAAAAGACAGACCGCTTAAAACAACACACTTTAGGGTTGTTTGCATAAGGCTTAATTAAGCTGATAATAATAACATGTGCCCAGATATGGAAACTATACTTTGTTTTAATTCATGTAATGAATTATGTTTTTTATATTAAGACTTTTTATATTAAAAGTGCTTGAGAACATTCTCAGCTTCTCAAGCAACTCAGTTCTCGACTACTTTTCACTCTAATTACAAGTAAATGAAGAAATATGGAAATGTGTTGTTACTATACTCTGTAGTGACTGGTAGAAGAACAAACAGAATTTTCATTCTTTTCTCAAAAACACAAAAGGTGAAACATAGAACATACCTGTATATGTGAATATAATTAATATATTTACATGATATCATTTGAAAAGGCACAGTGTGTCATATATTTGGATAATTTGAGAGTGAGTGGTTGATAATCACATTTCATGAGAAAAATACATGTACAGGTAGAGGGATTCAGGAGAAATGATATTCGTTGTTGTTCGACAAGTGGTGGGCATATTAGTAAAACATGGAATTCGTCACATATGGCTTGTTTACAAATATTACAAAGTCAGATTTCTTTCAAACCATTCAGACAGCGCCCTGTTTCCATTGGTAACCTATGATTTGTTGTCCTAAATTTTCTCAGTGAAATTCTACTTTGTAAGGTTAATTTAAGATAAGGTTCTGGAATAAGTTCAATTTCATACATAGTGAAATGAAATCCTTTTGATGATTGAGTATTGCTTAAATTCCAAGATTGAACAGACTGTATACTATGTACTGACTCCAAGTGAACTCATTAATGGAATAGGGGTGGAGAGCATGGCTGAGCTAACTAGTGTACTCACTGAATTTATCTTACAGGAGGTCGGTCATTTTGGAGTGAACCGCAAATAAGACTTAACTGTGAAATGATACCATATATTCGATAACTTTGAGGATTTGACTGAAGTCAAATTGCTCCAAAAGCATACCATTTTGGTATGAATATCAGTACGAATTGCTTTGCTTCCTGTCTCCACATACAACATGTGGCGAAGCAGTTTTCTTGAAAATATTAAATGAACAATTTCAATAACACTTAAAGTTTCATATGGCCAGAGGTCGTATAACCATTTCTAAACCTAATGTCTTTTTTATCAGGACACATACCACAATTTTCAATGACACAGCTAAATTAAGCCTTGTGCAACCAACCATAAAATGTGTTGTTTTAAGTGGTCTGTCTTTTGGGGGGTCGATATCAAGCATATTTCCTAAACTATTCATGATAACTTCATCAGACTAGGAAAACGTATCAAACAAGATAGATAGGTTTGCCATTTGGGGTTTAAACCCAGATATGCACCTTAAGCTTTTGCGGTTTCCTCCCAAATGTGACTTAGGCTGTGGATATGAGGGTGTCATGTTGTTCGAAGAAGATTTCCTTAAACTATACATGCTAGCTTCATGAAATTTGGCACACGTACCAAGCATGATCCATAGATGTGCCATTTGATGGTTATACTCAGATATGAATTTTATTTTTTTGCTGTATCCATGGACATGTGACTTAGGCTGTGACTATGAGGATGTCATCTTGCTCGGAGCAGATCTCCTAAAATATACATGCTACCTCCATCAGACTTAGAAATTAAGAAAAAGGAATCGAAGCAACGAGAAAATATTCGAAATTTCAAGTTTTTGAAAGAAACTTGAAGCAACGAGAAAATACTCGAAATTTCAAGTTTTTGAAAGAAACTTGAAGCAACGAGTAAATATTCGAAATTTCAAGTTTTTGACTGAAACTTGAAGCAACGAGTAAATACTCGAAATTTCAAGTTTTTGAAAGAAACTTGAAGTAACGAGAAAATTCTCGAAGTAACGAGAAATTAATCGAAGCAACGAAAAAATATTTGAAATAACGAGAAAATACTTGAAGCAACGAGTAAATAATTGAAGTAACGAGAATTGTCTTTGAAAAAAAATATCTTATGCTACAAAAGTGGCAGCATTAGGCTTTCGTAATTTATAACAAAAACTGTTGACAAAGGACAGTAAACACAATTAGAATATTACAGAACCAGAATTAATAAAATAAATTACTAAAGTGACGTAATTAGTCGATGCAAATTATCAAATCAAACTTTGAAAGTTATGAAAGTGAAGATCACAGTTTAAGATTAAATGTCACATGCATGCCCCTTGATGAAGCTTGGTTTCAAAGAACCAGAACCAGAATTTAAAAAATGTCTTGTCACTAGGGTGACATAATTCCTCAATTAAAATTATATCAAATGTAATGAAAGTGAAGGTCACAGTTTAAGGAGAAGGTAAATGCACCTTGATGAAGTTTGGTCTGAAGAAAATCCAGAGAACAGTTCTTAAGATATCTTGCTGATGACTTTAACACGCAGGTTAACACTCTGAAATCTTCAAAGCGTCACAGTGACCTTGAAAAGTTCACAAAGTTAAAAATTTACAGGGCCCTGTGCCACTAAACTTTATTCAAAGAATGTCCTGCCATCAGAGAGTTTCAGGAATCTTGGCGTCATCATCAATTCCAACATGTCCATGGATTGACACATCACATTCATCAGGAAAGCCTGCTACTGCAACATCCGCAATATCAGCAAAGTCTGCCACTACCTCAATACTGACACCTGTAAACTTCTGATGCTCTGTCTTGTCACTTCTAAACTTGACCACTGTAATTCACTATACGCCAACCTCTCCACTAAGTCACTCCAGAGACTACAAAAAATCCAAAATTCCGCTGCCAGATGTACCCACACTCATCATGATGACCATATCACACCAGTGCTAATCTCTATGCTGGCTCCCCATCTCTGCAAGAATTTCCTTCAAAACACTTACTCGGACTCTTGACTGCCTCTACAACGGTAAGTTTACCACCTATCTTAAACAAACCATCTCCATGTATGTACTCCAGTCAAGCCTCCAATTCCCCTCTGATTATTCAACAAACACATTTTCTGTCTGTTTACTTCTCTCATCATTTTCTCCTTTGCAGACTCTCAACACTGATCAGTCACTTTTTCCTAATAACAAATTACTGCAAACACAGTTAACTGTTGCTAAAGCCACAAACTCAAAGGCACAACTTGTGTGAAGACAAATTCAATATATATGGATTTGAAATAAGATACAGTAAGTAACTGGGAAAAGAAGGCCCAGTCCTTTATATCATCAGTTTAATTTGTTACTGTACATTATACATTTTTTCAGTTTTACTGACATGTCAACAAATTACCTTTCCTTTCTTATGCACCCATGGCACTTATCACTGGAAATCCTGTAGATTTCACAAGTAAGCTGTTTTAACCATTTCTTTTTGAGCATAAAAAGATATGAATGGTGGTCACTAAACCAGTTTATCAGTTCTCTGCACCCTTCTGACTACTGACCTGTTGTATTAATAACTGGGTACCAGTTGAGCTTAAAGATATGGGGATGACAAATCATTTAAATTAACAGAAAATATAACACATGAAATTTACATGGGAATTAGTGATGACACTGCTCTGAGCACAAGGTGTATGTTGATGAACTTTTTATCTGCAAGTGCTATGGTCTCAGCTTCTGTTCCATTTTCTGATGTATCTGAAAACATGAAAGCTTAGTGTCACAGATAACCAATATATACTGAAAGGCAAAAGAAACATCATTATATTTATTATGTTTATGCATCAAATATACATCAGAAGTCAAGTTTGAGGAAAACATGAATCATGGTTGTATACTCTTTTCTGCTGTTTCCAATAGAGTATATTTTGAGATTGAGTTAGGAAATGTTTTTGTTTGTGCACAAACACAACACTGAAATCGAAATGCACTTGCATATTGCATACGTTCAGACATAAATTGCCTGCTTGAATGGCAAGTGTTCACTTGTTTTCTGAACACAGCAGCTATGGCTGGGTTAATAAGTGATCAACATCTGGATGTCTAGACGCTGCTTAAGGTGCTCAAGTCATAGCTAATGACTTCATTTACAGTGTATGAATGACAGAGAGTCTTAAACAGTGATACAATGCCACCAACAGTACTGATGACTGTCCATGTAATGGTCGACCCCGCGTAACAACGTCACCAGGACCGTCATATCATCCTTCATGACCTTGCCATAGCTGCTGTGTTCAGTTATATGAGCACAATTTCATCTGCCTTTAAGTATATCTTGTAAACAATTTAACCAGTAAACAAACATGACCAATAATATATAGCTGCTTTAAATGACATATTTAAGTTGATGAACATCACCTACATGATTACAGTATGTGTGTCTGCACCATATTGATCTCTTCAACATTAAACAAGAATTATCAGAAGATGACACCTCCCCCTCCCCCTCCCCCAACAGTTTCCATAGAAACCAGGAAAATAATAAATCACAAAAACATGTCAATAGCAAAAGGCACCACTTCACCTTCTGACTGATATATTTATCAAGTTTTGAAGAAAAATATTGAATGTTTTATGAGATCTGGTCTGGAAACGAAACACAACTCTCTGTCTAACTTTTTCAGACTATGTCCAAAACATTTCCATGGAAACCGAGAAAATAATAAATGACAAAAACCTGCAAATAGCAAAAGGCACCACTATAGGTTCAGATTGATATATCTACCAAGTTTTGTAGAAAAATATTTAACGGTTTTTGAGTTCAGCTCCGGAAACAAAGCCCATCCCTCCATTTTGAGATGATCAATCAGAACAAGTCATCAGAAGATGACATATCCCCCCACCACCCACATATTTGAAAAGACAAATCATCTGACGGTTACTTATTGTGTTTTTAGATTAAGTCTGAATTGTTTCAATGGAATTCATGAAAAATGTAAATGCTATATATCTCTAATCAGAAAAAGTCATCGTTTCAAGATCTCTCTCATATATCTGCCAAGATCTTTTGAAAGATATGAAACGGTTTTCAAGTTGTGCTCCGGAAATGAAGCACAACGTGTTCTCGGAACTGAGAAAATAATACACCATAAAAACCTGTAAATAGCAAAAGGCACCACTTTGGGGTCTGCAACACATATCTACCAAGTTTAACGGACAGATATTAAGAAGTTTTTAAGTTTTTGAGAACAAACCTCTCACTTCTGAGAGTAAGTCCAAAACGTTTCCATGGAAAAGGATAAAATAATACATCACATAAATCCTGTAAGTAGCAAAAGGCACCACTTTAGGTTCTGATTGATATATCTACCATGTTTTGCAGAAAAATATTGAACGTTTTTTAAGTTCTGCTCCGGAAATGAAGCACATCCCTCCATTTTGAGACTACGTCTGAAACGTTTAAATGGAAACTGAGAAAATAATAAATCACGAAAAAACCTGTAAATAGCAAAAGGCAACACTCTGGGGTCTGCCACACATATCTACCAAGTTTTGCAGAAAAATATTGAACGGTTTTTGAGTTCTGCTCCAGAAATGAAGCCCACCCCACCATCAGACTAACACCAAAATGTGCCATGGAAAAACAAAAAAAAATAAAAATGCCAAAACTCCGTCAATAGCAAAAGGCATAACTATAGGTTGTGATCATCATCATCAGAGATCAAAATATTGAACGGTTTATGAGTTATGCTCCGGAAACAAATTGATTACTGATGGACAGACAGACAGACAGACAGACAGACAGACAGACAGACAGACAGACGAGACAAGACATCAACTATAAAATAAAAATGCCCAAACTGTGTAAATAGCAAAAGGCACAAGTATAGGTTGAGATTATTATATCTATCATGTTAAAAATATTGAACAGTTTCTAATTATGTGCCGGAAACAAAATGATTACAGACGGTCAGACGGAGACGGACGGATGGATATACAGACAGAAAGACATCAACTATATCCCCCCGGCATTGCATGACGGATAAAAATGATAAAAAGTCTGCAAATGGCAAAAGGCACCTCCTCACAGCTCTGCCAGGTTTTGCTAACAGATATTAAGAAGTTTTCAAGCCATGCTCCAGAAACGAACCCCATCTCTCCCTAAGTTCGAGCAGTTTCCATGCAAACTGCTCCAGAAATGAAACCCATCTCCCTATCAGACCAAAACGTTCCATGGAAAGACAAAAAAAAAAAAAATACCAAAAATCTGTAAATAGCAAAATGCACAACCATAGGCTCAGATTATTATATCTATCAATTTTGATCTAAACACAATAAACGGTTTTTGAGATATGCCCCGGAAACAAAATGATTACGGACAGATGGACAGACAGACAGATGAGGCTTTTGACTATATTCCCCCAGTATGTAAAGATAAAAATGTGTAAATAGCAAATAAGAAACTACTTTAGGTTATGTTTGATATATCTACCAAGTTTTGTATAAAGATATTAAACAGTTTTTGAGTTTTGCTCCGGAAACGAAGGCCCCCTCTCCATTTTGAGACTAAGTCCAAATAATATTTTTGGAAACCGAGAAAAATAAAAATGACAAAAGTCTGTAAAGAGAAAAAGTTTGAAGGATTGAAGTTTTTCGGTTTTCAGGGTTACCATAGCAACAACATTTGAAATCCAAATATCTTGATTTTTACTGCAACATTACACACAGTCACAGTATTTTGGTGGATACACATGCGGACAGACGGTAGAATATCTGTCACCAAATCTAACCTGTGCATATGATACAGTGGGTCTGGGAAAAGCAGAAACACTAACGTTTTTCAGCCTAGATTCAATAACAAAAGCATCTTTGCTTGCAAAAATATTGTTTTTTCCTTCTAACAAATTGGTGAAATGACACTGACCCCATGACCATGGTGACCCTAACGAAAAAGAAAGTTTTTCGTGGTATGCTGTCAAGTTCCGGGGTCATGTACTCGAAAAATGAAAAATTAAAGATTTGTTCATGTTTTTGATCATTTATTGCTCTGCTGTATTTTATACCAGCCCTGCAAAGACTACCATTGGACACAATCACTTGCAAAAAAATAAATCGGATTCCCACCAAGGTGTAGATATTCCATATTAAAATGTTAAGGCTCTAGGCATAATACCAAAGGGCAGATGATTAATTGTTTCAAAAGGACTTGAAACACTGTACCAGTCACAATAAACAATACTTGCAATCAAAACCCCAAAGTTTTGACAGATTAAGAAAAGCGTCATCAGAAGATAACATATCCCCCAGGCTCCCAAATATCTGAAAGGACAAATCATCTGACAGTTACCTGAAGATTTTTTAGACTAATCCTTTCCATGGAAATCATGAAAAACAGTTGTAACAATCTAAAAATTGGGCCCTTCAGAATTCCCTAGTCCAAACCTGCTATAGTATATACTTCTATGGACATGCATGCAAAATTTGGTTAAAAGTTACCAAATACTTTTCGAGATACTGACTTTCAAGTGAGCATGGTGAAGGTCAGGAAGGTTAAAATGTCCAACGTTTTGTCAAAATTAACTAATAATTAATCTATTGAAGTCATTAAGAGTGTTCCCAATCCCGTTTTGCTAAAGTGCAAGTACCTACTGAGATGCTTGTCTGCGAAACAATTTATAGTGAATCTTCTTTGATAATAATTTGCTTTTTGTGAGGTATGCTTGTTGGGCCTGTTGCCTCCCTTGTTCCATGAATTTTATTTTCTTGTCTTCACTGCAGACAGTGTTTTTATGCGATTTGGTTTGAATCTCTTGCTTCGTTTTGTGCTCTTTCTTAAGTTCAAAGAACACGAAAAGAAACTCCTCCTCTGAAATTGTGGAAATATGGCCTTCCATCGTGATGAGCTTCGCTTTAGCTAGAACTCTAATTTCGTCATGTTTTATCGCTTTGCGTTGCAATCTGCTAGACACGTACTTGAGCGCCAATCCCGCAAAACCTTGTCATTCTGGCCACTATTTTGATGCCCAGTACCACAGGAACAGCAACAATGGTGGACAACAATCCCAAGTCTGCCGAGCTTAATCCTATCCCGGTCATCATTAGGATGGTATCGACACTGTCCATGTAATTGACAGCCCTGTGATATTCTTATGCAACGCTCTCCGTGCATCGTGATCTTCTTCATTCTGTTGTCTGATTATTGTTGCCAATGAATCTCGTCTACAGTTTCCAGTGTAGCAGTATAAGTAATGGTTGCACGAGACCACTTCAAACAAAAAAGTATGTAATATCAATAACATAGATATAGACCCCCTTTCAAAAACACCAAAACCAAAATGACACAACCCGTCTCCCTTCACACAAGCCCACAGCAGACAGACGTCTGTGCTGTGGGCTGGCATATTAACTAGACTAAACAAATGCCTAAATGTGAACTGATCAATACTGTCTGGCTGAGGAGACACAGTGCGTGGTCGCGTAGGCTGAGAGCTGGTGACAATCAATTAGAGAAATGATTAACATAAGGTATGGACCCTGCAATGTGCCTACGATACGTGAATTAAGAATGAAGGAGAGGGAGCTTGGTATGAGTACATGGGGTACTCTCGTATGAGGAAGTCTGAATTGCTAACTTATTAGGGATAAGATATCAAAAACCTCCTACTGTGAAAGATTTAAAAACACAAGTGCGTGACCAGGGATTGTGGGGTTATTTACATATGAGGAAGTCTGAGCTCTTTGAATTACTTGATGAACAAGTCCCTATAGAATTACAATTCACACCCACTGAGTGTGCTATAGGAAAATATTTGAGAGGGTGGAAGTTCAAAGAAACATAGACGAAGATATAAGGCAATTGGTATTTGTTAAAGTGAATGAAGAACTGAATGATTTACAAGGTATTAAATTTCAACTCACATTAAAGATGACACTAGAGAAACAACATGGAAATGAAACAATTGACTGGACCATTGTTTACTTCAGAGGTAAACAGGAAGTCACAACACAACCAGATACTATCAACTCTTCTATTGACAGGTGATTTGAAAAAATTCAAGAAACACTAGAATGTTACACTAATAGGGAGTCTGGTTGGGTGGTTGATAATGTCAATACGATCTATCTGTATATAGCAAAATATGAACCATTGACTGGTGGATCGTACTTACACCTGCCTCAGCATTTTAAGAACAAACAAGCTATGGTTAATGTTGTGATGATTGTATGAGGATAGCAATAACATCTGCTAAATTTCCAGCTCAAATACATTCTGACAGACTTTCCAGTTATCCGGAAGATGATGGGATCAATTGGGAAGGTCTAGATAAACCAACACCTATCTCTCAGAGTAAAAATGTAATAGTGCACAGGATAAGTCCTTTATTGTATAAAGATGGTCATAAAACAATCAATATATTTATGATACAACAAGGTGAAAAATATCACTACACGTGGATTAAGTATTTCAGCCGACTGTTGTATGATCAATCGAAACATGGGGGAAAGAAACACTTCTATGAAAGGTGCCTTCACAGGTTTTCTAGAGCCGATCTGCTCGATTCACACAGGGATGATTGTCGAGGTATAGGGGAGACAACCATAAGGGTAGATATGCCAACTGAAAACATCAATATCTTGAAATTTATCAACCACAAAAATCAGATGCTAGTACCATACATTATCTACACCGACTTCGAAGTTATTATTAAACCAATTGATACGGTGGCTCCATCCCCTAATCAAAGTTACACTCAGAAAAATCAAGAACACGAGGCGTGTGGGTTCGGATATGTGTTTGGTCGTTGTGATGGCCAAACTAGCCCTCCCATTATTTATAGAGGCCCAGACGCAGTTGAAAAATTTCTAAATTGTTTACAACACGAGGAAGGAGAGATCAGGAAATCGTGTGGCTCACATCAAAAGCACACATTGTCATGTATGCTGTAAACCTCTGAATGGTGATTCAGTGGGAGACCACTGCTACGTACAGAGGTGCGGCACACAATGAGTGTAACTTGAAGCTACGGATCAACGCCAAGCTTATTCACCACCATATTCCGGTGGTGTTTCCCACTTTACGAGGGTATGATTCACACTTGATTATGCAGGCTATTTCAGAGGTAGAAGGCAACATATCCTGTATCCCAAACAATATGGAGAGATATCTATCCTTTTCGCTAAATGGGTTGAGATTCATAGATAGTGTTCAGTTTCTGTTGTCGTCTCTAGACAGTTTGGTAAAGACAAATAACCCAGACAACTTGGCTATAACTAATCGATGCACAGAAGAGAAATTTAGAGCCTTGCTGCTACGTAAGGGTATTTACCCATATGAATATGTGGACGACTGGTCTAGGTTTAATGAGACAGAGTTACCTCCCATTGATTGCTTCTACAGCAAGCTGTCAGACGCGTCAGTCTCTTAAGATGATTACAAACACGCTAAAAATGTATGGGAACAACCAGGCTGTAAGAACCTACAGTCCATTTGATTCCATTTGAGACCAATGAATTGCTCACTAACACAAAATATAATAATTGCAACAAAACCAAATTTTGCACAGACATATGAAATCGACAGACCAACTCTGATGATGTGTCTCATAATTTGGGAAACCCGAAAAAAAAAAGTTGTTCAATCCTCCCAATGCAGGCTAAAGGTTAACGATCATCATTTTCTTGTCATCTTTTGCTATTTTGTACGAGGGGGGGCCTCTTGCTGGTACAACAGCCAGGTGGGCAAGGTGCATGTGTGAAATTGACATGTGATTTGCAAACCAGACATTCTTGATTGCAGTACCTGAAACAATGAGATTATCACACGACACTAAGTCAATTATTTGTAAAGTATTTAACTTTTTTAAAAACAAAAAAAACAAACTTGCTTTGGCTAAGTGTCATTTACGAACCGCATGTGCTGTTGTGATGAAGGAAGGGAAGTTAAAAACTATCTTGAAAAACTGTACCGATTCAACCTGCATGGACACATAGACTGAAGGGACCGTCTCAAAACCCACACCATGTGAGAAAGTCGATTCATTTCAACAACAGCTGGTTCGAAGTGCCATTAAGTCTCTATATAAACAAAATATCAGTTAAGGAAGTTGCTTCACAAATTTGATTTCCGTTACAAAAAAGTAGTCTCACAAAATAGACGTGCACTGTGCGAGAGGTCTGATATTGTTCAACTAAGAAAACAGTACTTACACACAATTTGAAAGAAACATACAGAGGGTTACAAGCCTGTACATTTGGACGAAACATGGGTAAATGCTTCCCACAGGGACACAATGGTTCGTTAGCTCCTCTTCAGAGTCCTGTGCCAGAAAATTACCACTTGGCAAGGGAGAGCGACTGATTGTGCTCCATGCTGGTTGCAAGAGTCGGGGATTCCTACCTGGCTGCTCCCTAGTCTTCAAGGCAAAATCTAAAGACAACCGAGACTATCATACCGAAATGAATGGGATGGTTTTCTTAGAATGGGTACAAAATCAATTGGTACCAGCACTGCCCCCCAAAAGTCTGATTGTCATGGATAACGCTCCATATCATGGCGTTCAAGTACTTATCGTAGGCAATATCGTATCCAGACAAAGCAACCAAACCTGTTCTGTAAGACGTCAAGTCAAATAAAACCAAACCTGTCTTTAAGCTTGATGAGTACCTTACAGAACATGGCCATTCAGTTTCAGTTGTGGTATCATGAAATTGGATGTTGGCAGGCAAAATGTAACATTCAAACTTCGGGATGTACAGACGATTGTTCAACAGTCAATAGACATTATCACGCAAGAAACATGGCAAAAGTGCATTGAGAAAGTTGAGAATGAAATAGAAAGACACTATTATTAAACTTAATTGACCGGTCTATGTCAGCGTGAGCATTCTAGACTTTTCTAAACACCTGATGTATGACTCCTACTATAACGAGCTAAAGAAACAATATGGTGACAGGTGTGATGTGTTGTACATGGATACTGACTCCCGGCTGATGGAGATTCAAACTGTGGACGTGTACGAGGATATGAAAACCAATATACACCTGTACAACACCAGTGAATACCCGAGAGACCACCCCATGCACAGCCAAGCCAACAAAAAGAAACTAGGAAACATGAAAGACGAATGTGCAGGCACACCAGTGGCTGAATACCTGGGGTTCAGACCTAAGATGTATTCTATCAAGAAAGCAGACAACACTGAAATAAGAAAGGCTAAGGGTGTGAAAAAGAATGTGGCGAAACGATATACCAAGCATCCCCTTTACAAACAGGCTCTATTCGAGAAAAACCCTTCCAACACCAGATGTACATAGTCCATAGTGATCGGCATAAGATACTTGGATTGACATTAAACAAGACATCTCTATCACCGCTAGACACAAAACACTGGATAGCCCCAGATGGTGTCAATACATACGTTTATGGCCACTGTGGATGTTCCCACCACACCCTTAAGTAAATGGTAACAGCTGTCCGCAGGACGCCCCACTAAATATTAAAGTAATAGAAATATAATGGAGAAAATGTACTTCAGCTCGCGGGGGATACTGGAAAGGGGCAGATGCTATTAAAAATTAGCACGGGTTTCGGAAGAAAAAGCCAAAGCCTGGTTACAAAAACAAGCTACATGGCCAGTATACTTACCTGCACCAAGATATATACCCAGGAGAACATTTGGTATTCATATCCCTTGTGCTAGCCAAACACAATGTCGAGATAAGACATGGTACGGCTGGTGAACACAGAAGTCAATATATAGTTGAAAGATTCAATAGCTCCTTAGCCAAACATTTGTTTGCACACCAATATTCACATGACTTAGCAGGGGGTGCTGCGGACAGACGACTGCATATCCCCCCTCCAAATACTGAATGGGTACTACGAATTCCTCGTGTGATTGATTTTATGAATCACAAAGTAAGTAGACTACTCGTTAAGAGACCTGTTGACGCAATCCATATGAAGTCTGTTGTATCTCTGGCTGGAGCACCTTGTTGTAAAATAGAAAAAATGTTTCCACATTGCACGATTGTTATATTTATATCAACCAGGTGAATACGAGGGCGACACCCGTAAACGTGCTACAGATCCTGTCCGGTCTATGAAAACATATAATGTCGATCAAGTGGATATAAACAGCCTGGGAGCCTATCCTGTACTTCCTTGTAAATGGTCCACGTAGAGGATTCGTACATGGGGAACTATAAATCATACCTTGATCTTAAACAAGCGTTTAACTTCTTTGTTGTAGTCCTTTTTCTTTTCTTAAAGGTCAATTGCAACGTAAAACACAACTTTGCAGATTATGGTACCTTTCGGTATGCACTTACCGAAACAAATCATAAAAAATGCCAGTTCAACCTATAAAGTTGAAAAAAAAAACGCGATGAAAAAAAAGCCCGCGAAATCGGAGTTCAAACGTTTCACTAAATTCCCCCCAGCGCTGGGGGGAAAACTGGTTTCAACAGCTGTGCTGCATTGCGTCCATAACGCATGCGCAGTGAATAGGTTCGCGGAGCTTGAAACAGTATGCATGCCCAGCGTCTGAGGTCGTGAGCAGTAGTCTAATCTTGGTTGTGTACACAAACAAGTAAATAATGTACTGATTACGTAAAACAACTTGTTGATTGTGGTAATCAGTCTCTGTCACAGAGAAAGCTCAGTGTCTGGTTTATTCACACCAATATGTCTGTCTGCCTGTCTGCTAAAGACAACATGCAATACACAGCTTCAATCACTGACCACGTGCAATTTGAACTTAACACCTATCAGACTATACGACATAAAGAAAATAAGTTGATTTATGACTCGTGCACCCGAGTCCCGTCTCTGCCACATTATGTAATTAGGCACGTGTGATACACATGACATGTTTTCTATGTCTACAAACTACATTCATTTTTTTTGGATGACTGGATCTGACGGAAACTGGTGTAAACACTTGTCAGTTTCAAGTCCTGCTTTGTACTTGGACGAGATTCCAGCCACGCAGTAGTTTACCATCTCTACTGACATGATTTTTTACTGGATCGAGCGCAAATTCAGAGAACATGTATTTTCTAAACCCAACATCTCTATATACATTCTTCATGGATAACGACTTCTTCTAGTGTATATGATTTTTTTGACAACAGTATATGAATCCGTGCTGAAACGACGCATCAAGTACAATAAATGAAGTTGTTATCCATAAAGAATCTTACTTTCTTGTGACTGGATATACTTCTAAAATTCCCATCAAACAGATCATCTTTCTGTACACACAATGAACCGTCAGCACATCAGCAAATGAATCAGCCAATCGGAAGCCGTCGTTACACTTGAGTGCATATCCTCCCGCTATGACTGCGTTCGGTCTCCCGAGGGCTTCGTTTCGAGGGAAGTAAGCCCAAGTACAAAATATTGCACTTCTGAATCGCGATTGTACGCTTATAATTGTGTTTATTTGTTTTTTTAAAAGCAGCAATGTATATTATATGTCATGAATAAGTGATAAATGTGATTTAATTATGTTTGATTTTTTGGTTGCATGTGACCTTTAAATAAGCTGAAACCGCTTTTTATCTGCACCATGGCCTTTACATAAACGATAATGACCTTTAACCCCCCTACCACACACTGAACATGTGTAGTTGATACTATCTTTACGGTTCATTTTCTATATAAGTACCATAAGTACACTACTACCGATAAACCAAGTATGATGAAGATCAATTCACAATCTTTCTGACAGTCTGAAGGAGAGTAATACTGAGACATCGTTGGTTCATTCAATGGTTCCAGTTGTTTACCCGTTAATACGTAGCATTCTTTCATAGCTTTGTCGACGTCTGTGAAAGTTCTAACAGCATGATTTTCGCTTTGGAGTTGATTATTGATATAATCTAGTCTCCTCAAAATTCTCTCAGCGTATTCAGCCAGTGTGGCTTGAAGCTTTTCTATAGCTATATTGTGTCGTTTATGTTCTTCCTCTATCTCAGCCTCGTTTGACTCTCTCAATTGAGAAAACAGGAAATTACTCCCGGAAAATGCTAGTGCATTCACAAGAGCCCCACCGACCATCATTGCTACCGTAGCCATGTTATATACATTACTTTAAAATATCTTCAGGTATAATACCTTGCTTTACCAAGACATCCTTGGTGGCCATCGCCATACCAATGTTCACAGTAAGCATAAACATATCTTGCATGTCAAAGTTGAGTTTTATAGTCGGTTGTTTTATGATCATTTTAGTCACCCGAGCATACCCTACTGCTAACCCGGAAACCACCAATGTGTGGCATGCATCGTTAACGAATGTTTTCCCCTCAGACATAATATATAATAATAGAGATATAATTTTAATTATAACATAATATGAGATTCGATGATCGGGTGACTTGCAGTTGGCTGTCTACCACCAAGGTCCACAACTGTCTGTTTGAGGTGACTTGCTGTCAGCTGTCCACAGGACATAATGAAACAGCAGCAGTGGCTACTACACCACCTACGACTCTCCACATGTAATTGTTATGTTTATTATTGTGCCTTTGCAAGGCATTTCTTCTACCAGCCTCAACTCTTTTTTGGTTCTTCTTCTTGGTTACTTGCATCCATCTGGCTGTCCATCATATGGCTCTTCACTGAGCGGTCCACAGGACCTTCAATCTTTTATAATATTATTGTTATTTTATTAAATTTACATGATAATCGCTGCCGTCATCAGGGCCAGATACATACCATATTTGTGGTATAAAGCACAACTTATATACTCAAGGCATTATCGATAAACAGGTCCTTCTCTAAGTCCTCCCACAAACAGAGACGATGTTCAGGTGGGATTGGTAAAAGGTGCGGCGCTATGCTGGTGTAAATCTGGGTAATAGTAGAACATATGACTTTTGTCATCTCGACCCCGAGTTGTGCCTCGTATCTAGTGTATAATTTATTGATTTCCTGAATTTTGTCAGCAGTGATGTTGTTGCCTAAATACTGCTTTCCCTTACCACCCACAACTAGCGTTATCAGTCTATCACGCTGCTTGTTGTCTGTTTTTTCCTCTGCGACTAACATCTGCTCTAGTAATTCATCATTTTATAAAATGGTACTCTAGTTTTTATTTTTAAAAAATAATATCCAATATATGCTAAATACATACAGATAAAGGTTAGATTACACACGACTAGAACTTCAAAAACAGTCATTTTACTAACATTTACTAAACTATTACTAAAATTTACTTGGTCATTACTAAAATTTACTAGGTCATTACTAAAATTTACTAGGTCATTACTAAGATATTACTAAAATTTACTAACATTTACTAAAACAATACTAACATTTACTAGGCCATTACTAATATTTTATTAAAATAAAAGCCGACTGCAATGTTACCACAGGCCACCGCCAGGTCACCGCAGGACTCCCCAATCCACTGGCTGATCTGTTTTCAACACAAGCTTGGTGTGTTTACTTTCAGCGAGCTGTTTCTTCGCCTGTTCCCGCTCTGATTTACTCATGTCATTCTCTCTCACATTCCTCGAACTAATCCCAGTCCCTGCAGTGAAATAAGTCTTTCAAGTCATTCAACACCAAGTTGAATTTCTGCGTCAGCACCCAGATACTGTGATTTGTGTGTCGGCCAGAGAAGGCTAAATACAATAGCATGTCTCTCTTTTTTGTTATCTCCTACAGTAGCGCTACAGTCATCCAGGATAAACAACGTCAGTTTCCCTTTAAATTGGTTGTGAAACAATGTTAAATACTCTTGTAGACGTGTCCCGAAGTCGAAGCTGTGTACGTCCGGGTCCGTCATTATCCAAGCTCTTTCCTTGTAAGTCTTGTTCATGTTTATAGTAGGGCACAATATAACGATTTTTTCAAATACTTCCTTATAATATCCCTCAAACAAATCCAGCACAAAAACTGTCTTCCCACAAAATGTCTGTCCACATATTATAGCGCAGTGTGGACTATGGGGGAGACCCCCATACACCTAGTAGACTTCAGGCCCCTATAGTTATCGGGGGTGTGGGGGGACCCCCCCACTAATACATGACTTGCATCAATCTCCCATTGTCTATGTTAAGTTGCGCATCCATAATTACATATAAATACAATTTCAATTTCCCAGGTCTTTGAGCCTTCTTCGTTATTTGAATGGTGATACACTCGCTTCTATTTTTGATGCAGTGACCACTACCGTGTAGACTGTTATCATCGGTTGATCTCATATCCAACCATAACATGTATTTTCTGTTTAAGTAATCACCAATATTCACAGAAGTATAGATCCAAGTCACTGACGATGTTGTCGACTATTGAGTTTCGTTTTATCCCCGGTAGTTTCATTATTTCTTGCCACTGCTGGTGCACTCTCATTCCATGGCTAAATAACTGATTAGGCACTCCCTCTATGGTCACTCTGGGTTGAAAAATTTCTCACTGTCTCTCTCGAATTGGACGTAAACCTCCATGAGTAGTATATACAATGGGGGTTTTAAAACACTTTCAAGAAAAGTCTCTACAAAGCCTTATTTACTACATAAGGCTTTGGTTGGGTCCTTAGCTCTTGCTACTATTACCCCTACTACTTAACGTGTGTTGGAGGTAACACTGTGCCGTACGGTACGATCAATAATTCTTCTCTTACAAACCCCCTACCCGGCCCATCCCTCAAGTAGTATAAGTTAGGTTCGTCGGCTTTCATATCCACTTTATCTATGTTGTAAGTTTTGACTGACCATATAGGATCGGTGGCCCGCTTACGGCTATCACCCTTGTGTTCCCCCGGCTGGTATAGATACCTCACTAGGGCCCTATCTGGTATCTGTTTCTCCTTCCCACGCAATGGAGCGGCCGACTCTGCAACTATTGATTTTAGTTTGATAGCGTCTGCCGGTTTCTTACCGGTGAGACGGGTGACTTCATGGTTGATTGCCGACACCACCTTGGGTAACCTCGTGACCCATTCAGTCGATCGTTTTCCAGGGGTGGCCATCTCCCTAGCATACTGATGGCCGAACAAGCGCTCAGCCAAAGTCCTATTAAATCTCTCAACTATGGCTTGGCTGCGATGGGCTCCGGCCGTGCCACGCCTGACCTTTGTATCGTGTTTGGCTAGCAGTTGTGACACGGCACCCATGAACTCCCGTCCGGGGTCAACTTGCAGCTCTGTGGGCCACGTCAGCGGACTGCGTTTGTATATGCGTTCGAATCCTCTGGCTACCTGGGCCGAATCTTTCGTGGTCAAGGGTTCGGCTTCCTTGTAACGACTGGCTACGTCCACTACGGTTAAGGCATACTTGTACCTCTTGTCGTGGGGTAGGAACAGTAGGTCTGCCTGGTGAACGCTATTAGGTATGTTAATACCGAACCTCCTTCTAGGCACGTAGCGTGGTGCCGGCAAATAGATCTGCCACAGGGCTTGTTTTTCAAGCCACGCTTTGGCTTCCTCCGGGGGTACTCGCGCTATTTTAGCTAGCTTATCTACTGCGCTAGCTCCTTTCCAGTACCCACGCGGGCTGTAGTAAATAGCCTCAAATTTTCTCATGTCCATACGCGTATGTGTTTATCCCATCAATAGCTATCCAACGTTTCGTGTCCATAGGCGATAGGGACGTCTTGTTTATAGTCAGTCCGTATATCTTATGTCCATCACTTCTAAGTGTGTTCATTTTATGCCTAAAGGTACGGGTCTTGAACAGGGCTTCCTTGAATCTGGCGTGTTTGATGTGTTGTTTCACCACATACTTCTTAACCCCCTTAGCCTTCCGGATCTCACTATTGTCGGCTTTCAGTATGGAGTACATCTTAGGTCTCAAACCTATGTACTCGGCTATGGGCGTGCCAGCACACTCATCCTTCATCTTACCTAGGACCTTTTTATTTACCGTACTGTGTATGGTATGGGTCTTAGGGTAGTCGCTGGTGTCGTATAAATCGAGGTGTTTTTTCATGTCCTCGTACACGTCCTCGGTTCGAATCTCCATCAGCAGGGAATCCGTGTCAGTGTACAGCACTTCACACCTGTCACCGTACTGTTTCTTGAGCTCGTTGTAGTAAAAGTCGTACATCAGGTGTTTGGATAAATCGAGGATGCTCATCCCCACGTAAACAGGCCGGTTGAATTTTATGTGGCTTTTCTTCATGTGTAGGGCAACCAGGTTGTCTGTGAATATCTTACTACGGTTGAATGCCGGACTGGCTATCAATCTCCTGAGCTTGTCTTCCTCACTCGACCGAACCAGCTTCACGGTCACGCGTTTCCTCAGGTTCTCCATAGTCTTACCAAACACCGAGTTGTTCATGAGCTTGTAGAGATTTTTCTCAAAATCACTGGTGGCTTTTTTTCGTAGGTCTGTGTTCATTCTGATGTAGGGCTCCATCCATGGGCTCTGGTTGAACATGAGCACCCTGTGTATTTTGGTCAGCCTCATACCCAACGACAGGTACAGCTGTAGGTTGCGATAGTGAACGATGTACTTGGTCTTATTCATTAAGTTAGGAACGAGTTTTTCAACGTCTGTCACACGCCCACCTAACAAGTTATGTTGGTACTCAGACATCCAGTCTGGGTTAACCCTCATACGTTCGGGGGCCAGGGGGTAGCTGTTGTGTGATGTGTGTAATTCCTTGGTATACTCTAAGTCAACCTCGAGGATATACCCTTTGTTCGAATCTGGTGCAACCCCCATAACATCAACGTGGGGTACCCATTCGAATCCCCCTGTAGGTAGATACTGGCTCATGGCCCAGCCGTACAGGTTGTTTGCGTCGAGGTAGAGAATGTGATTGGTTGGCTTGTTAGGATCGTAACCTTTCACGTACTGATTATTTGCTTTCGCGTATCGTTTGGATGCCATGGAAATCCCACCTCGCAAGCCTTTCTCAATGAATAGGTGCATGTCGTAATCTGTGAGCAATTCCAAATTAACTCCGGTCTTTTCAAGCAAGGCGTCCCACGACAGACCTGGGCTGGTGTAATACCATGCGGGGTCGAGTTTATACTGCTTGAAACACGTCCGCCTAAACGTCTCAAACACGTCGGCTAACAGCAGTACATCTGTCCTCAAGTACAGGTCGTGATAATCACCCAGGTTCTTACAACCCAGTTTATTCCATACGTTAGTCGCGTGCGAGTAATCATCTCGTGAGACGGACGCCTCATTCAGCTTGCTATAAAAGCAGTCAATAGGGGGTAGTCTGGTCTCGGTGAACTTGACCCAACTATCCATGTACTCATAGGGGTACACACCCTTCCTCATAAGCAGGGGTCTAGTCTCGGCGTCTGTGTATCGATCGGTGATAGGGAAGGTATTGTTGGCCTTGACCAGACTGTCGAGTGACGACAGGAGGAACTGAAACGAGTCAATGAACCTAAGTCCGTTTAAGCTGAAGGAGATGTATCTCTCCATGTTGTTGGGGATGCACGTTATATTACCATCGATTTTCGCGATGGCCTGCATGATCAAGTGTGAGTCGTACCCTCTCAAGTTGTGAAAGACAACGGGGATGTTTATTGTCTTAGGGTTGATTTTAAGCTTGAGGTTGCACGCGCTGTGAGCGGCGCCTCTATACTTACCAGTTATGTGGCAGTGATCTCTCACCGAATCACCGTTAAGTGGTGAGTCACACACGTGACAGTTAGTGCTACTAGCGTGAGCTAGCCTGTCGACTCGGGTCATACGCATGGGAGCGATTCTATACAATGCATTCCTAATAATTTTTTCTTCCTCCTGCAAACACTTTAGAAACCTTTCAGCCGCGTCAGGGCCCCTATACACTACCGGAGCTTTCGTTTCCCCGTCACAACGGACGACAATGTATCCAAACCCACAGGCTTTATGCTCGTGTGTTTTGTGGGTAAAGCTACCGGCGGCACCACTGGGGGAATCCCCCACCACCAAGGCTTCGAAGTCGGCGTATATGATATAAGGCACAGACATTTGGTTCTTGTGGTTACCGAATTTTAGGATATTATCACCTTCCTTAGGCATGTCGACTCGTATGGCCGTCTGCCCCACACCTTGGCAATCCTCCCGGTGGGATTCTAATAAATCAGCTCGTGTGAAGCCATGTAGGCATCGTTCACAGAAGTGGGTCTTTTCTCTGTGTGCCGATTGGTCATACAACAGCCTGCTAAAGTGTTTTATCCATGTGTAGTGATACTTGTCACCTCGCTGGATCATGAATATATTGATAACTTGGCGATCCTTCACTTCGCTGAACCTGTGTACTATTGTTGTGTTACCTTCGTGCCCAAAGACATTTATAGCCAGATTATTCTGTTTTTCTACTTAAGTGATCTGGGATATGGGGGTGGGTTCATCTATACCATCCCAGTTGAGCCCATCATCCTGAGGATAATTAGAAGGCCTGTTCGGATTAGTGTCAGCTGGAAATAAGGCTGACCTGATAGCTAACCTCAGGCAATCGTTTCCTCTATTCTTAACGTTTACTATGGCATGTTTGTTCCTATAGTAGGGGGGCAAGGCTAGGTATGACCCGCCTCTGAATGGCACGTAGTTAGCTATGTCTAGATAGACATTATCGATTTTATCTACAGCCCACCCGGACCCCAAGTGTGTGTAGCGTTCTAGGTATTCTCGTATCTGCTGAAAACTGGTATCGATTGATGCGTCAATAGTCTCTGTATGTGTGACGACCTCTTGTTTACCTCGGAAGTAAGGCTGAACATACTCAGTGGCCCCCGTGGGGCCCCCAACCTGCTTATCGAGCGACATTTTCACTGTGATCTGAAACTTGATACTTCCTAGGTTATTTAGTTCCTGGTTGACCTTATCAGCTATCAGAGGCTTGATATCTGTAATATCTATGTTTCTATCAACGTGCATGCGCCAACCTCTCAAATAGTTGCCTACAGCGTGCTCAGTGCGCACGAACTGTAGGTCAATAGCTCTATTCTGTCGTAATAATTCTACAAGCTGTGGTTTTCTCATACGGGAATACCCGCCTAAACCCAAATCGTGTGCCTCGGCTTTCAGTTGTTTTACAGTGGGACGTGCTACGGGGGTATGTGATAACAATTCGACTAACCCGGCTCTCCCCAGGTTTGAATAACCCGTGTATCCAAGCTGTTTTGCTTGAGCTTTTAATTGTTTTACCGTAGGAGGGGCTTCTAAACCTAGTAATCTCAACAATGCTGACTTCCGCATTCGAGAATACCCGATGACACCTCTCTGTTTTGCGACCCGCTTTAGCTCGCGCACAGTAGTCATAGTGTTTACACCTAACATAACCAATGTCTAATTGGGTCACAGTAAAGGGAGGTAACCCTTGATAAAACATTTATTTGGAGTCTATCTTGAGCAGTCGTCTACGTTCTTTTATGTAGTCCTTTTTATTCTCGTAGATGAGTTGATGTCTGACTACGTTCGCTCCGTGAGCTTTACATAGACAGTAGTGTCCTTTAACCCCGATACCACACACAGAACACGTGTAGTTAGGACTTCCCATATGGAAACAACAGAACCCCTGATTCCTGCATTTCCTACCACAGGCCTCGGTCTTCCCCATAAGTATGTATTCGCATCGGTATGGAGCGGGTCTCATGTTTACTTATATAGATATTTAATTTAATTGCTTCGCAACCAACGCAGTAGCTGCTATACCCAACACTATGAAGCCCAGTTCACGATTCATTTGTCCCTTGGATGGTGTGTAGTACTGAGCGAGTGTGGGTTTATTGAGCGGTTCCAATCGTTTACCAGTTAGTAGGTAGTATTCTTTCATTGCTTCATCGACATCGTTGAATGTTTGAACGGCATGGTTTTCACGCTGGAGTTGTTCGTTAATAAAATCGATCCTCTGGAGGCGTTTTTTAGCGTACTCGGCCTGTGCCTTTTGTAAGTTCTCAGTAGCGAGATCGTGTCGCTTCCTTTCTTCCTGTATTTCAGCCGTGTCTCGTAGTTTCGAGAAGAGGAAATTACTCCCGGAAAATGCCAGGGCATTCACTAACGCCCCACCGACCATCATAGCTATCGTGGCCATTCTATATTTATTTCATTATATTATCAGGTATTATCCCTTGTTTTACTAGGATGTCTTTTGTGGCCATCGCCATACCAAGGTTCATTATGAGCATACCCATATCCTGCAGGTTGAAATCTAGCTTGATAGTTGGTTGTTTAAGCACCATTTTAGTCAACCGAGCGTACCCGACTGCTAGACTGGCGACCACTGTGGCGTGGTATGCGTCGTTGACGAACGTTTTCCCCTCAGACATTATGTATATATAAAAATATTTTAAATTATAACATGATATGCGGGTCGACCTCTAATTGTGTTGGGGTGGGGGGTACCACCTCACGGTGAGGGTTTCCCTCACGTGTATATAACCACGAGATAGCCAAGGCAGCAGTTACGCCTACAGCCAACAACAGTCGGGGGTTGGTCACTGTAATAATTTTATGTTGGTTACACCACCGTTTTTTACCGGCAGCTACTCTCTTAGGATTCTTCTGCCTGGTTACTGTTGGGGTCACTTCCCCCACTGGTTCCCTGGTCTCCTGTGAAGGGGTCACTTCCCTCACTGTTGGGGGTGTGGGGGGTACCCCCACTGGGGTTTCCCTCACTGTGGGGGGTATCACCTCGGGAGCAGCATCCATCTATACCATTATTGTTTTTTCTCTCAAATTGACAATGCTTTGCCGTGATAATCGCCGCCGTCACTGGAGCCAACAACATACCATATTTGTGGTACAGCCCGCAGCTGATAGAACTCACGGCGTGTTCGATAAAAGGGTCTTTCTCGAGGTCCTCCCACAGGTAAAGTTGGCGCTCTGGTGGAATGGGAAGGAAGTATGATACAATACCGGTGTATATCTGGGTCATAGCCGATCCTATTGTCTTTGTCATTTCTGCTCCGAGCCGGGACTCGTATCTAGCGTACAGCTTATCGATTTCTTCGGCTGACATTTTGTGAATTTTATCCGGAGTGTAGTCTCCAAAGTAATGTTTGGCTTTGCCGCCAACAGCCAACGCCACCAGTTTCTCTCGCTTATCATCAGTGGGGGTACCCTCCACCAACATTTGTTCGAGCAATTCCTCACACTCCATCTTATAATATAACAAGTAAGATTTAGTTTTAACTATATAATACCCGATGCAGACAAAACACAGAGAAATGAAGGTTAAGTTGCACACGACAAACACTTCAAATATCATAGCTATACTTAGCATTTGCTTAGCTTTAGCTTAGCTTTGCTTAGCTTTGCTTAGCTTTGCTTAGCTTTGCTTAGCTTTGCTTAGCTTTGCTTAGCTTTAGCACACCCTATATGCTACAGGTTGGTCGGTCTTGAGCACGAGCTTAGCGTGTTTAGTTTCAGCGAGCTGTTTCTTCACCCGTTCCCGTTCTAATTTACTCATCACATCGTTCTCTCTCAAACACTCCTCGAACGAATCCCTGTCCTTGCAGTGAAATAAGGCTACCCATCGCGTCTGCTCCCTGAGGTCTTTCAACACCGAGTTGAACTTCTGCGTTAGCACCCAGACGCTGTGATTTGCATGCCGGCCGGAGAAGGCCAGGTACGATAGCATGTCTCTCTTTTTTGTTATCTCGCGATTAGCGCTGCAGTCGTCCAGTATGAACAGCGTCGGTTCCCCTTTAAATTTCTCGTGAAGAGCTTTCAACCAGTCCTGCAGGCGTGTTCCAGGGTCGATTTTGTGTACGTCCGGGTCCGTCATCACCCAAGGTCGCGCGTACGTTTTATTCATGCTCAGAGTAGGGCACATGATAACGATGTTATCGAACACATCCTTGTAGTAACCCTCCAACATATCCAAGACAAAAACGGTCTTCCCACAGCCAGTCTGCCCGCACACTATGGCGCAGTGGGGGTCAGTGGGCAGTTGGGGGTACCCCCACTCAGTAGATGGCTTGCACGAATCTCCCATTGTCTATATTAAGTTGCGCGTCCATAATAACGTACAGATATAATTTCAACTTACCAGCGGGTTGAGCCTTCTTAGTAATCTGGATGGTTATCCCTTCGCTGCCGTTATCTATACGGCGCCCGCTACCGTGCAGTTTATCATCATCCGTGGATCGCATGTCCAACCATAGGGCGTACTTGGTGGTCAGGTATTCACCGATCTGCACGGAGCCGAGGTCCAGGTCCTTTGTTATATAATCCCCCACTGGTAGCTTTTTTATCTCATCCCACTGCTGGTGTGGTCTCATACCATGACTGAACAGCTGGTTGGGCACGCCCTCGATGGTCACTTCCACCTTTTCAATCTCGGGGTTGAAAAACTTCTCGCTGTCCCTCCGGAATGGCTCGTAATCCTCCACGGGGACGACCAGGATACCTTTCATCGATCGCGCCGGCACGTTCAGGTTGATATTCCACACTGTGTCGCTCTTATCTCGCACGACTGATCTATGCCTCAGTACGCGATCGTACAGGATAGCCATCTTCCCAGAGTACTGGCTTTGAACCTGCCTGGCCA
This sequence comes from Haliotis asinina, assembly GCF_037392515.1. Taxonomy (NCBI): domain Eukaryota; kingdom Metazoa; phylum Mollusca; class Gastropoda; order Lepetellida; family Haliotidae; genus Haliotis; species Haliotis asinina. The sequence goes on from NC_090284.1 coordinate 29,458,618, forward strand.
GCTCCGGGCTAGTGACCATGTCGAACTCCAGAGAGATGTTGTCTATGGTATAACTAGCCTCATCACCGTTCGGCGTACGCACTACTTTGCTATAGTCGTTAAACGTGAGCGCGTATTCGAGCCTATCACCCAGCGCGGCCTGGTAAAACGGCGCGTGTCCCGTGAGCAACTCGAAGTCGAGCGGCACACAGAATCGATTCCCGTATGCTCGAGCGATGGCCTTTTCACCGTCCGATAGCTTGTCTAGCTGGTCTGGCGTGAAGGCATACCCTATACGCGACCGGGTTGATTTGCTGATGCCCTGGTACACATCATTGACTCGTTCTCCCTCGCTTTTCCAGAGATCCCCGTAGCAGTGAAACACGTCGCTGTCGTCGATGCTCAGCACCTCGTTACCGCTGATCTTGACGGTCGTTTTCTTGATGATAGCTCGCCCCACGTTCCGCACTAGCTCGCGTTTGTCGTTGTCGGAGGTCAACGTGATATTGAACGCCAGTCGAACAGTGCCTGGTACAATGAGGTCATTCTCACCAAGGTTTGGAAATCTAACCAGCAGAGTTTGATTCTGATCTATCTTGCTGGGATTGTTGGTGATGGTCACCGACTGGCGCATGGCTCTGGCGCCTAATGGCTCTCTCAATCTTCTGAAAGGATCTAATTTTCTGCCGTACATTGTTATATAAATGAAATATATTTTTAATACTAATGGCTGAAGACATAGATATGACGGAGATGTGGGACGATAGTGCCCAGGCATTCAATGATGACCAGGAGACCTCATTCAGTATTAGCCTACAGCCGGCTTTCGACGAACTCATTAAGGGCGCCGTCGACGGATTTTATGATGGTTTAAAAAAGGATAAACATTACGTAGAGCCGTTGGGGCGAGACTATAAAAAGTTTACCCTCAGAAATGGCACGCTGCGTTTGAAGGCTCGCCCGGATGCCGAACTCATGAATAAACACACGAGAAAACCGCTTGCCTTAAAAACATTGGAAGGTAAATATAAAATTGACTTTATCCGCGATGAACTAGGTTTCAGAGATTACACTGGCGTGCTACCTAAGATTCCTCCGAAGGTAGTTCAAAGTCTGGAAGGCATCAGGGACGCCCCATCGGATCAAAACATGACTTATGATATTAAAAAGGTGTTGGCCGACTACGAGAACAAGCACTTCCCGGGTCTCGAATTTACCTTTCAGGAACTGCGGGGGTTGGACCTGTTGATGCAAACCATTCGTGGTCAGCTCTGGAAAAGCACGGCCAAAATGAGTGAGATAGACGACCACATCGCCTATGAAAAGAAAAAACTCGGTGAAACTGAGGACGAGTCTATGAAAGCCACCATCGAGGAACGAATACGTAATTTGGAAGATGAAAGGCAGACCTGGTTGGAGACAGCGTCCGGCTACAAAGAAAAGCTTAGATCCCAGGTCAGCCGTGTGCGGGAAACCATCAATCAAGTCCTCCACCGAGACACCACGTTAGCAGACAGGATTCGGATATTATTCCGGGAGCAAGGGATCACCATCGCCAGCATTCTGACTGCATTGGGTTTCATCATATCAACCCTGGTGGTGTCACTGACAGGGGGTACCCCTGTGGGGCCTGCCGGCGGCGGAACCCCAAGTGGCGGTGGTGTTAAAGACTGGATAAAAAAACTCGGGGAACGCCTAGCTAAACTAGCTGGTAAAGCCGCCGAAGCCCTTCCCGGTATCCTAGGTAGCATCGTCTCGTGGTTGTTGAGCGCTCTGGCTAAAACTGCCACATGGCTCAGTCAAAACCTGTGGGCAGCCATCGTCGCCGTGGCGGGTCTGGTGTACGTAGCGGCTAAGAAATTTTTAACCAAATAAGTCCTAAAGCTACCCCACCAACCACCAGGGCCGTTTTATTATCAATATGATTGGTGGCCTGAATATGGGGGTGTGTGTGGGGTACCTCCACATGAACTTTAGACTCCGGGGGTGGCGCCACTATACCCGTTTCACGTGGTGGGATGTGTGGGATATAGGGGGTGTTAATATCGGGGTTGATACCCAACTTTTGATCTGCCGTGGCTATGACTATTTTGTTGTTATAACCCACCACTTTTTTTACTCTCAGTTGCATATCACTCGGAGCCATGTACAGCCCCACGCCGAACACGTAATTGACTTTCGATCTGGCGTATTCTAACACGTTTTGGTAGCGTTTGATGGCCTGCGGGAGATCAACTGGAGAATTGATAGCATCCTCAACGTTGGCAACGAACTGTTTCTGAGCGTCGTAAGCAGTTCCCTTACCGATGATGTTGGAACGCGCTTGCGACTGCGCACCCAACAGCGCCCACACGTACGTTCGAATCGAGTCGTTCAACCTGACTACCCCGGCACGAGTGAATCCTTTCGACGTATCCAGCATAAACATTTTCCACCCGTCTGCGGTTGACTGCTCCACTTTCTGGATTATGAAAGCAACACCACCTTTAAAATTCATACGATCATCCCTCCATTCATTACTCGACAAAGCAAAGTCCTGCCTAAGTATACCTCGTTTCACTAAATCATCACTTGCATCTTTCACTGGTTTTGGTCCATATTTGGTAGGTTTAGGAACAATATCATCTAATAAATGGAAAAAATTCTCAGTACTAAACATTTTTCGTTTCATAAAGTTTGTTAGTAAATCTTTCTTAAATGCTTTTACTGAGAGCCCATTGCTGTAAGGAATACCCAACCCGTGGTTCAGTCCCGGCAAACGCCAATCCGTCTTCGGGTTTATTTCGAATTCATTGCAAATACGTTCGTAGACCCATCTATCGTACGGGTTGTTTGTTGCGTCCCACGCTTTGTCCTGTGGGAGGGGGGCGCTGATCTCTTTAAGGATACGTCTGACCTGGTAGTACACGTGGAACTTGAACACAGACTGACTCAGCGGTCCACGCCGAGTGTCGGTCAATGTCACACCACACCCCGTTGTAGCGCACCACACGGCAAAGTTTAATTGATTCTGCCAGAACTGCATAGGGTTGTTGAACCAAGCGTGGACTGCCTTGACGTTAGTCACCGAAAGCTTATACTTATCGAACACATCTAAAAGCTGGGCATTGAAATACAACCCAGGAGCAACCACGATCTTCATGGGGGAGAAATCTACGTCCAGTTTAAGGTAAAACACACCAGGGGAATACATTTTAAAACTATTATATAATGAGCATATATACTCTAACATGTACATAACACTTCCAGGAATAACGAGCGGTGAGGCCGTTCAGCTGACGCACGCGATCGATAACACGTCAGGTCAACTCGAAGTCGCACTCTGCGATATCACCTACCTACCGCAATGGACTAACATCAACGCCAGCAACAATAAGCTGTTCGTCAGTGGGGCTCGCAGTCAGATAACTGACGGCTACTACAGCGTGTGCTCTCTAAACGACGAGGTCTTCAAACCCCTGGGAGCCGAACTCAAGATGAACGACTCAAACGGTACAGTGGTGTTAATCAACAACGGAAGAACCTCATTGAGGCTCGACCGACCATTAGCTAGGATACTCGGTATGTCTCCTGACGAGATAAAACCAACAACAACCGTCACAGGCACGAAGTTACCCGATCTAGTACCGTACCGAGAGCTGTACATTCATCTCGGTCAGGTGAGCACAACGTACAACATTCAAGGAGGTCACCCTTCCACTATACTGAGAGCAGTGCCGGTGAAAACTGAGAAATACAACGACGGTAGAACCGAGTCGTTTTCACCACGGCAGTATAAGAGATTAACCCAGGGCAACATACCTGAGCTGATAATATCGGTGTTAGATATAAATCATAATCCTGTAAATATAGGATACCTCAGCTTAACGCTTCATGTAAAATGACCAGCGTACAAGGGCCCGGAGTGAAAAAATGCGTCAATATCGGGCTCTCCGACCTCGGAGACACGCGCGGTTTCGACGCTCCCGGAGTAGATGGTAAATCGTACGCCTTGCAACTGAAAAACAACATTTACAAACGCGTTGAAGTCTCCTCCGGTGGAACCCTAAGTGATATAGTAGATACCACAAGAGCAACAGTCAACACTAAGTACGCCCTTGTCAACACCGGTAATAATAATTGGATAATATACCCATCGTTCGGGGGTAAACTGTTCGACTTAGACGTGGTTGAGAGCACTACCGTCGCCCGAAACAAGCCATATATGCTCGTCTTCACCGAAGATGACAAGTGGGTGTTGTTACCCGATAACGACTGGTTTCTCAATATTAGGCTCGGCTCCCCTTACGTGTTTACTGATAACAAAGACAACCACCTAAACAAAGTCGTGAACAATGGAACCCTGCTCGTGGCTTACGTCCCAACTCAGAGACGTAGCGTAGTCGTCAGCCCACTCAACACTATGGCAGCCCACATGCTATCGAGTAAACTGACCATACAAAACGTGACATTGCAGTTGGTGTCTGAATTCGAAGGCGTGGTCAAGATACTAGAGAGTCTACCGGCAAACTCAACACTGATCATCAAAGTCTACCTAGGGGAACCATCGGGGAATGATGTCGAGATCGTGAATGGGATCAAACTCGGGTGGGTGAAACGACACCAGTATCAAGTTTGCAACGTTTACGTGCGGGTGGGTGTTGGAGCCGACACCAGTCTGGAGGGGGTCAACGTGATCGTGGAAAACAAGATATCACTAACCAAGATCTTCCTGCCTGACAACATACACTTCATGGGTATGAAGTTCACCCCTGAATTATTATCAAAAAACCAGTTGGAAATTATATCGTAATAGTATAATAATGACCAGTCATCCCAACACTACGCTTAACGACCTAGGAGATACGGAGGGATTCGATCAGCCTGGTGAGGAAGACACCTTATATATCCTGCACTTCAAAGACAACGTGTACAGACGGGTGTCGTTATCAGATTTAAAAGAGCCCAAATGGCTGATCAACTTAACACTCGCCTCACCTTATATCACAATAGACGCAGATACGTGGTATATCACTAAGATTAGGAACAACGGTATCTGGTTCGGGGATTTCATTCCGGATGAATTAGTACCCACGAAAACTACTGATACCGAAAAAAATAGGTTACAGTCTGGAGCAAAAAATAACTTAACATTTAGCAATAATCCTTATGGCAAAGATCTTGTTGGTAGAATATTCTCCCCTTTCACACTCATCATAGAAGTCTTCTTTTATTTAGACAATGAAAACACCTCAAGAGTACACCAATTTTTACCCGGGGTGTCAATACACTGGTTTGACGAACACCAAGATCAATATTGTCGTATTGTTATACAACGGGATACCCCCACGGGTCCTATAAACCGCTTAATAAGCCTCAGTGGGGTTTTTATTACAACAGGAAAGTCTATTAGCCTCTCACCTATTACCCTGAGTAGTAATCTAGAACTTGTAGACTTCAAATTCATTGATAGACTTTTAACTGAAACCCAATTAAAATATCTTTCAAAATATATATTATAGGATGGGTCTGTACCCAGTCGTAGAGGAAGTAGCGAAGACGCTGGAAACCGTAGATGGGTTCCGCTTGAGGCAGTTATGTGATGTGAAACGTCAACTAGAACAAGACCGTGACACGCGGAAAGCACTATGTAAGAAGTACAATAGAGCTTTCAATATCGTGGACGGGGCTGACACTACCCTTATGGCAACCAGCATGGGACTAGGGGCGGCAGGTGTTGGGTTGTTAGCTACCATCGTGGCCGCACCTATAGTGCTAGGTATTGAAATAACAGCTGGGGTGGCAGGGTTGGCAGGGTTGGCGCTTAAGTTAGTATCACGCAGACTGCATCGTAAGGCATTGAAACACGACGAGATCAGGGTTCTGGCCGAAGCAAAGCTGAACACAGTGAGTGAGCGTATTTCCACGGCACTCTCTGATAGTAAGATCTCAGAAGAGGAGTTTCGTTCAATCCTCTCTGAACTCACAAAATATAACGGAATGAAACAAGATATTCGGTCCAAGTCTCGTAAGTCTGCTATCAGCGAGGACGAGAAAAAAAAGTACATAGAACAGGGGATACAAAAAGCCCAGCAAGCCTTTATTACGAACACCAAAGTGATCGTAGGCGGTTCACGTTAAACTGTTTCATCGATATAAACATGACATAGGCCGCCAACTTTTTGTAGTAGGGGTAATAGTAGCAAGAGCTAAGGGACCACCCAAAGCCTTAGTTAGTAAATAAGGTGTTGTAGAGACTTTTTTTGAAAGTGGTCCAGGAGTTCATGGGTGCCGTGTCACAACTGCTAGCCAAACACGATACAAAGGTCAGAAACCGGCAGACGCTATCAAACTAAAATCAATAGTTGCAGAGTCGGCCGCTCCATTGCGTGGGAAGGAGAAACAGATACCAGATAGGGCCCTAGTGAGGTATCTATACCAGCCGGGGGAACACGAGGGTGATAGCGGGCTACCGATCCTATATGGTCAGTCAAAACTTACAACATAGATAAAGTGGATATAAAAGCCGACGAACCTAACTTGTACTACTTGAGGGATCGGCCGGGTAGGGGGTTTGTAAGAGAAGAATTATTGATCGTACCGTACAGCACAGTGTTACCTCCAACACACGTTAAGTAGTAGGGGTAATAGTAGCAAGAGCTAAGGACCCAACCAAAGCCTTATTTAGTAAATAAGGCTTTGTAGAGACTTTTCTTGAAAGTGTTTTAAAACCCCCATTGTATATACTACTCCATGTGTATGATTATCATTCCTTTCATTGATCACGCCAGCACGTACATGTTGATATTACATATGGTGTCGCTCTTGTCACATGCTATCATTCTGTGCTGCAGTATCCTATCGTATAAGATGGCCATTTTCCCAGATTACTGATTTTTCGAATGTCACGGGCAGGATCTAGGCTAGTCACCATGTCGAACTCCAACGAGAAGTTTTCTATCTCAGAACTACCCTCGTCACCGTCCGGCGTATGCACGACTGTAATCATTGAACGTGAGTTCGTATTCCAGCCAAATGCGGCTTGGTAAAACAGCGCGTGCCCAGTTAGCAACTCAAAGTCAAACGGGATAGAAAATCTGTTCCCATACACTTTGGTGATTGCTTTTTCACTGTTCGGTATTTTGGATGTCTCATCTGGTGTGAAGGCATACACGACACATGACTTATTCGATTTTCTGCCGCAGAGACCCTGGTATAGACTGTTGTCGCATTCTCCCTCACTTTTCCAAAGGTCTGTGTAACAGTAATACACATTGGTGTCGTCTATGCTAAGCACCTCGTTGCCGCTAATTTTTATGGTGGTCTTGTTGACTATAGCACAACCCACATTATTCACGAGCTCACGTTTGTCATTACCTGAAGCCAACGTGATATTAAATGCCAATCGTGCCGTACCAGGTACTATGATGTTTGTGAATCTAGCCAACAGTGTTTGGTTCTGGTCTATCTTGCAGGGGTTGTTCGTAATAGTAACTGACTTGCGCATGGCTTTGACACCTAGTGGTTCTCTTGATCTTCGAAAAGGATTTCTATCACATGACATTATATATTATAACATTATAACATTTAATATAATATACTTTTTTAAACTATGGATGATTTTGAGATGGATGATTTTGGAGCTACTGCTCCTCCTGATGTTGATTACGACGAAGATACATCATTTATTGGTTCACATGCAAGAGAATTTACCTTTCGGGAACTGTGCACCCTAGACAAATTTTTGAGACACATACGTGGAGAACTCGTGAACAACATGGCAAAACTGAGCAAATTCGACGATCACATAGCTCGAGAAAAATCCAAACTTAGAATCCAAACAGAAGACGAGTATATGAAGCGTAGTATCATGGAACGACTACACGATTTAGAAGACAAGAGACCATTGCTATTGCAAATCGCTTCGTCGAACCATGAACTGCTGCAATCCCAGATTAGTCGAATTCGGGAAACAATCAATAGAATACTGAACGAGGATACAACCTTCGCCAACAGGATCCGAACATTGTTCTGTGAGCAAGGCATCACCATTGCCAGCGTTTTAACAGCAATGGGCTCCATCATATCGACTATTGCAGTTTCAGTGGTGGTCCCCCGAGTCATGGTGACATCAGAGACTGGATAAAAACACATCTCAAATCGCTCAGAGAGGCCTTGGCTAAACCCGCTGGTAAGGCCGCAGAAGCCCTGTCCAGTATCCTCGGAAGTATCGTATCGTGGCTGTTCAGCACACTTAGTAAAACTGCTGCGTGACTTGGTCAAAATCTGTGGGCATTCATCGTCGCTGTGGCTGAACTGGTGTACATTATAGCTAAAGAATTTTTACCAAATAAGGCACAAGCCGACTGCGACACAATCGATATGTTAGTGGTTGACTGCCTACTGTAAGCTGGTTGTGGTGATGGTTGCACTATACCAGCTTTACCAGTATTGGGTGTGGGGGTGTATGTGGGAGACGTTTATATTACCATTAACACCTAATTTTTGCTTGGCTGATGATTATTTCATTGTTGTAGCCTGTTATTTTATTGATTCTCAGATGCATGTCGCTCGGAGCCATGTACAAACCCAAACTGAACACGTAGTCGACATTTGACCTTGCGTATTGTAACGTGTCCTGGTATCGTTTTATAGATTCTGAGTGTCGTAAGCTGTTCCACGACCTATGATACTGGAGCGTGTATGCGATTGAGTGCCAAGAATAGCCCACGTTCTAACTGAATCTTTTAAACAGTTAACACCGGCGCGAGTGTATCCTTTTGACGTATCTAGCATAGATCTTTTGCAATCATCACTTGGTCCTTGTTTTAACTTCCAAACACGGTAATCCCTGCTGTCGTCAAAAGCCAACTAACGGTCGTCCGCTTCCGCGACAGACTGATAGGAATTCCTAATCCATGATTCGGTCCAGACAAATGCCAGTTGGTATTCGGATAAACACCAAGTTCATTACAAACTCGTTCGTATGCCCATCTATCGTATGGATTGTGTATTGCATTCCATGCCTTATCCTGAGGTATTGGTGCACTCATTTCTTTGAGAATACATGCGGGGCATGGTGGGTGAGCTGGCTAAGGCACCAGGTTAGTGATCCAGCAAGGTTGAGGTTTCAGGATCAAGCCCACCTATGACTGGGTGTAAAAACCTTGGAGTCAACTTTGTGTGCAGACTCTTTCAGTGTTGTCACAACCCCTAGTGTACAGTACACAACCCTGTGCACTTAAAAGAACCCACGAATCCGTTGGTATATGACCAGATGGTGGCCACAGTGCTGTGACTATGTGTCCCAGTCCACCCAGCAGACAATTGGGTACCTCTTTAGGATGAGAGAGCCTAGAGGCACCAAGAGTTGTATACTCCCCAGGGAGTTGAGACTGAAATACGATGTGCTGTTGAGATTGACATCCAGTGATTGAGGGAAAAATACCAGTGCCTTGAGCATGTAGTGCGTGGATATGTGTGCTATACAAATATATCATCTATCTACGTCTGATATGGTAGTACAGGTGAAATGTAAACACAGATTTACTCAGTTCATCCCACCTCGTGTCTGTCAACGTCAAGCCGCATCCAGTCGTCGCGCATCACACAGCGAAATTGAACGGATTCTGCCAGAACAGCATCAGGTTGTTAAACCACGCATGTACCGTTTTCATGTTTGTGGCAGAAAATCCATAATGTTCAAACACATCCATGAATCGGGGTCTGAAATGGGGGAGATCCCCAGCTGACCGTTCACAGGGGTGTGGGGCATCCCCACAGAACACCATGATTTTCATGTGTGTGTAGTCGGATGCATTTATGTTGTTGTTTTTGGTGTAGCGTACTTCAGGTTTATACATATTATTATAAATAATTTATATTAGAATATGTACATTACTCTTCCGTATATATCGAATGGTGAGACCATTCAACTTATGCAAGCCATTGATAACACGTCTGGGCAACTCGAAACAGCACTCTGCGATATCACCTACTACCTGCGAAGGATAAACATCAACCACTTGACTCATGAGTTGTTCATCAATGGGCTACGAAACAAAACAAGTAATGGTTACTATAGTGTGTGTTCTCTCAACAATGAAGTTTTCAAACCCATAGGAGCTAGTCTTAATATAACTGACTCAAACGGAAGAGTGAGGTTATATAGTTGGAACAACACAATAAGGTTCAATAAAAAGTTTTTGAATTTACTAGGGCTTCTTCCAGATGATGAATTATTACCTCATGAATCCGTCACTAGTCAATTTGTACCACAGTTAATTCCATGCTATGAGATATGTGTTCATCTCGATCAACTTAGCACAACGAATAATATACAAAGTCACTGTCCTTCCACATTGCTGAGGGTTATCACAGTTGAGACAGAAAAATACAAGGGCCGCACCAAGTCATTTTCATTGCGCCAGTATAAAAAAATAACAAGTGGTAATATTTCCGAATTAAAGGTATCAATTTTAGATACAAAAAACAATACTTAAAAATAGGTTACCTAAGCATAACACTGCATATACAATAATGGCTAGTAATCAAGGACCAGAAATGCGAATAAAAAATGTGTTAATAAGTTTATCAGACCTAGGTGATACTAGAGGGTTTGATGACACAGGAATAGATAGGAAAATATACGCTTTTAAGCTTATGAATAGCATTTACAAATGAGTTGAAGTTCCCATCGGTGGTAGTAATTTTAACCTTGATACATCAGGATCTGACATCAACACATGATATGATATAGTTCGCAACTATGTGGATGAATGGAGAATATACCCATCGTTTGGTGGGAAATTATTTGATTTAGAAGACTTTGATAGGCCTACAGATATTTATCAAAACATACCGTACTATCTAATACTCACTGACGACAACAGGTAGATGATGCTACCATCTCAAATCAACTGGCTTCTCAACATAACACTAATTTCTCCGTACGTTTTCATGGAAAACAAAGACCACTATTTAAACAAAGTCGTAAACAACTGAATCCTCCTCGTCACTTATGTCCCATCACAAAGACGCAGTGTAACCATCGCAACATTCTCGAGTAGAGCAGCCCACATGCTGCTGTGTAAACCCGGAGATAGCGTGGTATTACAGCTGGTTACTGTATTTGATGGTGTGACTAAAATCATAGTAAAGCCTCTCGGGGAATTCCCTGCTAGTCATTCAGGTCTACCTCGGTGAACCATCGCAGGGCGATATTGAGATCGTGAAAGGAATTAAACTCCGGAGGGCTAAAAACACCAAGGTCGCGTTTTCTCAATTTACGTGTGGTTGGGGGGTGATTCACGCAACAGTTTGCAAGGTGTTACAGTGTTAGTGGAAGACACTGTATCTCTAACCAAGATTTTTCTAACCGAGCACATTTATTATTTTAGTTCAAAGTTCACGCTTGAGACATTATCAGAAAAACAACTGGAAACTGTTAACAGTTTCATAAACGATGGTAAGCTCTAATGTAACACTCAGTGATTTAGGAGACACAAAGAGATTCAATTTACCAGGTGAGGAAGCCACCCCATACCTCTTATACTTTAAAGATAACGTATACAAACGAAAGCCACTAGAAGATTTTACAGAGCTTGACTGGTTAATTAAAATAACACTAACAAACCCTTACATCGTTTTTAATCAAAATGACCTCATTTCCAAAATTACTAACAATGGCATACTTCTCACATCATTTAATAACTTAAAAGATAATTCTATACAAGTGTTACGAATACCGGGTAACATTGGCAACATGCTAGCACCAGTCGACTCCAATGCCAGTTTAGACATTCACAGTATATACTGGTAGAATGAACTGTATTTCTTTTCTAAGATGCCTTATTTAATAATTTCTAAGCCTAATTTCGACTGATCTATGGCAGAAAACAAACAACGGCCTCTGTGACCTAAATTAAGAATCTTTGCACAGAGCTAACTGACGCACTGTTCTTTTGACGTGTCAGCCCCCTACGTTAAGACAAATGTTACTAGAAAAACAAATGATCAACAGTTTGGTGAAGGTTTTTGTTCAGGTTAAATATCTTCTCTAGATCATTTTAATTTCATCTGTGATTCTCTTAAACCATACAAGGCAAAATGACCGTCTCATTTCTACTACCAACGAAAGTTTAGATCAGTACATTCATCTGAAGTTGACTAGTCATGCGACATTCAGTGACTGCATTGTGAGAATGTAAACATTGCAAACATGACCGTGTCTCCGTACAGTTTTGAGTCGAAGTATGAGGCATTTTATCCTTCGGAAAACATAAACTTAATGTTTCCACAGGTTATGTTAGCAGTGTGATGCAACTGCAAACCAAGAAACAGGATGCGATGAAGCAGTTTACTGTGGGAGGCTGTATGAGGCGATGGCAACTGACATGCATCGTGACATCAGTTACATTGTGACATAATGCAAAAAAGTTTGATTAGACGTCAACACATTCTGACGCAATGCAAAAAGTGCACATTATCGTCTGATAAAGTATTGTCGGTGCCTTTGATCTTTCACCGAAGCATCTTAGAATAGAGATTTATTCACATCTATGTATAATAATGGTTTGTGGTGTGTTGCTCACTCAAAGAATAAGAGCACGGCATCTATCAATTGACTATTGTTATTAATAAAGATGTCTTTAGAGTATTTTATGACTGAATTCATTACTGATAGTATTCATATGTGTATATCCAGCTACCTAAAGGGCATGATAAGGCATGAATACAACACTGCACCTATAATCGATACAGTTACTCTGAATATAGCACATGATTACTGATAAGATTGTAACCAGCTGTCAGCCGGCGCACGACCGCTCACTGCATGACCCAGCCAGACAGTATCGATCGATTCACATTTAGACATTTGTTTACTCTAGTGAATAGACCAGCCCACAGCGCAGACGGCTGTCTACAGTGGACTTGTGTGAAGGGAAACAGGTTGTGTCATTTTGGTTTTGGTGTTTTTGAAAGGGGGTCTAGATCTCTGTTACTGATATTATATACTTATTTGTTTGAAGTGGTCTCATGCAACCATTACTTATACTACTAGTGTTTTCGCCACATCGTCCACGGCTGAGTAGTCCAATTCTGTGTCTCTTATGAAATGATATTTGATTGGTCCTCTGTCAATCGTCGATGAATATACTTTAAGCTAATAAAATGAAAATGTTTGGATATACAAATGGCTTCAAATGAAATGGTGTATCCATCCTGAATAACCTTGACTCTATCAAGGGAAGTGGTGATTGACGCTGTTCCTGATTGTACTTAAGTACAACAGCATCAGTTTTCATGGCACTTATACCAGCGTACGTTTAATGTATCCAGAAGTTGCACCTTTTGGGTTCGGACATCTCTAAGAAAAACTTCGAAAACAAGGGTTGAACCTTGTGTCGTATGCCGCCAAGAGTTTGGGGCTGTGAGAAAATCTCTTAAATACATTCCAATTTCCGAACAGATGACTTGCATGTAACCCATTTGAATGTAAATTGTCGAGTGGGAAAATAATAGAGATCAATATTGTATCTTCGATGGTGATGGCGACTCACATTCATTCGAACTTAATCGGAGCAATTGCAGTGTCATTGTAGAAAGAACCATCGGCGAGATAGTCTTTATTTTCCGTGATGTGATGTCGATAATCCTGTCCACTTGAGATGGCACAAACATCCATTTGTTTCATCAGTGAACACGATAGTGTCCGGAGTGTTTCAGATGATGACCATGGTCTCTACATTGTCCAGGTCAAACAACTTCGTCTTCGTCATTACGGACGAGGTCATACCGAGTGTTGGTGACTGCTCCTTCGGTGTCGATAAAATAGTCTAGGTTGCTGTTGCCACCGCCAGTGGGCACTTTGACATGTTTGTAAATGCCGTTTTTCAGTTACAAGGCATACATTTTGCCGTCGATGCCAGGCTCGTCGAATCTGCACGTGTTCCCAAGGTCAGAGGTAGCAATGCTGGCGCATTTTCTCAGTTGCATGGTCGTTTCCAGACCCAAAGCCTCAGTCACTGTCATATGTGCAGCATCATGCTTAGATATTCTATATCGATGGGTTAATGTTTTATGTCTAAAAACAACATTTCTAATTCTGCGATGTTTCCTGTATTGTGTACAAATTTTCTGTGTCAAATTCAACATTGATCTGAAAACGGATTGGCATATACTGGGTACAAACCACGGTTTGATTATTCCGTATGGAGCGAAATCCATGAAGGAAGTCAGCGATGATTTACTGAGATAAGGTTTACTACATTGGGACTTTGCTCTGTTGAGCAGTGGATGGTGAGATGGTCGCTTTCAATGTTTCCAGACCCAGGCCGATCTTTCCTCTTGCAAGTTATGTAACCTCTCCTCAATGCAAGGTCTGCAGATTTTGTCCTCGTCCACATGTTCCAGTTTTGTTTTCTTGTACATGATGTGGTCATTGAGCATGTTAAGTTTGCGATGATATTGACAGCGATCCATGTGTGGTTTACATGGCTTTGTCAAACCCTCGCAGTTCATGAAGGTCTTAAGGGGTTTTGTTCATCATGAAAAAAATGCCGTCCAGTCTGTCCAAGCCTTCCTTGACACATTGTGGCACATCTCTCAAGTCGTCTCGATTCAACGTGCTCCCCCTGGCACCAAGTTCGATGCAATTTTTTTGCACATCTTGGAAGACCTTGGAAGTAGTTTGGGTCAGCCATTTATCTTTGAAATTCAATTTGTCGCATATCAGCCGATTACCGCCGCGACGCCTGGCCAGTGTTAGCAGGGTGAGCGTTTTTCTTGTGTGTTTGGTCATGAGAACAATCTCCAGATGAGCTTTCAATTGCAGCATCCCTTCATTGTCTAATTGGAACCTGGAACAGTCATGTACCAATGGTTCAACATAATTTTTATCTCGTGTAAATGCATCGTAATAATTGTCAATGGTCACTTTCAGGAGTTTGCTGCTTATGGCATCGCCCATGAACAAGGCGTCCACTTCCATTCCATCATCAGCATCAGGAAGCGTGGTTAAATCGTCCATTTAGAAATCATCCAATTTTTTTTTTAAAACCAAAGGGCACCACTTTGGGGTCTGCCTCACATATCTGCCAAGTTTTGCTGAAAGATATTAAGAAGCTTCAAGTTGTGCTCTGGAAATGTAGCCCATCCTTCCCTTTTGAGACTATGTCTGAACCATTTCCATGGAGACTGGGAGAAATAAAATGACAAATATCTGTAAATAGAAAATGGCTTAACTTTGGGGTTTTCCTCATATATCTTCCAAGTTTTGCTAAAAGATATTAAAATACTTTTGAGTTGTGCTCTGGAAATGAAGCTCATTCCTCCATCTTGAGACTAAGTCTGGGTGGTTTCCATGGAACTTCAGAAAAAAATAAATCACAAAAGCCTGTAAATAGCAACAGGCACCACTTTATGTTCTGATTGATATATCTACCAACTTTGCCAGAAAAATATTGAATTTTTTTTTAGAAACAATGCCCACCCCTCCCATCAGACTAAGTAAAAAATGTTTCCATGGAAACCAAGAAAAATAAAAATGCCAAAACCGGTAAATAGCAAAACCTTAGCTTCAGTTTGTTATGTCTGCCAGTTCGGGTCTAAAAATATTGAAGGGTTATGCTCCGGAAACAAAATGATTACATATGGACAGATGGACGGACGGCTGGAACAATGGACCGACAGACAAAGAAATGACTATATCCCCCTGCATTACATGCTGGGGGGGATAAAAATGACAGAAACAACATGATTTGTATTACTACAGCACTTGGGCTTTGGCAGTATGGCAGACTCTAGTCACATGTGTAAGACAACAGAAACTGTTTTTGTGATTAAAACATAAATAAACATATATATTTTTTATTAAAACTTGGGGTACATGTTTCTGACGTCTTTATCTTTCACCCAGCAAATTATTGCAGTCTTACACAGAAGACATATGACTGAGTTTATGCCACACTCTGCATATTCCAGATATATGGCGACAGTCTGTAAATAATCAAGTCTGGAACAGACAATCCAGTGATCAACTGCATCAGCATTGATCTACACTATTGGGATACAATGGCGTGTGAAAGCCTGACCACCCAATCCTGTGAGTTGCCTATTACAACTAGCAGCATGGGTTACTAGAGATCAGTTCTAACTTGGTGTAGCAGGTCATTTCTTTCCTGGTATAAACTTTCACCTGAGAGAATCTGGCCTCAGCCTGGGGAAGTTTCATCCCTGGATATTCTTACCTAGCTGGGCTGAAGTTTTCCCACCAAGGCAAAAGTTTCCCCACTGTCTAAACAAGGATATTTTGTTCTGTTTTCTATGAAAAGATGAGAGATTCTGTCTCACCTAGGCTATGTCTCCTTCCTTGTTCTAATATCAAAAGGGGGAGACTCTGGCCTAGCTAGGTTACTTCTTCCCCACCACTGGTCTCATACCAAAAGGGGAGAATCAGTTATTACAAACATCAATCTGACAGTAGTATTGACAATTTTGGTCCATATTTTTACCAAATAGTTCATTCTTGCCTCCGATTTAGATGAAGTGTCTTGAATGCATACATGCTTCAGTGACATATATCTCTAAATGCATCCTGCTCCTGATGCCATTCCTATGAGGACACATTGTATCAGTTTTCATATGTCCAAAACATGTCATCATAAGATGTAAATATTCAATCACACATTTGATGGGTACATAAGACATAGTATACACAGGTTGCTCTCTTACCATGCTGTTAATTATATAATATTTGGTGTATTTATGTATAAATGTAATGAACATTATTCATGTAAGCTTGTTTACTAATCCATAATCATTTTCAGTGAATGAAATAGGTCCATGGGCCAACCATACCACTTATCAAACTTTGTCTTTTGAATTGTGAATAACACACTACAGTGAAATGATAGAGGATACAGTATTTGCTATAGATATTGTGCTGATGTTTATGTCTGCTTCCAACTGTTACATTGATGAGGCTGATGTGGATGACAGATTTAAAGCCATGAGTGAGGGAATGAAATTTTGATTGGATATCCAAGTAAAAACTAGGTACTTAGTTAGAGTTTTGAATACAGCAATGATTTTGATAGAAGTCAATTTGGAATTAGTGGAACAATGTTGGTGAAGAAATAGTCTAGCTAGGCCAGAATCTCCTCTTTTTGATAGAAGCAAAGTGAGGAGAAAAGGGTGGTTTTCTAGTGGAAGCTCACTGAGCTACCATGATGCCTTTAAGCACTGAATACTCCACAGTATACTGTCCTTGTCCTCAAAGTCCTTGTTGTAACCTTGTTGTGCCACGCACCAGACAGGGATCAACAAGTACCATAACTGAACATCAACTGGTATCATATTTCTATGACAAATATGCCATAGATGTTTCAAATCTTACAGTTGTTTGTCATAACAGACATTTCCATAACAAACCTGGTAAGAAGTGCATAACCAGCATTCGCAATCCTGCTTTAAGGTAGAACGTATGAGCTGAAAGCAGGTTCAGGAGAAACGATCGGTACTCTTTTATCACACTTTCTTCTTGAGTGGGCCAATTTACTTTCTGCAAAACCAAAAGCATCAAATATGTTAATTTTTTGCTTCAATTCAACAGTGACCATAGTTAGTTGCAGCATATTATCACCTGATGCCTGAAGAATACACTGACCCACACTTAATTTGATTGACATTCCATTGTAAGAACATCACATATTTGAAAGGACAAATCATCTGACAGTTACTTGATGATTTCTTAGATTAAGTTTGAATCGTTTCCATGGAAGTCATGAAAAATACAAATGCCATATATCTGTAAACAACAGAAGTCACAACTTCAAGATCTGTCTCATATATCTGCCAAGATCTGTTGAAAGATATGAAACGGTTTTCAAGTTACGCTCTGGAAACGAAGCCTATCCCTCCATTTTGAAAATAATTCAGAATTGTTTCAGTGGAAACCGGGAAAAATAAAAATGCCAAAACACTGTAAATAGCGAAAGGCACCACTTTGGGGTCTGCCACATATATCTACCAAGTTTTGCTGACAGATATTAGGACCTTTTGGAGATGTGCTCTAGAAATGAAGCCCATCTCTCAATTTTGAGACTAAGTCCGCAATGGTTCCATGGAAACCCAGAAAACAATAAATCACAAAGATTGGTAAATAGCAAAAGGCACCACTTTGGGATCTGCCACACATATCTGCTAAGTTTTGAGTTCTGCTCCAGAAACGAAGCCCTTCCCTCCATTTTGAGACTATGTCCGAAATGTTTCCATGGAAACCCAGAAAATAATAAATCACAAATACCTGGAAATAGCAAAATGCACCATTTTGGGGTCTGGCACACATATTTACCAAGTTTTACAGAAAAAGATTGAATGGTTTTTGAGTTCTGCTTTGGAAACAAAGCCCATCCCTCCATTTTGAGACCAAACCTTTCCATGGAATCCAAGAAAACAATAAATCACAAAAACCTGTAAATATCAAAATGGCACCACTTTAGGTTCTGATTGGTATATCTACCAAGTTTTGCAGAAAAATCTTGAACAGTTTTTGAGCTCTGCTCCGGAAATGAAGCCCACCCCATCATTAGACTAACACCAAAATGTTCCATGGAAAAACAAAACAAAAAAAATCTGTAAACAGCAAAAGACACAACCATAGGATAAGAATATTATATCTATCAAGTTTGGTCTGAAACTATTGAACGGTTTGTGAGTAATGCTCAGGGAACAAAATGATTATGGATGGACGGACGGACGAGGCGTTAACTACATCCCCCGCCATGTAAAAAGGAAATATTAACAAGAATTGTTTGCAAGCAAAGAAACAGTCCCTTCCCTACCATATCCCATTTGAAATTATAGTATGCATTCATCAATGGAATCCATTTGAGATATCTATCACATGAAATTGGCTTGAGTGAACAGCAACTAAAATCAAAATACAAGTGAGTGAGTCAGTGAGTTTACTTTTACACTGCACTATTCCAGAAATATTCCAGCTAAATGGTGGCGGTCTGTAAATAATAGAGTCGGGACCAGACAATCCAGAGATCAACAACATGAGCATCAATCTGCACAATCGGGAACCGATGACATGTGTCAACCAAGTCAACTAGTCTGATGACCCGATCCCGTTAGTCACCTCTTACAACAAGCATAGTCGCCTTTCATGGCAAGCATGGGTTGCTGAAGGCCTATTTTATCCGGGGACCTTCACAGGTTACATTAAAATAACATCATGCAATCACCAATTAAAGGGGCACTGATGCGGAGCAATTTCCGTGGACTGGTTAAAACTTTTGTTATTGATTTTCTCCAGTGAGTACCCGGATGATATCCCAGAATTCGTGACTGGTTCGTGACCTCTGCTGCGCAGTCCGTATGTGGAACTGATAGTTTAATTATAGACAGATCAACTTCATTACAAATGTATTATGAAAACAAATGAAACACTTTGAAGATTAATCATCTGCCAGTGGTAGAAATGGTAAAAAAACTATTAGGACGGAAAAATACCGAAGCCAATGTACATCTCTATATTTTGTCTCATAACCCTAATTAGTTTATTGTCATATTTGTATGATTTTGAAAATTAATAAAAGAACACACGATCTGCTTATACCCATAGTAAATTTCTAACATAACAGCAACATTTATACATTGTATAGATTGCCAATGTGGATCGTATTTCACACACATACGCGATCAAGTGTGTGTTTTCTGTCATATCGATTCTGCCGAATGCTACAAAAAATAAATTAAAACAAAATGCAAATAATGAATGTAAAACAGACTAGTTTTATAGCAACAATGTCAGGCTACTACCTTGTTCAGGAATGTATCAATATCCACGTAAAAGAAATCGTATTCCATTCATCTGCAGCTGGTAAATAGTCCTGCTCTGTGTCGCGTGTCTTACACAACTGTCTAATTTGCGAAAAAGTGACACATCGTTTCACTTCTTTCGTTGGTGAAAACCTGATAAACCTATCACTGGTCACCCAAGATAGCACACCTGGCAACTAACTGTATGATGTCCGCTATTTTAAGTAATTTAGTTAACCAATAATGAGCAATCAATCAATCAACGCAAGGGTGGTTAATTCTTTGAAGGGAGGATGTTGTTTTTACAATCGCACTTTACGACAGGGTGTAGTCATCTACACACACTACCTTTTGACAAAAGTAATTAATCAATCAGTGTGTTATCGGTTAATCCTTTGATCGATGTTTGTTTTTGTAACTCAGCTGATAAACCCTCTTGCATCACTTACATGCACATATTACATAACATACAATACATTTGCCATTACAGACCTTAATTTATAATGTTGAGTATTTACTCCAGATAGGAGAAATGCCAAATGGGAACCTTTGTTGAGTAACCTGAGTGGTGTTACGACTAATGATACCTGTTATAAATTCATTAATTGACCATCAAGAGAATGATGACAAATAACACGTGTAGGTGTATGTAATGATAAGAGACTTGTATACAGTCTGCATGTGCAGTTAGGCCAGGCGAGCCGGACTGGTCCCCTACCCGGATGTGCCTGCCTCGCACGTGCTGCTCGCGAACCGTGTCACATGTATACACGTCGCATTCAGATCTTCAATAAAACTTGTAGTGAACAGTCATCTGTCGTTGGTCTTCATGTCACACTGTTACATGGTGTCAGAAGTGGTTTCGTCAGAGAATGGACAAACTACGACCACCCTCACCTTTGCTTTTGACTGGTAATCTTGCTGAGAACTGGCGTAAGTTCAAGCAACGGTTTGAGCTGTTTTTGACTGCTTCTGACAAGGACGGGAAAGGTGACAAGGTAAAGTCGTCTATTTTTTTGTCTACAATTGGAGAAGATGCACTTGAACTTTATAACACATTTCATTTTGAGAGTGAAACGGATGCCATGAGACTTAAGTCAATTTTGGATAAATTTGAAGCTTACTGCATTCCCAAACGTAACATTACCTTCGAGAGGCACAGATTCTTTACATGTAGCCAGAGGGAAGGGGAGAAAATAGACCAGTATGTTACAGAGTTAAAGAGCAGAGCAAAAACATGCGAGTTTGGAGATTTGCATGACTCACTCATACGAGATAGGATAATTTGTGGCATTGCAAGTGATGCATTAAGGGAAAGACTCTTGCGTGAAGATGATTTGACTTTAGACAAGACTATTACTATGTGCAGAGCTGCTGAAGCTAGTAAAGTTCAAGTTAAGGAACTTCATCCACTAGACCCTCAGCCAGTACATTCAGTTGAACAACAATCAAAATCTGGTCGTCGAAAATCTAACAGGAAAAAGTCACAGAGTTCTGGTTCACGTTCGATTGAGCAGTCTGATACGTGTGGCTATTGTGGATTTACACACGCTCCTAGAAAATGTCCTGCATCTGGAAAATCATGTGATAAATGTGGGAAACAGAATCACTTTGCTAGAGTTTGTAGGTCCAAAAATCAGTCATCGAAAAGTAAAGTTCACTTTGTTGAGAAAACCCAAGATGAACTCTTTGTGGATTCAGTTGATGCAGATGTCGTTTCTGGCAAAGATTGGATAGTCTCTTTACAAGTCAATAACACGTTCTTGCCACTTAAACTTGACACAGGTGCTCAAGCTAATATCCTTTCTGAGAAAGATTTCAACAGACTATTAGACAAGCCCAAACTGCGCCTCTCAAAGACTAAACTCACTGGTTACTCTCATGTTGATATTCCTGTAATGGGTCAGTTTACAGCTAAAGTTTGTCACAAGAACATACAACTTGATCTCATATTTGTTGTAACTCCAGAAGATGTTCAGTCTATTCTAGGGCTGAAAGCATGTGACCAGTTGAATTTGGTTCGCCGTGTTCTCTCTGTTGATGCTGAGTTACCTTTGAATGGAGGTGCAGTATTTCAGAAATATGCAGACGTGTTCAAGGGTCTAGGTAATCTGCCAGGTGTTCATCACATCAAGCTCGACAATGATGTTCCACCTGTCGTAAACGCATGTCGTCGAGTGCCCTTTGCTTTACATGACAGACTGAAGGAGGAACTCAATCGCATGGAGAAGCTTGACGTCATAACCAAGGTGAATGAACCAACGGATTGGGTGAGTCCTCTTGTAATTGTTGAAAAGCCAAACAAACAATTGAGAGTCTGCATTGACACTAAGGACTTGAATAAGGCCATTAAACGTGAACATTTTAAGCTTCCCACACGAGATGAAATCACTGCAAAGTTCTCGAATGCACGTTATTTCAGTAAACTGGATGCGTCAGCTGGATTTTGGCAACTGAGGTTGGATGAGGAGAGTTCGAAGGTCTGTACGTTTATAACACCTTTTGGAAGATATAGATTCTTACGGCTCCCCTTTGGCATATCTTCTGCTCCAGAAGTGTATCATAAGACAATCCACACTTTGTTTGATTCAGTGGAAGGTGTAGATACCTCCATGGATGATATTATTGTGTCAGGTTCGACACCTGAAGATCATGATAACCATCTTTCTCAGGTCCTTGATATCGCACGTCGGAATAACTTGAAGTTCAACCCAGACAAATGTGTATTTGGAGTCACCGAGTTAACATTTCTTGGCGATGTGATTAGCAGCGATGGTGTGAAGCCAGATGCCCGGAAGGTTGAAGCAATACAGTCTATGCAGAGACCTACCTGTAAGAAAGATATCCAAAGGTTTTTGGGTATGATAAATTACTTAGGTAAATTCATCCCTCGCTTGTCAGAGAAGACGCAACCACTTAGACAATTGTTGGATAAAGATGTTGATTTTCTGTGGCTACCTCAGCAGGAACAATCATGGTTGTCTCTGAAGCAAGCTGTGTCACAGGAGCCAGTCCTGAAGTTCTTTGATCCTGGGAGGAAAATCAAGATTTCATCTGACGCTTCCCAGAATGGGTTGGGTGCTGTCCTGCTGCAGAAGTATGATTCTGATTGGTTGCCTGTAGCGTATGCTTCCAGAGCTCTTACCTGTGCTGAAACAAGGTACGCTCAAATCGAAAAGGAAATGCTGTCAATAACTTTTGCATGTGAACATTTCCATCAGTACTTATATGGGCAGTCCATACTTGTAGAAACGGATCACAAACCACTTGTTTCAATTTTCAACAAATCTCTGAATGACTGCCCTCTCAGAATACAGAGATTCATGTTAAGAATGCAACAGTATGATGTTCAAGTCTCACATACCTCGGGAAAGTTCATGTTTACAGCTGATACATTGTCCCGCTCATGTCCTTCATCAAAGCCCGGATCTGTTTCGTCATCTGAAGAATGTGTTCAAGCCTACGTTGACATGATCGTCTCGTCTCTCCCTGTGTCCACGACACGCTATGCTGAGATACGTCAGGAGACAAGCCGGGATCCAGTGCTAGTCGCTTTGATGGAAATTGTTCAGTCAGGTTGGCCAGAGCATAGAAGTTCATGTCCCGTGAATCTTCGTGAGTATTGGAACTACAGGCATGATTTGACTGTTGTAGATGGTGTCATCTTCAAGGGTGTTAGGGTTGTAATACCTACCTCGCTCAGAAACTGCATGCTAAACAAAATTCATGCTGGTCATCTTGGTATGGAGAAATGTAAACGTAGATCCAGAGAAACTCTTTTTTGGCCACGACTCAATCATGATATTGACAATATTGTGTCTAACTGTTCTATGTGTCAAACATACAGGAACAGACAGCAGCCTGAACCTCTGCAACCTCATCCGACGGTTTCTCGCCCTTGGCAGAAAGTTGCCGCAGATCTCTTTTACTGTGGTGGGAAAGATTATCTGGTGATTGTAGATTATCTCTCCAACTATCCGGAGGTATGCTCCTTGACAGATACGTCGTCTCGTCGTGTCATCGCCTCCATGAAAACGGCGTTTGCTCGCCATGGTATCCCCGACGAGGTATTTACAGACAATGGTCCCCAGTTTCGTAGTCACGAATTTAGACAGTTTACACGTGACTGGCAATTCAAGCATAACACGTCTAGTCCAAACTACCCACAGTCAAATGGTTTGGCAGAAAAAGCTGTTCAGATTGTGAAAAACATTTTGCGTAAGGAAAGTCAGGATCCTTATATGGGGTTACTTGCTTACAGGAGCTCTCCTCTTGATAATGGGCGATCCCCAGCCGAGATTCTTATGGGCAGACGTATTCGCTCTAATCTCCCTATTCAGGAGAAACTTTTGCAAGTTCCCAGATCTCGTAAAGTTGTTAAATATAAGGAGAATCAGAAAGTAAAACAGAAGCGCTATTACGACAGGTCTACTAAGAGATTGAGTAGGCTTCAGTGTGGTGACAAAGTTGCAGCGCGTGATCATCAGCGGCGTGATTGGTCACAACGAGGTACGGTCATTCAGGACGTTGGCCCAAGGTCTTACTTTGTTCAGACAGATCGTGGTAGTCTACTTCGGAGGAATCGTCGTGATATTCTGTTGTCGTCACGCACGTTTGTGCCAGTGAAGAGTGCTGGAACCGCCGATGTTACATCTTCGTCGTCTACGACGTCCCCAGTGTCTGGGATGTCTCCGTCGCCGACTGTGACTAGATTTGGCCGTGTGTCCAAGCCACCCATGAGATTGGGAGTGGATTGTTAACTGTTGTATGTTTAACCATGTTCGTTGTTTCAGATGGTTCCCTGCCGTCTGGAGAAGTTTCGTGCTAGAGAGGGGAGATGTAATGATAAGAGACTTGTATACAGTCTGCATGTGCAGTTAGGCCAGGCGAGCCGGACTGGTCCCCTACCCGGATGTGCCTGCCTCGCACGTGCTGCTCGCGAACCGTGTCACATGTATACACGTCGCATTCAGATCTTCAATAAAACTTGTAGTGAACAGTCATCTGTCGTTGGTCTTCATGTCACACTGTTACAGTTTACACCATCAAACGCGAGTTACAGCAAGGAAGATGTAATCTCTGTGTGGCATGCAGCCTGAAAACACTTATGGGCCGAAACTGTTTTGAGGATACCAACGGAATTTCGTTACATAAGTAATACATACAGGCATTTGCTGTGTACTTGGGTAAATAGGTGAAATAAGGGGGTTTTTTTTACGTAAGAAAATTTTCAGATTTCTCTACCAAACGCAAAGTCATCATTTATTGTTTACGAATTCAAATAAATCAACTGTGTGTTTTTATTATCATAAATAATAAACCATTGTAGCTACCATAGCTATCACAGCTGAACCAACACTCAGAATTACCTAAATATGAAGCTTTGCGATCTTCCGGAGTGAAACAAATGGCTTGCTACGTGCCTGTAGACATCATATTTTCATGTAACATGATTGAATATCGAGGTTAAAAACAGAGAAATAGGATCAAATTGAGTAACTATACCATCCAAGCATCATATTTTCATGTAACATGATTAAATATCGAGGTTAAAAGCACAGAAATAGGATCATATTGAGTAACTTTTCCATCCAAGCATCCGAAAAAAACTACACTGCTGGGATATTTTGTTACGATCAGACTTGGAATACCATGGATATTTTTAAATAATGGCATATGATGGGCATCCGGCCTCCTGACTCTTTTGGGTGAAGAAATTCTGCTAATATGGACAGGAGCCCAGTTCCTTTGTCCGTCACGGTCGAAGGAGCGGGCGCTGACCAATTTGCAGTTTGGTTCCGTGATTAGACCGTTGGCGAGAAACATTATTCGCTCCGCATCAGTGCCCCTTTAAGATCACATGTATACTCTAGGGGGCAAAAATGCATAAATCACTCATTGACATCGCTATAAATGAAACCCCATAATTAAAACTGCTCATTTTCATCTTTAATTACCTTAAATCAACCTTTTTGACAACAGTGCACAATTTTCAACCGCAAACAAAATTTCATCCAATCAGAGCAGCGCATCTCTTTGATGTAATTAT
Organism: Haliotis asinina; assembly: GCF_037392515.1. Classification (NCBI taxonomy): domain Eukaryota; kingdom Metazoa; phylum Mollusca; class Gastropoda; order Lepetellida; family Haliotidae; genus Haliotis; species Haliotis asinina. The sequence goes on from NC_090284.1 coordinate 29,484,455, forward strand.
AGGTATAGATATGAGGGTCTATGCAGAATTCGTTTACATTTCAGGGGTTAACCTATTTCGTTTATAGATTTGTACAAACCTGAAATTGCAACAGCTGTTGTGAAAAATGAAAGCTATATGTTCTTACAATCTACTATCATTTAGTTTTGTCTCCTGCTTTGCCTAGTTTTCGAGTTACAACCCTTGTTTTCATAAATTATTCTGTCAAAATCACTTGCTATTGCTAGGTTGTAATCCGTGTTAGGTGGTATAACCTCCACGTTATTTGTCATCATTCACTTGATGCTCAGTTAATGAATTTATAACAGGTATAATTAGTGGTAACGCCACTTAGATTACCCAACAAAGGCCCCCATTTGGCATTTCTTGTGTCTGGATCGATCAAAGAATTAACCGAAAACGCGCTGATTGATTCATTACTTTTATGCGGATTTAAATAGGGGCTTTGTCAAAAGGTAGTGTTTATGTATGTACATTTACCAATCTATACTGTATACACTCTATTGTGTCTGTGTCTATGTAAAAACAACACCCTTATTTCAAAGGATTAACCGCCAATAAATTGATTGATTGCTCATTACTGGCTAACTTTATTACTTTTTTAAATGAATGACGCAGATTATGCAATTAGTTGCCAGGTGTGCTATCTTGGGTGACCAATGAGACTATACAGCAATGTGAAAAACCTGAAATGATACATCATGTTTTCATATATTAGACTGTTAAAAGACACATCACTTGGGAAATCTGCAGATGAATTATATATCACTCATTTTTTTTGAGGATATTGATGGGTACTCCTAGAACAAGGTAATAGCCTGACATTGCTCCTATAACTTTAATTTTAATATTTGCATTTTGTTTTTATTAAGTTGTCGTAGCTTTCAACAGAATCATTGTTTTCATCATGAAGTGTAATGATGCAGACGACATACACTAGGGCATGTGTGCGAATTATGATTCATATAGGCAAAGTATAAAATGTCTACATATTACATTCCTGTCATACATTTGCAAATCACTTCTTTTTATTAAGTTTCAAAATGCATACAAGTGTGATTATAAAGTAATTAGAATTATGAGACCAAGTATAAAGACGCATATTGACTAGTATCTACATACTGGTGAATGAACGTTTACAAACCAAGTAAAATTAGCAAGTGAAGAAATATATTGTGTCGTATTTTCACTTCGGCACCGACCTCGCTTAGGTCATGTTACAGGTTGCGTCATGCAAACTCCTTTTGGTTATGATTCAAATACATATTTAACTACTAGTAGATTCTAGTTTTGATTTTCTAACTTGATGAAAACAAACCATAATCTCATTAATTCCAATGGATTTGACTTCACGGTTTTCAATAATGGCAGCGCTCTATCTTAGGATGAATGCTGTTTAAGGTTGTTTTCACTGACTTACAAAATCAAAATTACTTTTCACTGGTAGTAAAATATGTATTTTATTGATGGACATTAGGATTTTGCATGACATTGCTTATAACATAACAATTTCACTCTTGGAAGCGAGGCTGGGGTTGATATAATTGATATAATATTGCTTACGTTAATATTGTCACTTTGACCACAACCTCGTTTCTGAGGAAGAAAGCGTTATATTCATGCAAAATCCTTTTGGTCAGCAATGTGTAGTAAGCAGTCGTGATTATATAAACTCGATGAATCTTGAACTCCATTTTCTATCCTGGAAGCGTGGTAGGAGGCGAACCATCCAATTTAGTACATACCACAGGCTTCCAGAACGCTTGCCTCACACACACTAACAACCAATTTAAGCACAAACTATGGGGTCCAGTGGAAATCTGTGCATAGTGACACCATCACCCGACCCCAAGGAGCAATTGATGGCAACACAACAATTTGGCATGTCTTTGGTGGCTCTGAGAAATTAGCAAAATGACGAGCTTCCTACACATTTTTTATATAACTAACTGAAAATCGTTCCTTCTGTGACGTCACTGCAGGGCTCTGGTGACAGAGTTACGTAACCAGTCTGTGGTTTCGTTTACGGGCGAGAGAGAAGCAGACGGCTTTTTACCAACTTTTGACTGCTCTTAAAAAAAAATGGTGTTCCGTTTATGAATAACCAGAAGTCTTTCATATGCAGTGGTAAAAAGAGTAAGAAAAAATTGAGTTTAGTCGTTCTTCAAGACCCAGGCCACGGTAAGCAAGCAAGCATCCCATAAATGTGCCAGCAAGATTAATGCCCCTTAGAATAGTCATTGAAGTAGTTCTGGTAGCACATGCCATTTTGTTTATTGTGTATTTCATTGGCTATTGTACGTTACACTCATTTTTGTATTAATCAACGAATCATAATCTTGACATTGTTTCAATTTTAGTTAAATAGTCTCGAACTCCATCAGTAGGGTTTAGACTCCCAACACAGGTCAGCTCTAGCCCTCAGCCCAGAGGGTTGTACCGAAAATCTGTAACCACCCATGTTATTCCATTCTTGTAAATAAAATCGTGATTAGCTTCTTGTGACTTCGGACTCTTTGCTGAGATAATTCCCCCAAGCAGACCAGCACGCCAGATAGATAAGGGATCTCACCGAAACCCCCACTTGGGCGAAAGACCCTTATCATAATGGTAAGAAAATTTGGCATACTAGGTATTGTCTTATTCTTTGATCAGTGATTAGAATTTAAATCAGTTTTGAGATGAGTATGTTATCTCATTAAGACTGAGCGACACACATCAGCAACAAATTAATTAACTCCTCACAGCAAGAGCTGCTTATGTGCCCCAGCAGAAAACACCTCCTATTCAGCGAGAGACCCCACTGTACCAATTATTTTAACCATTTTCATAGTACTGAGCAAATATTAGCTTTTCTTACGAATGATGCTACCTTTAGTGGCAATCAGAAGAAGTATTTGAAGTGTTTTGATTGCAATTGCTACTCATTATGATTGACTTATACAGCGTTTGGCAAATCAAACACATTATGAGATCTTTTAACAGAGGTAAGTGTCTTTCACTCTTCATTGGGAATGGATACTATAATACTTCTTATGCACATTGATTGAATTAGATGTTTGGGTTTAAAGATTACTGGAGATTACATTTGCTTCAGCTGTCCAGTAAATTGGAAATAATATACACAATTTCAAGGACACACAAAGAGTCAAAATGCGGTTGAATAGTTAATAGTTTACTTTTAGGTATTATTACAGTGGCATGTTTCATAATGAAATATATTGTATAAACATAAATAATTATACATCGAAGATCAAATAGATTAGACCTTACTTAACTTACTAGTTTATAGCTTACTGAAATGTAACAAATTATTTTCCATAATCTAAAGTTGATAATGTTACCTAATCAAATATAAAGTGGTAAGTCATGCGTTTGCATCAACTATATATACATGTCAGTGTTATTACAACAATGAAATCACTGCTATGTCTGTTACGAAACACAGTGAGTTGGCAATTCACAAAAATTCTTAGACACAGACAGAAGTAATATCATATGCTATTACAGGTGAACCACACAATGGTAGTTCAAGCATTTTTGTTCAAACTATTGAAAGTGTCAAGTTGATTTGAACTTTCACTTGTCTATGCAATTAATACGAGCATTGTGTAAAACATTTGTATTGGATCTCTGTAATTTTCAAATCCGGTCTAATTATCATGTGTATTAATGAACTCAGCCTCTGTTGATCCCTCGTCAATAAAAGCTGGATAGTATATCAGTTACAGTATTGATACACATGCATATAATGATTCAGTCAGATTGCAGTAAAGAGATAACTGAACACCTCTTTCGACCTTGAAATAACAGCCTCTGGCAGAATGCACATGTAGTTACGTCCATGTTGAAAGATTTGTCCTGTGACAAGTGTAAAATAATCAGATGCGCTCTTGTATCATTGGGCAACTTGCTTTATGGAGTCATATCCCTCCCTGTAATGTTTATGCCCATCTTCAGAAATATTACAGGAGATTGAACTGTAAGTTTATAAAATACAATGAATAATTCAGTGTTGAGTCGCTTTGATAATTCTGTAATACGTGTACTACAGTATTGATATTCATTCGTATCAAGGTCAATTTATATTTTCATGTACAGCAAACCGTTATGTTTTACGAGGGGATGTCAATAAGTTTTGAGCCTTGAGCATTTTCCACACCCAGGTGGCACAGCCTATGGTATGACATTGAACCTTGGGGTGTAGATGATGTGATACATAAGTTTTGGTATCCTACTCTCAGAAGTTATTGAATAGCTCACATTGACAGAAACAGACCCCCCTCACGGCAGTGAAAATGAATAAAACTGAGTATAGAGCAGTAATTAAGTTTTTAGTTCTTGAAGGAAACTCGGCGAAGAACATTGAAGAAAGGCTTTCAGCAGTTTATGGGAAGTCTTCCCCTTCATCTGCTACCATCAAACGATGGGTCAATGAATTTAAGCATGGTAGAGAGAGTCTTGAAGATGACCCCCATCCAGGTCGCCCAACAACAAGCACTAGTCAGGAAAACATTGACAGAGTGCATAGACTTGCGCTGGAAAATTGTCGAATCACACTCCACATGTTAGAGGAGACCACAGGCATTTCACACGGATCCCTAGAGACAATTCTTCATGAACATCTCGTCATGTCTAAGGTGTGCACAGGATGGGTGCCAAGAATGCTTACAGATGAAATGAAGCAACAAGAATCCAGTGGATTTTCACTTTAGGCTAGTAACCTGTGATGAAACCTGGATCCACCACTATGATCCTGAGAGCAAACAAGAATCCATGGAATTGAAACATTTCACTTCTCCCAGGACCAAAAAGTTCAAAGCCTCCAGATCAGTGCAGAAGGTAATGGCGACAGTCTTCTGGGATAGCAAAGGCGTCATCCACATAGATTACTTACCAAAAGGAAGTACAACGAATGGGGAATATTACGCTAACTTGTTGAGGCAAGTGCGACAATCAATCAAGGAGAAGCGCCAGGGCAAGATCAGACGTGGTATTCCTCTACATCAAGACAATGCTCCAGTACACACCTCTCGCGTTGCAGCCGCTGCTGTCCAGGAATGCGTTTACAAAATCTTACCGTATCCCCCTACTCTCCAGACCTGGCACCAAGTGATTACCATCTGTACCCAAATCTCAAGAAACACTTGCGTGGTCGTAGATTTCAGGACGATAATGAGCTTATTGCTGCTACTGAGGCTAAATGGCGCATTCTACAGAGATGGCATCAGCGCCTGGCAGAAAAGATGGAACAAGTGTCTTGACTCACAAAGGGACTATGTTGAAAAATAAATGTGGTTCATATCAATATTTTGTGTTTTTCTATGCAAGGCTCAAAACTTATTGACATCCCCTTGTATGTACTAGTTGTGTAAATTGTATATGAAAATATATACTATCTCTCAATTAGTAGTTGGATTTCAATCACTCAATTTTACTTATCGAAAAACACTAAAATGTGTTTACGACCTCTGAGCCTAATAAACTTGCCAAAGTGTCTACTCCAATTTGTCTTATGTGTATATTTAATATCTCGTTACCAGTATGTATGTTCCATAACAATGTATTGTGTGTATTTATGTACTGTGTTACACAATAGCTCGACCTGACAAAGCCGAAACCTAGCATACTTACTGGTCTTCAATATAGCCAATAATCAATATCTATGCAAGCTACTGCGTGACCAAACAAGCTCTTCAGAAATTTCCTCCACTCCCTATCACCTGTCCTTTCCTCTGTGACAGGTATATCATGATACGATTGGTCAGAGATAACAAATGACCAGCTACTATTTTGAATAGTTGAGATGCCAAACATTTTATTTGGGAAATATTATGACGCCCTACAATACAACTCTTTGGTTTATGTCTTTACAAGGAATATGCAGTATACATTTTTTATGTGTATGTTCATATGATCACATATGTTTTCTGCATTAAATCTATATGCAACAAAGTGCCAAGCTATAAAAGTGCTATATGTTAGTCACAGCCTATGTACCCTCCTTAAAATAATCCATAAAGAAAAGACATTTGCTTGTAATTATGATAGTCACAATTACTTTGTACCCATTCCAGATTCACAAAATCAATTTCAATAAGCAGCTACTTAATCTATAAGTATAAATATTCCTTTTATATATACTTTTGGCATTGTCTGAAGTGTATATTGGGCAAAAACAATTTTAAAGTTTTAAGTACTACAGAACAGCTTTGTCAGCATTTATAACAAGTACATGTGAACTATTTTCACTAGAGTTGTGACAATTAATCAATATGCAAGATATCGCGATTCAAGAGCTGCACGATACGATACAGCGATACGATTGTCATGTATTGATTCAACACGATACTTACATCCGTAGCAGTCTACCAAAAGTCTCCCCTTCTATTTAGATTTTCATGGAAAATATTGCCATGGACATGCTCCGGCTGAGGGAATTTTCACCAATTTATTTTGTTATCTGTGCAAATAAGCCAGTTGTACCAATGTTGATCCCTGCTGTTCCATTTTTTTTGGAAACACTACTTTACTGACACATGTTAAACATTTTTAATAAAATGTCTTTCATGATGATGTGGGTTTTTTTCTTGGGAGAAGAATACCTTCTCTGAAATGATATAACAGCACATTATTTCCAGTACCTTTATTTTTCTGTATACAAGGACAAAATATCGTGATACGTATCGTATTGTATGTATCGGACTACCAGTATCGTGATACGTACCGTATCGTGGCATGGGCATATCGTCACAACTCTAATTTTCACACAAAGTAATCGTCTTTTTATTTATACACATGTAATTCATATCAGTTCTCACTTACAAACCTTTGGGTGTGCTTTGTGTGAAGTCCTGTGGTCATAATATCCATGGAAAGTTTCAAACATCTGAGCTATCTTGGTGCCTCTGTCTCTCAGCTTGTGATATACATAACAAATAACAATAAGTACATTTGTAATGTGCCAAATCCAGACACAAAAAGTGTATGCTCATAGCGCTACGAGTGAGATACAGACATCACCACGTTAAAAGATTGCAACTAGAAAGATTAAAGTCTATAGAACTGGGTGAAGAGAAATGTCTTGAGACTGTCTTTAAACATTTGGAGAGTTGGGATTCCTTTAAGATGATCTGGGAGTTTGTTCCAGAGAGTGGTAGCATTGTAAGTAAAAGATCTCTGACCAAATCGTTTCAGACGTCAGGTTGGAACAGAGAATAAATGTTGTTGGGCAGATTGGAGGACTCTAGATGGATGGTAGACTGGTGTGAGTTCTGACAGGTACGAAGGTGCTGACTGGTAATAACACTGATAGGCCAATGAAAGCACTTTATACTGAACACGTGCTTCAACAGGTAGCCAGTGCAGTTTCATCAGTAAGGGTGTGACGTGCACAGATTTCTTTGATCATGTAACTAACCTTGCGGCAGAATTCTGAATGTGCTGAAGCCTGGACAGTAGTCCAACTTGGATAGCACTAAACTTCCGACAAGCATGTGAGCAGTAGCAGTAGACAACAGGTGCCAGATGCTGCCGATGTTCTTGAGATGATAGTGACAAACATTGCAGGTCATAGTGATCCATCTACAGGTTGTTGTCCAGGATAACTCTGGCATTTCTAACACTATCATTGAGAAGAACATGGGAATGTCCATAATTAACAGAGGAGACATTTGCCTTGTTTCGCTTATCACGTGTACCAATCAATATGGCTTCTGTCTCGTCTGTGTTTAATTTGAACATATTTGTGTTCATCCAACTCTGAATGTTGCTGGTGCAGATACCCATATGAGAGACAGCAGTCTGAGCATTCTGAGGCTGGAAGGAATCAAGCAACTGAGTGTCATCAGCATAGAAATGGTGACGAAAGAGTCTTGCTAGAGGAAACGCCCTGGATAACAACAGATTGAAACTTGTCAGTGAGGTAAAATGTGAACCAGTCTAAAGCAACTCTGTTGATGCCAATAGAGTTCTTAAAGTTGCTAGGAGTCTCTCATGATCAATTGAGTCAAAGACAGAGGACAAGTCCAACAACACCAGTAGGCCGACATTACCAGTCGCACGTTGTAAGTGCCTCACTGGAAACTCTCAGAAGTGCTGTTTCAGTACTGTAGCCTGGTCGATACACCAACTGAAACTTGTCAAGAAGGGAATATCTTGAAAGGTGTGAAGAAAGCCTCAGCTTCACAGCCCTCTCAATGAATTTTGACAGAAATGTCAGGTTAGAAACAGGACGATAATTCTTTCATTCTGAGTCATTCAATCCTTGTTTCTTTATAAGCGGACATACAACTGCCTCTTTAAGAACCTTGAGAACTGTTGCAGAATGGAGACTCTGGTTAAAAATCCTGGTGATGTGACTGGAAGAAGTAAGTCCAAGTAGGTCAACAGGATCTTTGTTGGAATAGGATCAAGGCTGCACGTAGTTGGCTTGCTGGAGAGCACATCTTGTTCAGAGAATGACTCAAATATGTCCAGTTTTTCTCCCACAAACTGAGCAGGTACATGATCAGTGTCAAAGTTATTCACTGAAAAAGTTTCTTGAAAATTTTGACATATCTTTCAACCTTATCCATGAAAAAGTGTTGAGATGTGATACACCACAAAGCTTCATGAATAGATTTAAACCCAATAGTCTGTAGTTTCATCTCAAACCAAAATCAGCTGAAGGATAACTGTCTGGTAACTTGTCGAAAACAACATTTGATGAGGCCATGAGTTTATCAAAAGCATTGTTCTTCACACTCAATGTGGAACTTGAAGTACTGATTTCCAACACAAAGACTGTTAGATAAATCAGTTTGAAGGCTTTGAGAACTGATACCAGCATCTTAGAGTCCAACAAACTGCCTTACGCAGTTGAAGTCTTGCTCCCGTATATCGTATTGATAAGAACAATGTCGTGTAGTCCCTGAGTATCCAGCACTTTTTCTACAAGGTCCCCTACTGTTTTATTAATGTCTAATAGGGCGTTCATGTGTTTTGTTGACTTTACATCTGTTCCATTAAAGTACGCCAACGTGCACCAAAGAATCACAACAAATCGTCTCGTGCAGTTCACGCCTGGCGATTTAGCAGCCATTTTCTTCAAAAGCAAATTGTCTATACACGCAATGTCATGTATACTGTGGTACAAAATACACTACTGGATAATTTCCATGCCCACTTTGCAAGACGCGCTGTGATTAGTAGATTCTTTTAAACTGGTTACAGGTGTATGCTGTGTCTTATTTAAAAAATGTGAATGATTTTCTTTTGTATGAATCAATTTACAGTAAACCAATTTTTAATTGTTGATGTTTAGAGAATCTCACCCAGGTGTCTACTGATATCAATTATATCAACACAAGTTGATAAAGTTACAAATATCTACAATATCTTTACTTTTATCAACGAGTGTTGTCACTAGACAAGAGGGTGAGATTCTATCACCAAAAATCATTCTTCATTAATTTTCAGTGAACAAACATTGTTCAATGCCCTGACAATAGCAAATACAAAATCTACTTCCAAAACAAAATCTCCTAGGAGATGTCGGCTGACCTCACACAAGATATCTCCTGTGGAACACTGTTTTTGATGATACATTTATATTTTGCAACAGTATTACTGACTGGTACCTTGATACAAACTATTCTGCCTGTTTCTCACGCCATAAATGTTTTTAAAAATCCTTGGGTATTATCTACACCATTATCAAATAGATGAATAATAGTAATAGAAAAAAAATGGTACAATGATTTAACATTAAAGAAAACCATTTTCATATTTAACATATAATATGTTAAGAAATTACAAAATACTTCCAAGTATATATGGGGCAGTGAGGTAGCCGAGTGGATAAAGAGTTTGCTGGTCTTGCTGAAGACCCAGGTTTGATTCAACACATGGGTACAATTTCTGATGCCCATTTCTAGTGTCGACCGCCATGATACCCTAATGTTTTGCTGGAAGTTGCTAAAAGCGGTATAAGACCATGCCTGCTCACTCACTCACTCCCAGTATGTGTATGCAAGAGCTGACACAAAAGAAACAATTACATGTATCTTTTTGCTGAATTCGACATGCAGGTCCATAAATAACTCTCGAAGCTGTCGCCTTACCTTGTGCATTTTTATTTCCTTAAACAAGATATTTGCCAATATTTTTGGACCTATCAACGTGTAAATCCTTAGTCCTTTTATTTTTCCTTGTTTCTAACAACTATGCAGATGCCTATGTACATTACCAATTAATATTGATATTAATGTATCACAGTATATATCCATTTGGATGAAATATGTTTTACAGTATGGATTATCCGCTGCAGTGGATATCTGGAACAGTGCAAGGCATTCAGCAGTAGGTATTTATATTTATAATATAACAATATGTCCTGCAGTAGATTTGTGGTACTGAGTCAATAGGTTCAGTTTTATGTCGCACTCACCAATATTCAAGTTTTTTGACGGCGGTCTGCAAATATTCGAGTCTAGACAAGACAGTCAAGTGATCAACATCGTGAGCACTAATATCCACAACTGAAATAAGATGACATGTAAATATCTGGGAATATAAACTTTAGGATTCTCTGAAACACAGGAGACAAATGGTATAGACCTCACACCATCATTCACAGTTTATGTGACTACTATTGCTTCAGTTTACCAAGACTGGTCCCCTGTTAACCAAGTTAGCAGGCCAGACCATCCGATCCCATTAGCTGCCTCTTGTGATGAGCATGGACTACTGAAGATCAATTCAGGTATCTGGTACAGTACAAAGGTGTCTGGTACAGCAAATGGGTGTTCATTAAAGTATGAACGTATCCAAAATGACAGTTTTCTGGTATAGTACAATCCCCATTATCGTATCCACTACAATACAAAACTGTTACAGTACAATGCTAACCGCTACAGACTGTTACAGTACAACGCTAACCGCTACAGACTGTTACAGTACAATGCTAACCACTACAGACTGTTACAGTACAATGCTAACCGCTATAGACTGTTACAATACAATGCTAACTGCTACAGACTGTTACAGTACAATGCTAACTGCTACAGAAGGAACCTGTTTTGTATAGTAAAACAAAAACAAGTGTATCCATTATGGTTGACATCTGTTACAGTATATGACATCCAACAGAGTAGATATCCGTTACAGTATAAAGGTATTCACTACAATACACTGTTGTTGGTATCCGGTACAGTATCCACTACAGTTGATATCTGATACATTACAAGATCAGTACATCCACTGCAACTGTTAGCTGGTACAAGTGTATTAACTTCATAATGTGCCTTGTACAATACAACAGTATCAGCGACAGATGTATCTGGAACAGTGTAAGGACTTTCACTACAGTGTGTATGATAATATATGGCATTTTGTAAAATTAAAGAGATCTACTGTACTGATATCGTGTACAGTACAATCATATCCATGGTGGCAGGTATACTTACAGTATAAGGGTATCCATTTCAGTAAGTACTTTGTACATAAAAGTACTAAGATATCCACTAAAGCAGGTATCTGATATGGTACGAGGGTATCCACTGCAATAGGTATCTAACATAATGCAAGGGTTTCTCTTTAAAAGGTACCTGGTACAGTAAAAAGTTACAGTTAGGTACAATACAAATGTATGCCATGCAGAGGTATTTTGTACAGTACAAGGATGTTCACTTTAGAAGGCAACTGGCACTGAAACGGTGTCTGCTAACACTATATGTTTATGTATATGTGGGTATCCACCACAGCATTGTGCCTCCATGGCAAAATTAGAAAGGGTGTGTAGTAAAGTGCATGGTTACCAATGGTTTCATCTCATCCCTGAATTTAGCCCTGAATGACCATTTAACCAAAACATTACTGATATTGATGTTTAATGTACTTAATACTATATCTCTGCTGTTCCCATAAGCTTTCCACCTGTAGGATATTCCATCTGTTGGAGTCATTTCACCTGGATGATAGTCCACCTGTATGAGTGTCATGCCACCTGTGTCTGTGTTGTCACACCTGTATGACTTGTCATTCCACCTGTATGGGTGTCATGCCACCTGTGTCTGTGTTGTCACACCTGTATGACTTGTCATTCCACCTGTATGAGTGTCATGCCACCTGTGTCTGTGTTGTCACACCTGTATGACTTGTCATTCCACCTGTATGGGTGTCATGCCACCAGTGTCTGTGTTGTCACACCTGTATGACGTGTCATTCCACCTGTATGGGTGTCATGCCACCTGTGTCTGTGTTGTCACACCTGTATGACTTGTCATTCCACCTGTATGAGTGTCATGCCACCTGTGTCTGTGTTGTCACACCTGTATGACTTGTCATTCCACCTGTATGGGTGTCATGCCACCTGTGTCTGTGTTGTCACACCTGTATGACTTGTCATTCCACCTGTATGGGTGTCATGCCACCTGTGTCTGTGTTGTCACACCTGTATGACTTGTCATTCCACCTGTATGGGTGTCATGCCACCTGTGTCTGTGTTGTCACACCTGTATGACTTGTCATTCCACCTGTATGGGTGTCATGCCACCTGTGTCTGTGTTGTCACACCTGTATGACTTGTCATTCCACCTGTATGAGTGTCATGACACCTGTGTCTGTGTTGTCACACCTGTATGACTTGTCATTCCACCTGTATGGGTGTTATCACACTTGCACTGCATTAGTGTATTCTGTTAAAATTATGTCATATTGCATCAATGTATTGTGTAACATAGACAGGTAGAAATGCATAGAAGAGAAATCTGTTGGGAAAATGTTGCATTTTCAAACATGTATAACTCGTCCAGAAATATACATCAGTGCATGAAATTGTACACCAGTTTAGAAGAAAGTAATGTCTATACCACCAAGTGGGTACTTTTAGATAACGGAGACACTGAGCGCGATGGTGACGACATAGCATGACACCAACGTTGAGTTTCTTGGCTCTCAGACCAATCTCTTTCAACCTGTTCTGTACCACCCTGGGCCCGGTTGTTCAATACGGTTATTTGAACACTCGGTTAACTCTTAACTGAGTGTTAAATCCTTAACGCGCCGTTAGCTAACCGAACGTTAAAAGAGTGTTGCACAATCCATGTTTAACACCGCCGTTTGCTAACGTCATGGTTATCTTTAACGTCGTGGTTATAGGCATGTTTAAAGTTCTATCCATCCCGTAATGCAATAGTTTGTTTACTTCCGTCAATGTCAACAATGGAGGCACCGAAAAAGAAATCACCGTCTGAAAACCTAAAACCAATAAAGAAAAAAAGTAGGAATTTCTTGGTGGAGGATCACACTCTTTGAAAAAATAAGTTTTGACAGTACTAGTCATATTATGGATGTAGTTTCTGTAGTTTCACAATTTATAAGAAAAGATGACAATATACTACATGAGAAGTAGGTAATAGTGATTTGGATGACCCTGTCCGATATATAAGTTAGTTCTCAGACTCCCATATTCTTCTGTTTGTGTAGATGTATTTTGACTAATTTTGCATCACTATTAACAGGGCAAGAGCTGCATCTTCTAATGTCATGGAATTGCTTAAAATAATACCACAGTCTAGTTGCCTTCAAGACATGTTTTGTCCACTGGGTTTTTTTAGCTCTGAAAATCCGAAAATTGCCTTGTATCTCACCCAATTTCTATTATAAACTGTCTCGGTTTCCAAGTCAGATTGCAACATTTAGACAAAACATAAACTGATTGATTTTACCATTGCATTGTGTCCAGAATATATCAACAATAATAACAATGCACCAAATTTACATCATAATACTAAATGATAATCTGAATAATAACAGGGCAATTGAGTGTACTCTTGTTCAACCGACCTTCATCTCAAAGAAGTTACCTGATATGTGCAACAATGTTAATGGATGACATTTTTAAGTACCGATGACCGGTTTCTTACAAAATGTAGACTTCAGTGACAAAGGGTAAAATCTTCCTTTCATTCGGGGATCATTTGTACACAAGTTTGACGTATGTAATCAGAATCATTCGGACTACCTGGCTAATGTGATATGTCTTTATCGGTTTCATTGTAAGTATGAGAAGACAGAAATGCTGATAATTACCGTTGTCGTTTTGCATGATTTTGCATCAGTCACGGCGTCATGCTGCACGGAAACTTTGACAATTTCATATGAATTATCAAATTATTGCATTGTATCTATTTTTGATTTCCACCTACTATAATCTTCTTATGCATAATCTAAAGCCTATACAGGCAACGAATAGATGGCTGGATGTTGGAAAATTTACGAAAATGCAATGAACTGTAAAATCAGAATTTTTCTTTGTTTACATTTGAAACCAGCGTAGTCTTTCAAGCACAGCGTTCGTTTTTACACCCAATATCTTTCGTTCCATTTTATCTAGACAGTTGGTATTGGTGACAAAGACCTTTTGTAATTTGATTCTAAAATATATGGGGAATTCAGTTATCTGTTTGTTGCAGCCGAATATGATAGATGTATATACGTGACGTAATTGGCATCTCAATGCCAGCCTCCGCGAAAATGTCATTTCATAAACACGATCTAACATGGCGGAAAGCGCTCTCTGGCGTTCATTAAGTGTATTTTCAAAAACAAACCAACCGATTCTGGGTTCACCTGAAACATTTCAGGATTATCGTTAGTGATTTCATGAAAACCTAACATAAGTGATCATTTATATGCCATATTTAAAATTCAATACTCTCAGTAATAATCTGATTTTCACATTTCAAAACACACAGCAAATAAAGCTGTGAATAACAATTTCGTATTACATCAAAAAATGGCAACAATTACAATGAAGTCTATTTTGGAAAACTTATTTTTAGCACTTTAACTTTGAGTATCAAGAAACGTGGGAATTCCGCAGAATTCAAAACTATGAAGTATATTTGTGTGCATGATACTTTTAGAATTTTATTTATTTTATACTTCAAAATGAGGGTTGTGTGTGTGTGTGTGCATGTGTGTGTGTAAGTGTGACCCATATTTTCGTAGCTCTCTCAGCGTTAAGAAGTGAATGACTCAGTGAATGTCAGTGAATGTTAATGTATGGTGAAGATCGTCTCTTAATGTGTCCCAGTAGTATAGGGAATAGGGGTTTGGGGCCACCCCCAATATAAGCCATATAATCCCCAATGACGCAAATCTAGACCCTCTTTTTCACAAACTCTGAAAATACAGACACTTTCCGTCTACTTCCACATGAGGTGTCTACTTTCACATAAGGAGACTTTGGGGTCTAAAAAATCATTTAACTTCAATGGCTTATGTGGGGGTGGCCCCAACCCCTCTATTTCCTATACTACTCTACGGATTTCATTCTTTATAAACAGGGTGTGTGTGTGTGTGTGGGGGGTCCCCAATCTTCTACATCTTTGAGTAATTCATCTAAAATTTCTTTCTCCGCACTTTTTTCTACAATCATGCTTTGTAACTTCACTCCCCATTTACAAAGAACTCACATCGACTACACCCGAACATTTTGTTCCTTAGATCAGGAGTCTATGAATGTTATTCTGATCCGGCTCTTTATTATTTCCCATTAATGAGTGATATCCGACTATTCTATTCTTTACAATGACCCGTTTACTCGTATCATAAAATCTCACATAATCAGCAAATTGAGATAAATTGGGTAGCTCTTGTATTTTCACCCTAAGGATTGGATTTTCTAACACAGACCCACTTTTCAGAGTAGTCTGAATTTGTGTAAACAGTGGTAGATTATAAATCTCAATTCCATTTTGTGGTGAGCACTTTAATGCTATTTCTTCCTTGACTGCTCAATGACACAGCTTTAAATAATAGGGATTCTCGGTTATCTTGTGTATATTTCTTGATTGAAATCGACAGCCCATAAGGGCGGTTAGCTTTAGTCATAATTCTGTTCGCTTGAACTTCATCTGTGAATCGGAGCTTCAGCAGTCTCTTCTTAAAACATATTTCACATAACTCACTTCCATCGCTGTCAATGCATTTTTATCCCAATCAAACGTTATCAAATCCGGGAAAGTCTTATTCTCGATTGCTGTTTCACAAGCAGTAATAAAATCATTTACGTGGGTCGTCATGGTATACCCATAACATAATTACAGTTTAAATATACTGCAGGGAAGTGGGGGTACCCAACAATATATCAATCTAAAATACTGACTTCAGCGAAACAGTTTAATGTGTATCTTCTATTATGCCGTTGGTTTTCGTAATAAATGCCTGTTGGGCCAATTGTATCCCTTGTTCTATATATTTTTTTTCTCGTCCTTGCTTACAGAAGATTTTTTATGAACCTTTGATCGAATCTCTTCTTTCATTTTGTTGTATTTTTCTAGTTCACCTAGGATCAAACAAAACTCCTCTTCTGAGATTTTGTTATCATTGAGTGCGGTGGAAATATGGTCTTCTATTGTGTTTAACTTGCATCAGCAAGAATTCTAATTTCATCCTGTTTCTTTGCTTTACGCTTCAATTTGCAGGATACTAATTTAAACGCTGACCCAGTTGTTCCTATCACTATAGCTGCTAATTCAAGTCCTAACACCACTGGTGTGGCCACGACAGTTGTCAACAACCCAACTCCTACTGCTCCTAATCCCATGCTAGCTGCCATTAGGGTGGCATCAGCACCATCCATGTAGTTTAAAGCTCTATTGCAATAATTATGTAGTGATGCCTGAATATCATGCTCTTGTTCCAGTTGATGTTTTATTTAACATATCTGTTTCAGTCAAATCTCTGTGAGATATACGTCTTTAATTAGTGGTGTATGTCGATTTCTACCATAATTTGAATGCGAAAACAAAATCACGTAGGTATACTGTGAATGACTAAACTGGCATTCAAGATTACTGGCGGTAGCATGTTGCCAGTGTGACCTGGTATTCATAACACTTGTATAGAAATATCTTTTAAAGGATTAAAGGACGTTAGGAGGATACCATACCGTTGTTGGAAACATAATCATTTTGGTTAAAAACGATATAAGGGTTGGTTTGTGTTATTTTACTTAACCATTCAAGTTCTGTAAAGTCTGCTAGTGGCATTCGTTTGTATACGTTATCTTTAACGTATAAGAGGTACGGGGTGGCTTCCTCACCAGGTAAATTGAATCGCTTTGTGTCTCCTAGATCACAGAGTGTTACATTGGAGCTTACCATCATTTATAAAACTGTTAGAAAATAGTTTCCAATTGTTTTTCTGATAATGTCTCAGACGTGAACTTTAAACCAATAAAACTTATGTGTTCGGATAGAAAAATCTTGGTTAGAGATAAAGTGTCTTCCACTATCACTGTGACACCTTGCAAACTCGTGTGTGAATCACCTCCCACTCGCACGTAAATTGGGCAAACGGGACCCTGATGTTTTTTAACCTACCAGAGTTTGATTCCTTTCACAATCTCAATATCGCCCTGCGATGGCTCACCTAGATAGACCTGAATGACCAGCATGGAATTCTCCGGGAGGCTTTTCAACCACACCGTTTACACGACAGCATGTGTGTTGCTCTACTCGAGACTGGTGTGATGATTACACTGCGTCTTCGTGATAGGACGTAAGCCACGAGCAGGATTCCTTTGTTTACGACTTTGTTTAGGTAGTAGTCTTTGTTTTCAATGAAAAAGTATGGGGAACTTAGTGTTATGATGAGAAGCCAGTTGATTTGAGATGGTAGCATCATCCACCTGTTGTGAGTATTAGATAGTATGGTTTATTTTGATCAACATTTGTTGTTCTGTCAAAATCTTCTAAATAAAAAATTTACCACCGAACGATGGGTATATTCTCCATTCATCCGCATCATTGCGAACTATATCATATCATGTGTTGCTGACAGATCTTGATGTACTGTAAATAATGAAATTAATGCGTCATGAATTTAATGCGAGTCCAAAGGTCTTGTCTAAAATGCGTCATGAAATTAATGCGAGCTCAGGAAGCTGTGTTGATCAGAAAATGCGACACCCTGATTCTTTGTTGTTCATTTTCTTTTCATTTCTTATTACCACACACTAGTTACCTGAATTGAACTTGTTAAGCATTGAATGGAATGGAGCTGATGATGTTTTGATTACGCTGACATGTTTGATCACGTGATTGCTTGCTACTACTTGTCTTATGACAACAATTGATGGTGAATTCAAGGTGGCCATGAAGAACCAATTTATTAATTGGTATGCCAACAAAGTGTCAGACAATTTCACAGGTTCCAAAAAGGACTTGTGGATTTACGAATAAATGTGATGAAGCCTCTACATGCCAAATGGATGGAGGCCGCGATTGCAAAGGTGAGCAAAGATCGCTAAACGATCCTGCGTGGCTGGAGAATGTCCGGTCTGGCTGATGTGCCTCAATGACTTTGAACAATTGACAGTGATTATTGTAACCAGTGATAACTGACTTGCGATACCCGTAATGAGGAAGTGACCTGTGTTGTCTGGTGTAGTGTCAACACTTCTGCTTAGTGACAAAATTTGCTGATGAATAATTTCAATAGGTATTAAGTAGTGTCAATGAAAGGAAGAGCTTTCCGTTTATTCAAAAGTACACCCCCAGACTGAAATGTGTCATTTTAATAATGCGACACATGTACAGACGCATTTTTCGCATTAATAAAATGTTCGCATTAATTTCATGATTTACAGTATCTAGGTTAAAAGTATTACCAGATTCACCGATGACGGGAACTTCAACGTGTCTGTAAAGCGTACATTTTGCCATCTATTCCTGTGTCATTAAACCCTCTAGTATCACCTAGGTCTGACAAACTTGTTTTAATGCATCTTTTTACTAGCATTCCTGGCCCTTGATTACTAGCCATTTTGTATATGTAGTGTTACGCTTAGGTATCCTATATTTATAGTATTATCTTTTTATATCTAAACTTGATATTTTTAATTCAGAAATTTGACCATTTATTAATTTTTTATACTGTCTCTGTGTGGCCCTCATTGTATTTTTCTGTTTTAATTGGGACAGTCCTCAACAACATGGATGGATGTTCATTTTGTATATTATCAAGTTCAAAATTTTAGTCTTTGAAAATTTCATCATTGAGAGTGCACACACTGTAGTAACCATCTGTTATTTTTTGTAGAAATCCGTTGACAAACAACTTATTATTATTATGAGTAAATTCGTTTTCACATTTCATGTACACTACCAGATCAGGCATATACTCAAAGAGATCAGCACCCCGCTTCCACAGGACAAGGCGTGGAATATAACAAACAACCCATATGATAGAAGTGCTTATGAAAGTATTTGCAATGATTTCGGCATTGACCCGAAGACGGATTGGCGTTTGCCCAGTCCAAATCACGGTTTGGGTATTCCATACGATGGTGTGAGATTAGTGAAAGAGGTGATGATTTACTGAAATGAGATTTACTTCAGCAGGGTTTTGCTCTGTTGGGCAATGAATGGAGAGATGATCTTACAAATTTTAAAGGCGGTGTTGCTTTCACCGTCCAAAAAGTGGAGCAGCCCCCCAGTTCGGAAGATGATTGGAAAAAATTTATGCTGGATATATCGGAAGGATACACTTGCACCCCTATTAGATGTTTAAACGATTCGATTAGAACGTACATGAGGGCTATTCTTGGTGCTAAATCGCAGACGCGCTCCAGCATCATAGGTAATGAAACCGCTTACAACGCGCAGAAACAGGGCGTGGCTAATATTGAGGATGCAATAGCATCACCAGTAGATCTACCTAGTGCTATAACACAATACCAGGACAGGTTACAATATGCCAGGTCAAAAGCCAACTACGTCTTCGGTGTGGGATTGTACATGGCTCCGAGCGACATGCACCTGAGAATTAAAATATAATAGGATACAACAATGGAATAACCACCGCCACATCAGACCGAAATTGGGTGTTAATGCCCATGTCAACGTCTCCCACATACTACCATTTACTGGTGAAACGGGTATAGTGGTATCACCACCAGACCCAAGGGTTAAACCAACACACCCACAACCACAACCACCACATTTGCAGGGATTTAATCAACAGTAAATCAATTGTAAAACAGCGTTAGTTGTCGGAGGTGTCGTGGTCTGTTTGTGTCTCATTTTGCTAAAAATTCCATAGTCGCAACGTACACCTGACCAGTCACGGCGATGATGAATGCCCACAGATTTTGGCCAAGCCATGTGACAGTTTTACCCAGTGTGCTGAGCAGCCACAATACAATACTTCCTATGATACTGGGCAGGGCTTCTGCGGCCTTACCCACAAGTTTAGCCAGGGCCTCCCCGAGTGATTTCAGATGTTTTTTATTCAGTCTCTGACGTTACCATTTGGTGTGGGGGAACCCCACTGGGGGAGCCCCCCACTGATACAATAGTTGATACGATGAAGCCCAATGCCGTCAGAACACTGACGCTGGCTATGGTGATGCCTTGCTCTTGGAACAATATTCGGATCCTGTCATCCAACATGGTTTCCTTGTTCAGTATTATAACAATTGTTTCCCGAATGTAGCTCAACTGGGATCGAAGCTGTTCACGATTTGAGGAAGCAGATTCCAATCGTGTATGTCTCTTGTCTTCTAAATTGCATTGTCGTTCCGTCTGATGATGCTTAATATCATTGTCTTCCGTTTTGTTGAGTTTGTTTTTTTCACTAGCAATGTCCAGTTTGTTAAGTTTCCCATGCTGTTCACGAGTTCTCTGTGTATGTGTTCTAAAGCTTCATCTAGGGCGTACAGTTTCCTCATTGGAAATTTAAACCCCGGCAACGGTTTGTCCCAGTACATGCCCAACAGTTTTTCGATGCTGTCCGACGCTTCTGTAGCACGCTGTGTTATATCACCACTACTATTCAGTTAGGATTTGGTAGTTTGCAGATCTTGAACGACCTTCGGGGAAACCTCATTTTAGGTTTAGCACCACTAAAATCCTGCATGTTTAGGTTTTCACGGATAAAAGTAGCACCATGGCGGCTGGCTAGAGTTGACAAGGCGAGTGGTTTTCTAGTTAATGCCTGTTAATGATGTCAACCTCCGGGTTATCCTTAAGACATAGAATGCCCTTATCATCTATGGTAAACTTTGACTAGGCTTGACCCTGAGACTCAACATAGTTTCTTTTGCTTCTTAATCAATCGTAATAATCGTCTACTGTTGTTTTCAAAAGTTGGTTGCTCAATGATGAACTAGTAAATGAAGTATCTTTATCGTAATCAACATCAGGTGAGACAGTAGTTCCAAAATCATCCATCTGGATATTGTCCATAATTTTTAAATCATGTTATATTAAATATCAATATATATAATCTCATAAGATAGAAAACAATATCCTTTTCGAAGACTAAGAGAACCACTAGGTGTCAAAGCCGTGCGTCAGTTGGTTACTATTACAAACAACCCCAGCAAGATAGACCAGAACCAAGTACTGTTGGTTAGATTCCCAAACTCAGGTGAGAACGATGTCATAGTACCAGGTACAGCAAGATTGGCGTTTAACATCAATGAATAATGTGGGCCGTGCTATAGTCAAGAAAAATTAGCGGCAACGACATGCTTTGCATAAACGACAGCGATGTATATTATTGTAACACAGATCTATGGAAAAGTGAGGAAGAACGTTGCTAACTGGGCATGAACTGTATTACCGAGCGCATTGGGCAACAGGCTGGAATATGAACTCACGTTCAATGATTACAAAGTCGTTCAAAGTCAAAGTTGTTTGTACGTCGAACGGTGATGAGGGTAGTTACGAGATCGACAACATCTCATTGGAGTTCGACATGGTGACTAGTTCGGATCTTGCCAGGCAGATTCGAAATCAGTACTCTGGCAAAAAGACCTTCCTGTACGATAGGATACTGCGTTCATCCTGGACGACTGCAGCGCTAATAGAGAGATAACAAAAATGAGAGACATGCAGTAGTATAGGGAATGGGGGTTCTGGACCACTTTCAAGAAATGTCTCTACAACGCCTTATTTACTAAATAAGACGTTGGTGCGCCCCTTAGCTATTGCTACTATTACCCCTACTACAAAAAAGTTGGCGGTAATTACTGTGCCTTGGTAGGAGGTAACACTGTGCCGTACGGTACGATTAATAATTCTTCTCTTACAAACCCCCTACCCGGCCCACCCCTCAAGTAGTACAAGTTAGGTTCGTCGGCTTTCATATCCACTTTATCTATGTTGTAAGTTTTGACTGACCATATAGGATCGGTGGCTCGCTTACGGCTATCACCCTCGTGTTCCCCCGGCTGGTATAGATACCTCACTAGGGCCCTATCTGGTATCTGTTTCTCCTTCCCACGCAATGGAGCGGCCGACTCTGCAACTATTGATTTTAGTTTGATAGCGTCTGCCGGTTTCTTACCGGTGAGACGGGTGACTTCATGGTTGATTGCCGACACCACCTTGGGTAACCTCGTGACCCATTCAGTCGATCGTTTTCCAGGGGTGACCATCTCCCTAGCATACTGATAGCCGAACAAGCGCTCAGCCAAAGTCCTATTAAATCTCTCAACTATGGCTTGGCTGTGATGGGCTCCGGCCGTGCCACGCCTGACCTTTGTATCGTGTTTGGCTAGCAGTTGTGACACGGCACCCATGAACTCCCGTCCGGGGTCAACTTGCAGCTCTGTTGGCCACGTTAGTGGGCTGCGTTTGTATATGCGTTCAAATCCTCTGGCTACCTGGGCCGAATCTTTCGTGGTCAAGGGTTCGGCTTCCTTGTAACGACTGGCTACATCCACTACGGTTAAGGCATACTTGTACCTCTTATCGTGGGGTAGGAACAGTAGGTCTGCCTGGTGAATGCTATTAGGTACGTTAATACCGAACCTCCTTCTAGGCACGTAGCGTGGTGCCGGTAAATAGATCTGCCACAGGGCTTGTTTTTCAAGCCACGCTTTGGCTTCCTCCGGGGGTACTCGCGCTAGTTTAGCTAGCTTATCTACTGCGCTAGCTCCTTTCCAGTACCCACGCGGGCTGTAGTAAATAGCCTCAAATTTTTTCATGTCCATACGCGTATGTGTTTATCCCATCAATAGCTATCCAACGTTTCGTGTCCATAGGCGACAGGGACGTCTTGTTTATAGTCAGTCCGTATATCTTATGTCCATCACTTCTAAGTGTGTTCATTTTATGCCTAAAGGTACGGGTCTTGAACAGGGCTTCCTTGAATCTGGCGTGTTTGATGTGTTGTTTCACCACATACTTCTTAACCCCCTTAGCCTTCCGGATCTCACTATTGTCGGCTTTCAGTATGGAGTACATCTTAGGTCTCAAACCTATGTACTCGGCTACGGGGTGCCAGCACACTCGTCCTTCATCTTACCTAGGACCTTTTTATTTACCGTACTGTGTAGGGTATGGGTCTTAGGGTAGTCGCTGGTGTCGTATAAATCGAGGTGTTTTTTCATGTCCTCGTACACGTCCTCGGTTCGAATCTCCATCAGCAGGGAATCCGTGTCAGTGTACAGTACTTCACACCTGTCGCCGTACTGTTTCTTGAGCTCGTTGTAGTAAAAGTCGTACATCAGGTGTTTGGATAAATCGAGGATGCTCATCCCCACGTAAACAGGCCGGTTGAATTTTATGTGGCTTTTCTTCATGTGTATGGCAACCAGGTTGTCTGTAAATATTTTATTACGGTTGAATGCCGGACTGGCTATCAATTTCCTGAGCTTGTCTTCCTCACTAGATCTAACCAGTTTCACGGTTACGCGTTTCCTCAGGTTCTCCATAGTCTTACCAAACACCGAGTTGTTCATGAGCTTGTAGAGATTTTTCTCAAAATCACTGGTGGCTTTTTTTCGTAGGTCTGTGTTCATTCTGATGTAGGGCTCCATCCATGGGCTCTGGTCGAACATGAGCACCCTGTGTATTTTGGTCAGCCTCATACCCAACGACAGGTACAGCTGTAGGTTGCGATAGTGAACGATGTACTTGGTCTTATTCATTAAGTTAGGAACGAGTTTTTCAACGTCTGTCACACGACCACCTGACAAGTTATGTTGGTACTCAGACATCCAGTCTGTGTTAACCCTCATACGTTCGGGTGCAAGGGGATAGCTGTTGTGCGATGTGTGTAATTCCTTGGGATACTCTAAGTCAACTTCGAGGATATACCCTTTGTTCGAATCTGGTGCAACCTCCATAACATCAACGTGGGGTACCCATTCGAATCCCCCTGTAGGTAGATACTGACTCATGGCCCAGCCGTACAGGTTGTTTGCGTCGAGGTATAGAATGTGATTGGTTGGTTTGTTAGGATCGTAACCTTTCACGTATTGATTATTTGCTTTCGCGTATCGTTTGGATGCCATGGAAATCCAACCTCGCAAGCCTTTCTCAATGAATAGGTGCATGTCGTAATCTGTGAGCAATTCCAAATTAACTCCGGTCTTTTTAACCAAGGCGTCCCACGACAGACCTGGGCTGGTGTAATACCATGCGGGGTCGAGTTTATACTGCTTTAAACACGTCCGCCTAAACGTTTCAAACACGTCGGCTAACAGCAGTACATCTGTCCTCAAGTACAGGTTGTGATAATCGCCCAGGTTCTTACAACCCAGTTTATTCCACACGTTAATCGCGTGCGAGTAATCATCTCGTGAGACGGACGCCTCATTCAGCTTGCTATAAAAGCAGTCAATAGGGGGTAGTCTGGTCTCGGTGAACTTGGCCCAACTATCCATGTACTCATAGGGGTACACACCCTTCCTCATAAGCAGGGGTCTAGTCTTGGCGTCTGTGTATCGATCGGTGATAGGGAAGGTATTGTTGGCCTTGACCAGACTGTCGAGTGACGACAGGAGGAACTGAAACGAGTCAATGAACCTAAGTCCGTTTAAGCTGAAGGAGATGTATCTCTCCATGTTGTTGGGGATGCACGTTATATTACCATCGATTTTCGCGATGGCCTGCATGACCCTCTCAAGTTGTGAAAGACAACGGGGATGTTTATTGTCCTAGGGTTGATTTTAAGCTTTAGGTTGCACGCGCTGTGAGCGGCGCCTCTATACTTACCAGTTATGTGGCAGTGATCTCTCACCGAATCACCGTTAAGTGGTGAGTCGCACACGTGACAGTTAGTGCTACTAGCGTGAGCTAGCCTGTCGACTCGGGTCATACGCATGGGAGCGATTCTATACAATGCATTCCTAATAATTTTTTCTTCCTCCTGCAAACACTTTAGAAACCTTTCAGCCGCGTCAGGGCCCCTATACACTACCGGAGCTTTCGTTTCCCCGTCACAACGGACGACAATGTATCCAAACGAACAGGCTTTATGCTCTTGTGTCTTGTGGGTGAAGCTCTCACCACTAGGGGGTGTGGGGGATTCCCCCACAACTAAGGCTTCGAAGTCGGCGTATATGATATAAGGCACAGACATTTGGTTCTTGTGGTTACTGAATTTTAGGATATTTTCACCTTCCTTAGGCATGTCGACTCGTATGGCCGTCTGCCCCACACCTTGACAATCATCCCGGTGGGATTCTAATAAATCAGCTCGGGTGAAGCCATGTAGGCATCGTTCACAGAAGTGGGTCTTTTCTCTGTGTGCCGATTGGTCATACAACAGCCTGCTAAAGTGTTTTATCCACGTGTAGTGATACTTATCACCTCGCTGGATCATGAATATATTGATAACTTGGCAATCCTTCACCGGGCTGACCCTGTGTACTATTGTTGTGTTACCTTCATGCCCAAAGACATTTATAGCCAGATTATTCTGTTTTTCTACTTTAGTGATCTGGGATATGGGGGTGGGTTCATCTATACCATCCCAGTTGAGTCCATCATCTTGGGGATAGCTAGAAAGCCTATCTGAATGAGTGTCAGCTGGAAATAAGGCTGACCTGATAGCTAACCTCAGGCAATCGTTTCCTCTATTCTTAACGTTTACTATGGCATGTTTGTTCCTATAGTAGGGAGGCAAGGCTAGGTATGACCCGCCTCTGAACGGCACGTAGTTAGCTATGTCTAGATAGACATTATCGATTTTATCTACAGCCCACCCGGACCCCAAGTGTGTGTAGCGTTCTAGGTATTCTCGTATCTGCTGAAAACTGGTATCGATTGATGCGTCAATGGTCTCTGCATGTGTGACGACCTCTTGTTGACCTCGGAAGTAAGGCTGAACATACTCAGTGGTCCCTGTGGAGACCTGCTTATCGAGCGACATTTTCACTGTGATCTGAAACTTGATACTTCCTAGGTTATTTAGTTCCTGGTTGACCTTATCAGCTATCAGAGGCTTGATATCTGTAATGTCTATGTTTCTATCAACGCGCATGCGCCAACCTCTCAAATAATTGCCTACGGCGTGCTCAGTGCGCACGAACTGTAGGTCAATAGCTCTATTCTGTCGTAATAATTCTAAAAGCTGTGGTTTCCTCATACGGGAATACCCGCCTAAACCCAAATCGTGTGCCTCGGCTTTCAATTGTTTTACAGTGGGACGTGCTACGGGGGCATGTGATAACAATGCGGTTAACCCGGCTCTCCCCAGGTTTGAATAACCCGTGTGTCCAAGCTGTTTTGCTTGAGCTTTTAATTGTTTTACCGTAGGAGGGGCTTCTAAACCTAGTAATCTCAACAATGCTGACTTCCGCATTCGAGAATACCCGATGACACCTCTCTGTTTTGCGACCCTCTTCAGCTCGCGTACAGTAGTCATTGTGTTTACACCTAAGAGAACTAATGTCTAATTGGTTCACAGTAACCTTATTAAAAAAATATTTCAATCCAGAAGAGGCCAAACTCGGGCAGCCGGGTCCAATTCTAGTAATTCTGTCAAATCGTCCCACGTACCTGGTAAAATATATAGTGTGGCTGTTTCAATCCAGCACTCGCCTTGGTTATAGTATTCACTTAGACTTGAAAAACGTTCTATATGGTATTGAGTCGCGATATCCCGCTCCCATTCGAAGGGGTGAGTATACTTAAAATCCTCTTTAATACATACCACGTCCAATATTATCTTAAATCTGAAGCTTCCCCATAAGGCCAGTTCATATTTGAATATGTTTTTAACTAGAGATGCGATCACACTTTCCGCAGACATAGCTATACGTAGGTGTGTATAATCTCTAATTGGATTTTATCTTGAGCAGTCGCCTTCGTTCTTTTATGTAGCCTTTTTTATTCTCGTAGATGAGTTGATGTCTGACTACGTTCGCTCCGTGAGCTTTACATAGACAGTAGTGTCCTTTAACCCCGATACCACACACAGAACACGTGTAGTTAGGACTTCCCATATGGAAACAACAGAACCCCTGATTCCTGCATTTCCTACCACAGGCCTCGGTCTTCCCCATAAGTATGTATTCGCATCGGTATGGAGCGGGTCTCATGTTTACTTATATAGGTATTTTAGTTTAATTGCTTCGCAACCAACGCAGTAGCTGCTATACCCAACACTATGAAGACCAGTTCACGATTCATTTGTCCCTTGGATGGTGTGTAGTACTGAGCGAGTGTTGGTTTATTAAGCGGTTCCAATCGTTTACCAGTTAGTAGGTAGTATTCTTTCATTGCTTCATCGACATCGTTGAATGTTTGAACGGCATGGTTTTCACGCGTGAGTTGTTCGTTAATAAAATCGATCCTCTGGAGACGTTTTTTAGCGTACTCGGCCTGTGCTCTTTGTAATTTCTCAGTAGCGAGATCGTGCCGCTTCCTTTCTTCCTGTATTGCGTGATCATCTCGTAGTTTCGAGAAGAGGAAATTACTCCCGGAAAATGCCAGGGCATTCACTAACGCCCCACCGGCCATCATAGCTATCGTGGCCATCCCTATATTTATTTCATTATATTATCAGGTATTATTCCTTGTTTTACTAGGATGTCTTTTGTGGCCATCACCATACCAAGGTTCATTATAAGCATACCCATATCCTGCAGGTTGAAATCTAGCTTGATAGTTGGTTGTTTAAGCACCATTTTAGTCAACCGAGCGTACCCTACAGCTAGACTGGCGACCACTGTGGCGTGGTATGCGTCGTTGACGAACGTTTTCCCCTCAGACATTATGTATATGATATAAAAATATTTAAATTATAACATGATATGCGGATCTACCGTGGGGGTGGGGGGCTCACTGTTGGGTGGTGGCTCACTGTGGGAGGGTACCCCCACGTATAACCACGAGATAGCCAAGGCAGCAGTTACGCCTACAGCCAACAACAGTCGGGTTGGGTTGGCCACTTTATGTTGGTTACACCACCGTTTTTTACCGGCAGCTACTCTCTTAGGATTCTTCTGTCTGGTTACTGTTGGAGGTACCTCCACTGGGGTCACTTCTCTCACTGGTTCCTGTGAAGGGGTCTCCTCCATCACTGTTGGGGGTGTGGGGGGTACCCCCACTGGGGTTTCCTGTGCAGCATCCATCTATACTATTATTATTATTCTTTCTCTCAAATTGACAATGCTTTGCTGTGATAATCGCCGCCGTCACTGGAGCCAACAACATACCATATTTGTGGTACAGCTCGCAGCTGATAGAGCTCACGGCGTGTTCGATAAAAGGGTCTTTATCTAGGTCCTCCCACAGGTAAAGTCGGCACTCTGGTGGAATGGGAAGGAAGTACGACACAATACCGGTGTATATCTGGGTCATAGCCGATCCTATTGTCTTTGTCATTTCTGCCCCGAGCCGGGACTCGTATCTAGCGTACAGCTTATCGATTTCTTCGGCTGACATTTTGTGAATTTTATCCGGAGTGTAGTCTCCAAAGTAATGTTTGGCTTTGCCGCCAACAGCCAACGCCACCAGTTTCTCTCGCTTATCATCAGTGGGGCCTGCCGGCGGCGTGGGGGAGACCCCCAACTGTTCGAGCAATTCCTCACACTCCATCTTATAATATAACAAGTAAGATTTAGTTTTAACTATATAATACCCGATGCAGACAAAACACAGAGAAATGAAGGTTAAGTTGCACACGACAAATACTTCAAATATCATAGCTATATGCTTAGCTTTGCTTAGCTTTGCTTAGCTTTGCTTAGCTTTGCTTAGCTTTTGCTTAGCTTTGCTTAGCTTTAGCATACTATATATGCTACTGGTTGGTCGGTTTTTAGTACGAGCTTAGCGTGTTTAGTTTCAGCGAGCTGTTTCTTCACCCGTTCCCGTTCTAATTTACTCATCACATCGTTCTCTCTCAAACACTCCTCGAACGAATCCCTGTCCTTGCAGTGAAATAAGGCCACCCATCGCGTCTGCTCCCTGAGGTCTTTCAACACCGAGTTGAACTTCTGCGTTAGCACCCAGACGCTGTGATTTGCATGCCGGCCGGAGAAGGCCAGGTACGATAGCATGTCTCTCTTTTTTGTTATCTCGCGATTAGCGCTGCAGTCGTCCAGTATGAACAGCGTCGGTTCCCCTTTAAATTTCTCGTGAAGAGCTTTCAACCAGTCCTGCAGGCGTGTTCCAGGGTCGATTGTTTGTTGCGTCCCACGCTTTGTCCTGTGGGAGGGGGGCGCTGATCTCTTTAAGGATACGTCTGACCTGGTAGTACACGTGAAACTTGAACACAGACTGACTCAGCGGTCCACGTCGAGTGTCGGTCAATGTCACACCACACCCTGTTGTAGCGCACCACACAGCAAAGTTTAATTGATTCTGCCAGAACTGCATAGGGTTGTTGAACCAAGCGTGGACTGCCTTGATGTTAGTCACCGAAAGCTTATACTTATCGAACACATCTAAAAGCTGGGCATTGAAATACAACTCAGGAGCAACCATGATCTTCATGGGGGAGAAATCTACGTCCAGTTTAGGGTAAAACAACATTTTAAAACTCTTATATAATGAGTATATATACTCTAACATGTACATAACACTTCCAGGAATAACGAGCGGTGAGGCCGTTCAGCTGACGCACGCGATCGATAACACGTCAGGTCAACTCGAAGTCGCACTCTGCGATATCACCTACCTACCGCAATGGACTAACATCAATATCAGCAACAATAAGCTGTTCGTCAGTGGAACTCGCAGCCAGATAACTGACGGCTACTACAGTGTGTGCTCTCTAAACGACGAGGTCTTCAAACCCCTGGGAGCCGAACTCAAGATGAACGACTCAAACGGTACAGTGGTGTTAATCAACAACGGAAGAAACCCCTTGAGGCTAGGCCGACCATTAGCGAGGATACTCGGTATGTCTCCTGACGAGATAAAACCAACAACAACCGTCACAGGCACGAAGTTACCCGACCTAGTACCGTACCGAGAGCTGTACATTCATCTCGGTCAGGTGAGCACAACGCACAACATTCAAGGAGGTCACCCTTCCACTATACTGAGAGCAGTGCCGGTGAAAACTGAGAAATACAACGACGGTAGAACTGAGTCGTTTTCACCACGGCAGTATAAAAAATTAACCCAGGGCAACATACCTGAGCTGACAATATCGGTGTTAGATATAAATCATAATCCTGTAAATATAGGATACCTCAGTTTAACGCTTCATGTAAAATGACCAGCGCACAAGGACCCGGAGTGAAAAAATGCGTCAATATCGGGATCTCCGACCTAGGAGACACACGCGGTTTCGACGCTCCCGGAGTAGATGGTACATCGTACGCATTTCAACTGAAAAACAATATTTACAAACGCGTTGAAGTCACCTCCGGTGGAGCCCTAAGTGATATAGTAGATACCACAAGAGCAACAGTCAACACTAAGTACGCCCTTGTCAACACCGGTGATAATAATTGGATAATATACCCATCGTTCGGGGGTAAACTGTTCGACTTAGACGATGTTGAGAGCACTACCGTCGCCCGAAACAAACCATATATGCTCGTCTTCACCGAAGATGACAAGTGGGTGTTGTTACCCGATAACGACGACTGGTTTCTCAATATTAGACTCGTCTCTCCCACCTAAACAAAGTCGTGAACAATGGAACCCTGCTCGTGGCTTACGTCCCAACTCAGAGACGTAGCATAGTCGTCATCCCACTCGACACTATGGCAGCCCACATGCTATCGAGTAAACCGGCCATACAAAACGTGAAATTGCAGTTGGTTTCTGAATTCGAAGGCGTGGTCAGTATACTAGAGAGTCTGCCGGCAAACTCAACACTGATCATCAAAGTCTACCTAGGGGAACCATCGGGGAATAATATCGAGATAGTGAAGGGGATCAAACTCGGGTGGGTGAAACGACACCAGTATCAAGTTTGTAACGTTTACGTGCGGGTGGGTTCCGACTCCAACACCAGTCTGCAGGGGGTCAACGTGATCGTGGAAAACAAGATATCACTAACCAATATCTTCCTGCCTGCCAACATACACTTCATGGGTATGAAGTTCACCCCTGAACTATTATCAAAAAACCAGTTGGAAATTATATCGTAATAGTATAATAATGACCAGTCATCGCCCCAACACTACGCTTAACGACCTGGGAGATACAGAGGGATTCGATCAGCCTGGTGAGGAAGATGAATTATACATCCTACACTTCAAAGACAACGTGTACAGACGGGTGCCGTTACCAGATTTAAAAGAGCCTAAATGGCTGATCAACATAACACTCGCCTCA
This sequence comes from Haliotis asinina, assembly GCF_037392515.1. Lineage (NCBI taxonomy): Eukaryota > Metazoa > Mollusca > Gastropoda > Lepetellida > Haliotidae > Haliotis > Haliotis asinina. Next base: position 29,515,984 of record NC_090284.1, read on the forward strand.
CCTTACATCACATTAAATGAATCGGGGCGTATCTCTAAGATTAGGAATAACGGTATCTGGCCCGGGGATTTCATTCCGGAGAGGGGATTAATAAGAAATAACAAAAATAGTTTAACGTCTTTCTTAAAAAATAAATTAACATTTAGTAATCCTAAAACAATATTCCCCCCTTTCACACTCATCATAGAAGTCTTCTTTGAGCATTCATATAATGGAGACCCCCTAATAATACACCAAATTTTACCCGGGGTGTCAATACACTGGTTTAGCAGACACAAAGGCGAATATTGCCGTATTGTTATACAACAGGATACCACGGGTCCTATAAACCACTTAATAAGCCTCCTTGGGGTTTATATTATACCAGAAAATTCTATTAGCCTCTCACCTATTACCCTGACTAATAGTCTAGAAATTATAGACTTTAAATTCATTGATAGATTTTTAACTGAAACCCAATTAAAATATCTTTCAAAATATATATTATAGGATGGGTCTGTACCCAGTCGTAGAGGAAGTAGCGAAGACGTTGGAAACCGTAGATGGGTTCCGCTTGAGGCAGTTATGTGATGTGAAACGTCAACTAGAACAAGACCGTGACACGCGGAAAGCACTATGTAAGAAGTACAATAGAGCTTTCAATATCGTGGACGGGGCTGACACTGCCCTTATGGCAACCAGCATGGGACTAGGGGCGGCAGGTGTTGGGTTGTTAACCACCATCGTGGCTGCACCTATAGTGCTAGGTTTTGAAATAACAGCTGGGATAGCGGGGGTGTTAGGGTTGGCGCTTAAGTTAGTATCACGCAGACTGCATCGTAAGGCATTGAAACACGACGAGATCAGGGTTCTGGCCGAAGCAAAGCTGAACACAGTGAGTGAGCGTATTTCCACGGCACTCTCTGATAGTAAGATCTCAGAAGAGGAGTTTCGTTCAATCCTCTCTGAACTCAAAAAATATAACGGAATGAAACAAGATATTCGATCCAAGTCTCGTAAGTCTGCTATCAGCGAGGACGAGAAAAAAAAGTACATAGCACAGGGAATACAAAAAGCCCAGCAAGCCTTTATTATGAACACCAAAGAGATCGTAGGCGGTTCACGTTAAACTGTTTCATCGATATAAACGTGTATTGATCGTACCGTAAGGCACAGTAATTACCGCCAACTTTTTTGTAGTAGGGGTAATAGTAGCAAGAGCTAAGGGGCCCACCAACGTCTTATTTAGTAAATAAGGCGTTGTAGAGACTTTTTGTGAAAGTGGTCCAGAACCCCCATTCCCAATACTACTCATGCTGTCGTATTTAGCCTTCTCTAGTCGGCACGCAAATCACAGCATCTGGGTGTTAACACAAAAATTCAACTCAGTGTGAAGGATTTTTTTTGAGCAGACGCGTTGGGTGGCATTATTTCACTGCAAGGACAGGGATTCGTTCGAGGAGTGTTTGAGAGAGAACGATGTGATGAGTAAACCAGAACGGGAACGAGTAAAGAAACAGATTGCTGAAACTAAGCTCGTGTTGAAAACCAACCAACCAATGGATTACCAAGTAATAGTTTAGTAAATTTTAGTAATGTTTAGTAATGTTTTAGTAATTTTTTAGTTATTTTTAGTAATGTCAGTTTTTGAAGTTCTAGTCGTGTGTAACCTAACCTTTATCTCTCTGTATTTAGTGTGTTGGATATTATTACTACATTACTATATTATAAAATGGAGTGCGATGAATTACTGGAACAGATGTTAGTTGCAGAGGAACAAAAGGACTACAAGCAGCGAGACAGACTGATAACACTAGTTGTGGGTGGTAAAGCAAAACAATATCTAGGCAAAACACATAACTGCTGGTAAAATTTAGAAAATGTCAGAGGAGGCAATAATTAAATTAATCGCTAGGTATGAGACACAACTAGGGGCTGAGATGACAAAAGTCATTTGTTCTACTATTACCCAGATTTACACCGGCATAGCGTCGCTCTTTTTACCAATCCCACCAGAATGTCGACTCTATTTGTGGGAGGACTTTAGAGAAGGACCCGTTTAACGATAATGCCTTGAGCTATATCAGTTGTGCTTTATATCACAAATATGGTATGTATCTAGCCCCTCTGACGGCAGCGATCATCACGGCAAAGCATTGTAAATTTAATAAAAATAATAATAATAATATTATGCCAGGATCACCCAAACCCTCTCTGCTGCATTCTATCCTAATCTGTAAGACATAATAATATTATACAAGATGGATGCTGCCCAGGAGGAGATAACCAAGGAGGAAACACCGGAGCTATTAGGGTTACCCTCTGCGGACAGCCGGCTGCAACATGAGCCAGTGACAAAAAAAGAGTTGAAGCCAGTAGAAAAAATGCCAGGCACAAAAAAAATAATTACATGTTGGGGTACCCCGACGTGGGTGACCGTAGGTGGCAAAGTAGCCACTGCTGCTGTTTCATTATATATTGAGTACACATGAAAACGCACCACTTGAAAAAAGTCAATATTTAAGTTCCAAGGAATTACAATATAATTTTTATACAACAACACTACAGTGACGTCACCTGACATACCAGGTGCAAGAAATGCGAGAATTTCATGTTAACTGTAACACTAGGCAATTTTTTGCAAAAACGCAACATTTTGCATGCACACGAAAGGGAAAAATGAATTTCACTCTGAATTAGTGTACACATTGCCTTTAAAAGCATGTGAATCCGAATAAAATTTCACTTCTTCACTGACACTTGTGAAACGCCAACACGATGCCGCAACTTACAGCCCCGGAACGGGAACGTGCCATAAGCATGCTTTAAAATGGCACCAGCACCAGGGCAATTGCCAGACGACTACACTGCGCATGCACAACGATTGCAAGACTCTATCAAAGGTTTCTGCAAACAGGGAGCAATGAGGACTGTCCTCGACCGGGTCAACAACGTGTTACAACGGCACGTCAGGATTGTCAGGACGGGATCATGTCCGAGACCGAACACTACCAGCCACAAGAATGATTGCTCAAGTGTCAGACGCATTGGTGTTTTGTTACACAATTTTTTCTTGATCGCTTCTTCATTTTGTAAACACTTCAGAAATTTTTCAGCCGTGCCTGGCACTCTATAAATGACTGGGGGTTTAGGTTTACCATCACAATGAACAAATAGGACAAATTGTATGGATAACAACTTCTTTATTGCATGATAGTGACGTTTCGGTGCAGATTCTTGTACTGTTGTCAAGCATGAATGATGCATAAAATCCAGAACTTGTATATATATACTAATACAAACAATGGGATAACATAGTATACAAAGAAAACACAACTGATAACCGGAGCAACATAATGCCATAATTGGGGAAACAGAAAGCTGGAGAAGCCAGTAGTAGACAAAGGATAGTGAATGGAAGCCAGACATGTACAAATAAAGGGGGGTTACAATGAAGGAGGATGAGATGTATATACAATAGATTGGGCTTGGTAAAGGAGTGCATCATAAGCAGATGGAATGAAGTATCCTTGGTCACGGTTGATGGTGGGCTTGTGGCGTTTGATGTGAATGGCTTCGGTGAGTTTGCGTTTGATGAAGTCCGTTTGGTTGTTGGCTAGGATTGTGATGTCAGACCACTCTATTTGATGATAAGAGTTTTCTTTGATGTGGTCCGAGATGGCTGATTTGCCCTACGAGTTAGTAAGAGAGGTGCGATGTTCTTTGACTCGGGTTTTGATGGGTCGTGATGTTTCACCAATGTAGCTTTGACCACAATCACAGTTAAGTTTATATATAACACATTTCGGGTTGTTGCTGTTGACAGTGGGTTGTTTTCTTCCGTTGGCATTGAGGAGAGGGTTGAGGCTAGGGGATGCTGAGAAGGTCACTGCTTACGATTTCAACATTCTAGACTATTTGGATAATGAACTGCTTATGCATGATGGGATGGGGAGGACAGTAGTACAGGGAATAGGGGTTAATATTCCAAATACAGGGGAGAATGAGGATAGCGTTAAGAGTCGCCAAATTTCCAACCAAGAAACATCCATGCAGACTTTCCAGTTATCCGGAAGATGATGGGATCATTTGGGATGGTATAGACGAACCCACCCCTATCTCTCAGTGCACAAAAATAAAAAAACAGAATCCAGATTTGGCTATAAACGTATTCGGATGTGAAGGGAAAAAGGTCATAGTCCCCAGGATAAGTCCTTTATTGTATAAGAAGGGTAGAAAAATGGCTAATATATTTCTGATACAAAAGGGTGAACAATGTCACTACATAACGATAACGCATTTCAGCCACTTGGTGTACAATCAGTCAAAATATAAGGGCAAGAAACACTTCTCTGAAAAGTGCCATCACGGATTCTCAAAACCGGATCTGCTTGTCTCACACTGAGAGTATTGCCTGGAGGTGGGGGAAGCGGCTATATGGATAGAGATGCCAAAAGAACCCTATAATATCCTGAAATTTTACAACCACAAAAATCAAATGCTGGTGCCGTACATTATATACGCCGATTTCGAAGCTATCGTGAAACCAATCAGCACAGTCCACTGATACAAGTTTCACACAAAGAGCCCAATTGCATGAAGTGTGTGGATTTGGGTATGTGGTCGTTCATTGTGATGACTTGTTTGAGTGGCATTTTAGAAGTTAAGGTACTTTCCCTTGTCCTTGGTTCTTAATGGCACCATGAACGCGACTTTCGGTTGAATGACCAATGCCATCTTGCTGATGTAAACAACACAATTAACTATTTAGCGGCGGTCCGTAGGTGTGTTAACCTGCAAGATAACGGCAGGTTAAAGATAACCAGGTTTTGAGAAACGCTTTCAACGCTTGGTTAACGTTGATGGCCGGTTAAGAGGATTTAACCAGTGGTTAAAAGATAACAGAGTTTTGAACAAGCGGGCCCGGGCCGCTGTGCTCTCCCCAGGGGCAGAACAATCACACAACTGTAGCGCCTGGATAAACTGGCTGCAGTGGTAACTCGAGGTCTGAAGTGTGAAGATGGTCATTTGTTATACCTGTTTCGTTGATCTCTAACATTCAGATGCCTGGCAACAAAGATTGGTAATATCCAGCATGCATTCTTTCAATTGCGATGTTCTGTGTCTCTGAGTCAAGACGTGACATCATGATTTAACTTTGAAACTCCTTCAAAACAAATGTCAATTTCTGAAAGCAATCTGTATTTTCATTGCCTGACAGTGAATGTTCTTTGCTGCTCATTTTCAAGTGGAAGGTGATTTCTGTTGTGTTGTGGTGAAGCTTTTCTAATCTTTGTAAGACATCTCATCAAAATAAAAATTTTCAGGTAAAATTGACTTTTTACTTGTGCAATTGTGTAAAATCATGTCATCAACACTTTTGTTACGTATTTTGATCATTGTTTGAATACAATAGGTAATTAATAGATTTATACAAATTCAAATCTGTGTTTCTTTTCTGGGATAGCATATTAGGTCATATTTGGAATAAAATACACACATAGCTAAATGCTGTGTTAGAGTTTATTTGGAATTTCAAATACACACATAAGTACCCGCTGCATTCAAGCGTTTATCTCGTAAGCGTTTATCTCCTAATATACGCAGAGGTACTTGCTACGTTGAAGAGGTTATCTCCTAATACACACAGAGGTACTCGCTGTTGAAGAGTTTATCTCCTAATACACACATAGCTATCTGCTGTGTTAGAGTTTACTTTGAATTCCAAATACATATGTGGGTATCCCCTGCGCTGAATCATTTATCTCCTAATACACACAGAAGTACCTGTTGCATTGAAGAGTTTATCTCCTAATATACACAGAGGTACTCGCTACATTGAAGCATTTTTCTCCTACTACACATAGAGGTACCCGTTCTGCTGAAGAGTTTATTTCTTAATACACAGATAGCCATCTGCTGTGTTGGAGTTTATTTAGTTGAATAGTTTATATCTCCACATACACACAGAGATAATAGTTACGTTGAAGAGTTTCTCTAGGAATACCCACTGTCTTGTAGAGTGTATCTCCTAATACACTCATAGGTACCAACTGCCTTGTAGAGTTTTATCACCTGATACATATCAGGCCCCCTAAGTAACTGTAAGGAATTACAGCAAATTTGAAGGAATTGCTTCTCAAATATAAACAAACACAGCCCACTTTCAAAACAACTGCAGCGATATCGGTGTCTGACTAAAGACTGAGAATCCCTATTTAGTGCATGAGCACTGTATCGCTCATAGGGTAGCACTTGCATCACAGGATGCTGCAAAGTCAGCAAAACATGTGGCAGAGTATCGTACCACATTGAACGAAATTCATAAACTCTATGAGTACAGTGCCACTCGATATGATAGATGGCGGGAACTCTCAAAAGTGCTAGATGATTCAAAATTTTCTACTGTCAAACAACCCACAACAGTCCGTTGGTTGTCTCTTGGTAGAGCAGTCAAGTCAGTGAAATTAAATTGGCCAGCTTTGGTCATGGAAATTTAGGAAAAACAGTGTTTGTGTAAACTTATTAAAAAAACTGAAAACATACAGATTTAAAGGAATGACATATATGCCAATCATGGAAAAATTGGTGACGATTTTCCAGAAGGATAATATAAATCTTGCTCTGATTCGTCCAAAGGTGATTTCTACTATCGAGTGTTTGGGACGTTTACTAAATAAAACTGGTGAAAATGAAGAATTTGTGAAGACTAATATTAAAGACGGAGTGTTTCGTGGCATTAAACTGACTTCTGCAGATGATCGTTCAGTTCAGACTGTCAACAAGGAAAGGAAGGACTCTATAGAGGAACTGGTCAGCTGTTTCAGAAAGAGGTTTCCTGATAACTCTTTGGATGTTTTGGACTCCCTTGATCAAGTCTTGAACCCCATGCATTACCCCAAGGATCAAAAAGAACTGCTCAAGTATGGAATCTCTCAATGTGATACTTAAACACTACGGCATGCCGATTGGCCATGGAAAATGATGATGTCACTCCTGTTATTGACACAGATTACACGAGAAGGGATTTCCCACAGTTTAAGCATGTCCTTTCTGGTAATGGTGTCACTTCACTAGAAAAGGGCTGTGAAATTGTAATCAAGGATTTTTCTGATGTATTTCCTGATTTGGTTGCACTTGCAGAACTATTACAGATAATTCCAGTAACAAGTGTGCCAGCTGAACGAGGATTTAGCTTACAACACAGGATCCACACCACCAGATGTAATCGACTGTCCCAGCACAGATTGAACAATTTGATGATGTTAAATTGGCACACTCGGACACACCCTTTTTCAAACGCTGTGAAGTTATTCAGAGCAAACAAAAACAGGAAGTTTTAAAGACATTTAGCGTAGCTTCGCAGCATTTACAAGACAGTCGCAGAGTTGTAGCACTTCATCAGCATGTGATATACACGCTAATACTGAAAGGTAAGTTATAATCCTAACTGTGCCATTTTAATAAGCTCCAAGGTAACATTGTAGTTAACAGCCTGTGCAGTAGGTTTAATTAAATAATCTGTCCCAGTTTCCATTCACATCTATTCTGCATGCTCTCTCACAAGGTAGCCCATTTTGCTTTTGCTCAAACATTTCTCACGCACCCTTCCTCAATACAGCACAATTTCAGGGGGTTGGGGGTGGGGGGGGGCAATGGTACAGGACGCCAAGGTTGTCATATGTATGATGTATATTAAGTTTTCTGTGTACAGTGTACAGTTTGCAGGACCTGTTCTGTAACTCTTGTGATTCAATTCTTTATTCTTTTTGTAATAAACAGGTGTGGTAGGCTTGGTGCCGACGGGACTAAACTCCAAATTGGCTTAAAAAGGGGGATACTTGGCTTCTGCTTTTACAGTGGCAGCCCAAACCTTCCTGCCTGCTGTCTCCGCGGGAGAAAGTACGAAAGTTTCCAATGCCTTATCAGCCTGTTTTTCCTGCCTGATGTCTCCGCGGGAGGAAGTACAAAAGTTTCAATGCCTAAAAGCTAAAATATATATCTGGTCCCGTCGGCGCCATCCACACCGCGCTCACTTTCATCCACACATTCTGGTTGTGTAGTCTTTCATTGGAGTTACATAGGGTTCCTAAGGTACGTTCATCAGCTTCATCCCAGGTAGCATGGCATCATTGGTCCAATGCTGGTATTACTGCCACGAGTTACGCTTGTGCCAGCAACGGGGCTCACAGAATTGGCTTCGCACTGGGCCACCGCCGGGGAGCCACTGTCTCTCAGCCACCAGCTGTACCAGCAGATTCCCAGCACTGACCCATGTGTTCTAAATTTACCCTCTTTATCAGTTCATCTGCCCGGAGCTACTTTTAGTTGTGAAACTTGAAGATTAACTTACAAATATATCTAAAAAGCCCTTGTCCAGTTTCACACAATCAGAGCACAAGTGTTTTTGTGAATGATAAAAGTTTATAGTCTAATTATAATTTAATAGAAACTACAAACAATGGAAACATTTGAAACGAACATTTGCTGCAGACTGTCAACTGAAGAATTTCTTCTTAGAGCGGTATCTTACACCAGTGTTCACTCTTGCACTTGTTCGAGGATTTACAGATTTCAAGTCCCTTTTCCATGTGATATACCAGGATCATTTAAAAAAACGGTATAGTTTACCATATTTTCAAGGTTTTAAAATATATATAAACAGGTTACTAAAGGATAAATGGGTTATTTGGAAATGGTTGTAATTTGATACGTAAGTGCCACTGAGTTAAACGTGGCCATCCTCACGATTTACTGCAGCATTTCATTTCGGTACTATACTTGTCACTATTCTCTGTAATCAGAAATACATACGCTTCTCGATCAGTACCACATTTGGTAACAACTGCATACTTGACTGACTGGGATTGTTAAAATTTCAAATTATATTATGAAAAGAAAGTGTTTGAAACATACAAACTTGATACAGTGAAATTTTCATTTTTGAGATTAAGCATTAATCAAAACTGAAAGGAGCCTCAGAGGTAAGGCAATCTAGAATTGTCAAACTTGTAACTTTATTTATCTAGCCTCATGTAAGAATGTCGAGTTTTGATTGGTCCACGTGACACTGATAAAATACCATGTACATCCATCACGATCCGCCACCGGGAGTATAAAAGTCGTATACTCCCACTGCGAGAGTCATATCACCCCGCTACGTTTCGGTGACTACGCGAAGTGAGAAAAGCGTGCATCGACAAGCCTTTAGTAACATGCGGTGCATTGAGGTTAAACGATCAGCTGATGTCAACATGGCAGCAAGTCGATTCGATGCGTGTTGTTTTGTTTTGATTTAGTGAAAACATTCAGCTAGATAAATGCGTTATCACATTGTGTTGAGGGAAATATGGGGTTTTATCAGTCCCTCGTAAGGTTGTATTCCCTCATAAGGTTGTATAATACAACCTTACTCGGGACTGATAAAACCCTGTATTTCCCTCAAAACGATGTGATAACTTGTAATATGACAATACACAATAATATATATATCAAAATGTTTAATGAAATTAGAGAATCATTAATTTGATACAGCAGCTTTATTTACTTTTACGTCCAATTTCAATTTCCATTTCAGAAGCAGCACGGAAGAACCCCACGTACATGACGGCGTCTGATTGCGAACTGGAAAGCCTCACAAAACTGCGACTGCAGCTGCGACAAACGTACAATAAATGACTCCATCATCAATAACTGTGTTCCACAGGAGATATCACTTGTATGAGATCGTGTGTCAGCTCCTGGGAGACATCATTTTGACAGTAGATTTTGTACAGTGCCCTGTCAATGAACTTGATGACGTCATAATGCTATGGCATCACTGCACTGCAAGTCTAATGGTAATACAGTTTTGAGAGTGTTACATTTTTCACTGAAAAGTAATGAAGCATGATTTTTGATGATGCATAGAATCTCAGTTCATTACATATTATTATAAAAGAGAGAATTAAAGTTAAGAAGATACATTGAATTATTTTATTTTCTGTTTTCAACTGCATAGATTCAACTATTTACAACATACACACATTTTAGTACTATTGAATTGCATATCTTAAGACAATTCGTCGATATTTGTTACAGTTCTATTTTTTGTAAGATATATCATGATATGTGAACACATGTTCCGTTTCATAAACTTTTATTTTTTTAAACATTCTTGTTCAGAAACCTTAGAATTTAACTTTCAGTTGGTAATTACAGTGTTTTAAAGTGTTTTTACGGTATCTTTACAAATGCCGATCGGTACAATCACAAGAGATGGATGGTTGAGAAAACCAAGATACGATTTCTTTGCCTTAGTCAATGAAGGATCATATATGTAGATTAAAAAGCCAGGATGATATGATTGGGAAAAGACTGGCTACAGATTGGCACGCCATCATTGGGCCAATGATGGGCCAGTATTGGCTACATGTTGGCCTGCCATCATTGGGCCAATGCTGGGCCAATGTTGATAATCAGCATTGGCCCCATGCTGAATGCCAGCACTGGCCCTTATTTTGTTTACAGCAGTGGCCTAATGCTGGCCCAATACTGCCATGTTACCTGGGATATTACCTAAGATAAAGGTCTGCATATAATGTATAAAGGTATGGTCATTTTATTTTTAATTCAATTTTTATCAAGTTCAGGTTATTGTATAGTACTGTTGAAAATGGTAATGTACCGTAAAAAACATTGCTGATGGTACACTGTACCGGTGGTTTGAAAAGTTAGTGGAAACACTGAATAAATACATACATTAAATATAAAAAGCACCCAGACGTATGGCATATGAAACACTTAAATCACAGAATATCACAACAGTACAATAAAATAGGAGAAAACAATCACTCAGAAGTTATAACCACGCTGATGCACACATGCACACAATCATGCACTCTCTCATCTGCAAACTCTCTCATGCATACACGCAATCAATCACTCACAAACATTACCAATCAGGTAATCACGTACTAACAAACTATATTACTGGCTCACTTTTCGGTTTACTCCCATAAGAACAAGATCACGGAGGTTTACTCTCTATCACATATTCATTAATAAATTTCTTCGCTTCCACATAAGCTGACTTTAAACATCCTAAATTGTTGTCAGGTAAGTCATTCACTTCTTCCATATTTGAATTACAGTGTTGTTTATACGGGATGTTACTTTTCTTATTATCAGTTTACTAATGTAGCTTTAATCCGAAATATTACTGTATAATATTATATGAATAACATAACATCTAAGTTGACTTATGGCATAAATATAATCATTTCAAATAAAGTGGAGCATTTTGACAACCACCTTGGGCAATCTGACTAAAAATCTGGGGCATTTGGCCAACTTTACTGAGGCATTTTGTAGCTGGGGCAATTTGAATGGCAACCAAAACATATACATTGTCTTGTGTATAGATAAGAGCATTAATATACACAACGTCGGGCATATAGCCACAGAACTTCAAATGTGACAGATGAATGACTGAATGTAACATGCAAAATAATTGGCTGAATGTGTTCTTATTATCCAGTGGGAATCCCTGCTGCTTCAGCTATCATGAAAACAACTTCCTGGCTCAGTTCTGCTCGACTTTCCATGTGGATCATCTTTATTTTCGTAAGTTTACAATTTGGGCCAGAAGAAACATTAAACTTTTATTTTTTGAGCAGGAAGAATTCATTATTATTTTTTTATCTAATTCTTGAAGAAACATGACCAGCTGATCTGTTAAACAAGAAATGAAATTGATCTCGCCTTAGGGAGGATACCTACACCTGATTAGTTGCTTTTATACGAACTAAAGCCACAGTTAGGAGATCCCATTCCTCCTTAACCTTATATTCTAGTTCTGAAGTAAAGTGTGCATCCTGGAGAAAATATGTAATAGCTTTTATTCTTCTTAATATTTTGAATAACAGTCTTTTTTCCTTCCTGTTTAATCCTTGGCAGTTGGAACACATTACTTTCAATCCTCTTGTCATGATCTATAGATACGTGTTATGTTTCCTATGGGTACTTGGATGATCGAATATCGGTACCTGTGTGGACTCATTGTTTGTTGTGTACTTTGTACAACTGTGTTTTTCACTGTATGAGGTAAGAACATGTAGAGAAGAAATGATGGGCTTTGATAATGCAGAAGACAAACTTGGCAGTTTATTCAGAGTGTAGTTTGGACTTTTTAGTTTTTGGTTTAATATGTAAGAACAATGTTAAGTATTTGTTCATTAACTCCTCTAAAGTCACTTCAGTAAGTGCTAGTTTAACATGTGACATACAGGAGTTTTTCATCTGAGTATAAAACATCCCTGAAAGCAAAAGGTGGCAGTTGGCAAAAAGATTTTTGCTTGAGCACAGTTTCATGAAAGAATACCTAGGACTCTTTTGAAATATGGTCTGATAAACAAAATACTAAAGTCAAACTTACTGCTGTGGAAACTGCAAAAACATCACTTCTTTTGGTTTTCTTTAAAACTTCAGGGCTAACATTGAGCAAGCAAAGCCCCATTTTGCTACCCATAATATTCAAAGTACATGTATATATGATGGGACACATGTGATATGTTATAGGTTAAGGCTGGTTTGTTTTCTAAATTCAAAACAACCTGCTTAAATAGACTATCATTCTACTTCACTCATCTTCACTGCTACCAAATAATTATGTGACATAGAATTGATATACTGTGTATGAAAATCTACTTACCATCAATGAGCCTACAAGGACTTCATGAGTGCGATCAAGCTGGGTGACACATCCACGCATACTTTGCAAAATGAGGACAAGGTCCCTTGCCTGTAAACAAGATGTCTCACTCAAACAATGTTCTGGTTTTCTTTCTGCTTTTTTAACAGGAAAGCAAATACACTTCAAATAATAACCCAATTCTGTTATCACAAGATTATGTGTTTGGATCAAAAGAAAACAATATTAAGAAATTAAGTCAGACCCACAACCACAGAATATTTGGGAATCCTGATTACAGGAAAGGGAATTGTCCTTATGCTAACATGCATCATGCACAGGACATTTTGAACATATTAATTAATATTCACGATTATTCCCACCACTTTTCCAGCTTGTCCACATGACTTTCCACTACCGGGGTTACACTTATGTCGTACACAATGTCTTTCAGAAAGTAGTTAAATGTTAAATGCAACTAATGCAATATTTAGGATAACACTTTCTCAGAAAAGGACAGAATCTGATACTCTATGACCAGGGCTTAATTCAAAGGTCACATGCACCCCAAAAATCAAACATAATTTAAACAAAGTTATCTCTTGTTCATGATATACAAAATGCATTGGTGATTGTGAAGAAACAAATATACAAAATTATAAGCGTATAATCGCAAATCAAAAGCGCAATAGTTTGTACTTTGGTTTACCTCCATCAAATCGAAAGAGCCACGATGCAGAACCCAGTCTGAGCCAGTGGGTGTGCACTTATGTGTGAAGACGCCTTGTCATTGGCCAACGGTTCATTTGCCGATACGCTTAGCAGGCTCTTTCTTTAATGGCTTATAAGTCTGATAGGCTTTAATTTCAAATTGTATGTAGTCAGTGATTGAAGTTGTGCACTGCATATTGTCATTAGCAGACAGGCAGGCAGACATATAGATGTCAATAAACCAGACATTGAGTTTTCACTGTGACAAGAGTCTTCTTATCACAATCACAATAATTTTTATGTGACGAGTAGATTGCATGTATTTACTTGTTTGTGTACACAAACAAGAACAGACTACTGCTCACCTCCTACACCAGGCAGACATACTGTTTCAAGCTACGCAAACCTGCTCACTGCACATGTGTTAAGAGTGCAGTGAAACATAGCTGTTGAAACCACTTTTTCCCCCAGCACTGAAGGAAAATTAGTGAATCGTTTATGGAAGCAATCATGGCTGAGACAGTCTGAAAATGTATTGATCTGAATCTTCACTAGGAGTATCAGAATGTACCAGAATGTATATTTACGGAGAAAGTGTATTCTAAAATATGTGTTTTCCAGTTTGTTTGTTAGTTGTTAAGTGCTGCATTCAGCAATATTTAAGCTATATGGCAGCAGTATGTAAGCACTGAGTCTGCACCAAACAATCTAGTGATCAATAGCATGAGCATTGACCTACGCAATTGGAATACAATGACCTGTAAATATCTGGGAATATAAATTTTAGGATTTTAGGACTACTATTGCTTCAGTTTACCAAGACTGGTCCCCTATAAAAGACATCGAGGATACTAAACGACCTTCCATGTAATACCATTTTTAAACGAGTTAATGATTTGATATCAAACAAGTGAATGCGAGTCTGATACTAAATCTTTAACAAGTTGTTGAAAAATAGTATTTCACGGAAGCAAGTTTAGTATTCTGTTTATTACTCGCCAACATAAATTAACAGAAACTGCCACAAAATGGCCTACAATGTGAGGACTCTCAGCTTTCCACGAGTCAAGCAAGGTCAAGTAAAATTGCAACATTGCCATTCGCATTGTTATGTTACAACTTTGAACCATTCTGACATCATACATAACGCGGTATTACACTAGTGTAATATTGCCGTAAAAATATCATACTGCAGTATCTGTAATGGGCGAGTACTAAATTTGGTTACAAACTGCTATGACGAGAGATAACAAAGAAACACAGCTGGTTAGGATGACAGTTTACTGGCCACTGTCACTATCCACTGTCACTATATGTCAAGGTTGCATCTCATCATGTATTCCACACTAGTAATTATGATGGTCAGATCGAGACAATGTATGTCATATGTCCATTCATTACATCTTCCCCTACCCTGAAGAAATATTTCAAACAATACCCAAACAACAAAGTGATACTATTCTTATAATAGAAGTATATGCTTTGAAGCATTACAGATGCAACTAAACCTCCACTTTCTCTTTAAAATTAACTTAAAACAGTCACTTCATCCAACTATCACTGTTATGGCTCATCTGAAAAAAACATCAGCAGACTATTGTCAGTGACTTTGTTTGGTAAAAGTCAGGACTCTTACTCTTCTGGAGTGATCTCCTAAGACTAGGAGATGAAGTAGCAGTAGCTGTATCCACACTGTCAGCTCTAGAGGTCGACAACATGGTAGTAGTTAGGATAATTAATGGCTGTGATGTAACAGGTAATTCAGACCTGTCAGCAGAATAAACATAAGTATGATCTACATGGCATGTTATTAAATTACCCTTCTCAATATGGATGACAGGCGCAAAACACCAAAAGGCAATCTGGTATACTGAAACAACCTTTGCGAGTGTTGATAACCACATATTTTCTGGAGTCTTTATTTAGAACAGGCTGCAGTGAGCATGACTCATGTCAAGTTTAGTAAACTTTTCACCTCCAGCTTACTTGCTGTACAGGACTTCTAAGGTAGGTATGGGATACTGTTCAAACTTGAATACTTTGTTTACAGTTAAACTGTATGCACCGCAAATTCTTCCTTTGCAATCAGGCTTCATGTTAGGCACTGAAAGGACATGCTTGAACTGTGGGAAATCCCTTCTCATGCAATCTGTGTCAATAACAGGAGTGACATCATCATTTTCCATGGCCAATCAGCATGCCGTAGTGTTTAAGTATCACATTGAGAGATTCCATACTCGAGCAGTTCTTTTTGATCCTTGGTGTAACGTGTGGGGTTCAAGACTTGATCAAGGGAGTCCAAAACATCCAAAGAGTTATCAGGAAACCTCTTTCTGAGACAGCTGACCAGTTCCTCTATAAAGTCCTTCCTTTCCTTGTTGACAGCCTGAACTGAACGATCATCTGCAGAAGTCAGTTTAATGCCACGAAACACTCCGTCTTTAATATTAGTCTTCACAAATTCTTCATTTTCACCAGTTTTATTCGGTAAATGTCCCAAACTTTCAATAGTAGAAATCACCTTTGGACGAATCAGAGCAAGATTTATATTATCCTTCTGGAAAATTGCCACCAATTTTTCCATCATTGGCAGAACGTCAGACCTATGTCATTCCTTTAAATTTGTATGTTTTCAGTTTTTTTTTATTGAGTTTACACAAACACTGTTTTTCCTTAATTTCCATGACCAAAGCTGGCCAATTTAATTTCACTGACTTGACTGCTCTACCAAGAGATAACCAATGGACTGTTGTGGGTTGTTTGACAGTAGAAAATTTTGAATCATCTAGCACTTTTGAGAGTTCCCGCTGTCTATCATATCGAGTGGCACTGTACTCATAGAGTTAATGAATTTCGTTCAATGTGGTACGATACTCTGCCCCATGTTTTGCTGACTTTGTAGCATCCTGTGATGCAAGCGCTACCCTATGAGCGATACAGTGCACATGCACTAAATAGGGATTCTCAGTCTTCAGTAAGACACCGACACCACTTTGTTTTCCAGTCATTACGCTAGCCCCATCGGGGTCCAATCCAAGTAATTTGGACATAAGAACGTCCCATTCATTCATGATGTCTCGCGTTTTCTCCACAATGCATTCAGCTGTACCACTATCGACACTGTAATTTCCTAAAAATATCATCTCATATTTTCCAGCATTCACAATGCACAGAAACAGAAAAAGCTTTTTCTCTACAGTCACATTCACTGTTTCATCCATAAGTTTAAAGAAATGACCTCGTGAAATTTTCCGTTTCAGTTCATCAGCCATAGACATAACAAGTGCATCTTCCACTTGGTCAATAGAGACTGAATCAGAATAGATTATGCCAGACATGGATGAACATCCATTTTGTCACTGCAAATCTACAAGGCTGCTAAACTTTGCTGTAGGCATGTTTTCCTGCGCCATATATAACACAGTTTGCATCATTACTATCAAACATTTATCATTTTTGTCTTTCACAGCAGAAACATGTGCATTCATTGCTGTCTTGTGGGACATGGATACAACAGCCTCATGATGACCATCGCTGTCACAGTGATCTTTCAAAGCTGATTTTTGTAAATTGATGCACCCCTGAGTAAATACATTCAGTTTACCAGCTGTTTCACATATTGTGCAAAACATAAGAAGTCTCCCTTTCTGATCGTTTCCAGTACATAACCAGCGAAATTCGTGAAACCAGTCATCATTAAATAGCTTCTATCTCTTCTTATCATGGTGACAGGTTGAATCTTTTTCGCCATCTTTGATATTACTACTGTCACCTTCTTCACTTTCACTAGCCTTACGTTTCGGCAAGTGAGACTGACCCCTACCAAAAAAAGATGACAGTGTCGTCTGCTTACAAGTTGCCATTTTGACATGTGGTTTGAAAGCCAGTCGTAACCACTCGAATCTTTCCTCCAGACAGAGAGGTCACGAGTTGTTGCCAATCGCTTTCTCAGCGAATCAGAATCATGGAACATCGGCAAGTCAATGCTACTTTGGTTATTTCTATATATAGATCAGGGATTTCCATTAATTTTCTACGTGCTGAAAAGTCAACAAACGAGACCCCAAAGTCAGATGATTTTATTGCTCAGCACGTTTTTATAGTATTATAGCCAACTAACTGAATATGAGTTTTACCGGTGGTCTGGAGACCAAACATATGGACGGATCGCACAAATGCACCATGTTTCGCAGCTCACCGAGAAGCATTCCTTTTCACGTGTGAGCAGACCACGTGATCTTGACCACGTGGGACACTGACGAATCGATCAGTGTGTTGTACAGGATTGTTTGAGTAAGGTGACTGTTCGTCACGATTTTATTAGCTTGTGCAGGTAGGATGCAGTTATATAGTTAAATAGAATTTGAACAGACAGTTCATCAAATTAGAAGCAGCCCATATGTAGCTGTAACAGTGCAGTAATCTTGGAATACTAATAGAGAGTATAGATAATAGAATTTAAAGTTTCATATTAAGTTTCTTTCCCCATTATAAGAGATTCATGTTTAGTTCCCCATGTTTGTTGGTTAGATTTCATAAATTTACAGCCAAGAGAATCATGTTTTGTTCCCCAAATAGTACATAACGACACATAACTTTTCAATTCCACTGCGCATCAATGTAGCAGAGCATGGTTTTCTGTTTCATTCGTTAGAACCAATAGAAATAGAACTTATTTGACATTAAGACAGATAGAAAGCTTCCACCCAATTATGGCGGAAACTGAAACACATAGCCAGCCTAGAGCAACAACTTCGATTACTAGTTGTCTGTCGGCGACAGACAAATGTGTCCGTGTGTTCGCGTTAAAACAAAAAAAGGCAACAGCCAAATCGAGTTGTACCAAAGCTCGGAATAAACCCGTTTCTTTGATAGAAAGTGATGATCAACCATTACAGGTAAGGGATAGCATAGATCACGTGAATCAGCTTTTTGTGAAAGCAATAGATGTTATGCTCAAACTTTCAAAGGTTTATGTTAAACTGGACGATCGTGAGAACGTTAACAAGTTGGATCATGAACTTAGTAGAGGAAGAAAACAACACAGTTTTTGAATCTGTAGAGAGATATTTACAAAGTAGATCTGAATCTAGCAGATCAGAACAAAGCTCTCTTTCCGGTAGGTGGTTGCATAGGCTTTTCAACGAGGGTGTCCAGCAACAAAGTGTTGTGTCTCGGCGACAGTCTCGTGTTGGATTTAGGCAGCAATCTGAGGAAGCTGCCCATGAACGTTTGATATCTAAAGGACCTAACCAAGGTAAGGATAAGCTACCGCTGCATGTTAGTGAAAGTTGAAACAGCACGCTCAGGTAAGTCTGATAATCAAGCCATAGGGAACAATATGTGGAAACAGTTAAAGCGTGTTTCCATACCTGTCTTTTCTGGTGGCGTGAAAACCTACCAAAGCTGGAAGGCTGCCTTTATGACTTGCATTGATCAGTCCCCAGCTACATCTGAGAATAAGTTGTTGCAATTACACCAGTATCTGTCGGGGGAAGCCTTGAAATCAATTCAGTCTTTAGGTCATAGTTCAGCAGCTTATGATGTTGCTCTGGAACGTCTTGAAAGGAAATTTGGTGGGAAATGGCGACAGATTGCAATCCAAAATGAGGAAATTAGTAATTTTAAGCCAATCCATGAGGGTCATGTTGAGGATCTGTAGAAATTTGCTGATATTTTGGATGTTGCAGTCGCAAACATCAGAGAATCAGATTGGGTAGAGGAGTTGGGAAACCTAAGATAAAAATGAACTCAGTGTTGATTCTACTTGCAGCAACCAAGAGAAAAATAAAGTGGAACCACAGGTTTTTGAGCAAGTGGTTAAAATGGGTCATGATGAAGAGCACACACAGTCTAAAACACATGATCAAACCGAAATATCTCATGCAACAATACCACCAGTGTCAAATAAGTGTCTTTGCACTGTTCCCGTGGTACTAAAGAACGGAACGAAGAGCATAACAGTAAATGCTTTGCTTGATGATGCAAGCACAAAGTCGTACATCAATGTGGACATTGCAGCAGTTGGGATTACAGGGTGAACCACAAAAGATCTTTGTAAATGTTCTTAACGGTCACACAGAAATGACACAAAACCAGTAGAATTCAGGCTTGAAAGCATCAGTGGTGATTTAGGTATCCAGAAGTCTGCAATGACAACAAATGCTGTGACTTGCAATTTGCAAGTGATAGATTGGCAAAAGCATAGTCGCAAATGGGCACATTTGCAAAATATTCCATTCCCAAAAGTAGCTAAGCCTTACATGGTCGATTTGCTTATTGGTGTTGATCAGTTAGATTTGCATCTGTCCTGTAGAGAAGTAACTGGACATCCAGGTGATCCAGTTGCAAGACTTACTCCACTCGGATGGACTTGCATTGGATGCTTGTCTGATCAAGGTAAGTTTGAACAAAGTAACTTTGTTAGCTCATTCTTCATAGACAACAGAGATGATCTGAGAAGTAGATGAAGGAAATATAACATCATCTCAAATAAAGCATGATGATGAAGGGGTTTTACAAACAACACATGAAACACTCACACATAAAGATGGCAGATATGAAATAGGCATACCTTGGAATGAAAATGTTCATTTGCTGACTGACAACTATGATATGGCTGGTAAACGTCTGAACAGAACTGAAAAGCTGTCTAAACATCCAGAGATAGCCAAGGCTTATGATGACATCATTTCCGAGTACTTATCAAAAGGATACATTCGCAAAGTTCCACAAGATGAACCAATTAGTGAAACAAAATGGTATCTTCCTCACTTTCCCATTTTACATCCTGACAGGAATACCACAAAGGTTCGTATTGTGTTCGATGCATCAGCTAAACATGAAGACCTCTCTTTAAATGATGCGATACATGCAGGACCTAAGTTGCAAAGGGAGCTGTTTGATGTTCTGATGCACTTCAGAAGGTAGTGTATCCGGTGGCAATTATTTGTGACATGGCTGAAATGTTCCTTCAGATCAGTATGTCACCAGATGATCGACCTTATCATAGATACCTGTGGAGGTCAATGGATATAACAAGAACTCATGAGGTGTACGAGTTCTGCAGGGTTGTGTTTGGAGTTACATCCTCTCTATTCTTGGCCCAGTTTGTGACACAGGAACATGCACGAGTTCACATGAAAGAATATCCACTAGCTGCAGAAACTGTCATCAAATCAACATATATGGACAATAGCATGACTTCAGTTGAAGAAGTGGAAAAGGGTATAGAACTCTATGCACAGCTGAAGGAACTATGGTCTAGAGCAGGAATGCATGCAAGAAAGTGGATGTCAAATTGCCTTGAGGTTTTAGATGGCATACCTGAGAAGGATAGGGTGAATGAGGTTGATCTCAACAGAGGACATTTGCCTTCAGTCAAAACTCTTGGCCTATTGTGGATAGCCACAAGTGATTGTTTTACATTTAGGGTAAACTTTCCCATCACTTATGAGAAGATATCAAAAAGGGTTTTCCTGAGATATGTTGCCAGGCTTTTTGATCCTTTAGGATTTATGGCACCATTCATTGTTACTGCGAAAGTGATCCTGCAAGAGATGTGGATGGCAGGACTTGATTGGGATCATAAGGTAGATGGGGTCTTAAGAGATCGGATAGTGCAATGGCTGAGAGACGTGAGTGGTCTAGAATCAGTGAAAATTCCCAGGTGTTTGTGCAGTCATAAAGATATGACTTCTCTGACTTCGCACACTTTTGTTGATGCCTCGCAAATAGCATATGGAGCAATTGTGTATGCAGTGAGGGTGTACCCAAATGGAGACAAATTGAGCAGAATGGTAGCATCTAAAAGCAGAGTTGCACCACTGAAAGCTGTCAGCATGCCCAGACTGGAGCTTATGGCAGCTATCCTAGGTCTGAGATTGGCATTGAATATCACAAATCCACTTGATGTTGACATTAGGCAGGTTGTCTTCTGGTCAGACAACATGAACGTGCTATGCTGGATTAGAAATAACAGCAGAATATTCAAACCTTTCGTTGCCAACAGGGTGGGTGAAATTCATGATGTTACAAGTCCGTCACAGTGGAGATATATACTTAGTGAGGAAAATCCTGCTGATTTGATTAGTCGAGGTGCCACAGCTCAACAGTTGGTTACTTGTTCATTGTGGTCATCAGGGCTGTCTTACTTGCTGAGAGATGAGAGTGACTGGCCAGAAACTATGCCGAAGTCATCAAAAGAGGATGACCTGAAAGAGATGAAAAGAAATAAGCTTCAGGCAGCAAGTTTTCTTACTGTGCCGTGTGCCTCATGGCGACTGGAACCCTCTCGATTCACCTTGTGGAGAAGACTCACATGCGTGAATGCATGGGTTCACAGGTTTCTGCACAATTGTCTAGCATCAAAAGATGATAAACTCGAAGGAGAATTATCTCCAGATGAGATATGTGACGCTCAGCACCAAATCATCATGAATATGCAGACAGAATGTTTTCCCAGAGAATATTCAGCATTGACTTCCAGAGAGCCATTACCTCCAGGGTCGAAAATCCTGAACCTTCATCCCCAGATGGATGACAATGGACTGATGAGGTTGAAAGGACGCTTGGAATATGCTGAATATTTGCCACATGATACTAAATTTCCAATCATTTTGCCAAAGAACAGCTGGGTGACGATGCTTATTATCAAACATTATCATGATGAAGGTAAGCATATTGCTGGAACAAACCAAATATTAGTTTCGCTTTCTATGAACTACTGGATAATTTCTGGCAGGGAAGCAATTCGGTCATGGGAGTCGAAATGTGCAAGGTGCCATTTAAATAAGACAAGGCCAGTTCAACAGATTATGGCGCCCTTGCCCAAGATGAGAATGGGAGGTTCACTTTGAGCCTTTACACAGAGTGGAGTAGATTTCACTGGGCCTTTCCTGACCATTCAAGGTAGAAGAAAACAAAGACAGGAGCGTTACCTCTGTCTGTTTACATGCTTGTCTACTAGAGCTGTACATTTGGAAATGGCCAATGGCTTGGATACGGACTCTTTACTGAATGCCTATTATAAAATGGTAAGCAGAAGAGGTCTTCCTGATCTGGTAGTATCTGACAACGGAACCAACTTTGTTGGTTCTGTTAAAGAATTGAAAGAACTGTTCCTTCTCATTGATGAGAGTACAGTTAGATATTCACTTGCAAACAAAGGAATAAAATGGTGCTTCGATCCCCCTCATGCATCACATTTTGGAGGGGTGATTGAAACCATAATAAAGGCTGCAAAGCGTGCCATATTTGCTATTCTCAGTGGTGGAGATGTCACAGATGAAGAGCTGATGACAGCTTTCACTGGAGCAGAGACGCTTATCAACTCTCGCCACTTAACTTACCAGTCGGCTCATCCTCATGACAGTACACCTCTCACACCAAATCACTTCTTACACGGACAGGTGGGTGGGGTGTTCGCACCTGACACAGTTGACACAACAGATTTCAACCTATGCAAACGGTGGAGAAGAGTTCAGGAGTTGGTGCGTCACTTTTGGTGCCCATGGATGAGGGAATGGTTACCAAGTCTCAACACTAGACGAAAGTGGTTCTCTCCTCATAGGGATCTTCAAGTTGGAGATGTTGTTTTAGTCATATCTCCTGATGCGCCTCGTGGAAACTGGCAACTTGGCAGAATACTAAAGATCTATCCATGGGAGGATGGCCATGTTCGTGTTGTTGATGTTAGAACTAAACAGGCAGTTTTGAAAAGACCAGCAAACAAAGTACAGTAATATTCGTTTATAATGAACTCAAAGGGACTGCTGTTTTCAGTTCGTTGTAAGCGAAGTTCGTTCTAAGCGATTCGGGAATGTTCGTGAACATTCGGAAATTACCAAGAATGGTCACCATGCCACTGGTTTGAGACAAGATCATGTTCTCACAGAAAATAAAATAAGACAAAAGCAACGAACATGTAATTGTCATGGATCATTCATTTCATCATCGATCATGTATTTTATTATGCATTTTTAACAAAATCGGTAATTTTGTGCTTCTGTGACGTCAGCCAATCATGAACTGACTTGCTGTCAACAGACGAGCTTTCTCCGTGTGTCATGGCTGAACATATCCTTCATCGC
This sequence comes from Haliotis asinina, assembly GCF_037392515.1. Classification (NCBI taxonomy): domain Eukaryota; kingdom Metazoa; phylum Mollusca; class Gastropoda; order Lepetellida; family Haliotidae; genus Haliotis; species Haliotis asinina. Next base: position 29,539,435 of record NC_090284.1, read on the forward strand.
TTCTTAAATCTCTCTAACCACGACTGATTGGCCTTGAAATCTGTATGTCCAAGTCTGCTGTCATGTCAGTCTTGGACTTACCGCCTGCATCTACAGCTTGGATGATTTGGTATTTTATGTCGAGATCTAGAGCTTTACCTTTCCGTGACAAGCCCTTCCATGCTGACTTGAAAGAAAGACTTCCCAGATCGCTATTTATGCCTTGACAATGTCAACAAGATTCACAAGATTAAATTAAATAAATGATAACATTTCACAGGTAAGTTTATTTTATTATTCCCTTGATCCCCTGTGAGGAAGCCTGTTTGTTTTCACAAGCTAATTGGTGACACGTGAGATGACACGCAAGTGGATTCAGATCAGCTGTTCGTTATAAACACGTCAATTAGTGCGTGAAATAGCACAGAGGGCCCATCAATTTGTTCGTTGTAACAGATAATTCGTACTATCAGTGTTCGGTGTATACGGTAGTTAATTCATAACAACATATAGGAAAGCAGTCATGACTTCTGAATTTGTTCGTTGTAACTGGCAATTCGTTGTAAGCATGTACGTTATAAGTGAACTTTACTGTATGCCCATTAGAATGGGCATCTTTGAGTGAAACAAATAGCTTGGGTTAGTTTTTAGACAAACAAGTTTCAGTCTATGATTGACAGAGGTCAATCATGGAGGGAGGTATGGTCTGGAGACCAAACATATGGATGGATCGCACAAATGCACCATGTTTCGCAGCTCACCGAGAAGCCTTTTCACGTGATCTTGACCACGTGGGACACTGACGAATCGATCAGTGTGTTGTACAGGATTGTTCGAGTAAGGTGACTGTTCGTCACGATTTTATTAGCTTGTGCAGGTAGGATGCAGTTATATAGTTAAATAGAATTTGAACAGACAGTTCATCAAATTAGAAGCAGCCCATATGTAGCTGTAACAGTGCAGTAATCTTGGAATACTAATAGATAGTATAGATAATAGAATTTAAAGTTTCATATTAAGTTTCTTTCCCCATTATAAGAGATTCATGTTTAGTTCCCCATGTTTGTTGGTTAGATTATTTCATACATTTATAACCAAGAGAATCATGTTTTGTTCCCTAAATAGTACACAACAACACACAACTTTTCAATTCCACTGCACACCAACCAGTAAACGGAAACACTGATAATGATTTGTAACTATGATCATTTGTTAAACAATTTTTATGATAAGATGAATAAAATTCTGCAACTTAAATCTTCCATTGGCAAAGTAAAATTATGAGGATTCCCAATGTTAATTTCTCTGTATTCGGTTTCTGTATGTCCTAAAATTTCGTACCATTCCTCACATGTGCAATTAGTAGAGCTAAATTCAGGCATATTCAAATGTGCAGCCATCTTCAGAAACCTGAGTCTTCCCTGCTGGTGATTCACTGTACACAACACAGGAGTATGGTTGTGGTCTTGGTTTGGGTTATGTTTCACCCCAAAATATCAGTCAGCTAGTAGTTCATAGTTCTGTGGCCTACATATTCATTCAGCTGCACCCATCAGGTTAAAGGTCACCAGCTACACTGTCATCTGTAGTTAGTTTATACCCATCAGGGTATTGGTTGTCAGCTACACTGTCAACTGTACTTTGCTCATACCCATCAGGGTATTGGTTGTCAGCTACACTGTCATCTGTAGCTAGTTTATATCCATCAGGGTATTGGTTGTCAGCTACACTGTCATCTGTACTTTGCTCATACCCATCAGGGTATTGGTTGTCAGCTACACTGTCATCTGTAGCTAGTTTATACCCATCAGGGTATTGGTTGTCAGCTACACTGTCATCTGTACTTTGCTCATACCCATCAGGGTATTGGTTGTCAGCTACACTGTCATCTGTAGCTAGTTTATACCCATCAGGGTATTGGTTGTCAGCTACACGTCATCTGTACTTTGCTCATACCCATCAGGGTATTGGTTGTCAGCTACACGTCATCTGTACTTTGCTCATACCCATCAGGGTATTGGTTGTCAGCTACACTGTCATCTGTAGCTAGTTTATACCCATCAGGGTATTGGTTGTCAGCTACATTGTCATCTGTACTTTGCTCATACACATCAGGGTATTGGTTGTCAGCTACACGTCATCTGTACTTTGCTCATACCCATCAGGGTATTGGTTGTCAGCTACACTGTCATCTGTAGCTAGTTTATACCCATCAGGGTATTGGTTATCAGCTACACTGTCATCTGTAGCTAGTTTATACCCATCAGGGTATTGGTTGTCAGCTACACGGTCATCTGTAGCTAGTTTATACCCATCAGGGTATTGGTTGTCAGCTACACTGTCATCTGTACTTTGCTCATACCCATCAGGGTATTGGTTGTCAGCTACACTGTCATCTGTAGCTAGTTTATACCCATCAGGGTATTGGTTGTCAGCTACACGTCATCTGTACTTTGCTCATACCCATCAGGGTATTGGTTGTCAGCTACACTGTCATCTGTAGCTAGTTTATACCCATCAGGGTATTGGTTGTCAGCTACACTGTCATCTGTAGCTAGTTTATACCCATCAGGGTATTGGTTGTCAGCTACACTGTCATCTGTACTTTGCTCATACCCATCAGGATATTGGTTGTCAGCTACACTGTCATCTGTAGCTAGTTTATACCCATCAGGGTATTGGTTGTCAGCTACACGTCATCTGTACTTTGCTCATACCCATCAGGGTATTGGTTGTCAGCTACACTGTCATCTGTAGCTAGTTTATACCCATCAGGGTATTGGTTGTCAGCTACACTGTCATCTGTACTTTGCTCATACCCATCAGGGTATTGGTTGTCAGCTACACTGTCATCTGTAGCTAGTTTATATCCATCAGGGTATTGGTTGTCAGCTACACGTCATCTGTACTTTGCTCATACCCATCAGGGTATTGGTTGTCAGCTACATTGTCATCTGTACTTTGCTCATACCCATTGGGGTATTGGTTGTCAGCTACACATTCATCTGTGCTTTGTTCATACCCATTGCGGTATTGGTTGTCAGCTACACTGTCTTCTGTACTTTGTTCATACCCGTTGGGGTATTGGTTGTCAGCTACACACATTCATCTGTACTTTGTTCATACCCGTTGCGGTATTGGTTGTCAGCTACACTGTCATCTGTAGCTAGTTTATACCCATCAGGGTATTGGTTGTCAGCTACACTGTCATCTGTACTTTGTTCATACCCGTTGCGGTATTGGTTGTCAGCTACACTGTCATCTGTACTTTGCTCATACCCACTGGGGTATTGGTTGTCAGCTACACATTCATCTGTGCTTTGTTCATACCCATTGCGGTATTGGTTGTCAGCTACACTGTCTTCTGTACTTTGCTCATACCCGTTGGGGTATTGGTTGTCAGCTACACACATTCATCTGTACTTTGTTCATACCCGTTGCGGTATTGGTTGTCAGCTACACGTCATCTGTACTTTGCTCATACCTGTTGGGGTATTAGTTGTCACCTACACAGTCATCTGTACATTGCTCATACCTGTTGGGGTATTGGTTGTCAGCTACACGTCATCTGTAGCTAGTTCATACCCATTGGGGCATTGGCTGTCAGCTACATGGTAATCTGTAACTAGTCTCTTTTTCAGACTTTCCATAGTGCTACGCTCAACAAAATCCCTACTGAAGGTAAAGAACTTTGATACTGTTGCTTTTGTTATCTTGTTTGTCCAACAAAAAGGGGTGATAAAATCATGTGTTTTGATGGATACCTGAATGTCTGAATATAAAATTTCAAATTCAGTTTGTTTGTATAAAATATCATCCTCAATATCTCCTGGGTATACGTTCCAGTCAATCTGCACCATACCCTGGATGCCTTTATGGTTCTCCCCGATAATTTTATTACCTCCCATGGCTGGATTTTCAATCAATCAGGCGTCTACACCGGAAAGTTGAGCATATAAAACACGACTCACGTATCATTTTCACAAAATTCACAGTCACACAGTGAACAAACCTTCATAGCTGCAACCACTATCTTTGTTGACACTGACAAGCTCAGTTGTAACAGCGAAATAGCAGCTGATTGGCTACTGTGAGAATGCAGAGCCCGCTAAGGGAAGTAACAAAATTATCAGGCAGAGCCATACACACATCCAGCAGATTGTGGAGATTTATTGGAATGTGTACCCTGGAGACTATCGAGGATATTTTAACATGGCATTCAAAATGTTTCTTTTGTAGCTTCTCTTGTTGAACATCCTATTCTGTCTCAACTGACACTTGCAGTAGCATAAAACATCCAAATCAAGTTCAGGAAACAGTGGTTTAAATCCATGAGAATATAGTTGTTCCTTTACCTCAATAGGCACATTGTTTTCCTTGGATGTAAACCAGTGAAAATGACTAAATCAGTCCCTTTAATTGAAGACAGGGTAACTTCTACCTAACCAGACCTCCGTATTACAAACCCTAAGATTCTTGCAGCATGTTAATTTCATGAAGCATTCACGAAATAAATCCATGTTCCAAAATTCTGAAGCAAATATTTTACTTACTTATTCGATTCTTTGGCACAAAGTCTTGCTTGTAAAATGTTTGAATAACTTGCACAATAACCACTGATACAGTTACTCTATAAGTACTACTTACATTCAGTTCAGTGAGAAATAGTTTGTTACCTGAAGTTTGGGATCGTTGAGAACTTCTATCAGGGCATCATACAGTTTGGTTTCACCCTGGAAAAACAACAGAAATATGTTATGTGGCAGAGATATTCATCAATGATGATATCAAGCATTGACACTAAGGTGACATAATCCCCCACCACAAATTATCAAAACAAACTTAAAAAGTGATGAAAGTGAAGCTCATAGTTTAAGATAGTTAAATGTCAACAAACACATGACCAGTCAACCTCTCTTGAAATCTTGCTCTGTAGTTCAAACATACAAATATTTTCAAGACTCACTTTCACCTTGGCATGAATGTCATGGTGTATGAAATATTCCAAAGGATAACATGCTGAAACCTTCAAAGTGTCACTGTGACCTTGAAAATTATGTGAAGGTTACCAAAATCAGCTGGGCCCTGCACCTTCCCTTAATAAAACTTGGTGAATATGAAGAAAATCCGGTGAATGGTTCTCAAGATATCTCGCTGACAAGGGTAAAACATTAAAGTCCTCTTGTGACATTGAAATGATTGTCAAGGTCACCTAATCTGAATTGGATCTTTATTACATTGTGATAACCATAGGTACCAAATATGAAAAGAATCTCATTAACAGTCATTAAGATATTCCAATCCAGATGGAGCCTAATATTTTATCCCCTGCCTCATGCCAATCCCGCAATAGGGGATAGCAATCGGTATGAAAAGTGGATGAATTGACTATGTTTGACCATCTGATGGATCTCGCACAAGAAGAGCGGACGAGTCTATTGTATCGTAAGGAGCATGCCCCCTGTTGTTTTTAGCACTCCTTTACACTCTGTTCTGAATGACTAGTGTCCATATGAGAAATGGGCATATGATTAATGGGCTACAACCACTGGGGCATATGGGTACTGTTTCTCATCAGTATTATGGATATATGTGATGGCGTTTACTTATCTTTTGTTAATATACAACAACTACTGTATTCTAGTTAGCTGCTCTTTGAAAGACAGTGAAATATTACTGTTTAAGAAAGGACACAGATAGGAGGTACAGAAAGAAACTTTCTGGATAAAATGGTCTGCCCACACCCTCAACCTTTTGACACAGCCACTGTAAAGCTAAATGTGTGATTTGTGCCTATCAATGATTCAGTTTATGTCAAAATAGAAAGGCCTGGATTTAATGCTTGTATATATGGATATCTGAAATTCACTTCATGTGAAAAAAGGGGCGATGGGGTAACCTAGTGGTTAAAGAGTTTGATCGTCTCGCCAAAGATGCTTACACACAAGTGGCCCACTCTGGTCTCTCCGCACCATGACATTGTGGAAATGTTAAAAGTAACATAAAACTAAATTCACTCACTCATAATCATGTGATGAAAACAAAACATACCTGTGTCCAGTGATGCAGGACTAAAGACACATTGCACACTTCAGGAGTCATATCATATATGTTGGTGAAATTCCACAGTCTGCAAAAGAAAGATCACAGTCAAATCTTACAGTATTGTATATCAAAGCTGAAAAGATTTTGAACTCATCATTAAAAAACTCAAACACTTTAATAAACTTAAAATGAGAAAGCCCATATAGGACAGGTACAGAAACTTACATGAGAAGGTTGGTTTTCAGACCTTAGACATTGTGAAGGTTGGTATGAAGAGATAAGTTCTGATAGATGGCTTGCTGCTGTGCCATTCAATTCAAACAGGTAAAACAGTGGTAGGTAAAACACAAGATCTTGAAGTGGATCCAGGCTTCTATTGGTAGCCAGTGTAGGGACATCAATACCGGTGGTATGTGTCATCTTTTTGGTGCACAACTGACAATACAGGCTGCTCTATTCTGTACCTACTGGAGTCTGTTTGGCAGTTCCTGACTAAACCATAAGGCAGACTGTTGTTTTAGTCTTTTCGGGACATCATGAGCTGTTGGACTAGTGTCTTTGTTATGCTTTTGGTAAAAAGATAGTAGGTATAATACCAATGCTTCTTAGATGGAAGTAGCAGATCTGGCACACTTGATTAACTTGGGCTTCCACTGACAAGGGAGAATCAAAGGTGACACTCAGATTCTTTGCTCTGTCAGCAAAAGGTACAACATAGTCTCAAAGAGCCACTGATGTGATATTCAGACTGGGTCTGGGTCCAATGAGTAAGGCCTTTGTTTTTCAATCATTCAGTTTAATCTGTTTGAATACGTGCCAATTACAATCACAAATTATAGGGTGATCCCTATATCTGAAAACATCAATTCACATGTTTTCAAGTTATTGGTTGAACAAAAATTTTGCTTGTTTTTTCAAAATAAAATATAAGTAACAAGAGTAATGATAAAAATAATAATAAAACTGAGGGCTTTCTTAATGGTCCCTAAGACCACTCACTTCCCACTCATAACTGCCAAAATGGGATTCTAAATAAAAATAGTTGCATGAAATGTCAACTATGCAAGAGACTGCCCAACACCTTGTCAGTGGATGCCCTTCCTTGGCACAAGAAGCATATCTTGAATGATATCATGGCATGGTTCATTGCTTCGACTACCATCTCTGCCATGCCTGATGTCAGACTCCAGTTGTTCTCGGTGCACTTGGTTTGGTACCTCCTGACCTCTTGGCACAGGTCAGGAGAGTGCTTGTGTTCTGGAACGGGGAGATGAGTTGAGTTGGGCTTTACATCACATCAGCATTTTTCTTGCCATATGGTGATATGAGATGAAGTTTTCCAAATAGAACATTTGGTATCTCAACTGTTCAATACAGTGGCTGATCATCTGTAATCAATCGAATCATGAGATACCTGTCACAGAAGGTACAGGCGATGAGGTGTGGTAGGCATTGAGCGTTAGACACAAACAATAGGTAACATTGGAAACAAATAGTAGAAAGCTGAATTCTCCAGGAAAGCTTCAGAACATCAATGTTCTGTGCAAAATGCAAAGTTCTACCTTGCTCCATTTTCAAAATGGCAGTCGGTTTCAAGATGCTTGTGCTTTTGTTACTGGACGTCAAATATATTAACAAAATGTCCACTATGGTTGACACATTTTCGGCTGTTCTTGATCAACAGATGTAATATCCTCTCAAGAAAGAAAGAAAATATATTGAATCCATTGAATCCACATGTGATCTGCTGTCTGATAAGTAGTACTGGAAGTGTACTAATCAGTACTTAAGTGTTCTCATCAGTCATCAGTGGGACAAAAAAGTAGGAATTTCATGATAATTGTTCTTAAACCTGCAAGTAAATTTTATTTTTCAAAGACTTCAACAAATGAAGTAGATAAGATGTGTCATTTCCCGTATTTTCACACAAAAATCATTCCTTTATAAACATCACTTTGAAAGTCCTGCTGTTCAAACTTTTCAAGGACATACTATTTTAATGATGACAAGTTATAGATGCAGTTATACTGGGGTCTTTAAATGGACAAACCATAATATCTTTTCCTATTTACGAAAGATTTTCTGCTGCTGATCTATGCACCTGAGTGAACTTTATAGCGGTTTACAAGTGTTTAAAACTGCCAGAACAACATAAAACACAATATAATGACAGAAACAGGTGGAATTCCAACTTGTGAAAAAGACACTGCAACTGGAAGTTCGTGAAAAGGGTCTTCAAGGTCTTGTCTGAGAAAGTATATTGAGAGAAGATGATTACCAGTCATATTTCGAGGATAACGAGGCAAAATTACCATTTCCTGTCCATGAAGAATGCAGAACACACTATTTCATCACATGATATTTCAACTGAATTTGTATTTTTGATATGTTAGTGTAAGTCCATACCGAAAGGTATCAAAATCTGCAAGGTTTTGTTTTGTGTTACATGAAAGCTTTAACACTGATATAAACAGACTAATACAGTGAATGAAGTAAAAGATGGAAAATATGTCTCTATGCTTTGTTTTCATTTACGATCCTTTTAATGCAATAACAGAGAGAAACCTATGCATTCAGGTTATTGGTTTACCAAAAATTTGAGGAACGAATATAAATAAATACAGACAGGGTTCCCCTTAGACATTTCTATTTGGGGGTCAGGTTGACTCTCCAAAATTTTGGGGGTTGGGTGGGGGGTTTAGTCAAAATTAAACTTTGTGGGTCAAACAAATTACGAATCAGTTCGAAATCAGATATCATTTAAGTTACATTTAATACCTAGGAGTGAATTGGGTTGTTTTGCTTGGTGATTTTATTGCATCAGAAACGATGCAGTGTTTGTTTTTTATGTGTATTTTCACTTCACACTGTGTTTCCACACAGGTTTTCCACATCAAGCCTCTCAAGGGGAACACTGACAGGCAGTATGGACCATCCATTAATAGATATCGAAATATCTGCAGCTTAATTGCACACATGGTTATGTTCACAGCTTTGACAAAATTATGATGGGAATTTTTTTTACAAATCAAAAACAAGAAAATTCAGTTACCCTTCCTCTGCTAATACTTTTGATGGGCCTTGTTTGCAATCGAAAGAAAAAACTCTTCTCACTCACAGCAGCTGGCTGATACGATTTTTCATTGGGCATGTAACTTATTTTCACTTGCCATTTTACAATTCACAAATGATGGATACCAAAGTACTACAAGCAAAACTCATCAACAACACAATCACATTTCCCTACAGGTGATTAACAGTGTTTGTCCCCATATTCATCAAAAATGAAGATGCGAACTAGTGAGCACTCTTTATCAGGGAGGACTGTGCGTTTATTGATGGCACAACAGAGATCGCAATCATTCAAGAATTCTGGGATTTCCAGGTAGCAATGGGAGAAGTTGCCCCGCATCATTGTCCCTTTAAAGTGAAATGAAGTGACTTTATATCTCTCAAGTATCAACAGTCATTACAGGCTAGCAACCAGTTATCACCATGTAACAGTTATTGCAAACAGATCAGTATCACACGTACGCAGTTCTGATCAATTACAAGTCTGGTATTTTTGTCACCACAGTATTTGACAACAAACAACAGTGTTTATAGTCAGTGGGAATGTCACACAACCTATAAACAGTGCCTGGCCAAAAGTGAGTCATCAAAATGGCTGTTGTGTGATTTGTCCAGAGCAGGTACAGCTTGTTTTTTCACAAATAAAAGAAATGCACGGTAGGTACACTACCTTTGTTGATCAGTATTTGGTTATATGAGCCTTGGCAGGAATTACATGTCTCAGTCTCCTAGGAATCGACTGATATAAGCTGTGAACATATTGAAGTCGGAGACGGGTCCGGAGTCATGTGAGCATAAGTAGTAAGTCTTCCCTGCTTTTGATGTTCTGTAATTTTTTTCCCACTTAAATTTTCAATGTCCCCTATAGATTTCCAATAATATTGATGTCTGGGTTCTGTGAGGGCCAAGTCACTCAAATGATATCATTTTCCTGTTTCCATTGTTTCGTTCTTCACATTGTCATCTAGGAAAATCCACCCATTATTGACGAAGTTCCTCAACATATGTCACATTTGGGATTTCACTTTCTTAGTAAAGTACAAATTCTAGTACTTTTCTTTTGTTGAGTCCCCCCCCAAAAAGTACTAGAATTTGTACTTTACTAAGAAAGTGAAATCCCAAATATGACATGTTGCATTTGACCACTTTCTAAATGGTATTGTGTAATCATGACAAACTTCTTGGTGATAACTGGCTACAAACTGTCCTCAAAGACACTCATATATTGACATGTTTCTGCTCTATTTTATTTTAAAATGTTTTTAAGGAATTGGCAAAATAAGACAGGTACTGTGTCATGGGACCGTCAACAGAAAAGCATACTGACTCCCAACATGGTCCCACACACAGTCTATTGACTTGAGAGCACTATGACATGAAGCTCTAACGTCACAGTATTGTTGACATAACTTTATTGGTTTGTAGTGAAAATAAAATTTCTTTCCTTGACTAAATGGACTGCGTCCTTGGTCAATCACCAGTCTATGACTGTATAATATCCAAAAGTGAGCTGAATTCGATGTTCTGGTGATTTCGACGAGTGCATTGCTAGCGCTATATCCGGGAAGTATGTGCGCAATTGGAGTGCACAAACAGTTTCAAGCCCAGTTCCTGTCATGAGACGTTTTATTTACAATTGAAATCCAGAAGTTAAAGGGGCACTGATGCGGAGCAATTTCTGTGGACTGGTTGTTCCTTATGTTATTGTTTTCTCCCGTGAGTACCCAGATGATATCCAAGAATTCGTGACAGGTTTGTGACCTCTGCTGTGAGAGTTTAATTACAGACAGATCAACTAAGGTGAAGTCATTTTTACTTCATTACAAATGTATCATGAAAACAAATGAAATACTTTGAAGGTTAATCATCTGCCAGTGGTAGACATGGTAAAAAACTATTTGGTCGGAAAAATAATGAAGCCAGTGTACGTCTTTATATTTTCTCTCATAACCCTAATTAGTTTATTGTCATATTTGTATGATTTTGAAAATTAATAAAAGAACACACTGTCTTCCTATACTTACAGTAAATTTCTAACATGACAGTAACATTTAAACATTGTATAAACTGCCAATGTGGATCCTATTTCACACACGCCCTATGCTCAATCTAGAGTGTGTTTTCTGTCATATAGATTCTGCTGAATGCTACAACAAATAAATTAAAACAAAATGCAAATAATGAATTCAAAACAGACTAATGTTACTGCAACAATGTCAGGCTACTACCTTGTTCAGCTGGTAAATAATCCTGCTCTATATTGTGTGTCTTACAACAGTCTAATTTGCGAAAAAGTGACACATCGTTCCACGTCTTTCACTTTGGTGAAACCTGATAAACCTCTCACTGGTCACCCAAGATAGCATACCTAGCAACTAATTGTATGATGTCCGCCTTTCTAAATACATGTAATTTAGTTAACCAATAATGAGCACTCAATCAATCAATGCAATGGTGGTTAATTCTTTGAAGGGAAGATGTTGCTTTTACACTTGCAGTTTATGACAGGGTGTAGTCAGTATAGATTAGTACATCTACATAGCCTTTTGACAAATCCGCTGTAGAAGATAAAAGTATTAATCAATCAGTGTGTTATCGGTTAATCCTTTGATCAATGTTTGTTTTTGTAACTCAGCTAATAAACCCTCTTACATGCATCACTTACATGCACATATTACATAACATACAACACATTTGCCACTACAGACCTTAATTTATATTGTTGAGTATTTACTCCAGACAGGAGAAATGCCAAACAGGAACCTTTGTTGAGTAATCTGAGTGGTATTACCACTAATCATACCTCTTGTAAATTCATTAACTGACCATCAAGTGAATGATGACAAATAACACGTGTTATTATCAAACGCGAGTTACAGCAAGGAAGATGTAATCTCTGTGTCGCATGCAGCCTGAAAACACTTATGGGCCGAAACTGTTTTGAGGATACCAACGGAACTTCGTCGTTACATAAGAAATCATGCAGGCATTTGCTGTGTACTTGGGTAAATAGGTGTAAAAAGGTTTTTTTCACTTAAGACAAATTTCAGATTTCTCTACCAATGGCAAAGTCATTGTTTTTAGTTTACAAATTCAAATAAATCAACTGTGTGTTTTTATTATCATAGATCATAGATAATAAACCAGGGTAGTTACCATAGCTACCAAAATTTATGTATGAATTTTGCTATGACTGCTGGCCCAACCCTCAAAACTATATATAAAGCTTTGTAATCTTTCGGACTAATACGAAACAAATGGCTTACTACGTGCCAAATTGGCACTATACCATCAAGGCATCAGAAAAAAACTACACTTCTGGGATATTTTGTTACAATCAGACAAGGAATACCATGGACATTTTTAAATAATGGCAGATGATGGGCATCTGTCCTCCTGACTGCTTATGGTAAGAAATTCTGCTAATGTGTACTGGAGCCCAGTTCCTTTGTCCGTCACGGTCAAGGGAGAAGGTGCTGACCAATTTGCAGCTTGGTTTTGCAATTAGACTGTTGGCGTGAAACATTATTCACTCCATATCAGTTATGAAAAGAGCAAATAAACATTGATACTATTTACCAAGATGGTTAATATTCCAGTGTTAGGGGTTTTCGACGGTATAAGACAAAAATGTAATTTTTATCTGTAATATCATTTTAAGTTTTGATTTTGCTAACCTTGAGTGAGAAAAGTATATTCATCTATTTCACAAAAAAGTATCATGTGTTTCCAACAAAAATAGCATTTACAACATTGTATCGGCGAAACTGCAGTCGCTTGTCACATCCGGGTATTTTTGTATGTGTTTTCGACGGTGAGCCATTCTTTTCCCTCCGCACTGCAAGAGAGTGTTTTGATAACGTGGCTTCCTGTTTCATACATTACCTGTCACTAGCAGACGACTGATCTTGTTGAATTTTGCTCGCTATTTTTTGTTATACAGGCAATTGATTTTGCATCTGAAGTGGTATTAACGATCGAGGGTAAATAATATTGTTGTTTATTTGCTCTTTACATAACTTAATTTCTTGATTTCAATGTCAGTAAAACATCTCATGACAGGAACTGGGCATCCGCCCTACCGATGAAACTGTTTGTGCACTCCGATCGCACACATACTTCCTCGATATAGCACTAGCAATGCAATCGTCGAAATCACCAGAACGTCAAATTCAGCTCGCTTTGGGATACCACTTCTGGTGCAAAATCAGTTGCCTGTTTAACAAAAAATAGCGAGGGAAATCCAGCAAGATCAGCTGTCTGCTGTTGATAGGTTATGAATTAAACAGGAAGCCATGTAATAAAAACACTCTCTCGCAGTGCAGAGGTAAAAGTAGGGCTCATCGTTGAAAACACGTACAAAATACCTGGATGTTGCAAGCAGCTACAGTTTCGCTGATACAATGTCATCAATGCTATTTTTGTAGGAAACACATGATATTTTTGTGTGAAATAGATGAATATACGTGTATCACTCACAGTTAGCAAAAACAAAACTTTAAATGATATTTTAATACAAAAATTACATTTTTGTCTTACATCGTCGAAAACCCCTATTGCCCCTAACACTGGGATATTTTTTCTCGAATGGCAAGAGAAATTCTGAATGGAGACAATTGTTATTAATTACATAATACGTTTACCACTTAATTATGTAGCCATCACTATGTTTACCTTATTTCACCAATCCCTTTCTCCTCTGACAATCAAAGGGTTAGGGATAGGGTTAGGTTGGGTTAGGGTTGGTGATTAAAGGATTAATCCTAGGAAGGTGCCGAACGTATCCTATAGTAGCTCCGTTAACGGTTTAGGTACATGCACATTCATTTAAATGATACTATGTATAATGCGTTTCAGCAAGAGTTGCGCCCGTACGTCCCGCCGCACTCACCCTTATACCAAGAAATCAGTCCAACTGTGAGAACATCTTCCCAGCAAAACAGTAATGGTAACTGAAAACAGAACAGGTGTGCCTTAAAACCTGGGCATAAAATACCGGGCCGAACTACCGGTTACCAGTAAAACTGGATTCAAGAATATTAAAACGAAACCTGCTTATTTCTGGGATGGCTTAAAAGTCAAGTCGGGCCGGGATGAGGCGGGCGAACGAACGCCGTGCCTTCAGTTGGTAATGCAACACACACTCATGATAATAGTGATCAATCGAAAGCCACAAACGCGTACCATAATAACCTTATATTGCTTAAAACTCGGGAATACGAATGTAGCGACCGGAACTGGCATAATCAGTAGCCTGTGAACTAACCAAGGTTACGTCTACAAGAGGAATCGTTAAACGAAACAGGATTTATACTTCAGTCAATTCCACCAAACATTTCCGTCGGCCCGAAAATGTTTTACATCTATATCCAATCAAATACCACCCTTAAACATCACTGTTCAGTGTATTTAACGCATGCCCACTCATAAACAATACGACCTTTTCCCCACTCTCAACGTTTTCTCGGTCACAAGCATAGCCAGTCTCATTGGGGTGCATTTGAAAAAGGTTAGGCATACTGTACATTTGATTAGAACACAGTGAAAACAAACTTCTCCTGGAGAATACAGTGCCACTGACGTGGGTGTGTTTTCATGATATCATATAACCATAACATGTCACGCCTTGCCGTAATTCCGCAGCACGTCTCATTTTACCTTATATCTTCTGATATTTATTAAGTTAATCATATGTGCAAATCATTATTATTGGTAGAATGTTGGGAACTGGACCTCACTCTCGAAGTCTCAAACCAGCCTTACTGGAGATGGGACTTGCCCCAGAGGAAGGCACAGAACCCGACCAAGAATATCTTGGTCAAAACATCACAAATCCACACTACTAGAGTATGCGAAGGCGACAGCATGACCTGGTAATCCACGTATCTATGGCAAGTCGCTAAAGCTGCATTCGGACAATGCCATGCCCAGGTATGAAAAATATCAGAGTTCAACTCCGGCGTCTAAAAAACCTCATGCCCCGTGAAGCAGTTCAACCCACAACTGGTGCTCGTCAGGAACCTTTGCATGAGCAAGATACTCAAGTGGCAGCAGATCCAAAACTTCTAATGGATGTCCGCGTTAACCACTTTCCTCTTCCCGAAACAAACTCATCTGGCCTGGAGCCACTTGGACCAGAAATTTTAGACCCTTTCTCTGTTGCAGGCGTATTTTAGTATGAATATATTGTTTTAATCTTATTCTCTTAATTTTTCTGCTTCTCTACTTTTTAGCTGAATTATGATAAGGCAGGTTAAGCTCTAGAGCTTGGCCTCACCGCCTAACTGTCCAAGCCATGCCGCTTCTCAGTTGATTGGTCTCACTAATTCCCTGCACTGTTACACTCATTCCGCACCGTCGGAATCTTTGCCACCTAAAGACACCTTAGACAGACAGTGTAGGATTAAGGTTAGTATTCATGTAATTAAAGTAACATTGCATTTAATCCTTGCAGTATGTAGTTAATAAAAGTATGTCTATTTACTATCATTCAAATAAGCATTACATTGTATAGCATCTAAAGAGCGCTATATGTAATTATATTAGTTTTCCTATCCATTAGCTATAAACACGAATAAGTATTACTTATCGTTTAATAATATCTATAACAGAAAAGTTCCTGTTCGTAATACCGGTGCTGTGCCCGATTGGTGTACACCCTTGTACCACCCACAGGGTATGTGTATATGCTCATTTTATATCGTTACTGCATATAGTATCATCATGCAATGAATGAGGAATCATGAATATGTCATCATTACATTATGCGAAATGAGGTGATATACAATTCCAATATACTACATGTGCAATAAGTAATGTTGCTAATGCATATTTGGTAATTATCTCTAGTATTTACCTATCTATGGAATAATATATTCCTGTTTGAATTGTGTCTGATATACGGTATATTATTGTGTTTATTGTTACAGGGTGACGCTTACTAATCTTATTTTACGTCGAAATAAACGACCTCGCACCCAACAGAGTGTTGGCACCGTTTTGCCCACGCTGACCCTGCTATAATTCTTCCTCTTCTTCAGTTGCTGACCTTTCCGAAAATGCTGTTTATATTTTTTTCATTCTATTTATGATGAAATATCTGTTATACCTTTGGGAAGACGGACGCCAAATCAAACAAACAAATATATTGTTTCCCAAAAATGAAATTGATTTATTAAATGACATTATCTGTATGAAACTTACTGCGGACTGTTCATTGCATGAAGTTAACTGTTGTGTCTATGCCTCCCTACGAACATTGGAGGAACTTCACACAGTTTCCAAAGAAGAATCACCCAACACACTAAGACCAATGAACTAAAGAAAAACCGGTTTCAAGTAAAATTAACGGAAACAAAAAAAAACATATTTCCTGAATAGAGCTGTGCCTGAAATTAAGGTCATCACGGAATCCCATGTCTAAACAACAAAAGGCAATTTGTACAAGACAACAATAGAAAAGGTACTTCTCCAAATTGTCGAATCTCTTAAGGCAAAAATAAAAATTTGGACAGATAGAAAAATGGGAAAAGAGAAACACATTTATCAAACAAAATAAACTGTTTAGGAATGATGAAAAAAACCCGATTCTATAGGCAACTCAAAACAAGTGGTAATGGTAATAAACGGCCTCCCACCGATGCCAATGAAAGGTTCTGAAAACTGTTGTGGTCCATACCCGGCAACTGTAACCTGGAGGCACCATGGGTCAGTGATTATGACCATGCAATGCATGAGAAGGTAACTACGTCGTTCGTCTGTTACATCTCACCAGATTGCCTGAAAAGTGTCATTCAAAAGATCAAATCTAATACAGCTCCAGGGCCTGATGGTATTCAAAACCGGTATTAGAAACCGTTTCTCTGTGTCCAAACACCGTTACTTCTCTGTTTTAATTCTCTTGTGGACACAGGTGATGTTCCTCCATGGTTCTGTAAAGGTCGCACTATATTCCTTCCCCAAAAAGAGACTTGACTGATCCCCCAAACTTCCGCCCTACATGTTTGAATACCCAATACAAATTATTCACAGGGTGTTTGACGAACCTCGTGTCATCTTACTGCTCTTCTAATGAGATAATTTACAGAGAGCAGAAGGGGGCGAGAAAGGGATGTTGGGGGTGCAAGGATCAACTTCAGAAAATGATTTTGGAAGAGGCTAAACATACCACCGCAACCTCTCCATGTGCTGGATTGACTACAAAAAAGCATATGACTCTGTCCCTCACGAATGGATTCTGAAGTGTCTTCAGTGTATTGACCTCTCTGAGCGACTACTTAATTTATTCAAGTCTTTAATGAGTTGCTGGTCGACTCAACTTGAGATATACTCGCAAGGGCAGATGCAGACTTCGGAATCTATTCCAATCAGATGGGGAATATTTCAGGGGCATTCCTTCAGGCCTTTGCTTTTTTGTCTGTCTTTAAATCCTTGGAGTTTCCTGCTCAATAGGAAGGAGGGTTACCATCCCAGGCCTCCTCAGCACAGATCCCCAACACCTCTTACTCATCTCCTCTACATGTATGGCATCATGCTCCTTGCCAAAGGAGATACAAGTTTGAATGAAAAGGTTCTCCTTGTCGAGTCCTTTTCTAATGATACTGACATGACATTTGGACTTGACAAATGTAATACTCCTCATTTGAAACAAGGCAGGGTAACTAATGATGGATCGGTCAAGTTACAAGGGGGAGGATTTATCGAGCATCTTGTGGAAGATCAGGCACACACCTGTCTTACAATACAAGTATGAGACAAGCTCCAGAATGCCCAGATTCAAGATAAACTTCAGGTCGAGTATAAATCTCGTTCAGAGTTCAGAGATAAATGCTCAAAACAAGGTCAAAGCCACTAATACGTTTGCTGTGCCAGTCCTGTCCTATTCCCTTGGAGTATTTGATTGGACCAAACAAGACATCCAGAGTCTTAACTGCCTGACCAGAAGGATCATGTCTGATAACAAAACACACCACCCTCATTCCTCTCTTAATCGTTTTTATATGCCAGTCAATTCTGGAGGTTGGGGTTTGATTAATGTGGAGGCTCTTCATGACAGAATGTTATTGTGTACTTTTGCACATATTTATTTATCGGATGATCCTCTGGTGATGCATGTCAAGATATACGATGAGAGCAAGGAATTCCACAGCTAGTTTAAGCGTTGTTGGGCACAATCTGAAATTTGAAGGTGATTTTGTTGATGGTGATGTACAGCTGTACTGCTGGACGGTACAGCGATGGGAGTAAACCAGGTGAAGTCCTTCACCAAGTCAGCCCAGAATCGGTCCTTTGTGGACAAGCTGTCTGGGAAGGCATTACATCGTGTGTGTGGAACAGAACAGCAATCCAACCGACTCCTTCGCCTGGATGAAGTCAGCTGGTCTCAAAGGTGAAACTGAGGGCTTCCTTTTTGCTGCTCAGGACCAGCCACTTCCCATTCGCAATCGCCAGAATGTGATTCTAAACCGAAATGTGAACATGAAATGTCGACTATGCAATGAATTCACAGAGACTGTCCAGTCTTAAAAGACATGATGGCACGGCACGCTGCTTTACTATCGTCTCCGCCATGCCTGTAGCTTTGACCCCGAGGTCCATCCATGGTACGTCCCAGAATATGTCCAGGGCGTCCTAAAAATTCCAGCCAACAAACCTGATCCTGTCCTATTTTTGATAAAGCCAATGAAATTATTTATATCATTGACTTTTTTGTCCCTTTTGACAGCAGTGTGATTGGCAAGATTCAGGAAAAGCATGATAAATATGCTGACCTCGCCTTTGAAATGTCTCGTTTGCATCCCAAGTACACTGTCGTCAGGCTCCCCTTGTTCTCGGTGCCCTTGGTTTGGTACCTCCTCCTCTCTTGGCGCAGATCAGGAGAGTGCCTGGGTTCTCCAACGGGAGCACAACCCTTCTGACAATCCGGGTTATGCAGAAGGCTGCAGTGTTGGGGGGCCTCCATATTCTCTGGAAAGTTCTTGGGGGATTCGACTAGGCAGCGTTTAGTGGGAAAAGTCCCATTTGCTGTCTGGGCTGCGTGTAGAGGGGGTAAGGACCCTGAGCTGATGATGAGCGTTACCATCCTCTCTGCTGCATTTGAATCGTAATCTGTAAATAATAATAGCGTCGGAAGATACAACAAAGGGAAGTAATGCTATAGGTATGGGGGCGCTGTGGTAGGTTAGTCTAAGTAAACTTATCCTCAGTGCTTTTCGTTAGACTTTACCAGCGAGTCTAACGAAACCTTATGAGAGGTCGCGTCAGGTAACCTCCTAGACAGCTTACCAAATCACGAAAGTGGACATTCACACATACCTTTTGAACTTTTTATCTCGAAAAGGTTCGTTCCCAAACGATTCCGAATGCTATTTAGCATACGCTCGCTTCCGGGTGATGCACACGGCGCACGTTACAACCATGACAACGGTGAGTAAACGGTCCCTGAAAATGGTGTTTTTGGCAGTTTTCAAGGATGTCATCTTGCGGAAATATTGGCTAATTGTAACCATGTCAACAGAACCCGCAAAGCGTATATACAGCTGGTCAAATAAATGTGTTATATACAGATTTTTGTTTGTGGAGAGATCTGTGTCGGTAACCTGAATATTTTGAAAGTCCCTCAGATCCCTAAATAGTAGCCGTTGTTTGATTGGTTAAATCTATTTAACCGTCTCGGGTTTGATTGGACAGTTATAAGTCGCTCAAAGGTTACCTGACGCGACCTTCTACTAGGTTTTGTTAGACTCAGTGGTGGTAGATACTGACGGAGATATATGCTGTTTTATGTCGTTTTGATAGCACACTGCATTTTTGCACTTTTGAATCCAAAAAGGCCGCCAAACTACGCAACTTTGATAAGCATCTAAGAATATGAAATGTCTAACACAGATGAGTCCTGTCCATTATCAACATTTTCTGAGCTGAACCTGAGCAGCTATGCTGTTCCTAAAGAACAATACTTGAAAACTACTAGAATCCAATATGGTCTCCTAACAATTCATATTTTGACATGCATCAAAGAACAAACATGTTCAGCACACCAAGCTTCTACATACTGGTAAATTCCAACTGTTCCAGATTATTCATGTGTGAAATATGGGCGGTACATGTGCAAATTTTGTTGCCCATTCAAAGCTACAGATTGTGGAATATATCGGGCCCTAAAAACGGCAGTTTCCCTCTGAACATCTGAAATCCATTATGCCCGCCAAAACACGTGACATATGACTAAGAACAGAAAGTGTACAGCAACCACAGACAACATCCGAAGCAGCTTCTTAAAGACTTTTCCCTGGTAAGTTTGCTTTTGAAAAACTCTAGAAGTCTTTGAACATTTTTCAAGAGAACTTTGGTCCGAAAGTAGCAGTCAATATGGCGGCCACCGAAGGCACATCCTGGCACTTTTTGTGCAGAACTTGCATAATGGTTGCTGGGCATCAGTTTTATAGAAAGTTTGGAATGTCTATAGCTGATGATTCTAGATCGGCACACTTTTGGAGCTAACTACTCAGAAAACTGCCGAAAAACATGGACAAAAACCGTACATTTTAACGACTTATCTCGCCAGTCAAAATTGTAGTAAATTCGATTGCGCATCTGCTCAAGAAATGTCGAAGCCATGGAACCATTAGTTCTGGAGATATTTGCTGTGAAAGTTTGAAGCTTTGGAATTAATTTTGAATTATCTGCCCTTTGCTTTGAGGCCTAGAGTCTTGGATGATTTGGGGCGCAAACACCTTTAGCTTTATGGGCACCTTGGTGATTTTTTAAATCGATTGGTTTAGGGGTAATAGGAGGCGGAATAATATATAATCATAAATATAGTTGCAACCAACGATGCGGGCTCCTTTATTTAATACAATCTGTAGATCTTGTGAAAGTATTAATTGTTACTGTTAATACAGATAATGTCACTGTCAGTATTGAAGAATGTTTGAGTCAATAACTTTGAATTCTCAGGGTCGAGGGTTGCATACAAAGGTTTGGATTATGACACTTTTGGCTTAGAAACCAGATACTGAGTTTGAGGAACAAAAGTGATGGCTATACATTCACTTGCCAATGGTGCATTTGAATTAGCCGAATAGATGACTTCACCTCCAGTTTTGACAACGTTTTCCAGTTACCTGTCACGTGACCATTCGTGTGTTGATATGAAGTTTCATAGATGATGAGAATTGAATGAAAATCATCCTGGCTGTGTTGTGAATCTATTATCTCCGACTTGACAATTCAGTCCACAAAAAGTGCAGATTTTAGTGTGTCTGAACAGACCCATAATGCCAGCATTCGATTACTTTGCTTTGAATTGACCCCAATTTCCATCTCCGTTTTATGGACTCGACAGATACCATGCAGACGATACTGACAAATTATAACTGTCAGTTTTCATCATTATCTTTACGTTTTTCCCCGAGAAAACAAACATTGCCAAAACTCCAAACAACTACTCAAAGTGTCAAGTTTGGTAACTTCCACCCCGCGGTAACAACTCCATGTTCCCATCAGCTTGATCAGCATCCGTCAACATTCAGAATGAAAGTGAGTTTTGTTCTTTTAAACTTCTTTTTTAAAAACAAATTCCAATTATGAAATTTCTTCAATATGTCAAGGTTTGAAACACAACAGTTTTATTACAAAGTTTATGTCAAATTAGGTGAATAACATAAAAACTTCAGAAACGGTCATAATTGGTCTTGTTAGCACAATCTACACTACCGCGCTTCCTGTTGACCGCTTTTTGGAGAAACACGATCAACAACAGTAAACAAGCAGGAAACATCGGTGAATAGCTGATCTGTCATCAAGATAAATTTTATTTCATTCTGTGAAGAAATAATGGAGCAAATCCTTAAAAACCGCGTAAAAACCGCGATAACTGGTCGCTAGCCAGTAGTATTTAACAACGAGCCCGGTTTATTTTCAACAGCTGATTAAATTCGCTGAGGGTTGTGACTGCATGAAAACCTACATGTAGAAGATAAGTTAACTGTTTTGTCACTTAATTCAAATAAGTCAAATAATTGTTATTAGTGTCAGTATTAGGACTGTACTTTTGTAGTAAAGTTTCAAGTCGTTATGTTATGCTCACTAGCTTCCATTCTCGATTCACCGCGAAGGTAGACTAAATTGTGCCGATTTAAACTTCTTTCACACATTCGTTTATTTTTCAGAAGGGAAACATACCTTTAGTTGAAAGGTATTTGCAAGTAATGGTGGTAGTTTTATGACTTAAAAATGATTACGGTGTATTTGATGTGTGTGAAAAGTATGACTGATCGCCGATCTGTTCTGATCCGCCATTGAAATATTACACGACGTTGTTCGAGTGTTTCAGGTTATTTCTTCAAAAACACCTTTCACATACACCTTTAATGCTTATGAGGGGAATACACTATCAGATGAAATGTGTTTGCAAGTAATCGTAATAGTTTCATAATCTAATAAAATGTTAGGATGTATTTGAGGTGTGTGAAAAAAGTGACATATCGCTGATTTGATCAGATCAGCCATTGAAATACTACACTGTGAGTGTTTCTAGTTCTTATTCTAAATCTTCTTTCATGTATGAGGGGAATGTACCAACAGGTGAAATGTGTTTGCAAGTAATAGTGATAGTTCTAGGATTTTAGAAAAATTGTTAGGGTGTATGTGATGTGTGTGAAAAATATGACATATCGCCGATCTGATCTCATCCGCCATTGATACTTGTGTTACTTACCGGTTATATTTCTATAACTTCTTTCTTTCTTGTTGACCTTATTATTTGACAAAACTGGAAAGGTGTTTACAACGCTTTGTGATAGTTTTACACTTTTTCTTTCGAGGGGTGTGTGACAGTGTCTGTAAACACTTTGTTAGTGTCCATGCCATTCCCCACATGCAAAAAATATATCTAAATTGATTATTTATGTAAGCAAAAATGTTTCAAAGTAGATTTTCCCCCAAAAAGGACAGCTGAAAGGGTGTACTTTCTTTTTCTTTATTTCTTTCATTCATTCACATAAATATATTGCTTTTAATTCTTACAATAATTCATTCATTTATTCATTCATTCATTCACTGTAAAATTCCGACTGATACAATAAACGTTAAGTTTTGTTAAACACAGCTGAATTTGCGCTGGGAACGAAACAAGCCACCGTGTGCGTTAGAGCATGACGAGGCCCGCGTTAATTTGTAGAGGCATGGAGCTTATATAGAGGATGTGGAGTATCCCTGGTAGAAGTGGTAACGAAAGCAAGAGAGTGACCTATCCCTGGTTCGAGTAGGAGACTCGGGGATTAATTAGTTTCAGAATTGTGTAATTTCTTTCAGCAATAGGAACTCAACGAATGATCATGATTTCGATTTCCATCTCAGGAATATCGGTTTCATTGGAGATACATGCCACGAAAAACAGTTACATTGACAGGACTTGATTGTGCAAATGGCTAAATCTAACCCACGAACAGTTTGCCAACAAACAAAGCAGTACAGATCGTGACCCTAACTATGCAGGATGCACTTTTATCTACCTAAATCCCGTATCGGGTCATCTCAGGCAGTCTTATAAAGATAGGATCATGTGGTTACACTATGTGTGGTCCATTTGGCTCTAAAGCGGACCGATGAATTGCAGTCCAGCTCGAAAACTAATAAACAAAACAAACTCAGTGAAACACCAATCCTTATCAGAACATCATACCGACACTGTGAGGTTTTAACAGAATATTTCTCCTTGAAATAGGACAGTTGTTTAACAAACTATCATTAAAATATTGATACAGTGCACTGTTTGTTACGAAGGAGGAGTGTAGAGAAAGGGACATCCAGGTGTTCTAGAAAGCATGGAGACAGCACAGCACAGGTTAATGAATAAATAACTTTCCCGGCACTTGTGCATGTGCTTCTCGAACACCTGGCTGTGCCTTTCCCTGGACAACTCCTTCATAATAAACAGTCAACTGTATCAACATTTTAATGACAGTTTGTTTTACAATTTTTTTATTATTAGGACAAAAATTCTGGAAAAACCACACAGAGTTGGTATGATGTTTTGATTATGATCAGCCTTTCATTGAGTATGTTGTGCTTATTAGTTTTCGAGTTACATTGCAATTCATCGGTCCTTTCTGGAGCCAAACGGACACTAATCAGTGATGTGTATTGTGAATTCAAAAGTATCACTGATTGTAAAATACCACAGCTCTAATGTTGTGTCTGGGATTGCCGGACATCATGTCTGTGTTTTCAACCAAGTGCTCGCAGCAGTGCGTGGAACGCACGAGCTTTTCACGAAAATCACTGAGGATATGAATCGTTTCTTTCAGTCTGCAGTATGCATTGTAAGGGTAATGTTAAATGTGGAAGCAGCTTATGATATACTTTGCCGTGTATTCATGGGCCGTCGGGGATATCAAGAAGTCCAAAGTTTCTTAATCTGTCATAACATGGGGAGTTTGAGTGCTAGTAACGATTATCGTGACTGGTATGTTGTTTGAAACCTTTGTACCATGCGTGTTTAGCGGGTGGTGTAGCTCGAGCTGCGAGTGAGATTGTGTGGCACTCTTTTCTTTCATTTCATGAAGCACCGAAACCTGAATCCAGAACAGCGGCCAAACGGCGCCTCTTAGCAGGATGGGTCCTGCTGTTGAAACTAAACTTAGTTCCAGGGCTGCCCCAGATATTTGAATGTCATCGGGCACATAGTTTCGGAGATTATTGCTCTTGAAATTAAATTTTTTGAATTATTTCGAATTATCTGCCCTTTGCTCTTGGGCCTATAGCCTTGGAATTTTTATGGGGAATATCTACACATCGGTAGGCCTCTGCATGATTTTTGTCAAGCGATTCTATCCACTGATGCTCTTTGTAGGGCTGATACGAAAAATAACAAATAATAATAAAAACACGAACAAGTACAATAGCGGCAAGGAGCACTAGTAATAAACCCAACGATTACAATAGGTCTCCTGCCCAAAGGCATGGGGCCCTAACAGGTGTGTTCATTTCATTAGCCCGCACATTCCAAGACTGAACATAGGTCTTCACTTTGAGCTACGTGTTTCCTTCGAATAATACGTTTTGACAATCTATAAAGAGGTGTTTTGGGTAGACATAATATACTCTTCAAAAAAGTAGGGGATCTTCATTTTTTTTAAATTTACGATTGAAAATATTTAGGAGATTTATCAGGGTCAATCAATGTTGATATGACATTATTGAATGTTTTCAGAGTGCATCACCATTTGCACCGTTTACAACCATACTTATTTGCAGTGTATTGCAAACATTACAAAATATTGCACTTTTGATTTGTGACAGTACGCTTATAATTCTGTTTATTATTATTTTTTAATCAACAATGCATTACATCAGAAAGCCTATATAGAAGGGGAGGAGAAACTCCTCGAAAAGCCGCTGAACGTATGTCTCGGGTCGTTACGTAACCAGTGTAGCCAATATGGTGGCAGCGCAGTATTTAAGATTGAGCCCGTTTTTTTTAAACAGCTGATTATGTTTGCTGAGTGTTATAACAACTGAAATCCAACATGTAGAAGATAGGTTAACTATTTTGTCACTTCAGATTAAGTCCAATAATTAGTATTTGTGTCCGTATTAGGACAGTAGATTTGTAGTAAAGTTTCAAGTCGGTAAGTTAGAGCTGACTGGCTTCTATTCTCGATTCACCGCGAAGGAAGAAGAAGAAGAAGAAGAAGAAGAAGTTTATTCTCATAAATCACACGAAGTGACACAGAGAACATACAGATGATTTACAATATGTACAGTATGGTTTGTGCAAGTCAACACTAAAGGCAGACTAAATTGTGCCCATAAAAACTTCTTTCACACATTCGTTTAATTTTTAGAAGGAGAACATACCTTTAGTTGAGAGGTATTTGCAAGTAATAGTGACGGTTTTATGACTTAAAAAATTGTTAGGGTGTAATTCAGGTGTGTGAAAAATTTGACATTTCGCCATTGAAATGCTATACGCCGTTGTTTTAGTATTCCTAGTTACTTCCTCAAAAACGTCTTTCACATACACCTTTAATTCATATGAGGGGAATATACTATCAGGTGAAATGTGTTTGCAAGTAATAGTGATAGTTTCATAATCTAAAAAAGAATGTTAGGGTGTATTTGAGGTGTGAAATATATGACATATTGCCGATCTGATCTCATCCGCCATTGATGCTTGAGGGTTATAGTTCCATAACTTCTTTCTTTCTTGTTGATCTTATTATATGACAAAACTGGTAAGGTGTTTAGAACGCTTTGTTACAGTTTTACACTTTCTGGTTTTGAGGGCAGTATGACAGTGTCAGTGTTAACATCTTGTTAATGTCCTTTACATTCCCCACGTGCAATAAGATATCGGAATTAATTATTAATGTAAACAAAAATGTTTCAAAGTAGATTTTTTAACAAGTGATGTTAACAAGTGTCCTCGCGATACTTTTGCGTTCTTTAACATGTTTTTTGGGGGGAAGGCCGAAGTGTATCATTTATTCTTTCATTCATTCACATATGTACTTCTTTCTTTCATTCTTTTTCTTTATTTCGTTGATTCACTCACATAATTCTTGCTCTTAATTCTTACTATAATTCATTCATTCATTGTAAAATTCCGACTGATAAAATAAACTGACTGAAGTTCTGTTAAACCAGGGATAATCTACAACTTATATACTCTATATAGTCTCAGTGGTTAATCACAACTGAAGTTGCACTGGGAACGAGCCAAGTCACTGTGTGCGTTGAAGCATGACGAGGCACACTTTAATTAGTACAAATGATAAAGAAAGCAAGCAAGTGACCTATCCCTGATTATATACCGTAAATCATGAAATTAATGCGAGCATTTTGTTAATGCGAAAAGTGCGTCTGTACATGTGTCGCATTATTAAAATGACGCATTTCAGTCTGGGGGTGTACCTTTGAATAAACGTCAGAAAACGGAAATCTCTTCCTTTCACTGACACTACTTAATACCTATTGAAATCATTCATCGGCAAATTGTGTCACTAAGCAGAAGTGTTGACACTACACACTACACCAGTCAATACAGGTCACTTCCTCATTCGGGTACTGCAAGTCATGCAGTTATCACTGGTTACAATAATCACTGTCAATTGTTCAAAGTCATTGAAGCACATCAGCCAGACTGGACATTCTCCAGCCACGCAGGATCATTTCGCGATCTTTGCTCACCTTTGAAATCGCGGCCTCCATCCATTTGGCATGTAGAGGCTTCATCACACTTATTCGTAAATCCACAAGTGTGCCCTTTTTTGAACCTGTCAAATTGTCTGACGCTTTGTTGGCATACCAGTTAATAAATTGGTTCTTCATGGCCACCTTTAATTCACCATTAATTGTTGTCATAAGACAAGTAGTAGCAAGCAACCACGTGATCAAACATGGCAGCGTAATCAAAACATCGTCAGCATCGTCAGACAAGACGTTTGCACTCGAATTAAATTCTTGACGCATTAATTTCATGATTTACAGTATATCATGAATAAGTGATAACTGTGTTTTAAATTTTTGTTTTGTTGCATGCGACCTTTAATATATATAATCATGTCATATTTGCGGGGTCATAAGGGAAACTGATACGGGAAATTAGTATTGCAGCAACAATAAGAGATACTGTAATGCGCTTCTGACACCCTGACACACTGAAATGCTCCAACAAATCTTCCTATTGTTCTCTGCCTGAACAGTTGGGAAAGCGTGGGGAAATCATATTTGGGCCTACCTTTAGAATACAGCACCACAAACTTTAAAAACACGTCATAATACTATTTTACGTAATTGCAAGTGATTTTGTTCAAAAGCACGTTCTTGAAACAATGCCCTATGACGACGGCATAGCAACAAGTTCGTCAAGATCAGCGCGTGTGTATAAGCTCCGCTCACTGATGTTCTATCTCTACCAGCCATGTCATTACAGAAACCCAACGATGTAGTTCCCGGCGGATGCGCAATTTTTCGCAAGCACCACTTTCAAATATATTTCTTTGTATTAAGAGGTACTGAGGTGTTATATTTCGTGTATTTATATGTTTTGTATTTTTATATTTAGTAAGAACAACTTACATTGGTCACATTGCGCCATGTTATATTATTCGCAGTTTTGGTCAATTAAATTAATCTAAATATATTATATATTTCGGTTTCAAGCGTAACTATTTGGATCAAAGGAATTATAACTGTAAACTAATATACATACATATCTTTGTCATTCAGTAATTTGAACCATTACAAGGAAATATTTATTTTTCGAAGCGGTAAGAATTCACTTTCACCTCTAGATCTACATATTTTCAATAATGATTCGAAGTCTAACTCACTCTCGTGCCGTCACCAAACATGCCCATGTCTCACACATTCCTTAGCGCGATCCACATTATCCTTACTGGGTTCCCTACAGCGTTTTTCTGTCACGAAAGCACACAATGATTTTCTACAAGCACGCCATTCATGCATGCACCGTGAAATCAACGTCTGACGCCTGACGTCAACAACCGTTTTCAGTTCGAACCATATCGGCTCATTCAACACAGCGTGGTATCTTGTAGATAACGGAATAGGACGATCGTGCCAAATGATATCGGGACCATTTGGCAACCATCAGTAGATTGAAAGCACGAGACACCAAGTCTACCCGTAACCTTCGTAATTGTCCGCAACCAATTCGACTTTATCCGTTACGTCACAGCAATCCACTCGGTAAATTTGCACATTGTGCAACAATGTGGACTTAGCTCAGTCAGTTAGCTGTCGGACTAACAATCCGAAGGTCGCGGGTTCACGCCCGACGGGTTCTCACAAACTGGTTGCCTGTCTCACTGACATGTGGTGAAATTGTGGAAATCACTGAAATTGTGGTGCTGAATTCTAAAGGTTAATTCGGAAACCCAAAATTTTAATAAGGAACGAAAAGAGGCCAAAACACTGTCACTTCCTACCAAAGGACGCCACATGTCACACGCAAAGACAAGTAACCTTCCCACGCAAACAAATCAACAGCACGACGGTGTCTTTTCTACGGGAATCTTAGTATGTAAGCATTGTTGTTGCGTGCAATTTATTTGTTAATTACACAATTTCAATCACACTATACATTTGTGAGGCCAGGAAGTGTATCTACCCAAATATGCAGATTTCGTTTTAATATGCAATCTATTTTTAGTATTACCCAGTGGGCCGACCCGACTTTGTCTTGGTCCGACTTTTAGGCCATCCCGCTCCCCATGCACGCGCCGGAAGAATTCCCTTTGACTGAGCTCCTTGTCTACATTAGAGCGTTGAGTTAGCGTCAGGCTCTAACAGTAGAGGAACTAGTTTCAAGATGGCCGCCTCCACATATCGTTCGATACGTGTTAGACTTTTGTTTAAACATTTTGACATAGACCCTTCATGGTTTTGTGTTTCTTTGAAGGAGAACATGAACATTTCTGATGTGGAGAAAAGAATTATTTCGAAGTTTGGACTCGGTCAAAACAAAGTAGAGTTATTCGTTTCTGGATGCAGATTGCAGTCATGGGAGACTAGTTGTGTCCTGAGAGAAAATGACATTGTGCATGTGTTTCTGCAACAAACTAATGGGTAAATACAGGCTATAGCATCTGACTAGAGTGCAGTTTACCGGGCGCACTTTTTCCGATTTTAGCCCTTGGGCACCCCTCTTCTAGATCCTTAGGGTTGGTGAGTAAAGGTTAGAGTTGGCTTACAGTGGGTAAGGGTATTCCTGATCACTGCTATTCCGGATCACTGCCATACACATTAACCTCTAGAAAGTGTAAATCTCCATTCGTTGGTTTCACATGAATTTCAGACTCGCTGTGCGCATGCGCAGAGCGAGTAAAAATATTTACTGGTCAAGTTCTGGTTTGGTAGTATGCTTACCGATAGTGTAAATACACTCAAAGCAAAATGATTAAATAATAATTATTTCCGAGTGACAACTGCTCATAGCTGACCAAAAATATCGATTTACATATGCTTTTCAGGTATGGATGCCCTATTTTGGTTGCAGCTGCATCAGAAATGTGTGTTTTGATAGTAGTGAGAAGGGGATGTGTGGGAAGAACGGTGATGGTGAGATGTGTTTATACAAGAACTTATTGACATAAATCAAGCTATTTATTTCACTACTCAAGGTCTTTTGTACATACAGGTATAAAAATAAGTTGTAATAGACATAAAACTATATATTTGGTTTTCTTTATAGTGTGTTTTCACTATCGGTAAACGTACGACCAAAGCGGAACTTGACCAGTAGATATTTTTACATGCTCTGCGCATGAGCACAGCGAGTGTGAAATTAATGTGAAACCAATGAATGGATTTCTTCAATCTGTCATTTGAAAACTGAGATAGTGCTCTGTAAGGTGATATATTTTGTTTTACTTGACCTGAACCAGAAGTTTACTTGTGAACCCTGTAACAAGGATACCTATCATCGAGTAAGTTATCGCTGGCACGTCAGGAAAAGGTAACTCATTCGGAACGGTCCGTCTCAAATAAGAATAGCATCAAGTTGCTTCATGTTAACAATCCATTGCATGCATATACTTTTCACCTGTAAAAAGCAACAGAAATCTTCTCTACATCTGTCATATTGTAAATAGGGATCACCTCAAAACTGTCAACCACCGAAAAATGTCAATTACCGTTGAAATAAAGTTCGGCTATGTTGTTCTGATTCCCTTTATTTAAAATATATACTCACTCAAGGGTCTGTCTTAGATGCTCTTTGCTGAAAGTAGATACATGAAACGTTTTGGTCTTTATTTCACCAAAACACAATTTGCGGTACAGAACAGTCTGTCAGGAAATAACCAACCTGACAATGATTTGGGGTTGAAATTATTTTATTTTTTTCAAGACATATTTTTCTTGTTTTTTATTAACATTGTGCATTTTAGTATGGTACGATTCCCTACAAGTGCCAAGCAGTCTTGCAGGATCATTCAGGCAAATTTGATCTTGATGTAGGTGGCAGTGTGTTTGCTGAGCCAGGTGGAGAATCTGTTCCAAGTTTTCACCCTTGGCCTGCTCACCGGTAGAGAAAAGGGGAGGCATGGTCATACCATGTCATTACGTTATTAACCACAGCAACAGAAAGTGAGCTTTTATGACAACCAAAAAGTGCCCTGTTACTTGTGCCAGAGGCGGAATCAATGATGCTGGAGTAGACATGAGCTAGTTTGTTTCATTTTTTGACATACAAAGATGCACACCCATAAAGAGTTCAAATATGCTGGTATTAATAGATTATGCTCGTTAACTTTACAGTCATTAACTGATGATGTGATGTTAAAAATCTTCATATTAACTGAATAAAGCTTTAAAGGTTCTGAAAAAATGGGTTATTTTGTCTTGATAGTTGAATTTTACAAGTTAAAGTCACATGTAAAAGTCACGACAAAACGTTATATATTAATATTTACTGAAGAGATCAGTACCATAAACCAAGCATGTATAAACCACAAGAGAATATTTTTCAGTCCACACTGGTACCTGGAATCATGATTCTGGAATGTGTTATGAGCAGCAAGTGTTAAACCTACGTACCAAGCGGATGTTGTTATCAGCTGCAGTGTTTGTTCGTTTATCAAACATTATGAATATTGTTAACGCATCTGTTCAATTAAATGCGTGTTACGGTTTGACTTAGAACCCTGCTGCCCCAAACGAGCATCAATAACAGAACTCTGCCTCGTTATATCATGTGATCCAGAATACCCTGAAATGATTTGCAATTGCCGTAATGGAGAAGCATTTCTTTTGCGATATCTCTGAAGTCAGCCAGGACCGAATAAATTTTATATTTTGGTGTGAGTAACATGAAACATTGCTCAGAGAGAAATTGCCCTTAGTCGCTTCAGATATGTTTTTGCGGAGGCGCATGCAGTAGGTGTGTCGTTAGTGATCCCGAACTGCCTTACGCACTGTTCCTTTGGTACGAGTATATCCATCCGAAAAAATATAAAAAAGTGCACCCGGTAAAGTACACTACTCCCACATTTACAATCGTAGGTCGACGTAACCTTCATTTTGAAAAAAAAGTTCCTTCCTTTTCTCCATATTCTTTCTTCCGGAGATTAACAGAGTTAAGAATATAACTAGACGACTTCAGGAGCACTATACCAAGGTGTGCTCGACGTCTAGGCCTTTGCTGGAATACGAGTTTATTCATATGAACTAAACAGAGCTATTATCGTGGGCTCTCTGTTATCGTGGCAAGTGAAAAACATTGGAATGCAGAAACACCATCGGCTGTGTACACATGCAAATTACATAAAAACATGATTATTCTTGAAAAGTCATTTGTTTCATGGTAGCTTCATGTCTAATTGTAGAAATATTCAAGTATCTTTAGTAACTTCTGGAATATTTTGAAACTAACAGGACCCCTACTGCCATTCCATCTAGCATGAATCAAAACTTACTGCGTCAAGAGTAATCTTGCAACAACTAGAAGATCATTTGCATATGATCCATGCTAAAATATAACAGGAAGTGACGTATTATGCAACTTCACTCTGCACACTCCAGCAAATTGTACGGTACATTTTAAGGTGGCTAAACAATATTTTGTTACATTACTGTTACCCTGTAAAAGAAGTTTCAGATGTTTTGGTTGAAAAAATGATAATATTGCTAATGTAAATGAAAATCCTAGATAGTTTTTAATAATAAAACTATATCTTTAAAGTTGTTAGTTGTATTTGTAAACGTTTGACAGTGTTGTTTGCTTGTATCGCTTGCCATAAAATGAAAATAGCAATACTGCGATAATAGAGTGAGTGAATGAGTTTAGTTTTACGCCACGCTCAGCAATATTGCAGCTATATGGTGGCGGTCTGTAAATAATGGAGTCTGGACCAGACAATCCAGTGATCAACAACATGAGCATCGACCTGCGCAGTTTGGAACTGATGACATGTGTCAACCAAGTCAGTGAGTCTGACAACCTGACCCCATTAGTTGCCTCTTACGACAAGCAGAGATGCCTTTTATGGCAAACATGGGTTGCTGAATGCCTATTCTATCCTGGGACTTTCACGGGTATAATAATAGAGATTTGTCTAATCAATCAATCAAGATTGCCGCAATCATGTTGCATGAGTTGTGACTATGTGCCACATTGTTTGTGACAGAAATGAAGATTAAACATCAGTCAACTGAAAATATATACATAATGCCAAATGTCAGTAGGTGTTCATAAACTCGAGGACAGCATTAACTACCACGATAGTAGAGGGTCCCATGAACGCAATCCCATATATTTTACTTATTTGAAGGCTTTAATTATTTCTGTGAGTCCTCTAGTAATTGTTGTCTTAGGTTTTGTTAGTAATTCAAACATATAATTATGTCAATATATAAATATTATTTGGGATGGGGAACAGGATTAACTCTTATCATATATCAATTTATAAATATTATTTGGGATAGTGGAAGAGGAGAAACTCTTCCGATATATCAATTTATGAAAATATTATGTTGATGGGTGGATTGGAGGACCTCTAACCATGTTTTGATATAATAGTAAGGAACAGGTTTTGGTAGCCGAGAGCCAAGATGTCAGTTACAAAATAACTCTTTTTGGACTATTTACCATTAAAGGGTTCAAGAGGGAACAGGTCAAAAGGCCGCACAAAAAAAGTCAAAATGGTCACAACCCCTAGTTAAAAGGGGTCAGATCCAGTACATCCGAGAAAAATGGATGTAGTTTGTTTGCAAGCCTAAGACAAAAAAAACATGTGATGTGTACAAGTATCACACCTGCCTAATTACACTTAATTAATTTGACTCGGGTGCACGAGTCCTAAAACGATTTATTTTTTTATGGTGTATAGCCTGATAGGTGTTAAGTTCAAATTGCATGTGGTCAGTGATTGAAACTGTGCATTACATATTGTCATTAGGCAGACAGGCAACCAGACATTATAGGTGTCAATAAACCAGACATTGAGCTTTCTCTGAAACAAATGCTGCTTACCACAATCAACAAGTTTTTTCACTTGATGAGTAGATTACTTACTTGTTTGTGTACACAACCAAGATTAGACTACTGCTCACGACCTCATACCCCAGGCAGACATCCTGTTTCAAGCTCAGTGTACCTATTCGCTGTGCATGTGTTATGAGCACAGCGCAGTATAGCTGTTGAACCCACTTTTTCCCCCAGCTCTGGGAAAAAATTAGTGAATTGCTTGAATTCTGATTTCGCTGGCTTTTTCCATCGCTAGTTTTCAATTTTCTAGGTTGAATTGGCATTTTTGATGATTTCTTTCAGTAAGTACATACCAAAAGGCATGCGTTATGGGTGCAGCGCAGCACAGCTGTTGAAACCACTTTTTCCACCCAGAGCTGGGAGAATTTAGTGAATCATTTGAACTCTGATTTCCCAGGCTTTTTTCATCGCGTTTTTTTTCAGCTTTATAGGTTGAATCAGTCTAAGTAAACTTATCCTCAGCACTTTTCATTACACTCCAATACTGAGTCTAACAAAACCTTATGGGAGGTCACGTCTGGTAACCTTTGAGATTGACCAATCAGAACACAGCTTACCAAATCGCGAAAGTGCACATTCGCACATACCTTTTGAACTTTTTATTTCGAAAAGGTTCGTACCCAAATGATTCCGAATCGACGTACGTACAACCATGACAACGGTGAGTAAAAAGTCGTTGAAAGCGGTGTTTAAAGCAACATTCAAGGATGTCATCTTGCAGAAATATTAGCTAATGGTAACTATGTCAACAGAAACCCCAAAACTTATATACTGCAGGTCAAATAATTGTGTCACTACATGTACATACTTTGTGTAACCTTGATTGAGATGTGAGTCCAGAAGTGCCTTGTTAACTAATGTATGCTGTAATTGATCATTTAATTGTTATTCCCTTTATTGTAATTGTTTGTGTACTTTTCAGTTGAAGGAAGCAGCCATCGCAAACTTACACGAGTCTGGATTCTCCTTTGCTGAAAAGTGATGGCAAGCTATGAATGTTCACAAGAAAGACAGCCACTCGTTACCAGGAGGTTTTGGCACCCTGGTGTCTCTACAGAACCTATATATATATGTGTCTTG
This sequence comes from Haliotis asinina, assembly GCF_037392515.1. NCBI lineage: Eukaryota > Metazoa > Mollusca > Gastropoda > Lepetellida > Haliotidae > Haliotis > Haliotis asinina. The sequence continues at coordinate 29,574,629 of NC_090284.1, forward strand.
TTATTTGTTGAAAATATGATTGTTGAGGTGTAATAAACATCATGTTTGATCTGATACAACTTCATTTGTCATGTTTAAACCTTAATATCAAATAATACAATATGGGAAAATGTTATGTGCATTAGAAATAATAAAAATGATGTATGGATATTTTGACATTTTGGCATGGCCATTCTGACAAGGGATTTGTTCCTTTTCTGTGGCCATTTTGATTTCAGTGTTTCATGGTTATTTTGGTGTGGCTATTTTGACAAGGACTCATTAAAGATATTAAATAACAGTAGTTTTCTTTCATTAAAGACTGTAATTTGAAATCGGTGGTATCATATAATGATTGGTTGTTACCTGAGTAAATGAAACAGAAGTAACTTGAATTATTTCTTTGGGTTTTAATCTGTATTTGCATATCTTTTTCATAATGCTTTGATGTTAATATGTATATGTAAATTTAGATTTATTATGTCATTTGTCATCTGGGTGGCTGAGGCCCTGAGACTGTTTAAACAAAATCTTCACATTTTCAAGTCCCAAAACTGCATGTTCTAATGTTACTGATAGGTATCCTAGGGACTAGTTATCTCTATTTAGACTTTTTGGTCTGTGATCTTAATTTATTCAGGTAATCCCTGAAATTTATACCCAGAAATAGAAATTTGTACAACCATTTACTTCCCATGAGCGAGGCACAGAGCTTTTAGGCTTGGTTTAGTAGGTGTGTATTGTTATTGTTTCAGAAAGGAAGTACACACCCATGCCTCAATGGTAAACAATGAACAGAAGGAGCAGCAAGAGAAGATTACAGAACTGGAACAGCAATGTGATAAGTCAGGCACACCTTTAGATGACATCTGCTACATTGCATATAAACATAGTGATGTGAGTGCTTTAGGGACAGATCCCGGTCAGTGTTTGCAGAAGCGTAAGAAAAAGATTCTGCACGGGCTGGATGATACAATGCCAAATGAGACTGACTTTGATGCTGTCAATGATGGAAACAAAGAACCTCACATTAGAGGAGAGGAAACAATGGAGGCGGGAGAGTTAACATTGCCAGAAGTACCAACACGCAAAAGGAAGAGAAAGAGGAAAAGAAAAAACAAATCAAATGAATTTCAGGTTGACCAGAGCATTAAGAATGGAACTCTACTGGAAGAGTTCAGTGAGGGGCCACATCTTAGTTTAGAAAGAATCAAAATGACTTTACCACATCATAAGCAGCCCATCAACAAACACAAAACATTTTTCGAAGATACCATTCCCAGTGATACTTGTTTAGATCATTCGATTTCAAGGCACGGTCATGGTAACTCAGATTTTCCTCAGGCAGTCTGCCATTATGCTGAAGGAACAGTTTCTCCTACTACTACAAACCAGAAACTAGTGGAAAGGACAGGAACATATGAAACATTAACTCCCAAAGTAAAAGAAACAACATTGAATAATGGTGTAAAAGTGTTCACAAGAGAAAAGAAGATACCATTTACCCATGTCAACAAAACCATTATTTCAGAGGTAAGAATTCCTGATATCAGTTTGATGTTTAATCATTTAAATGGTTGTTGTTTAACACTGCACGCAACAGTATTCCAACTATATGGTGGTTGTCTGTAAATAACTGAGTCTAGACCAGACAATCTGGTGCAATAGGCGTGGGTTGCCCAGTGACAGTAAGGTTCAAGGTTCGATGTTGTGTAACGTTTCCAGTAGCAGACTTTGCATTGTGTATTTGTTTTAGTGGATGTTGACTTACTGCCAGTAAGCTGGAAACTTTATAAACTTTCTTGTGGGGAGAAGTATTTCCATGATATGTTTTGGTGTAGCTTCTTATACCATTTTCAAGCAAGAGTAAAGCAATATAGCACAGAATTGGCTTTTATACATATAACAAGGATTAAGTAAGACAACATAAGGGAATGCATCAAAGTGATTAACAATAACAACAAAGGGATAGGTAATAATACAATAAACAATGGGAGGACATCAATGTTGAGGAGGCGGAACAAGGTATACATAGCAGTTAGAGTAGATAATAATGCAGTAACAATTGAGAGGAGGCCAGGGTAGAACAAGGTATGCATAGCAGATGGGGTGGGCAGTAGTACAGAGATAATAGGAGGAAGCCAGGGTATACAGAGCAGATAGGGTTAATTGGCAATGATGACTGGAGTGCCCTGTTCTGTTGTTTTTATCAGTTCATTGTAGGCAGTGGGAATGAGGTATCCTTGGTGACTGTTGATTGATGGCTTGTGTCGGTGGATTTGGACTGCTTATGTGAGTTTCCTTGTGGTTGCCCCACTTGTCCGGTCAGGTAAACCAAAGTAATTCAGTTTAAGTGTTGCGCTTGGGTTGCTGGCCCGTTATATTCAGTTTCAATGACCTCAGTTCAGTTGTCAGTCAATTACTGTAACTTATCCACTGAGCCAACACTGTTCTACTGATCATAGAAACATGGTTCACATTTAGGACACATGAAAAGAAGAATTATCTGAGATGAAATGATTATACCTGTCACTGTTTAAGTCACTGCATCCCAACCTAAGGCGGCAGTGAATTATTTGACAGAATCAGCTACCAAAATTTAGATCGTACATTATGTTGGTATTAACTTATGGTTTGATTAGATTCTTACACTGTCCAACAGAGGAAGCATTTTTAGCATTTATAGGTAGTTCATTCCACAGTTAACTTGTGTCGGGCAAAAGCAATTTGGCAGTTGGTAGATTTGCATCATATAGTCTGATAATTTTCATTACTCCTCAGATTCTAGTTACTGTCATCAGAAACATTCCCTGGAGCAAGATCACAAGGATAGTCAGGAACCATATGTTTTAACATTTTGTAAAATACTGTTAATTTAGAAATTTGTGTTATGAATGTCACAAAGTCAAATTATGTAGCATTGTTCATTAAATGCAGTATTAAAATGTTAAAATTTACGTTCTTAACCTTTTAACTCTTAAAAAGATATAACTTTATACTGTTCCCCTTGTCCAGTATTCGACTTCCCAATACAGGCTATAGTCGGTACATCAAAGACAAGACGGTAATCCCCTGTACAGAAATTATCTGTCGGCATATCAAACAAACCGGACAGGTGGGACTAACCGGTTTCCTTTTGGTAAAGTCCTGGAGGTTTTTGATAATATTTTCCAGTGTTATTAAGAAAGCAGGAGGACCTCCCTTTTTACTATGTTCAGAGTATCCTGAAGTAAGCAATTCCTCAGAATGTTACAAGAACTTATATACCTTATATACTCCATGTACTAACCTTTATCCCTGGTCACATAGCAATGTAGTTAGCTCTACCATACCATACTCAGAATGCTTAAAGGGTCACTGATGCAGAGGAATTTCCGTGGACTGGTTGTTCCTTTTGTTATTGTTTTTCCCACGTATGTACCCAGATGATATCCCAGAATTCGTGACTGGTTGGTGACCTCAGCTGCGCAGCCCATATGCGCAATTGAGAGTTAAATTATAGACAGATCAACTGAGGTGAAGTCATTTTTACTTGGTAGAAATGGTACAAAACTATTAGGACGGAAAAATAACAAAGCCAGTGTACGTCTCTATATTTTGTCCCATAACCCTAATTAGTTTATTGTCATATTTGTATGATTTTGAAAATTAATAAGAGAACACACGGTCTGCTTATACTTATAGTAAACTTCTAGCATGACTGTAACATTTAAACATTGTATAGACTGCCAAAAGACTGTGGATCCTATTTCACACACACGATCTAGTGTTTGTTTTCTGTCATAAATTAACAACAAATAAATTGATAACAAATAAATTAAAACTGAATGCAAATAAGCAAATAATGAATTCAAAACAGACTAATGTTACTGCAACAATGTCAGGCTACTACCTTGTTCAGGACTGTATCCATCAATATCCACATAAAAGAACGATATTCCATTCATCTGCAGCTAGTAAATAATCTTGCTCTATGTTGTGGGTCTTACAACAATCTAATTTGCGAAAAAGTAACACATCGGTGAAAACCTGATAAACCTCTCATTGGTCACCCAAGATAGCACACCTGGTAACTAATTGTATGATGTCTGCCATTCTAAGTAATTTAGTTAACCAATAATGAGCAATCAGTCAATGCAATTGTGGTTAATTCTTTGAATCTAGGATGTTGTTTTTTACACTCACAGTTTACGACAGGGTGTAGCCAATATAGATTAGTACATCTACACACACTGGCTTTTGACAAATCCGCTGTAGAAGATAAAAGTAATTAATTAATCAGTGTGTTATCGGTTATCCTTTTATCGATGTTTGTTTTTGTAACTCATCTGATAAACCCTCCGGCATCACTTACATGCACATATTACATAACATACAATACATTTGTCACTACACACCTTAATTTATAATGTTGAGTATTTACCCCAGACAGGACAAATGCCAAATGGGAACCTTTGTTGAGTAACTTGAGTGCTGTTACCACTAATTATACCTGTTATAAATTTCATTAGCTGACCATCAAGAGAATGATCAAACGTGAGCTACAGCAAGGAAGATGTAATCTCTGTCGCATGTAGCTTGAAAACACTTATTGGCCGAAACTGTTTTGAGGATACCAACAGGGTTTTGTTATGTAAGAAATACATACAGGCATTTGCTGTGTACTTGGATAAATAGGTGTAATCATTTTTTTTTTATGCAAGAAAAATTTCCTATTTCTCTACCAATGGCAAAGTCATTGTTTTTAGTTTACGAATTCAAATAAATCAACTGTGTGTGTTTTATTATCATACATAATACACCAGGGTAGCTAATAATAAACTAGGGTCTCTATTATTCAGTAATTTGAGACTTATTTTCTCAATTATACTGTTGTATTCATTACTATCTAATATCTGTAATGTTATATGTGTGTTCACTGTTTTTCTCTTTCTGCTTTACTGCAGATATATGTATACAGTGCACCTTTTACTTGAAAAGATCCTCATCATCATGTTTGAATTGCACTGGACTTTCACCAAAGAGTTTATCAACAGATTCCAGGAAGCGCCTTATCCAACAGCATCCACGGAAGAAAATTTCATCTTCTATTTCTATTATTTCATCGCCCCAGCATCCAATGGGTCAACACTATGCATTGTATCAGGAGCACCAGGCTCTTGTGTCGCAGTCCCCATGAGTGTCCCCAGGGCAGGCTCCATATGCGTATCCCACCTCTAGGGGTTTTCAGGTATCTCAAGTGTCTATGATGTAGCCATCTTATGGCCAACAACAGTGATGCCTCAATGCTCAGTACTCTTCTAACTTTCTTATCCAGCCAGACTGGTACTTCAACACCTTTACCGTTCATACCTCCAGCAACCGCATATCCTCTCCCTCCTGCAGCGCCTGCAGTGCCTTTACCACCGTTACCAGCTCTGAAGGTTACGGTGCCTATACTGGCACCTACTACGGCAACGCCTGTCTAGTCTCATGTGTCAGCGCCAGTACCTGTGCCCACGTCTCTTGTTGCTTCTATGTCCTTGATGGGTGGCCATAGGTCATGACAAGCTGGACATAGCCGCTCCCCACTGCTGTTCACCCTCTTTGGAAAAAGACTGAGATCCCATCTTGAGGACTACATGATTTATGGACCCAAGAAGGTCCAGAGTAGAATAGGCTTTCAGCAACCCATGCTTGCCATAAAAGGCAACTCTGCTCATGGTAAGAGGCAACTAACGGGATCGGGTGCTCAGACTCACTGAGTTGGTTGACAAATGTCATCTATTCCCACTTGTGCAGATTGATGCTCATGCTCTTGATCACTGGATTGTCTGGTCCAGACTCAATTTACAGATTGCTGCCATGTAGCTTGAATATTGCTCAGTGCGGCATAAAACTAAACTTACTCACAACATGATTCATGGTTTGGACTTTACCCATAATGCCACCATTAAGAAATAAAGCGGGTGATGGGATCTTCATCTATTTTATCCTAAAAGTACAGGATTCCAGAATAGGAGCATTGGATTTGGAACTCAAGCGTATGCTCCATCCTGTTTTGCTGCAGGCATCAGCGACTGATGCTATTACACAAGATTTGACGGAGATGAATCCAGATCGTTTGGATCGTTTAACAACAATAATGATGTGGTAAGGCAAAGTGATTACCGACCTTTGTGAACACCTTCTTGCTGCACTTGCCAAGACTTGTGTCATTCATTAACAGGGTTTTCTCTCCTTTTCAACATGGGACTCTGAGTTTCAAAGGAAGTTGTTTCACCAGCCTAGGTCATCATCCACGATTGTTAATAATGCCATTCAGATGTGTATAAGGAGGTCTGTGAATTCGCGAAAGGAGAGACAGCTCTAAAGGTATTTCAGAAGGGTCAACACCCTACCTCCATGGCATCCAACACCTACCAACATCAACAGCTGTCCATTAGGTGAGCCAGGAATACGGCACTGTCTCGGGGCAAGGTGAAACACTGAAAGTAAGGGCAAGTGAAATCAGGGACAGGCACGACTGGACCCTCCCATCTCCAGTCGTCTCAGTTGAATCCACATCGGTAGGTGGGAGTATTGGAATCTTCTGGGAAAAATGGACAATCCCAGATGGTTCCTACATATTGAGGTAGGGGTTCTGGCTCCCCATCCTCACCGATCCACCTCTGACGTTGGTTCCACTACAGCACAGTTACTCTCAGACCCAACAAGACCTGTTAGCATAGAACACAGCCATTCTACTAGAAAAACGAGCCCTCGAATTACTTCCACAACCCTTCATGACACCAGGGCTTTATTCTCCAATATTATAGTGCCAAAGAAATTGTCCATGAAAATGAGAATGATTCACTATCTGTCCTATTTCAGTGAGCACTTCCTGGAACGCACTCTGCATTTTTGAATGACGTCCCATGAATACCTCAAAACTATGGTATGTGTCAAAGATTTTCTCATCAGTCTGGACCTGCAGAATGCATACCATATGTTCCAATACTCCCCAGTGACAGGAAGTACCTGCACTTTTATTTCCACAACCAGCATTTCCAATGGGCTGTCCTTCCATTTGGAATTTGGTTTTATCAAAAAGGACAAAATCAGGTTTGTTGGCTGGAATTCGTCTCAGACTGTATATTGGCCTATTCCAGAGAAGTTTATAGCTGTCATTTTCCAGGACGCCCTGGACATGTTCAGGGTCGTACCATGGATGGACCTCGGGGTCAAAGCCACAGGCATGGCGGAGACGATAATAAAAGCAGCGAGCCATGCCATCATGTCTTTTGAGATATGCTGTTTGTGCCAAGGAAGGGCATCCACTGACAAGGTGTTCGACAGTCTCTGTAAATTGATTGCAAAGACGACATTTCATATTGATATTTTCTTTAAGAATAACATTCTGGCGATTGCGAGTGGGAAGTGACTGGTCCTGAGCAGCAAAAAGGAAGCCCTCAGTTTCACATTTGAGACCAGCCGACTTCATCCAGGCAAAGGAGTCAGTTAGATTGCTGTTCTGTTCCACACACTGCATGTACACTCGGTGCAATGGCTTCTCAGACAGCTTCTCCACAAAGGACCGACTCTGAGCAGACTTGGTGAAGGACTTCACCTGGTTTACTCCCTTCACTGTACCATCCAGCAGTACATCGCCATCAACAAAATCAATTTCAAATTTCAAATTGTGTCCAACAACCTTGGCACGCTTAAAATAGCTGTGGAATTCCTTGCTTTCATCGTGAGTCTTGACATGCATCACCAGAGGATCATCTGCTAAATAAATATGTGAAAAGTACACAATAACATTCTGTCATGAAGAGCTTCCACATTAATCAAACCCCATCCTCTCGAATTGATTGGCATGTATAAATGATTAAGAGAGGAATGAGGGTGGTGTGCTCTGTTATCAGACATGATCCTTCTGGTCAGGCGGTCAAGACCCTGGATGTCTTGTTTTGTCCAATCAACTACTCCAGAGGAATAGGAGAGGACTGGCACAGCACAGTATTGGTGGCTTTGACCTTGTTTCGAGCATTTAGCTGGGAGTTCCAGATTTTCTTTAAACGAGATTTATACTCGGCCCGATCTTGAATTTGGGCATTCTGGAACTTGTCTCGAACTTGCATTCCAAGATAGGTGTAGGCCTGATCTTCCACAAGATGCTCAATAACTCCTCCGCCTTGTAACCTGACCGATTCATAATTAGTTACCTTGCCACGTTTCGAATGAAGAGTATTACATTTGTCGAGTCCAAATGTCATGCCAATATCATTAGAGAAGGACTCGACAAGGAGAACCTGTTCTTTCAAATTGGTCTCTCCTTTGGCAAGGAGCTCGATGTCATCCATGTAGAGGAGATGAGTAAGAGGTGTTGGGGATCTGTGCTGAGGAGGCCAGGGATGGTAACCCTCCTTCCTATTGAGCAGAAAACTCAAAGGATTTAGAGACAGACAAAAAAGCAAAGGACTAAAGGAGTCCCCCTTGAAAATTCCCCTTCTGATTGGAATAGATTCTGAAGTCTGCTCCTCTCCTTGCCAATACGTCTCAAGATGAGTCGACCAGCAACTCATTAAAGACTTGAGTAAATCAAGTAGTCGCTCAGGGAGGTCAATACACTGAAGAGACTTCAGAATCCATTCGTGAGGGACAGAGTCATATGCTTTTTTGTAGTCAATCCAGCACATGGAGAGGTTGCGATGATACGTTTTAGCCTCTTCCAAAATCATTTTCTATACAAGAAGTTGATCCTTGCACCCACAACATCCCTTCCTCGCCCCCTTCTGCTCTCTGTAAATTATCTCATTGGACGAGCAATAAGATGACACGAGGTTTGTCAAACACCCTGTGAATAATTTGTATTGAGTATTTAGACATGTGATAGGGCGGAAGTTTTTGGGATCAGTCAAGTCTCCTTTTTTGGGAAGGAGTATTGTGCGACCTTTGCAAAACCACGGAGGAACCTCACCTGTGTCCACAAGAGAATTAAAACAGTGAAGTAATGGTGCTTGGACACATGGAAACAGTTTCCAATACCGGTTTCGAATGCCATCAGGCCCTGGAGCTGTATTAGATTTGGACATTTTTAATGACACTTTTCAGGCAATCTGGTGAGATGTAACAGACAAACGACCTAGATACTCTCTCATGCATTGCATGGTCATAATCACTGACCCATGGTGCCTCCAGGTTACAGTTGCCGGGTACAGACCACAACTGTTTCCAGAACCTTTCATTGGCATCCATGGGAGGCCGTTTATCATGCTCATCAACACCACTTGTTTTAAGTTGCCTAAAGAACTGTTTTTCATTATTCCTAAACATTTTATTTTGTTTGATAAATTTGTTTCTCTTTTCCCATTTTTTCTTTCTTTCAGTCCAAACTTTTATTTTTGCCTTAAGGGAATCGACAATTTGGAGCAGTACCTTTTCTTTTGTAGTTTTATACTGTAATTTTAATTTTCTCCAAATTGCCTTTTGTCATTTAGACATGGGATTCCCTGATAATCTTAATTTCAGGCACAGCTCTATCCAGGAAAGATGTTTTCTTGTTTCTGTTAGTTTAACCTGAAACCGGTTTTTCTTTGGTTTATTGTTCTTAGTATTGGGAGATTGTTCTTTGGAAACTGTGTGAAGTTCCTCCAAAGTTCGAGCGGCAGCATAGACACAACAATTTACTTCATGTAATGAACAGTCCACAGGGAGTTTTGAAGAGATTATTTCATTAAGTAAATCAATTTCATTTTTGGGAAAAGACACGTTTAGTTGTTTAATTGGCCTCCGTTTCTCTATAGGTAAATCACAAATTTCCTCATAAATAGATGTTAACAAAATATAAACAGGATTTTCGGTAAGGTCTGCAACTGAAGAAGAGGAAGAGTGAGGATCCAAAATTTCGGGGCCAATTGGCTCTTTCTCGGAAGAGTTTCCACCAGGAAGAGGAAAGAGGTTGACGCGGACGTCCATCAGAAGTTTTGGGTCTGCTGCCACTTGAGCATTTTGCTCTTGCAAAGGTTCCTGACGGGCACCAGTTGTTTGTTGAACTGGCTCACGGGGCACGAGATGTTTTAGCCGCCGGAGTTGGTCTCGGAGATTTTGCTCCGTCATGGGCATGGCATTGTCCCAATGCAGCTTAAGCGACTTGCCGTTAATTCTTGGATTTTCAGGCCATCCTGTCGCTTTCGCACACTCTAGTAGTGTGGATTTTAGATGTTTTGACCAAGATATTCTTGGTCGGGTTCTGTGCCTTCCCCTGGGGCAAGTCCCATCTCCAGTGTGGTTGGTGTCATTACCGGAGGAAGGCTGACTGGGCTGCGGAAGTGAATGTAAACTTTCCTCTTGGCTGTCTGTAACCCAGTGAGAAAACCAGCTTCGGGGGGTCAGCCCTAACTGGGTGATGTACGTTTGGTTCAGGGAATAAAATTCCCCTATCTAGACCCACCACGAAGAGGTGTACATCATCAGGCCCCCAGGTCATTATTATTATTTTTTACAGATTAGAATGAAAATGCAGCAGAGAGGGTTCGGGTGATCCTGGCACAGTCAGGCTGGTCAAGCTCATCATCAGCTCAGGGCCCTCGCCCCCTCTACACGCAGCCCAGACAGCGAATGGGACTTCTCCCAGGAAACACTGCCTAGTCGAACCCACCAAGAACTTTCCGGAGAATATGGAGGCTCCCCAACACTGCAGCCTTCTGCATTACCCAGATTGTCAGAAGGGCTGTGCTCCCGGTGGAGAACCCGGGCACTCTCTTGATCTGCGCCAAGAGATCAGGAGGTACCAAACCAAGGGCACCGAGAACAATGGGGAGCCTGACGACAGTGTACTTGGGATGCAAGCGAGACATTTCAAAGGCGAGGTCTGCATATTTATCATGCTTTTCCTGAATCTTGCCAATCACATTGCTGTCAAAAGGGACAGAAAAGTCAATGATATAAATAATTTCATTGGCTTTATTAAAAAGGACAAGATCAGGTTTGTTGGCTGGAATTCGTCTCAGGCTGTATATTGGCTTATTCCGGAGAAGTTTAAAAGCATCATTTTCCAGGACGCCCTGGACATGTTCAGGGTCATACCATGGATGGACCTCAGAGTCAAAGCCACAGGCATGGCGGAGACGATAATAAAAGCAGCGAGCCATGCCATCATGTCTTTTGAGATATGCTGTTTGTGCCAAGGAAGGGCATCCACTGACAAGGTGTTGGACAGTCTCTGTATATTGATTGCAAAGCCGACATTTCATATTGATATTTTCTTTAAGAATAACATTCTGGCGATTGCGAGTGGGAAGTGACTGGTCCTGAGCAGCAAAAAGGAAGCCCTCAGTTTCACATTTGAGACCAGCCGACTTCATCCAGGCAAAGGAGTCGGTTGGATTGCTGTTCTGTTCCACACACTGCATGTAAACACGATGCAATGGCTTCTCAGACAGCTTCTCCACAAAGGACCGACTCTGGGCAGACTTGGTAAAGGACTTCACCTGGTTTACTCCCATCGCTGTACCGTCCAGCAGTACATCACCGTGAGTAAACTCAACTTCAAATTTCAGATTGTGTCCAACAACCTTGGCACGCTTGAAATAGCTGTGGAATTCCTTGCTTTCATCGTGAGTCTTGACATGCATCACCAGAGGATCATCCGATAAATAAATATGTGCAAAAGTACACAATAACATTCTGTCATGAAGAGCTTCCACATTAATCAAACCCCGACCTCCAGAATTGATTGGCATGTATAAACGATTAAGAGAGGAAATATTATTATTATTATTATTATTAGAGCTTATGATTTGGAGAGAACTATTAGACTTTGGGAAGTCGTTTGGAGGTTACTGGAATAAGGGTTGAATTTATTTAAGGATTGGTTCTATATGAACTGGCAGGGAGTCACGTCATAAAACTGAAAGTGATGTCATAAAAAACAAAAGTGAGAATTTTGGAGTCCAAGGTATGGTGGTATTCCTATGATTCCTCATTCACTGGGGCCCTCAATCCTTATGTGGGATCCTGGCACCCATAATCCATAGGGAATCTTTACAACATAATTAGGAACAATTACAGATATTGATGTAATTATTAGTAAACCTCTGGATTATGGGATCTAGAACCTTCCCTCACCTCCCTGCGAGGTGAATGGGGAAAATATAGTTAAAAAGTTAAAAAATATGAGGGTGTTTAGTGATCAGAGCTGTTACGTCTCAGCTAAGGGAGATACCCATGTAGTAATTTAGGTATACCACTGGGGAGAGCTATAACTTACAAGAAAAATGCCATACTGATTCACCGTAATACCACACACCTAACCCCTCAATATCGTAAACAGGGTGCTCATACCGTACATACAGCTAGTCTACTGAATTATATATTATTAAATATTGAATTTCTATACAAAAGCAATGTTTCGTATTGCATTGTGTAACTGTTTGTCAATAAAGTGCACAGTGTCTCTCTTGGGGGCGTGCATAGATATTAATTTGATTGACATGTTAATATGCCCACCCACGAATCAAGGAGCTGTGTTATCAAATAGTGTTGTTGGGTGTGACGACATGGCGAAACTTGAAATAATTCGATATAAGTAGCCTTTGTGTTCACATAATTCGTATCATACATTATTTAGTAACGAGTGAAATATATGCACAAAATGAAAACGTGGAGTCATGAACAATAATGATAATTTTTATCCCATACAGCAATTTCTATTTCTCATCTTACTTTACACACACTTTGAGTCACTACTTTAGGGGAGAATTACAATCTCTACAATCAAATTGCCAGATTCATCAAATGATGAAGGGACGTCTCCATTGAGAACAGAGAGTATAAAGTCTTCAGCTGTCAAGACCTCTGCTCCCTCTGGAAGGTCAGCCTTCTGCTGAGCAGATGTTGATGGTGTCTGATCTGGAGTCGCTGCAACTTTAAGTGCAACTGCATCACTGGGAGCTTCAGAGGTTTCAAGGGTGGCTTCTTTGGAGTTTGATGTAGAAGCGTTATCAAATGGTTGAGATGATGCAAAGGCTGATCTTGGGATGGCTGTGGGATTAAGGGAAACATCCTGCATTTCTTGAAGCCATTGATAATGTTGCTGGTTGAATGCTTTGTCATAAGCAGCTCTGAATAACCTCGGCCACTCCCACTTACAAACGATGTTGGGGCTGCTGCTTATATGCTCCGAACACCCAAAGCTCCATTTCCTACTAAAGGAACTAAATACAGTTTTATCTAGCGGACAGAGCCACTTGGTTGTGTGTGTGGGGGGAACGCGAGAACTGTAATATTATTCTTCTGCGCCTTCTCCAGAAAACCCAGCTTCTCGTGAGATGAATGGCTGTCAAGGTTGATCAGCTAGGGTCTCTCTGAGCCGCTATACTTGAGAAAATGGTCTTCAAACCATCTCTCCTCCAGCTGATCTTCCATCTATGCTCTCTCCTGGTATGTGTACATAGTACCTGGAACACCAAGTTTTGTACTAAAGGAACCAAAACTTTGGGTTTTGCCTTTCACTATGGCCATTGGTGGTCTGTTGTTCCCGGTGTCATTAACACAGGCCAGCCAAATCGGCCAGGAATGTTTTTGATGCCGGTTTCAGCAAAACTTTTTGCCGTCCGGTGAGTCAGAGGGACCCCAGTTTCATTTATGTTCCAGATTAATTGTGGTTTCTGACTTAAACCTAGGGTATCTATGATACCACCTTAAGTTTCAAAATACTTGGCCATGATGATGGGGTTCAACATCCTTGCTCTCACTGTGGATAACGCCACTAGGATTCTGAGCTTCACATCAGGGTGACGTTTTAGGAAGCATGCTATCCACTTCTTGCCAGGAATCTCCCCTTTAAATGGGTTTTTAATACCCAGCTGTTTGCAAATTTGAGCCAAATTTATAAGTAACTGACATCGAGTAATTCTAATTTCAGTTTTCTAGCAATGTCATTTTCAAGGTCTGCGGAGATAGTTTGTGGACACCAAAGATGCAAGTCACCTTCAGATTTCCCTGTGACACAGTCAGATATGGTCATGACGGGCACTCTGTGCTTTTTGGCTGCCTTCTGGAACGACAAACCCATGTTAACAACGTTAATTGCCATTTGAAGGTCCTCTTTTGTATATGTTGTTTTCTTCCCCATCTAGAAAATTAACAATAGTAAATTAATTCTAATAAAAAGAACAGTAGTTTCATGACTGAACAAGTTTGGCAAATTACAAGTCCCACAGCATTTCCATAAAACATATATTCTATACTGCGCAGAAGCAGCTCCTTTGTAATTTCATCCTCTGACTCGAAATACACATCGTCAATGAGAATGTTTCTGATAGTGATCTTTCCAAAATCCACTGCAGGAAAGATTTTCCCTGGTAACGAAGGCTTGGCTTGCAATAATCTCAGGTGTGAACTAAAAGAATGCATCTGTGCAGGCAACCATGAAATTAACCAATAAAACTCTTTCGTGTGATCACATTGTTGAGCAGCAGTGGAAGACCTAAAAATAACTCAACAATTTTCAAAGCTCATGTAGTTTTACTTGCATACCTTTGAATCGACGAAATAGTCCAAAGTGAGTATATCCCCCAACATATCCTGATTTGACACAACATACGACACGATACAGACAACGGCCCTCATGTGGCCACTGAACCACCATGTGGTTTAAATTGAAGTCCGAATTTGACTTCTTGGCGATTGTGCCCTGATTCGGCACTGACTGTGAGACAGTCACCGATAGCGTGGCTGCCCCAACGAAAACATATCTAAAACTGTCGCTGCTCAGTGTCCGTGTACACCGATGCAGGCGTCTGTGCGTGTTGCACGTTTTTCACGAATCGCTAGTCACTGTGTTCAAGTGGTGCGTTCGTGCGAATGTTTTGGGTTTCCTTCTGTCCATTCCCCCCCACTATGATAACGACATGTTTATCATAATTCTACATGAGTAAGCGAGTTTAGTTTTACGCCGCACTCAGCAATATTCCAGCTATGTAGCGGCGGTCTGCTATGATCAAGTCTGGACCAGACAATCCAGTGATCAACAACATGAGCATCAATCTGCGCAATTGGAAACCGATGACATGTGTCAACAAAGTCATTAAGCCTGACTACTGGTTCCCATTAGTCGCCTCTTATGACAAGCATAGTCGCCTTTTATGGCAAGCATGGGTTGCTGAAGGCCTATTCTACCCCGGGACCTTCACGGGTCATCATAAATTCTACAACAATCGTCACAATGTAATATTCACAAAATAATTCACATTTCACATGTTCTGAAACTGAAAAAGAATACTGTCAGTTTATAGTTCACACAATTCTGAAAAGAAACACGATGACTCTCCTCTGAAAAATAACAATCACATATTCACACATGAAGTCAATGTACATTTTTCTTGTGAATGTCAGTTATGAAAATGTCCAACATGTACATACAATATTGTCCCTTCCTGGTGTCTTACTGTTCCTCTCCTCTCTTTTTCCTCTTCTCCGTTCGGTCCTCTAATGTTCTATCCTCTTTCTTATCTGTTCTGTTCCATCCTCTTGTCTGTTTTGCTCCTTCCTCCTGTCTGTTCTGTTCCATCCTCTTGTTTGTTCTGTTCCATCATCTTGTCTGTTCTCTTCCATCTGTCCATTCCAAAAGGCATACTTTTGTGACTGGCCTAGTAATTATACCTTTGTCTGTTTTAATGTCTACCACTCGCACATGGCCATCTGTTCCTGGATATGTCCTTGTGATGATTCCAAGTTTCCAAGTTCCTCGTGGTGCTTCTGGCGATATAATGGTCACCACGTCATCCACTTGTAGATCACGGCTGGGTGAAAACCATTTCTTTCGCGTCTGTATTGACGGCAACCACTCCTTCATCCAACGCTTCCAGACATGACGGACAAGTTCCTGCACTCGCCTCCATCTCTTCATCGGGCTATAAGGTGTGTTATCCACAGAATCAGGAGCAAATATCCCCCCACTTTGACCATGTAAAAAGTGGTTAGGTGTCAGAGGAACGTCGTCATGTGGATGAGCACTTTGATAAGTCAAAGGCCGGGAGTTTATTAGACTTTCAGCACCAACAAACGCTGTCACCAGCTCCTCATCTGTTATATCTCCAGATCCCAGAATGGCATATATAGCTCGCTTGGCAGCCTTAATCATGGACTCAAAAACTCCACCAAAGCTAGGAGCATGAGGAGGATTAAACTTCCAGGTCACTCCTCTATTAGCCAATGATGACTTCACCTTCTCTGTGTCCAGTTGAGCAACAAGTTGTTTCAGTTCATTTGCTGCGCCAATAAAATTTGTACCGTTATCTGGAAGGATTTCTTTGGGTAGCCCTCGTCTACTAGCCATCCTGTAGAACGCATTAAGAAAAGAGTCGCTGTCCAGTGCATACGACATCTCCAAATGTACTGCTCTTGTAACTAAGCAAGTGAAGAGGCACAAATAGCGTTTTTGTCTGGACTTTCCACGCCCCTGAATCGTAAGAAATGGCCCAGCATAGTCAACACCTGTCTGTTCAAAAGCTCTAAGTGAATACCTCAAACACATCTTTGGAAGTGGCGCCATTATCTGAGCTGTAGGTTTTGCCTTTTGTCTACGACAATGTGTACACTCTCGTTCCCATTCGCGGATCTCCTCACGGCCAGCAATGATCCAAAAACGAGATGACAAAACAGCAAGCATTTGATTTGTACCAATAACATGATTGCCATCCTCATGATATTTCTTAACAATCAGCTTCGTCACCCAGTGTTTTCTGGGCAAAATGATTGGGAACTTTGTTTGGTACGGCAAATAGTCTGCATGTCTGAGTCTACCATCAGACCTAAGAAGACCATCATCATCCAGAACAGGATGAAGATTAATGAGTTTGCTACTTTTGGAAATAGACTTTCCCTTTGCTACTGCCAAATATTCCTCAGAGAATGCATCCTTCTGTGCATTACAAATGATGCGTTTTTCAGCATCAGCAATTTCTTCTGTGGTTAAGCAACCCTGTTGTCTTTCAGCTGATTTAACAGAAGCATTGTTGAGGAATCTGTACACCCATGCAGTAAGGCGTGTATACCTATTCCAATCTGAAAACCTGGTAGGTTCTAATAACCATACTGAATCTGAAACTGTCACGAGCGATACAGCCTTGTTTCTCAGTTCAGAGGTGGGTGATATCTTGACATTCATTTTTTGTTCAGGCCATTTGTTTTCATCACATAGCAGAAATTCTGGACCATGCATCCAAGAAGCAGAGAACAATTTTTGAACTGATGTTCCTCTGGTAAGAATATCTGCTGCATTTAATTCTGAAGGAACTTGCTTCCATTGGGAAGTGTCAGTATGTTCTTGAATGAATGCAACGCGGTTGGCTACAAATGGTTTAAAGTAACGACTGTGGTTCTTGATCCAACATAATGCATAATGAACAGAAAGTACTGATTTCAAGGGCATGAGAAACAGCCAACATCAACCGAACTCCCAAAACAGCTGCCATTAACTCCAGCCGGGGAATGGAGAAACTCTTCAAAGGAGCCACCCGACTTTTAGCGGCCACTAGGTGACTTGAGCTGTCACCGTTTTGGTAAGTGCTAACATAATACAAGACTGCGCCATACGCGTCCTCAGAGGCATCCACAAATACATGCATTTTTGCTGTTGAGACATCAGATTTCATTTGTAAACATCTGGGAAATCTTAATCTATCTAACTGATTTCTCTCTTTGATCCATTGTGAGGCTTCATCTTTCAGATCATGATCAAGCACATCATCCCAGTCCATGCCTGACAACCACAATTTTTGCATGATGATCTTTGCTCTTTTGTGAAATGGAGCAACAAAACCAAGGGGATCAAACAGTTTAGCAAGCTCTCTGAGAAATCCTCTCTTGGTAAGTGGCAAGTCCTCTTCTATGATTGGACTACGGAAGCTGAATTCATCATTCTGAGCTACCCAGACAAGACCTAATGTTTTTGCTGATGGTAATTCATCCTTAGCCAAGTTGACTTCAGATACTCTGTCCTCAATAGGAATGTTTTTCAGGACTTCTGGAGAATTTGATAACCATTTTCTAGATCGCATGCCCGCTCTTCCCCACAATGCTGTGAGTTGTTTGTACAATTCGATAGCATCATCCACTTCTGGAACTGAGTCCATACTATCATCCATGTACGTGGATTTACAAACAGTCTTAGCAGCTTTTGGGAATAGATGCTCAAATTTCCTTGCATTTACCCTGGAAATATATTGAGCCAGGAAAGGGGAGGCATTCATACCAAACACTACTCTCTGAAATTCCTATATCTGTGGTATTTCTGATTGGTTTAATGATCTCCATAAGAACCTAAAGTATGAACAGTCTTTGGCTGGAATTCCTATTTGCAAATACATTTCAGCAATGTCACAAACCAAAGCTATTTGGTGCTTGCGGAATCTAAGTAGTATCTCAAACAAGTCACCCTGAAGTTTCGGACCCTGGTGTATGATATCATTCAGTGAAGTACCCTGACATTTGGCCGGTGACCCGAGTGGTAGTTAAAGCAGACATCATTAGATCAACTGAGCCATCCATGCTTTCAAGACCAAACTGAACTGTCGTCTGAAAATTCTCACTTTGTCCATTAAGAACATTGACAGAGATATTTCGTACTTGACCCACTAAGCCCAACTGTGAGGATACATCTTCATTAATGTACGTTTGTGTACTCGCATCGTCTAACAATGCATTTACCACAATTCTGTTTGGGCCGCTTTTAAGAACAACAGGTATTGTTCAGAGTGAAAGTAGAGTAGACTTATCAGGTTTTGTGGACGACATTGTTGTGATCTTTGTAACTTGGACTGCATCGTTGTTACTGGTCAAATGTTGCTGTGGCTGTTGTGTATTGTCATTGTTGTTATTTGGTACAAAATGGTGAATGCTATTTCTCTTTGAATGTAGTAACTGATTATGTGAAGCAGGACAGTTGTCAATACCACATTTGATGTTGCGTCTGCATGTTTTTCCAAAGTGATTGAAACCAAAACACCTGAAGCAAAGTTTTAACTGCTTGACAGTTTCCCATCTCTTTGGGACAGTCATTGATTTGAATTTTCTACATGTTACAATGTCATGGTTGTCCATATGACACAACGGACATCTGTGGCCTCTATCAACCTGCTTGTTACCAAAGAAAGACCCTAATTTGTTAGAACCTTATGGATTGGTGTCTTTCCTTTAGCAGCTACCCCATGGATTGTTTCCGAAGCAATGACCTGAAATTCTGCCTCCATTAAGACCCACTCACGTAATGCTTCAACTGACTCCTGTCGTTGAGTTTCAAAAATCCATCTTTGGTACTGACTAATCATGGATGCTGTCATTTTCTTCAGGAGTTGAACATAGAGGGACCCATTACCTAACTCCTCAAACCTATCAGAATCCCTCATGTTTACAACAACTGCATCCAACATATCAGCAAACTGTTCAAAGTCCTTTGCATTGCCGGGTCGCACTGGCCTAAAAGATGATTTTTCTTCCATTTGAGGAGCTATGTGACGTCTCATACCACCAAATTTACGTTCTAATCTCTCAAGTGCTACCCCATATGCCGTTGCACTGTGACCTAAGTCTTGGATGACCTTCATTGCATCACCACTAACATATTGTCGCAACTGAAGTAGTTTATATTCTGGTGTGGCAGGTGCTTTGTCTATACATGCTATAAAAGCAGCCTTCCAGGCTTCATATGACTTGGCATCCCCATTAAAGACAGGTATAGACACGCATTTCAGCTGCTTCCACATGTCTTTGCCAATGTCATAACTATGTGAAAGTGTAGGTGCCCTATGATCATATCTGTCTGAGTGGTCCCTAACCATGTGAAATGGTTCATTGTTTTGTTCTTGAATTCCTGACTCACCTGTGACAACATTTTTACAAGTAGCAGTGTTTACAGGAACAGCTTTCACGTCTACCTTCCTTTTAGAATTAGATGTTTGTGAGCTCTGTGTTACAGAGTCTGGCCTATTCCTGAGATAGTCCTGTGCATCATGTTGAGCCTTAGTACCTATTTGTTCTAACAATTCTCCTTCATCAGTGACCTTGGCCATTTTTTGTTTATCACCAACAGTTTCAAACACTTCTGACAGGTTCACGATAACTTCCAAAGCCTTAAGCTGACAACTGCTTAATTTATCTATGGCTTCCCTTATTTCTATTCTTGATGGCATCTCTTCTTGCTCCATTAATTTCTCCAGAGCATTTTTTGACTTGGTGAAAGCTGACTTTGCAATCATTTTTTGCCTCTTAAGACTATTTATTTTAGTTTCATAATCATTTTTATCATTGTCTGAAATACCATCAGACCCAGGTAGAGACATGTCTGCAACTGTCTCAAGTGTATGCTCAGCTTCATCCATCTGCCCCTTCATTTGAGATGTCACACCAGCGCGAGACATGGTTGTAATTCAACAGATTTTCAACAATGTTCATCAAAATTCAACATACAACCCGTCCGTGGTACAACTCAGCGTACACCTATCAAGGCAATCGTATTTAGATAAAGACAATACACACTTGTGCTTTATCTTTCATGATAATCGATGAAAATGCAATACTTGTGAAATCACACTTTCAACAACGTTAATTCAAAATTCAACATACAACCCGTCCGTGGTACAACTCTACGTACATCTATCAAAGCATCGGTGTTTAGATAAACACAATGCACACTTGTGTTTTATCACACACCCATGATGCAACATAATCAATGAAAATACAATGTCAATTGAAATCAAACTAATGTGCGATAAAGCAAAGAATGGTATAGCAATAACCACGCTCTGCTACCATTTGTTGAGCAGCAGTGGAAGACTTAAATATAACTCAACAATTTTCAAAGCTCATGTAGTTTTACTTGCATACCTTTGAATCGACGAAATAGTCCAAAGTGAGTATATCCCCCAACATATCCTGATTTGACACAACATACGACACGATACAGACAACGGCCCTCATGTGGCCACTGAACCACCATGTGGTTTAAATTGAAGTCCGAATTTGACTTCTTGGCGATTGTGCCCTGATTCGGCACTGACTGTGAGACAGTCACCGATAGCGTGGCTGCCCCAACGAAAACATATCTAAAACTGTCGCTGCTCAGTGTCCGTGTACACCGATGCAGGCGTCTGTGCGTGTTGCACGTTTTTCACGAATCGCTAGTCACTGTGTTCAAGTGGTGCGTTCGTGCGAATGTTTTGGGTTTCCTTCTGTCCACACATGATAGTTGAGTGCTAATTGGGTGCTATAAATAACACCAGGAATCCCCGGAAAAGTAATCAGATTGAAACAAAAATATCAAGGCAAGGGTTTATTCAGTATATTTATTTATATGAAGTGTTCTGAAGTTAGGGCACCACACAGATTTCGGAGCACTGACTGTAATTTGCTTTCAGAAAAATTTATACAATTGTACAGAAAAAAACATTTGATCCAAAATGCTTGCCATTAGACATTTTTTTTAAAGCTTTTGACACTTCTTCAAGCGTCAGTAGCTTTTCCATGTCTCTGACCTCATCATGTTTAAATCTAGGAAGACCATCCTTATCCAACAGAGAACATAAGTCACAATCCTGTACTAAGTGTTCTCTACAGCAGTAGAGGTTTTCATGAAAACCCACAGCCTTGGCAATAATCTCCTGTGGATTTCCTAGTTGAGTGCCATCATTTAGTTGTAAGTGAGACATCAATGTGCTGTTGTGAGGCTAATTAGCACTATTCACACCTGATTTCCCTGGCAGGTTTTGGTCAAAGAGGACAATGTCAAAAGGGGCCTAGAAATAGGATTTCGCAGCCTCCCCAGAACTGATTTGGTTTGACACTATTTTCAGTTAGTATGAGGTCTTGGGCTCATGAAAAGGCCTGTAATACTCTCAGATTTTGGTATCAGATATTTTTCACAGGCCGTTTAATGTGGTGGGGTCTGTGAGCATTTTAATGACATTTGGTTTGCTGCCGAACAACATCTCAAATCCAATCAATCCAATCATGGATAGTTTTACTACTATCAATCTGATCACTTTCATTTTGACTTTTGTGTATTGCTAAAGGATTTAGAAATTATTTGACATATATTTATTTATGAAAAATATCAAAATGGCCGCCATCTTGAATTGTGTGTTGCCTTCTCGGCACTTATATTTGCATGAAAATTAACACTGAATGTTTCCATTTACATCCAAAGTTGTTACTTTAGATGTTCTTCAACATTTGTCTCTTCTAGAGTGGTGGCTTGGGCACAAAACAAGTAAATTTTTAAACTTATCCTATCTCACGTTATGCATCTCTCTTCCTCACTTCGACCATGTGTGGAAACGTGCTGTCAGCTAAGTTGAATCAAATCTTCCTGGCCTCTGACCACCCGACCTCTGCACCCGCCATAGACACCTGTCAATCATCTTGCTTGTGCAGTCGTCTGAGCTGATCACGTGATGACTTGTACTTGTCATTCTCGTCTTGGAGCTACCCGTAATCTGTGAAGTGGGACAGGTTGGATGGGTATCCATTGCATGAGATAGGATAAGTATATAAATATACAATTTATAGTTATATGTGATAGGTCTAACAGATGTACGTATTGCGAAGGGTTAGACGACAAGGAGTTTTCTCTGTGTCGGCAGGTCGTCTGATTGAGATCGTTGGTGAGCAGAAGATAGGCAATCTGTTCCTAAAAAGCCAAGGAACGAACAACACACAGTAGTTGCTAGACGGTCATTTTCGAAATCAGCAGATGAAGCTTTTTTGAATGAGGCCTTGGACTCATACATGAGTGAGAATTTGAGACGATTGTTTTGTCCCAGTAATTGTCTCGTCTCGCGGGATGTGGGTGAATCGTCATCGCCACCATGTATGGTGGTTTTATCACAACCACAACCTCCATTGCGTCCGGCGTCTATTGTGACAATACCACAGTATTCATCTATTCACCCGACCGATCCACTGACCCATGAACTTTCTAGTGCGATTCGGTCTACCACTCAAGGCCACAATGTGGTTGCAGCTCAACTGATTGAGTCCGATTCAGTGATTCACTTAAGTGCTAGGGGTGGAATCGATTTGGCGTTTTCCCATCCACTTCGCGTGAACGCTTCGATTCTCTCTGTAGTGATGTGTTCTCAACAACCGCTTCATTTGGATGCAGTGCTCACTCAACCACTTATGTTTGATTCGGCTATTCACTCTAAAGCGGTGCTTCCACTACGAAAGGGCAGTCTTGGCTCAATGCTTCCTTAAACCATATCGCTCCATTGCGGCTCTGTATTCTGAAACGCCACTCTGTCGACAGCAGTATGGGTTCGATGCGGTGCTTATTCAGGGTGACTTCGGTTCAGAGTTTGATCACAAAGTGGTTATTGCACATACAGTTGGGAGTGCGGTGGTTAGGAGTGTGCCTCTTGTGTCGATGGCTACTCCATATGTATTGACTGCAGCTGTCAGGGCACTGTTAGTAACTTGCTCTATGGGTTACTCAGACGCGACTGGTTCGTAACATAGCGCTCCTCACTTTAAATTGACACCTTTATGAAGACCTACTTTGCCGGTCTCCTGGTAACCCATGGATTTTGTTTTATTTGTGGTGTGCGTAGTTGCGGTGATACGACAGCAAGCGCCTGACACTTCTGTTACATAACCCTCTTCTTTACCTATTCACAACTTGGTAGGTGTTCGACGGTCTGTCACCCCGTCTCCTTCATCTGACGGCTTGGTGAGTTCAGATGTCAGCATCAATGCGGTAGACACACCATGTTTACTGCTGTTGATTGCTGGCAATTTGAAACTACAGCGAAGCGTTTCACTGGCAGACATTTTATCAACGTTCTCCATGAAGACAGGGGATTTTGGTTCTATTGCTTTTCCTCCAAGGCCGTGTTTTATGCAGTTAACAAAGTCACTTGACATGGCATTTGCTAACCTTAGGAAGATAAAGGACAGTGTTAGTGCTCCCTGGTTCAGTCTAGCATCTACACATGTGCATGGATTTTCATCTATGATCATTTCTCCACCAGTGGATGATGATGTTTCATTGTTGGGATCTAAGCAGAGGTCTTATTCTCCCTTTATGGTTGAGGATCATTAGTTGGTTCATTTAGACGGGACCTTTTGTAAGGTCGTGGCTCCACTCAACATGGTGCTAACAAAGACAGAGTAGCTATGGGTGTGAGTCATGCGTCGATGCATCAGCAGGCGTATATCCAGGCAGCTATGGTCTTGGTGCAGGAACAGTTTAACATCATCCTGGATTTGCTTGCAAATTTTTTTTCCTACATCATTGCTATGCGTCGGATGGGACCACTATAGCTATCTTCCAGTGAGGATAGGTTCCGAGCAGATATATTTCACCAACCTTGGTCTGGTACTTCACTTTTCAATGGTTCTATTAGAGAAGTGGCTAACAAGATCAGTCAAGATGCACATCTCGTTTCGGTTAATTCCTGAAGTATCAGAGATTACAGGTGGAGGAATCTATGAGACAGGGTGGCCAGCCTGTTATGAACCCACCAGCCCAGACTTGCGCACAGGGAGTGGATCCTGTTTTGTGGGGAGAGGAAGCAGAGCTTGTGCCAATCATCAGCGTCATGCCAATGGTGCTCTGAGGCCATCAGGCATTTCTGAGCAGTCCTCCAACAGGAAGTTGGATAAGCAGTGACTGCATGACATCAGAGCACGACTGGGTACTTCCGCCCCCAGTCATGCCTATCCAGTCTTCACCAGTAGGCAGAAGACTTGGAATTTATGCACCAAACTGGACCATTCTGGAAGACCCTTATATGTTAACCACTCTGTCCAAAGGTTTTCAATTCCCGGTTGTGGGGAATCCTCCCTTAACCCGGTTACCAGAACCAAGAACATATCCAGTTCAGCAACTGGATGTCTTGTGAACCACAATGGATATGTTTCTCCAGAAGCTTGCGATAGAGTCCATGGGACCGTCTCCAGTGGATGGTGGATTTTTTTCACCGATTTTTCTAGTCCTGAAGAAGGATTTGGACAAGTTGAGGCTAATTTTCAACATGAAGGTATTCAACAAGAGCTATCTGCAGGCTCCACCTCACTTCCAGATGGTGACAGTAACTCTTTTAAGAACAATCATCAAACCAGGGTATAACATGGTCAGTCTTGATCTGCAGGATGCAGGATGCATCCCAATCTTCCCATCTCATCACAATTGCAAGTGTTTCTAGCTCCACATATCAGGAGGGGTGTTCTGTCTGCACTGATCACACTACCCATGGAGGTTCACTCTCATCTACTGTGGTGGATGCAAGAGTTGAATGTTTGCGGTGGTGTTTGTCTAGAGCCGTTTGTTCCGTCACACCACCTGTACGTGGATGAGTCTCTACACGGGTGAGAAGTTCACCTTCTCAATCAGCAAGCGGCAGGGCAGTGGTCTCTCGCAGACCATGCCTGTCACATCAGTGTATTAGAGCTCAGGGCAGTAATCTTGACCATCAGTCATTTGCTGGAATAACTATGGGTGACGTCCTTTATCGGAAAACGCAGCAGTCATGTGGCACATCAATTGGATGGGATCAACAGGGTCGCCTCAACTTCTATGGTGGACACAACGATTCTTCGACCTGGTGGACTCTCAAAATATTGGTTTTGGCCAATCATATTCAGGGGTCAAGAATGTCATCGCAGACTCTCTGTCACGTCTGAAGCATCCATAACCAATGGAGTGGAAGTTGCATCCAGTGGTGTTCAGGACTGTTTGTCTTCCATTGACGAAGCCGACGATAGGCCTATTCGCCACCAGATTCAACCATCAGCTGCACCTGTTCGTGTCTCCGATCCCGCACCTATGTCTTGAAAACAAGACGCTCTTGTAATTCCATGGGACAGTCTCAACACATACGCGTTTCCATCAATGGCCCTTCTTCCACGTGTGCTTCTCAGCAGATGATGCTGCATTTGGTTGCTCTTCTAGAGCTTGCCGAACCAGATCCAGTTCCACTTCCGGACCGATTTGACCTACTGGTTCATCCACACTCCAATCAGCTACACTGGTCTCCACTAACGCTTCATCTGTACATTTGGCGCATTTACAGCAGTCGTTAAGTGCCAAGGGTTATTCTTCGTGTGTTACAACTGCTATCACAACAGTGCATCGTACTTCCACGAGATCTATCTATGATGACAAGTGGAAGAAATTTGAATCATACTGCAGAAAGAAAGGCATAATGTCTCCCCACCACGGCATGGCCTCAGGTGGTTGCAGAGTACCTTCAGTATCTTCGATCCTCTAGGAAGCTGAGGGGTTCTACGCTGTCTACTTTCCTAGCCACGCTTAACATTATTGTTATTGAAAATATCTACTGTCCTTGAACTCCAGTCTCTCTTGAGACCCTATAAACTGGCTGACTAGTCACAGAAATTCTCACCTCTGACTTGGGATCTTTCCGTTGTACTTGCTCATCTCACATCGACTGCGTATGAGCCCTTGAATGAGAAGGATTTTGAGCATGTCACGTTGATGACCTTTTTAGGTCAACGTCTCATCCATCTGTCTGTCCATCCGTAATCATGTTGTTTCCGGAGCATAACTCAGAAACCATTCAATATTTTTAGACCAAAATTGATAGATATAATAATCTCAACCTTTAGTTGTGCCTTTTGCTATTTACAGAGTTTTGGCATTTTAATTTTTTTTGTTTTTCCATGGAACATTTTGGTGTTAGTCTAATGGTGGGGTGGGGTTCGCTTCCGGAGCAGAACTCAAAAACCATTCAATAACGAGGTTTTTTGCTTTTTACAGGATTTTGTGATTTATAATTTTCTTGGTTTCCATGGAAACGTTTCAGACTTCGTCTCACAATGGAGGGATGGACTTCATTTCCGGAGTAAAACTCAAAAACCCTTCAATATTTTTCTGCAAAACTTGGCAGATATGTAGGAGAAACCCTAAAGTGGTGCTTTTTGCTATTTACAGACTTTTGTGATTTATCATTTTCCCAGTTTCCATGGAAACGATTCTGACTTAGGAGGTAGCCATGGAAACAGTTCAAACTTAATCTAAGAAAACATTAAGAAACTATCAGATGATTTGTCGTTACAAATATGTGGAGGCCGGGGATATTATGTCATCTTCTGATGACTCTTGTTCAACATGAGTGGTAAATCGTTCAGAGAAGATTTTCTTACTGAACTCTCCTGTATGTATACTATCTTAACAACTTCATGTAAATCAAGCTGTGTGTTAGTTGTTCTTTGTCTGTTGCAGTCACAAGTTGTCAATATCAATGTACTATTACATCTGAAATTGTTAATTCAGCTTGCAGGAGAGGTAGAGTTAAATCCAGGGCCATGTTCACGTGCAGACTATTGCTTTCAATCTTGTGTTTGAGAAGTGTTTGCAACAAACTGAATTATCTGTCTGAATATTTATGTGAATATGACATTATTTTCTTAAAGGACCACTAAACTCAATTTTTTGGTACTCTTTTTATCACTGCATATGAAAGACTTTTGGTTAGTCCTAAATGAAACACCATTTTCTTTTTAAAAAAAACTTGTGGTTAATTAATACCAAGCGCTTTAAAGTTGCTAAAAAAACTGTCTGCTTCTCTCTCGCCCACAGACGAAACTGCAGACAGATTACGTCTTTCTGTCGCCAAAGCCCAACAGTGATGTCACAGAAGGAACGGTTTCCAGTTAAATGTATAGAAAATGTGTAGGAAGCTCGTCATTTTGCTGATTTCTCGACGTCACCAAAGACATGCCGAATTGTTGTGTTTCCGTCAATTGTTCCTTGGGGTCAGGTGATGGTGTCACTATGCACATTTTCCCACCAGACTCTGTAGTTTATGCTTAAATTGGTTGTTAGTGTGTGCGAAGTGAGCTTTGTGGAAGCCTGTGGTATATACTAAATCGAATGGTTCGCCCCCTACCACGCTTCCAGGATAGAAAATGAAGTTCAAGTTTCATCGAGTTTATAAAATCAAGACTGCTTACTACACATTGCTGACCAAAAGGATTTTGCATGAATATAATGCTCTCTTCCTCGGAAACGAGGTTGTGGTCGAAGTGACAATATTATTGTAAGTAATATTATATTGACCCCTTATATTGAGTGATTCCAAGAGTGAAATTGTTATGTTATAAGCAATGTCATGTAAAATCCTAATGTCCATCTAGAAAATACATATTTTACTACCAGTAGAAAGTAATTTTGATTTTGTAAGTCATTGAAAACAAACTTAAATAGCATTCATCCTCAGACAGGGCGCTGCCATTTTTGAAAATCATGAAGTCACGTGCTAAAGTCCGTTAGAATTATTGACATTATGATTTGTTCTCATCAAGTTAAAAAATCAAAACTACTTTTTACTAGTAGTGAAATATGCATTTGAATCATGGCCAGAAGGATTTTGCATGACACAACTTTTAACATAAGGTCTTCTTCCAAGGAAGCAAGGTGGGGGTCGAAGTGACATTTATATTGCAAGCAATGTTATATTGACCTCCACCTCACTTCCAAGAGTGAATTTGTTATGTTATAAGCAATGTCATGTTAAATCCTAATGTCCATCAATAAAATGCACATTTTACTACCAGTAGGAAGTAATTGTCCTTTTGTAAGTCGTGAAAACAAACTTAAATAGCATTCATCCCAAGACAGGGCGCTGCCATTTTTGAAAATCGTGAAGTCAAATCCATTTGAATTAATGAGATTATGTATGGTTTGTTCTCATCAAGTTAGAAAATCAAAATTACATAAATATGTATTTGAATCATTACCAAAGGAGTTTGCATGACGCAGCCTGTAGCATAACCTAAGCGAGGTCAATGTTGAAGTGAAAATATTGTATTGTATTGTGATGTATTGTTTCAGGTCTAACACGGATTACAACCTACTGACACCAAGTGATTTTGACAGAATCTTCTATGAAAACAAGGGTTGTAACTCGAAAACTAGGAAAAGCAGGAGACAAAACTAAATGATAGTAGATTGTGAGGAGATATAGCTTTCATTTTTGTCAACAGCTTTCGCGATTTCAGGTTTGTACAAACCTGTAAGCGAAATAGTTCAACCCTTGAATTGTAGATGAATACTGCACAGACCCTCATTTCTATACCCACTATTACGTCACGGAAACGCGGCGCTCTGATTGGTTGAAATTTTGTTTGCGGCTGAGAATTTTGCACTGTTGACAAAAAGGTCGATTAAAGGTAATTAAAGATCGAAACGAGCATTTTTAATGACAGGGTTTCATTTATAACGATGTCAACAAGTGATTTTGCGTTTGTACCCTATTAGAGTATATGTGACCTTTATCAGAAATCCATTAAGATTCCGATGATGATACTGACACGCTCAAATGGGTGAATTTTCATGGTCCTATACAGAAAGATAGAAATGCTTTTGGGGTTGGGGTTATGATGTATATCAATCATGCTCTTGGTTTTACGAGATATGTTTTCTTGAAAACAACTATGATGAATCCATTTGGGTCAAATAATTTATCCCACAAAAGCCGCTAGTGTTATGTGTCACTTACAGACCACAATACCAAGGTTTAGAATTTTGGAGTCAGCTTGATAGTAGCATTGAGACTGCATTAGATATCTCAGATAAAGTTACTGTTGTTGGCATTCTTAATGCAAACCTTTTGTCGAATAATAACACGTATCTGCATGATCTAATTACCAGGGAAAATCTGAAAAATGTTATTAAAGAGCCAATGAGTGTAACTAAAACAACGAGCACACTGCTTGATCCCATTAATATATCTGAAGATGTTGATGTTTGATAGAATGGTGTTATAGCTTTATATCAAAGTCTCAATGACCACAAAGTTACATATATCACTGTTGATTCTCATGTAAATACCAAGTTAGCCTATAAGAGAAAAGTATTATGTTATGAAAGAGGTGACAATGAGAAACTCAATGCTATGATTAATGGGACAAATTGGAAATATGTATTTAGTTGCTGCAGGAATGTTAATGAAGCCTTTGCACAATTTTACAAGCATCTCAACCGCTTTATTTCAGTGTGGATTCCATCTAAAACGGTCACCATTCAACCAACTGATAAACCTTGGTTTAATTCAGAACTCAAAACGCAAAGAAGACAAACCGTCTCATAGATATCTTGGCTTACAAGAAACAAAGAAACAAGTGAATAATATGAAATGTTATACAAAGGATTCATTTTATGTCAGTCTTACAAACAAGTTTTTACTTGATTTGTATTGTATTGCTGTAATAACAATTCCTATTGGAATTTACTTTGTTTTTTTTATCAAAGATTCGGGATCCATCTCTTGTATTCTGCCTTTGAAACAAAATGATGCAGATGAAAATCCAACTTTATTCACTGATATGCAGAAAGCAGAGAAACTTAACTCATTAAGCCCTGGAGCCGCTCCACTGCCCAACACCTGGCACCCCTCGCTGACTGCCTGATTGCTGCGACGAGGCTAATTAGTGCTAATCATGCCTGATTTCCCTGGCAGGTCTCGGATATGACAGGAAACTGTCTAGTCTCACAAACAAGTACTGATTATTTAATTGTGTTGTAAAGATGTAAATGGGAAAGAGGCCGATGTGAATACATATATTACAGCATTTCATGTAATTTATTACCTGTGTCTCTCATACCCCTTTGCCAGTGTGTGCTGTATTTTTATCAACACCTACGCGATCTTTGTACGTATGAGATGAACAAATATACAAACTCCTCCTGTCTCTCTCATCGTATGGACTGAATTATAATATATTATTTATAATAGAGTTTGAAAAGAGGGGGTCTTGCATTATAATCGTCTATATTTTTTGTCAATACATTGCTCGTGCTTACTGACGATTTCAAGGAAAGTATCAATAGGTGTGTAAGTAACATGGAACATATAGAGATTTATAGTTTGTCAGTTTGTTCATCTTAACTTAAAGCTGCAAACATACATCACCATTCACACACATACATACTGCATGATACATTTATCATTACTCGATGCTAAACAAAGCTTCCCATCATGTGAAGGGATAAAATATCCCGAATGTAACACATTATATCTCAGTTACTCATTATATTGGCTGATACTTTGACCAATGGTATCGTGAGAACCTGTCACATAGGAAGGGCAAGGTGATGGGGCGTGGCCTAAATTTCTGAAGAGCACGTTTGGACACTCAAAGTGATAGGGTAGAGATTGATTATTGGCTTTATCTATGACCAATGGCTGTGTTGTGTTACGGCTGTATCAACTGTCATGCAACAATTTGTGTATTGTAAACATAACATCAGTTACTGTAATGATGTATGAAAGAAACACATAAGACATATGGGAGTAGACTGACACTATGATGAGTGTATTCGTTCTCAGATGGTGAACACACGTCTTAGTATTTTGGACATGTAAAAGAATAACGACTGAAATGCAACTATTGAAAAGAATGAGTGAATTTAGTTTTACAGCGATTTTAGCTATATTCCAGCAGTTTCGCGCGGGCTTCACACATTGTGCCCAACAACCGACAAGAATGGTATACCGTACCATTTGTACAACAAAACTAGTGCATAAAGCGTTATTGTCCTTGGAACAAGTCTTTATGGTAGGCCTCAAAACAGTCAACGCGCAAAAACACATCACAGCTTGAACATCTGCATTTGATGTCTCGACGTTTGCCAGTTCGTTTCATTGTATGTAAGACATACTTAAACCAAATGATGTCCCTCTCATATCATTGTGAGAGATTAAATTGTTCAAAACATCTATGTCAATGGCAGTAAAGACGAATTTACGCACATGCATAATAATCTATGAAAGAAGCGTTTTTGCTGATACATTGCTATTGTATACTGAATATTTTAAGGGAAGTACTAATAAGCGAGTCTGTGACTGACATATAACAGATTCAGTTTGTCGCTTTGGTTCATCTAGATTTAACGCAGAAAATATACGAACATACATGCATACATATTGTATAATGCTATTCCTTGCACATACATAAGGCAAAGGGTCATAGGATGGACGTCATCAAAGTTCCCGAATAGGACGTTTTCTATCTTAACTGTTCAATATAGTCCCTGATTTGTTATCTATGACCAATCGTATCATGAGATACCTGTCACATTGGAAATGACAGGTGATGGGGCGTGGGCTAAATTTCTGAAGAGTACGTTCGGTCACTAGACAGCTTGGATACAGATTGACTATTGGTTAGGTCGCTGACCAATCGATATGCTAAATTTCGGCTTTATCAACTCTAGCTATCATGAAAAACTTTGTGTATCGTGAACATACATAATCGTAAGGATGCCTGAAATGTACATGTAGGACTAATAAGCACTTTGACGAGTTTATTTTTTTTTCTAAGCGCTCAAAGCGCTACCATCCGATTATTTTTGCCCCGTATAACCCAATCCAATCATTGAGTAGAGATAGTATTTATTTGCGTATACTTTTTGCGCACACTACTTGTACATGAAACATAATGGCTTGCTGAACATTTCAATATAATCTATACATTGTTATGAATAAATATCATAATTCAACTACATGTATTAAAGAATTCAAAAAAGTAACACGATACTGATTTATTGTGATGTGTACACTTGTAGTTGAATCTCCCCAAATATTTATGAAGATGGGCATACTTATATTTGTTTTGAAAGCAAACGAGGTTCAGAAGATTGGCAATGGGCGTGACTCCACCAAACAGGTTGTCCAATGATGTAACAGCGCATATGTTTGTTTTACACTTGTCACAGGACAAAAGTTTACCTGGACATGCATTCGACCAGAGGCTGTTATTTTGAGGTTGAAAGAGGTGTTCATATATTAAGTGTTGTCTGATTGAATGATTATACGCATCAATTCCGTAACTGATATATTATCCTCCTTTTATTGACGATGGATCTGATACACGTGATCATTACACAGGATAAGATAATTACAGAGATCAAATACAAACGTTTCTTACACAATGCTTATGTAAATTGCATTGAAAAATCACATTTCAAATAAGCATGAAACAGCTTGAACAAAATACCCCAGTTACCTTTGTATGGTTTATGTGTACTATATATGTATATTATGAGTAGATGCAAGAGTTATCACTTCATATTCGATTATGTATTATTGTCAACTTTAAAAATCAATAGTCGCAAATGAATTAGGTCTAAATTAGTAACTTGGTTTATTTCAAATCTACACGAACATGAGTGTAATACAGTATTGCTATTTATGTCTACGATTCATTATATGAACTATTACAATGAATGAATGAATGATTTAATTTAGAAGAAGGTTTCGTAACCTTGTCACCGTTAATTCAATCAATGTGCAAACATAGTATCTTAGTATTCACTCCCAATGACGAGTAACAAACACGTACCTCCTGTAACAACATCTCATGATCCCTTTTCTCGCAGACATGTGTTCATTTGCTTGTATAAGCCCCCGACATTGCAAGCAATTGTTATCAAAACACATTAATAGTTCTTCTGATTAACACAGAAAGTAATCTCTCTCGTAAGAAAGGCTAATCTTTGATCATTACTGCTAAATTGATTGAAATTATAGGTAATGTACGAGTTTAAAATGTAAAACCCCCAATACGCGGCTCTCGCTGAATGAGAGGTGCTTTTCATAACCCCCAATATGCGGCTCTCGCTGAATAAGAGGTGCTTTTTATTACCCCGAATATGCGGCTCTCGCTGTGAGAAGCTAATTAATTTGCCGCATATATGCGGCTCTCGGCCTTAATGAGTTAATCAGTATTTTCAGTCTATATCTAGTATTAACGAAGTGAACACTAATATGCCATTCTTTGACAAACACACTGATTCTATTTTAGATTGTGTAACTATTTCTGTAAATGGAGTGTCTGATGTAATCAAATGTTTACATCTTAAAATAGCTTCTGGCCTGGACAGAATCAGCCATAAGTTTCTTAAAAATGTAGTACATTCAATAAGTATCCCACTATGCATGTTATTCAATCAATCAATATAGACTTGTATATATCCAAGTGTGTGGAAAGAAGCAAATGTAATGCCCTCATTTAAAAAGGGTGACCACTCAATGGTTCCAAACTATTGACCTATATTCTTGATCGGTTGTGTGGGCAAGATGTTTGAGAGAGTGACGTTCAAACATCTGTACAACTATTTTCATGTAAATCAATTATTATATAAGTACCAATCAGGATTTCAGTCTGGTCATTCAACTGTCCATCAATTAATTGAAATTTATGACCAAATATGTGAGGCCTTAAATGATAAAAAACACTATTGTATGTTTTTTTGTAATGTCTCTAAAGCTTTTGGTTGTGTGTGGCATAAAGGTTTATTGTTGACATTAGAAAAGTGTGAAGATCATGGTTCATTGTTAAATTGGCAAGCTGATTACATAAGTAATAGTTCACAAAGCGTCTTTGTAAATGGAGCCCTATCCAAGCCGAGATATTTACAAGCAGGTGTCCCTCAAGGGTCAGTCCTCAGTCCTTTCTTATTTCTTGTTTATGTCAATGACATTGCTGATGACTTACATTGCTTGACACGATTATTTGCTGATGATTCGTCCCTAAGCTTATCTTCTCATGATCATCTGTTCATTGAAAGAGAACTGAATTTAAACTTGGAAAGGGTGTGCGCTTGGGCAAAGCGATGGCTTATAACATACAATCCTGATAAAACTGAGACAGTTATTTTCACCTTGCATAAGAATGTTGAGGCACTCAATCTCTACTTCAACGGAGTTGGGTCAAAACCGTTGATAATCATAAACATTTGGGATTAACATTTTCAAAAGATTGTAAATGGTCTGACCACATTGATAATATTGTAAAAATAAGTCCAAAAATGATATTTATGTAATGTTCATAAGACCCCATTTCAAATATGCGTGTGAACTATGAGATGGATGTGCTCAAAACCAAATAAATTAGAACAACTGCAATTAGAAGCAGCAAGAATTGTAACAGGTTTGCTGAGATATACTCATCATGAACATCTGTATTATGAAACTGGTTGGGAATCTTTACCAGAGCGTAGGAGAAAGCAAAAACTTTTTACAAAATACAGCATAATATGTCACCATCGTACCTTAATGATCTTGTTCTTGGGAAGGTAGTGGCTAAAAGTAACTATAATCTTTGTAACTCTGACGATGTCTTGCTTCCTTTCTCACAATTAAAGTTTTCGTATAATTCGTATTTTCTATCCACAATTAGAAAGTGGAATGAATTTCCAGTTGAAGTTAGGAGAAGCGTGTCACTGATATAGTCACAGAGTTTACCTTACAACAATCCACACAGAATCTTATGGAACCATCCTTTTTTCGTTCCTCGATATCTCCAGGTTATATATTCCAGTAAGTCTCCACTATACCCTGGATGCATCTATGGCTCAGCCCGATAAATTTATTACCTCCCTTGCCTGGCTTTTTATCCAATCAGGTATATACGCTGGGAAGTTGAGCGAACCAATCACAGCTCACTTTCGCTTTTTCAATTATCTAACTGATTAAAATTTGCAAGGCAAACCATGCACAGGTTCTCTGAAAGAGGCAGAAGGAGTTCTTGCATATATGTTTTTTTAAATTTTCGGACCTATCAATGTGTCTATATGATTTCCCCCAAATCCCCCAAACCTTAGCAGCTGCGACCATTATTTTTGTTGACAAAGGCAAGTTCAGTTGTAACAGCGGCTAAGCTGATTGGCTACTGTGAGAATATGGAGGCAGCAGCGGGAGGTAATAAAATTTTCATGAGCCGTAGATGCATCCAGGGTATAGTGGAGACTTATCTTAAGGTAATACCCAGGAGATATCGAGGATGTCCTTTTTTGGTCACACACAAAATTGGACAGGCCCAGGGACTGTTGCTCGGTTCTATAATGTCTTCTGCCATCATGTGAGAAATTTCTCTATGTCCCTCTGATGTAAAGGTAAGCTATGAGGTGGTAATTTAATAGGCCTTGCATTCCCAGTATATATGTTTTGTTTGACTACCTTAGTTCTACCCAACTGACCTTTAGGATCCATAAATACAGACTGATGTTTTAACAGAAATGTTCTCAATTACTGCCTCTGATCAGACGATAAGTCTGAGTTATCTACCAAAGGTTCCAAATGAGGAGGTAGCCTCATAATTATGTACAAACATCTTTAAATTATGTAGTCGTAACTTACAACTTTTTGAATAGTATGTCTGTAAAAAGAATTGTTGTTGCCTTAAACTGGTGCCTTTCTCTCAGCTATTACTGATCATGATTACAGTAGTGTTATATGTTTATATTTTCATAATATCTGAATCCTAATATGTAGTGGTAATAGTTAATAATGAAGTTTTGTATGAATTATTATTCCATGATAGTAGACTCAACCTCTCAAATGACAAACATGTGAGGCCATTCTGTTGAAATATACATTTACTTATGTTTATAGTTTTTAGTGTCTTTGCAGAAAATACTTGAAGATCAGTAATAACAGCAGTTATCTTTTTATAATGTAACCCAGATTGGCTGCAATGTGGTGAGAGAATTGCTTGTTGGTCAATGTAATTTTTCTACTACTGCGTTTGCTAGTTCCAACATATTGTAACACCTCAATTCCTTTTTGGTTCTCCTACACCCCTTTCACAAGTATACTGTTATGATATGGGTCTCGGGTCCAAGTGAGGGTACCAGTGAGCTCCCTTATATAACTGGCGTGCTGCTGGTTTGCGTGGGGGAATTAACTCAACAGAGTCTGAAGTCACAAGAAGCTCATTACAATTTTTTAAAATTTTATTTACAAGAGATAGAGTAACAAGGGTAGCCACAGAGAGTCGGTACAACCCTCTGGACTGAAGGCTAGAGCTGACCTGTGTATGGAGTCTAAACCCTACTTAAGGACTAATGGAGTTGGAGACTATTTAACTACAATTTAAACAATACAAAGATTCTGATTTGCTGACTGATACAAAAATGGGTGTAACCTACAATAGCCAATGAAATACAGAATAAACAAATATGGGGTGTGTCCAACCAGAACAACTTCAGTGACCAGACAGGGGGAGTACTTAATCTTTTAATCCTATTCTAAGTGGCATTAATCTCGTTGGCACATTTACTGGATGCTTGATTGCTTTCTCTGGGCTGGATCTTTAACGACCCTTAACTGGTGTTAGCATGATGTTATTTTATTGTAGGTGATGGCATGTTTACCTCACCAAAGCAGTTTATTATCCTGTCTAGACATTACCCTTGTCTTAGTGAATGGTTTGTCTTACAGTGAAGTTCTGATTACCTCAGGCTAGGATTTTGACTCTAGAACATCTGTGAAATTGTGTGGTCATAACTTACACCTTTTTCAATAGAATGTCTGTAAGACAAGTTTTACTACTTTTGACAGGAGTCTTTGTCTAAGCTATTACTGATACATGATGAAACTAACATTCTATATTTATATTTTCCTAATATTTGAATACTAATGTATTGCTTGTACTGGTTACAACTAAATGTGGATTTTGGTATGAATTATCATTTCATGATAATACAGACAACATAACAGCATAAATACTTGGACTGGCTGTATTTGCATAAGATAGTAGTACCATTACATTGCATTACATTCCGACAACAAGCCACAATTACACATTAGAACTGTGCCCTACACGTAAAAACAGAGATAACAACTCTGTGAGAAAAACTCTGGAACTGTGTTCTCCCTATGTATGCAACAGCTCCTTACTGGGAAGTTTACAGTGAATCTTTCTTCTTCTATTACAAATCGTTTCACACAAATAATCATGAGTTACATACTGAATTATTATGACACAAATGTACATTGAAACATAATCTAACCATGACAGATCCATAGATGGCATTCTCAGAACTATGCACATAAGCAATTTCAGACTTCCAACAGACCAATATCATAATAATACATTTATCCATACCTTATGATGCCATACATGGCACAGAAATTGAACAATTCACTCAAACCAGTTGTGACACATTCCGTGAACGATATCAACACACACCGCCATAAACAGCACTAGTCAAGACAGCTCGGCCCATAAGTAACATCAACATGCGCATCCCACAGGCCATAAACGGCATCAATATGCATCGCCATAAGCGACACCAACCATGATCGCATAACTCTTCCATAAACGGATGGCTGCCATATGCGGTGTTATCTCTCTGCTGGCAACACATGAACATACATCCATTCATTGTAGAAAATCACCTGGAACAACACAAAAGAAACTTTAATATAGGTAATAGTAAACACAAAGTACATTCATGATTTAACTAAAAAAGATACCCGTATGGTACTGCACATCCTCGATATTTTCAGGGTATACGTTCCGATATGTCTCCACTATACCCTGGATGCATCCACGGCTCAGCCCGATAAATTTATTACCTCCCTTGGCTGGCTCTTTATTATTTATCAGGTGTCTACGCTGGGAAGTTGAGCGAACCAATCACAACTCGCTTTCGCTTTTCAAATTATCTAACCGATTGAAGTTGGCAAAGCAAACCATGAAGAGGTTTTCTGAAAGAGGTAGAAGGAGTTTTTGCTCATACACATGTATTTTATTTCAAGTTTCGGACCTAAATATATGTCTGTATGAATTCCCCAAAATCTGAGTCGCACTGCGAGCAAACTTTCGCGACCGCTACCTTTCTTGACACTGGCAAACTAGGTTATATAACGACGGCCTAGCTGATTGGCTATTGTGAGAATACGAAACCAGCAAAGGGAGATAATAAAATCATCGGACTGACCCGTAAATGCGTCCAGGGTATAGTAGAGACTTGTCGGAACGTATACCCTGGAGATATCGAGGATGGGTACTGCACGACAGCCGAGAAAGTCAAACCAATCAATATTTCACCCTTATATACCCCTCTAGGACCATTAGCGCCCCTAGATTACATGCCTTTTAATACTAGTACTTGCTCACCGCTAGGAAAAATCAGTTTTCCTCTAATTCATTCTTCATACAAGGAAAACTATATTTCTCCTACACCCCTTTCACAAGTATACAGACAACATAACAGCATAAATACTTGGACTGGCTGTATTTGCGTAAGATAGCATGAGGTTCAAAGAAAGTCAGTTTTCAGAGCCCTAGTGATAGTGACACTTTTAAACGGCTGTTCAAACTATCCTTAATATATCCATCTTTCGCGTTCTCACTTTTCCACCTTCCATGTTGTTTGAACATTCTGTCCTGAACACCGTTGTTTGCTGCAGCAGACGCACCCCCACTATGGAGACTGTGCAAACCGTACATTTTTCATGTTCTTGACAAACGGCTTGAATGTCTCTCTAGAATGTCCTCTAGCACCATTAGCGCCCCTAGATTACATGCCCTTTAATACTAGTACTTGCTCACTGCCAGGAGAAATCAGTTTTCCTCTATTTCATTCTTCAAACAGAGAAAACTATATGTACACACTATTCTGTTTTGCCTATGAATTGTCATTTAGCTTGAAGTAATCTTGCCTCAGTCCTGAAATTAACTGGGTTTAGTCATGTTATTTTGTCATTGTAGAATGATGCAAGTGGAAACTGCAAGTTGGGATCACAAACACAATGGAATACAATAGGTAGTGTTGCTTCTAAGGCGGCAGACTACAGTCAATATCCCGATCTTGAGGCCCCACCACACAGGAATGACAACATAGCTTTTAAGGCAAGTACCTTTTTAATCAGTCTTAACAAGATCTCCTGTTTCTCACTGGTTATTGTGACTCTGGCATTAATTAAGCTGTAGTCACTTTTCTGAGCAAATTTTCACTCAGTCTTAGAGCTTTCATGATGCACTTACTTTACCTTTCAGTATATTTTGTGATACCGCACACAAAAATGGTTGATACACTGAATATGTAGCCCAACACTTGATTCATGATACAAGGTATTTTGTACTGCTTCATTTATGATACAAGACAAATTGCACTGCTTCATTCATGATAAAAGACATTGCAATGCAAAAAATATTGCAGTGCTTCATTCATGATACAAGACATAGCAATGC
This sequence comes from Haliotis asinina, assembly GCF_037392515.1. Taxonomy (NCBI): domain Eukaryota; kingdom Metazoa; phylum Mollusca; class Gastropoda; order Lepetellida; family Haliotidae; genus Haliotis; species Haliotis asinina. The sequence continues at coordinate 29,614,577 of NC_090284.1, forward strand.
TTCATTCATGATCCAATAAATATTGCAATGCTTCATTCATGATACAAGACATAACAATGCTTCATTCATGATACAAGAAATATTGCTATGCTTCATTCATTATATATGACATACACTGTAATGTGTCATTCATGATTAGAGCTATGACGATATATCGTAGTATCGATAATCGTGATACTTTATCAAACGATACATATATTGATATCGTGATACGTATCGTTGACTTTGAAATTGTTAATTTTCATTAGAAATTGACAGTTATGTCAAAATTTACACTGTTACTTATATGAAACTATACTTTTTTTAAAGAAAATAAGTAAAGATAGCATATTGTGATGTGAATCGAATCGTATTGTATCATTCCAAGATATCGTGATACATATCGTAATGTGAATTTTCTGTATTGTCACACCTCTATTCATGATACAAGAGATATATTGCAATGCTGCATTCATGTTCCACACTTGATCTTTGGAGTACAGACTCAGGGAATGGCTTCATCATAGACTTTGAGGCACAGTCTTGTCCTCCAATGTAGAGGTGATGATCATTCACACTAGTTGAACACAGTGCATTCTTCACCATGAGCTACCCCAGCTGCCCAATTATGGGATCAGCAAGCAGTGCAGGGGCGAATGGACAAGAGAGGCCCAGTATTTAGTTTACAGTTCATTTCCACTCAGCTGGACTAATGGAAGAAAGAGAGAGTACAAGACATATATAACATATGTATATAAATATATGATTAGAAATTTCAATATTTGACAAAACAGATAGAAATCTAAATATAAGCTTTGTCCTAATGTCTGTTCTCCATTTCAGATGGTCGAATTAGCTGAAAACCTTTGTCCAGAAATATCATCTTTTAAAGTGAGTACTTTGCATTTATATTTCTAACAAAACATCTCAGATCAAGTAGGTTTGAGGAATTCAAATATCTGCAGAACAAGTGAACTTTTGTTGGTTGTATGTTTGATATAGTGATATAGTGATGTGCCAGTATTAAAGTGCTGTGGTAAATAGGGCAAAAAACATTTCACATTTATCTCTACAATGTATGATGTTGATAAGTGAAAATCTGAAATATCTGTTAAACTGTTGTAGCCTACCTACAGTTCTAGTGGTAGGAAGATAGGAAACATAGTAAAAAGACTTCACTGAAGAGAGATTTGTGCAGAATTGAGCAATGCCGACTATAAAGCAGACCAGAGCTTTATTCAAATTAGTGTGCAATGATATTGTATTACAAAGGAGACTTAATTAATTAAATGCCCATTTTGAAATTAGTCTTAGCTTTCATCTGAAACTATTAAGGATGTAGCTACCATGTTGTTTTAGTTGTTTTGTTGTTGTAGTGATTGTATGAAGTGGATTCACTTAACATGTATCCATCCAACATTTCCTGGTGAGGAATTCACTGCCCTTTTTGTGAACCGGGCTATCTCCATGCAGAGAGATGCTGAGGCTGTTAGATGACCTGGACAGTCAATCAGACAAAAGTGATATGGAAAACATAAATCAGTGTAGTGAATTTTGTCTTAATGAAATATCATGTCTTGATGAAGTAGTTGCATCTGTTGCGGGTGAGCTTGTTGTCCGTGGCAAAGCAACTGATGCGTCAGACAATGAGGAACAGGATGATTTGAATCACGATGATTACATTCCTAGTACAGGGTCAGTTGAAAGTTGTGATGAAGAAAATGAAAAAGGAAAAGAAAGGAATTCAACTGACAGAGCTGACTGTGCTGGTGACTGTGTGGAAAAGAAAAAACACATGCCTAAGGTATCAAATGATCAAGGTAGTAGTTCACCTGTAAATATAGAGAATGGTAGTAGAAAGAGAAAAAGGAGTCACTCAAAGGAAAATCAAATCGGGGAAAGGTGAATCGTTTGTAAACCGGAGGGGGAAAACAATCGCCCCCAAATCACCCAAATTCACTCAACCTTGCTTTTATGAAAAAAAATGTTTAGAGAAATTAGAAGATTGTATCAAAAAAGTTTTCTCAGAATTTAGTGATTTGGCTGATAAAAACAAACAAGATAATCACCTACAGTAAAATACTTTTATAACGAACTACAAGGGACCACTGAAATTAGTTCGTTATATCTGTTGTTCGCTATTCACGAAAATCCATTGAAAGAACAGTAAAACACACTATACAGTACAACACATTCCTACTCAGTTTATTCGTACATTCATTCATATTACGTTCTTTTCACTACAAAGTCAGTAATCTTAAACAGGTCACTCATCACTACGCACTCATCATTGAATATCGCATTTTAAAAGTCTCACGAGTATCAAAAACTTCTTTCCACATTTCTGATGTGTGTGGGAGGCATATACACAGGCCTTTTGAGGGGATGCACTTGTCGTTTTCTATTAAATCGCCAAAGCCTGAGTTGCTGTGCCAGAAGAATGCAAAACTAGGTCGTAAGCGACGGGCTTTACGGCCTCTGGCAATCTGATTGGTTTATAATGCAAACTACAACTTCACATGGGTGTAAAAACTGGAGTGTGTTTTGTACACAATAGTAAAAAGACGTCTAACTTATTGGTCAGATTTCAGTTTGCTCAATTGACTATTCACACCATTAATTAGTGTTAACTGGAACTGTCGAGGATTTCAAAGTGAGCATCGCTAACTGGCAATGACACTGATTGAGTTCGCTCAGTTCGTTATTCACAAAGTTAATTAGTGTCACCTGGGACGTGCAGGGATTGCAAATCAGTTCGCTATAGCCGGTAAGCTCGTCATAGAGAATTCGTTATTCATGACTTTTTTATATGATAACATATAGTGGTTTGTTTGGGACGTTTAAAACAGTTCGCTATAGCTGTCAGTTCATTATATCCGTGTTCGTTATAAAAGTATTCTACTGTATTTGGATTGATTCAATTCACACTAGTAAAACAAAGATGGCCAACTTCTGGAGCAAGGGGTATGTAACCTCAAGGATCCTACAAGTACCTTACGAGACAATGAAGGTACTCTTGTCAATGTCTGCCCAAAGGCATTTCAGATTGTGCATTGCATAGGCAAGTCAAGGTTTTGAGAGACTGAGGCAACCGGACCAAACAGCCCCTGAACCTGACAAAAGTGGAAAGCACCAGCACCACTCTAAAGTCAACAGTCAACCTAGGCAACAAGTGAGAGGTCCCATCACATTTCCAAAAAATGGCAACCACATTAATCTGGACTTGTCAATCCTAACAGGTGATATCTTCATGAGAATTTAAACATCAGAAGAATGTGGATGATATACGTTCATCAACATGAGCCTGAAGAATCCATGCAAATGAAGAGAAAGAAACCTTAAATGTAAAGGTAAAACTATAGTCGTACTGGGAGACCTGAGTTTTGGAGCGCCACACACTGACACGTGTACAACCTGTGATCGGTTCAGGTCCAGTATTGAGGATGTGATTGCCTCTGGACAAGAATCAAGAGCAAATAGTTTAAAGCAAGAACAAGAAATACACCAAAGGAACTGCATATCAAAAACTAAAACACTGCTCTCAATCACTTGAACATACTGATGCTTATTCTTTTGACTTTAGCAGAACCTTGCTCTCCCATGCATAACAAGCAGTGACATGTTTTACTTGAGAATGGTTTGTGTTTTTAACTTTGGTATTCATGACTTGACAAATGATGATAGAATCATGCACATCTGGGACGAGACCACAGGAAAACGAGGATCATCAGAGGAAGACCATCTTAAGGAAGAAAAACAAAACTACAAAGCTGTTTGTGGAAGACCATCTTAAGAAGAAAAACAAAACTACAAAGCTTGTGCAGTTCAGTGATAGTTGTAGGGGACAAAATAAGAATAAAGCAATAATTGTTTTTCTCAGCTCCTCTATTGAAAATGGGCATTATGAGTCAATCGATCATTTCTTTCTTCTCAGAGGCCACACCAATGAACGCGGCTTTGCTTTAATTGAAAAACCTTAATCTTCCCCATGAAGGAAATTCACTGGAGACAGACGAAGCAGAGGAGTACTTTGATGATTACCAGGACTAACTGTCCAACTCCTGTTCTAACTGACACTATGGTATATTTGGTGGTCATTACATTTCCAATCAGCCATTCATGAATGATATTAGGTTGTACAGATATATCACCTATTTGATCTATCCTTGGTTGTTTTCAACATCTTGATGCTAAGCACAAATTATAAACACTATGTTCCCTGTTTATCATTCAACAAAATGCTGCTGTTTTTGATCTATTTTTCAATTGTAATGTTGCATGACAGGTGAGTTTATGGGTAAAGTTTGTTATGCTCAAAATCAGATTTTAGTGGGATATAGCAGTTGCAGTTGTACCCAGTTTGGAGTTAAACCCTCATTTTTCAAGATAAAAGCCAAAGAATTTTAGACATGTTCATCTTTATCAAGATATTGTGTTTTCTGTGATATGTTTGAGGTTTGAACCTGTTTGTGGAGTGTCATCTTTTCTCAGTGTAGGCTTGTGTATCTGATTCCATGAGTAATAAACTCAATCCGATGGCATACAAAATCCTTCCATATCATCAAAAGGTTATCGCATCAAGTTATACATTTGCCCTACAATATGTTTAGATGAAAATGTGACAATCAACAACCTTCTGCTTCTGAAGTTGATGTTTTACAAATATCTCCAAGAATTTGTTCACCTTTGCATGGAGAAGTATCTCTTGGAACAAAAATAAGGTTAACTACCATTGGAGTTGACCCTGTTGTTACATATAACAAACTGTTAAAATTGAGTATTTTCCTTGTTATTATTGAATAAAAGGTTGTATTGTTTCACAATAGTGTCAGAATGTTCTTTTGGGGTTATTCCATTAAGATGTATATGAAAATCATAACAAAAAATAATAATTTAAAAATATTGAAAAAAAAAAATCCATTTCTGAAGAAATGCTAAAAATGTAGTTATTCTAACTGCTTCAATTGTAAACAGGCTGAGAAGATGCTAACTGAACAGCTAACTGACAGATTCTATCGGTTAATCACCTCCAGTATGACAAAGTCAAATTCCACTCCATTGTCCAAGTGATGGAATTAGTCAGCACTCAATCAGCTTGTTTATCCTGAATGATGTACATCAAAATGCCACTCTATGCAATAAACAGTAAACGGTATGTTTTGTTTTGTACCCCTATACTGTTTACTGTAGTATCAGTGAGATCTGCTTCAGTTTGCAAATGACGAATCTTTGGAAGTTGATTCAAGTTCTAATTTAACAAATTCCTACCTAACAAAATGTTCTCAGATTCAAATATCTCATTCCACATTTGCATAATCCTATTTCAGGTACTAAGAACTACTGAATTTTTACATATTAGATGTAAATCTAACATATCAGTTTGATGTATCTGGTCATGAGTGAACTGACATAGTGATGATATATTTTTCACCACTACATGAGTCTTTAAAGCATGATTAGTCATTTAAAGTGCCATTACAATGCTCTCTGATCCATTTAATCATACAGTGTTTATTTCGTGTTACTGCTCCAGTTCTGTTCATTCTTCAAGTAGTAGTATAGACAGTGATGGTTTTGGATCACATCCTCTAAAACAACATACTACAGATGTGCATGCAAAATTTGGTTAAGGTCACATGCAACCAAGAAATCCAAAATACTTTAAACACAGTTATCTCACTTGTTCATGATATTTAAAATGTGTTGCTGATTAAGAAAAAAACATGTAAACAAAACTATAAGTGCATAATATCAGATCAAAAGTGCAATATTTTGTACTTGGGTTTACCTCCCTCGAAGCGAAGCAGCCATGATACTGAACCTAGTCAGAGCCGGTGGGTGTGCACTCAAGTGTAACGAAGCCTTTTCATTGGCCACTGGTTCATTTGCCTACGCTTAGCCAGCTCTTTGTTTATGGCTTATTAGCCTGAAAGCTGTTAATTTCAAACTGCATGTGGTCAATGACTGAAGTTGTGCATTGCATATTGTCCTTAGCAGACAGGCAGTAAGACGTAAGGTGTCGGTTTAGTCCCTATTCGCCTACATCTCCAATCGCCAACAACAACAAAGCTGACTAATTAGGATGAAAAAATGCACCCCTACTCTTGTAATGAAACCACCTGACCAGGGCTGATTGTTGTTAGAAGAATATTTGGTGGAGTAGGAAGATGAGTATGTCCAATATGAATTCCATTATTTATTTAGATGAAAAGTATTGGCGAATGAACATTCTCCTTTTAGTAGTGATTATTTTTATAAATGGCCTAACGTGTCAAAATATAAGCAGCTTTGTTTTCGAGTTTTTATTTCCAAGAGATATTAGCTTGGTCATTAAATTTACATGATTTGTAATATTTTTTTAGCTCACTTTTGATGTGGTATAAGTTTGGTTTAACTTCTTTTCTGCTCATTGTATAAATATTCTTCTTTACTGTCAGGCAGATAATGTTTGGAGGGTTGTTACATTTCCTCATAAAGCCAATTTGTCCTTAGCCCAATAGCCAGAGCCGTGAGGACAATTCGGTCCACACGCCCTTTATAAAACTACACACAAACAGTGGATGCCATACAAACTCTCGTTCCTGTGTGCATAATGGTGATTCTCTAAATAAGTATTAGTTGTCAAAATATTCTGAGTAATCTTGTATTGGAAATATTTCAAATTTTCACTCTGTGTACATCTGTTGGGCATGAAACTTATATATCCCAATCATTCTGGAGAAATCATCGTAATATTTCTTTCCATTAAGACATTAAACATCTTTTAGAATCAATACAATTTTTCCTAAGCCTGACTCAAACTTATTGCTTATCTCCTCCTCCCTGCGAAGGTAGTGGAACCCCTGGAACCCCTTGAAGTTCCTTTCTAAAAGAAGCAGACGTAAACTGCACTCACCCACCGGAAGCCTCCCTTTTCTGCCACTGTGGTCACATGACCTGCCATGCTTGTCACTCTCTTCTCATCGCCCACAAGGTCGGCTTGGGTCAACTTGAGTCCCTTATAATGCACATAATATCCTTCTATATCCTTTCTTTTTATCTTGTTCCTGTACATATAATTTAGCGGTATACAGCTTTGGTTTGTATTTATTATCACTACGATGTGGATTTGGTGTCAAATTTATGTATTTCTTGTGTTGTTGACCTTGTATTCATCGTGTGAGATTACGTTTTTCACTGGGGTATCATGCACCCGTTGTAGGTAATGGCTGCCTGTGGCTGATTTTTATGCCGTATTTATGTCCTACTTGCATAGCAATTTGTTCTTCCAGTGTTCATTGTTGAACATGGCCAGAATTTTGTTTGTATTTGTTTATTTTTCCTTATCCTGACTCATGCTAATCTCTTCTTCTCAGGTGAAGGTAGTGGAACACCTGAAAATCCCTTGAAGTTCCCTTCTAGAAAGAAGCGGACGTAAAATACACTCACCCATGTGTAGCCTCCCTTTTCCCGCGCCCTAGGCCACGTGACCTTCCATGCTTGTCACTCTCTCCTTATTGCCTGACTTGGGAGGCTGGCAGTACCTGAGGGTCCTGATATGGCGATAAGTTCTTTCTTTATTTGGTCTTTAAACTAAATCCTGCTCGTATACGCTTTTTGGATATGTATATGCATTATATATTGTCAAATTTGTTGTAATTATGTCAGTATTAAGCGTGTAATTCTTCAATTGAGACTTAGTCCCAATTGATGAAATTCAGTCTACTATGTAGATAGCGGCTGTCGGTGGTTGATTATTATTTAATTTGCCCGATGTGCAAACCCATATGTTCTTAATCTAATAATCGTTGTAAATTTTGTATAGAATTGTCTGATTCAGAATTTACTCTCTATACACAGTCTGTTTACAGACGTGCTTGGGACAAGCAACAGCTGCTTGCATTAGTCATGTCTAAAACAAGTGATTTAAATTCAGATAATTTGTTAACTATGTTTACTGAGATACATTCCAGTGAAATGTCTGGCGTTTCTCCGGGACTCTGTCAGGGGTCCTGCGTGTCGTCCCCTGTATCTCAGAAGAGATCTTTCTCAGAAGGGCTGTCTCAACCGAAGATGTCTAGGTCATCAAAGACGAATTCATCTTCTTTGAAATCATCGCAGAAATCTTTTGGAGAAGAAATCGTCCCTCTACATGAAAGACTTATCTTCAACGAACCACTGTTGATTCTACAGGTAGATATCAACCAACACAGTAATTGGATGACATCATCTAGATCTTCCCCAACAGCATCTTTTACACCTCTCAACTCTGAGGAAAATCGTCAGACAACGCAGACTTTGTCAACAGAAGACAACTTTACAGCTCAACCATCGCTACAAGCGATATTTAGAATAAGAGAGACGACTGCACTCGTCATCATCGTTGACTACAGCTTGGCATGAGCACTCACCTAGGGCGGCACTCACGCCGGAGGATGAAGAGGAACGAGAATGCACACACTTAAGGAAGATTGTCATCAACGTCAACCTCTTCACGTCACAATCGAGAGAGAGATCCAACCACGCCAAGTGAGTGCACCCGTTTGGGTGAGTGCACTCACAGGTCTACTCGTCAATGAAGAGAATCTTCATCAGTCTCCATAGCTCCAGTCCGGACAGAGAGAGAGATCCACCTACGTCAAGTGAGTGCACTCGCAGGAGGGAGGATTCGTGCTCGCTTGGATGCAATCACATCAGTTGGGAGTCACGCTTGCGTGAGTGCACTCGCACCAGTGAGGATTCTTGTTTACGTGAGTGCACTCGTGGCTTCACTCGTCAACGCAGGTAGTCTTCGTCAGTTTCCCCAGTTCATTGAAGGCGCTGTCAACAATCATCACCCCCGTTAGCCGTGGACTCTTATGGGAGGGATCATCAACATGGAATGAATGTATCACTCATGGAGGCATGAAAATAGATATTATCAAGCGTCATCATCGGAGGAAGCCCTATTTTTGGACTCTGAAGTTATATCATGGATCACAAATGGACTTGACTTAGCTTCACCATCCAAGGATTCTAATGAAGCTAATACTTACATGATGAAGGATGACGACATTGATGCACTTACGTTCTCGCCGTCACCTCCGATATCTATGGACCCGTGAAGGTCCCGGGGTAGAATAGGCCTTCAACAACCCATGCTTGCCATAAAAGGTGACTATGCTGAGGCAACTAACGGGATCGGGTAGTCAGACTAGCTGACTTGGTTGACACATGTCATTGGTTCCCCATTGCGCAGATCGATGCTCATGTTGTTGATCACTGGATTGTCTGGTCCAGACTCGATTATTTACAGACCGTCGCCATATAGCTGGAATATTGCTAAGTGCGACATAAAACTAAACTCACTCACTCACTCACTCACTCCGATATCTATGATTCCTGAGATGTTATCTACGGCACTTAAGTCAGCAACCAAGTTTCAACAACATCACCGTCATTCAACATTCGTCGCTTCCCTCTTCATCGTATGCAGCCCTTCGTCAGAGCACCGGACGTCGATGAAGTTTATAAATCATCAGTCCCATCTGCAACAAATCTTACAAGGTAGACGACGAGAAACTTCCTCAGCTTGACACAACTATGACGCGCATTTTTTTTGGATTAGAGCCGTCGATGAGACTCTCATTGCAAAGTGCATCAAACCTGCCAATGAGGAAAAGAGAATGATCCTGTCAGCATTCGTCTCTCAGATGAGGGATCAGCAGTTCATGTCTGAACACCTCGCCTCATCTAGTGTGGGACTGAATCTACTTTGTTGACAAGATTAATGAGGTAGCAAGGATGGTCACCCACGACTCCAGAGAAGTCATGGTGATCAAGTCCATCGACACCTCGACAACGGTGCTCAATCAGACAAGTCAGCGTTACACAAACAAGTCCAAGTTCTCTAGAGTCCAGAGAGTGGAGGTAAACATTGAAGATTAGGATCTGAACAACTGGAGTCTCCTACCTTCAGCCGTTCCCATACAACCGCCTCAAGTGGGTGGACGTCTCAACTGGGGATGTCTCAACGACGAATACGTCACAAATATTCCTCGAGACGACTACAAGATACCACTGCAAACTACGCCTTCGATCACAAGAGATGACGGTATTATTTGGGGGGGGAAAGAATTCCGACACATCTGCCTTGAAGACAGTCTGTCTACATCAGCTTCAAGTGGAGGAAGTTTTTTTCGCACGCTTTACTCATCTAGACACATGCTTGCCAAACAGCAGGGTTACGAACAAGCCTTAGTGCTAGAAAGGGTATCACCATTTGAACAAGATTTCACAATGATCAGTAGAATGCTACACAGGTGACATCAGGTCTCAATCTGTTTGGTCCCCGAGAGACAACGCCCTGTCGCTGACATCATGTCTTCAATCTGATTGGTCACTGAGAGACAACGCCCTGCGATGTGATGTTATTGTCCCAGTGTCAGGAAGTCGTCTACGTTAAACTTTCACCCTTGTAATGATGGAAAGATATCGATTACACACTAGATTAGCAATCTACAGCATCATTGGATTCTTCAGATGGGATAGAGGTCTTCTAACAGCAGATCCAGCAGTGCCTAACAGGAGATCTGCAGCAATGAATGACAGTTTCTGATCAGAGAGGCAGCCAGCCATAAATAGACTCCATTCGCATGTCAACTAACTCATAATGAGCAGGGTTGAGGATCTGAAGACGAAGAATGACGTATCTTCATGGCATACAAGCTCATCGTGAAAGAAGTCAACTCAGTCTACAGGTGGACTTCACTATCAGGCTACTAACTCAGCTCAGATGACTTGCGAATCTGAATTCCTTGGGATTGTATTCATCACTGTGTTGAAATATCTTGCTGTTACCACTACGACAGTCAGTGACTATGTCTACTCGGTCTGCTCACATCAGCTCAGGACATGAGCAGACGAAGACGCCTACAACTATGTCTATGACCGCGATCCCTGAGTCACGGTTTGAAGTCTTGACCGGTTTACGACACTAGACATCTGAGATAATACCCGCTTTGGTGGACTCCCTAGTCGAGGGCCTGCACAGAAACAAATTTACAAAGTGACAATTGGCATTCAACAACCATCTCTTTGTAGACACGTCTCTCGAAGGTTGAGGTGCTCAACTAAACAACGAGGTTGCAGCAGGAATCTGTAATAAGGAAGATTGCTCTTCCCATCAACCAGTTGGAGATGAAAGTGGTTATGCATGTTATCCATCACTGGTAAACAACACTGAAAGACAAGCTACTGATTATCAACACAGACAACTCAACAGTGGCTTTCTACATAAACAAGCAAGGGTCAATGAGATCGCCATCTCTACTACACCTGGCGTTTCAACTCTTCGACGTGGTCGACAGTCTGATTCTCCAAATAAAAGCATGTCCCGTACCAAGAGTCTGCAACATCATGGCAGAGGCCTTATTTCATCCTCTTTGTCCATCACCAACAGAGTGGATGCTGCATCGAGAGACGTTTTTCTCGTCCATCCCCACACGAAACAGGTCTGGTAGGTTTTACATTGTCTACATACTTGGCAGTTCTCAGCTCAGCTCAGTCATCACCATGGAAACGGGGACCAATCAGCCTGAAGTACACGAGCTACTTGCTTTGTTACACTCCTTCAAGATGGAAGATCAACGATGTAGATTTAGAGCTCCAGCATGGGATCTAAACATTGTACTCCAACATCTCACAAGTGATGCGTGAGCCACTTGATCGGACCTCACTTGTACTGCTAACTCAGAAGATGCTATTTTTACTTGCCTTGGCTACAGCTGCACGATTGTCAGAAATTCATGCTCTGGACTTCAGCTGCATGAGTTTTGATGCAAGTCATCATCAGACAGCTCATCTGGGTCTGCGATGGGATTTTCTCGCGAGAAATCAACTGCTAGGTCTACCGGATTGACAATTCCACATACCGGCACTATCTTCAATCCCTGGACCCCATGATACTCAAGATTTATCATTATGTCCAGTCAGAGCATTGAAGATATACATCACACATACCAAGTCTAGAAGGCAATGTTTCAAGCGCATGTTTTATATCTACTGAGACACTTACGGAAGTATCCTGCAACACTGTCTCAGTGTGGATCAGAGCTGTTACATTGAGAGCCAATAAAGCAGCAGGATTGGAACTTCCGCAAGCCGCCAACCCACATGAAGTCGGAGCCTTGACCTCTACTCTAGCGCTACATGGGAATTGCTCGCTATCAACTATAATGGAGGGCTGCATGCTTTTGGAAGTCAAACACGGTGTTTGCCAACCACTACCTACGAGACACAGCCACAGAGGACGTCTCTGGCATTCATCAGTTTGGGCTTCTTATTGTTGCTCAGCAACTAACAGTTCTACGAAGGCGCTGAGTTCACTCACTCGTTTTATCACGTGACTTGTTTAAGCCAGATACTCTGCGGAGTATGATGGTGGAAAGTCCATGCACATGTCTTAAACAAACTAGCATGAGTGATTATAACCCTGTACTTGTAATGAAGATACTTGTACACGAAGAAGGGTAGCAACTAGTCTTGATTACAATATCTTGACAATTTGTTGCATCAGAAACTAGCAGGATACTAGTTACTTTCGATGTCACACATTCCAGTCAGCGAAACCTTTGGCTGAAGATAAGTTCAGCTGGATGTGATCTACAATGAATATTAGAAGAGCAGGATCGTATTATCGCCATTACAAGTTCCTGTTTGGGGGAGGGGGGGGATTATTGGACGTAATTTTGACAGCCAGTAGAATCCAGCGTGGCCTTTAAGCAATTAGCATGATTCAGGATAAGGAAAAATATGTAAGTTTCCGACCAAAATTGATATTTTATACTCATCCTGACTCATGACAAAAGCCCTCCCAGCCGCCCTACACAGGCACGCTGAATTCCTATATTCGCGTGTCGGGCGATATACAAGGAGAGAGTAACAAGCATGGCCGGTCACTCGGCCTAGGGCGCGGGAAAAGGGAGACTACACATGGGTGAGTGTATTTTACGTCCGCTTCTTTCTAGAAGGGAACTTCAAGGGATTTTCAGGTGTTCCACTACCTTCGCCAGGGAAGGGGAGATAAGCAATTAGCATGAGTCAGGATAAGTATAAAATATCAATTTTATTCAGAAAATTACATACTGTTCAAATACATGTTAAACATTTGCATATAGGCTCTCTCAAACTATATCTGACAATCTATTCCTTATAGCATCTGGCAGCTTTATGCTAACTTCAGCTGATATTCAGATATTAGTAAATCTCCAGACTAGGGCACCATCTGGAGAGGTCGTTGTCAGAATCTATGTCATCTCAACTAAGAAGTTGAAGTCGTCTACATCACCCAAGACGAGTCTTCAATGCCTAGAGCTGCACTGAAACAGTGGACCAGCTCTTCTACAAAGTACTTCAGCAATTCAGCACATCATGCAGTATCGACTAGATCTTCAATTACTGCATCTGAAGCAACTTCATTGAGTTTTCTTCATCATCAACATCTACATTCTACATATATGACCCGAGGTATGAAATTGTCACTGAGGCAACACTCTACAGCAATTAAGAAGTTCGTCACTGATGACATCGTCCCTCCTCAGGAACGACACATCTATGACGACCCACCACTACTTCTACCTGAGGTACAGATCGTCAACTTGCAGACGCAGCATTCGGTGGCATTTAGACAGGCTCCCACTACTTCGTTGTCATTGCTGGATCAGTCCTAGGGTCGTCAATCTATGCAGATTTCATCTACGCCCTAGATATATACATATTGCCACTATACATGTTGTAACCTTGGCTTGGTTGGGTAGCTCACACGCACCTGAAAACAAGAGACAGGTTCTTTGTAGATGCAGTGTACCAACAGGTGGGCCAAATATTTAATGTTTAGTCTCTAACATTTCTTACTGATTACTTGTTCTGTCGTAAATCTCCCATTTGGAAGTCAAAATATTGAATTTGAGAGAAATATCAGACGTATTACATGGTGTATGTATGAAATCAAATCAGGATTTATAACAGAATGTATTACATGGTGTATGTATGGACTCTGCTACCCCACTACAGCATCTGGCCAGAATATCTAATCATGTATCCATCATTTCCTAGTTGCGTCAACGGCCACTCAATATAAAGGCTCCTCTACAGCTACACTAGAGAATGAAGAGGCATCGTATGCAAGCTCCTGCTCAACCGTCTCTGTCGACTGGGACTTCTCGTCGCAGTATGGAGGATGATCATCCACGCACTTCACGGCCGCACGCATTCACCAAGTGCTCACACTCACAGATCAAGTCATGGCCCCACGCACTTGTCGAGTGCTCGCACCCACAGCTCAAGTCACGACCGCAGGTGATCTTCATCAGCTTCCTCGGTTCATCGAAGGTGTCGTCATCACTCATCATTGTCCTCAGACTCACGAAGCAAGGAAAGTCCGCATTCACTGAATGTGATTCACTCCATGGAAATCATCTCTGCATCTCACAGTCATTTGTGAAAGGACAAAGATAGACATCGTCAGTCACCTTCACCAGAGGAGGTTCTCTTCTCGGACTCTGAGATTACTTTGTGGATCACAAATGGTTTGGACTTATCAAAGGACTCACCATCAAAGGACTCCAGCGAAGCTCATACAATGTAGAGCACAAGCCAATGTAGAGGACAAGCGTCTTACGCAGTTGGACACCACCACTCGACGTATACCTTCTTCAGACTTGCTCGTTCCAGAGCTATAAAGGACACTCTCATTTCTAAGTTCAGTAATAGAGGGAGAAAGGATGATCCTATCGGCAGTTTAGGTAGGAGCACCTCACCACGATGTCTGCAGGATTGAATTTGTTACGCCAACAAGGTTTTTTTGTCCCCTTCATTCTGGAGTGAATGAATGACAGTTTCTGCTTGGCCAAAGGTCAGCTATAAATAGACTTCCCTCGAATGTCAACTCACTCATAATATACAGTGTTGACGATCTCAAGTTGAAGAATGACGCATCTTCACAGTAAACAAGCTCATAATGAGAGAAGTCAACTCAGTCTGCAGTTGGACTTAACTATCAGGCTACTAACTCGGCTCAAATGACTTGTGAATCTAAATTTCTCTGGATTTCATTCATCACTACATTGAAATACATCGCTGTTCCAGAGGACCGGTGGGTCAGATTTCAAGCCAATGTTAGAACAATTCCACTCTCTCCGTTACCACTATGACAATGATAATGGCTACTCGATCTGCTCACATCACCCCAGGATATGACCAGACGAAGACGCCTACATCTACGTCTATGGCAGTGATTCCTGAGTCAAGGTTTCACGTCCTGACCAGTTTACGACGCCGGACATCTTGAGACCATACCTGCTATGGATGGACTCGCCAGTTGAATGTCTGCGCAGGAATGTATTTGTTAGAGCCAGCCTACATCAACCATCCTTATGTAGATGTATTACTGCAAGATTGGGGTGCTTACCTTAACAATGAGGTTGCAGCAGAAATCTCGACATATAAACCACCTGGAGATGAAAGCAGTAATCAAGGTATTTCATCTCTGGTCGACAGCATTGAGGAACAAACGACTGATGTTTCACACAGACAACCCTACAGTAGTATTCTACATAAACAAGCAGAGATCAACAACATCTCACAGCCTGCTTCTGCTAGACTTTGACCTTTCTACCAATTAACATTGTCAACGATCTGAATCTGCACATAAATCTATGTTACATCTGAGGTGCTCGCAACATCGTGGCCAATGCTCTATCATGCCCTCTACTCCCATTACGGACAGAAAAGATTCTTCAGTGAGAGGTGTTTTGTCTAATTAGTCAGACCTTCGGAGTACCACAAATAGATCTATGCACCATGAAGTTCAACGAACATACAACAATGTTTGTATGACTGATACCAGATCTGCTAGTAAGGGCAACAGATGTTCTCAGCATATTGTGGGAAGGACTGAACACTTATGGATTCTCCCCTCCAGTGCCACTACCACAGATCAAGGAGAAAATTAAATAGACAAAGCTGTTACAACTGATTTTGGACACGCCTTACTGTCCGGCGACAGATTAGTTCTTGCTACTCATCGAGGTATAAGGACCACCAACTGTGCATCTGCCATATTGTCAGTCCACACAAAAGACAATCACACGGCAATCCAACATCATTCCAACTTTACATGTGGATCGTATCAAGTTTGCCTAAAACATCAAGGATATTCTACACGAGCGCTGAAAGCAATCACCTTAGCACTACATAGATCTACAATTTGTATGATGACAAATGGAAGCAATTTGAGACCTGTGCCAGGAAGAAAGGCTTCACTGCAATGAAAGCTACTCAGCTTCAAGTTGCAGATTACCTATGTCACTTTGTCATCCTTTTGCAATACACAAAAGTCAAAATGAAAGTGATCAGATTGATAGTAGTAAAACTATCCATGATTAACTTTGACTTGTTGTCGGGCAGCAAACCAAATGTCATGAAAATGCTCGCAGACTCCCACCACATAAAATGGTCTGTGAAAAAAAAAGTGATACCACAATCTGAGAATATTACGAACCTTTCATGATCCCAAGACATCATACTAACTGAAAATAGTGTCAAACCAAATCAGTTCTGGGGAGGTTACAAAATCCCATTTCCCTGTCCCTTTTGAGATTCTCCTCCTGGATTATTATAACTAGTAGTCATATTCATAAGGGTATTTTACCATTGCAGGGGATATTGATTACTTTGTCCGCTAGTTGTTTCATATGAACAGGTAAATGAACAATAATTCGATTCATCTTTATAAGTAAAACTGATGATATTAATAGAATGATCTATACATTTTATAAAACGCACATGCACACATATTTAAAGGAATTGTCTAGTTTATTGAATTTGTGTCATTTTATGGTCGAAACAATGATGTATATTGATTCATTATCATTGTTTTTGATAATGTCAATTCATATTCGATTAAAAATGTTGTGATAACAAGATATCAAACTCTAACAATATTTATATAAAAAAATTTTTAAAATATATAAACCATGTCATGTCTTAATGTAGATAAACCTTACAACCATGTTCTAAGACTTTCATACAGCTATATAGCTATCTTCTTGAATTTTTTATTGCATACTTATGAAGATAAGTATCGACATAATCACAAAGAGAGAAACTTCTTATCCTAAAAATAATATTAAGGTGTTGTGAAATATTACTTTTCAATTGCGTTAAATTAATACGTGACTTTTGAGATGGTTACCCAAGATAAGATAGGCATTCAAACTGTCTAATTGTTGATATATTCAAGATATTTTAAATGGTAAAAGTATTCATTTTATGTTTTATCTAAAGAGTGTGAAGTCTGGCATAGAAGCCAAGACCGTTTAAATAATTAATGAAAAATAGATGAGATATATACTAATCAGCATACTGATGTCACAAAATGCATAGAACAAGTAATGACTGGAACCCATTTCATAGAACATGTCTTGGAGATATCATGCTGTGTTTTCTTTGCTCACACTTTCCTTGAAGATGCCACACTAAAAAGTCATAGCACAGTGCTTTTATCAGTGCATGGTAAAAAGAGAGAAATGTACTGTTTTTTTAATGCATGACAAAATTATGACAGTTTTTGGGACAACCTTTGGCAGTGTCTAATTCTCAAACAGTTGAGGTAGTTGCACTTATATTCATACCAGGGGATAGGAAATTTAATATTCTACATTTTTGTGTAATTTTATAGGCATATGCAGATCCACCATGAGTGCATGTTATGCATGAACGTCTTGCCTCACAATATATATTAACTACTGCTGTAAAATGATATATTTATCAATAGACCGATCCAGTCTGTCAATCAAAGCTGGCGCATACATCGATTTCGGCCAATGAGCAGGCCGGGTGTGCATTGTGGATTTGTCAGACTTATTTCCGGGGTCAAACAAAGCCTGCGAAGCCACGTGGTTCGAATTATGCCATTCACACTCGCAATATCTGTTATACATTGCTGCAATTTAATGAGTACCTTCAACAAAACCATTTGGGTGAAGACAAACAAAATTTAGGTCGATCAAGGAATGCGATAGGGCTCACGATCAGTTATTTGTCAGCACCATAGTTCTCGAAACCTACGTCTGCTCGAAGTTGAGAATTTGCATGAATTTCCGCACTTCCGCACGTTTGCAAAACCATTACCATTTGGATGACAACAACTAGCAGTTTTAGGCTTCGCAACTGTTATGAACATGGATAAATTTTGTAACTACAAAATTGTTTTTGCATAACGTTTTAGTCAATACTGGGCATTGATTTGGTAGACCATAAAGCTGAAACGAGACAGGCGAGAAGGCCATGACACAATGTAAACAAATCTGACAGTGATCTGATTTCGGTAAGGAAGACCAAAATGGCACAATTTGTTACATCAAAGAACAATGTCATGTATGTGGTTGCCTTCGATCTTACATATTCTTAAATTTGTCACACATTTTATGATGTTGTCAAGTTTCAAAAGCACAATCTGAAGGGCTACTGTGCAGTACACTATCCGTCAGTAGCTCAAAATATTTGAGGAGTAATATTTTTAATTCAAAGGGACAGTGTAAGCAGATGCCTATCACGCAATATCCAAAATATGAAAAGCATTGGGTGTCTATAAAACCATGCCTTAAATATTTCGGAATTTCCAAAAGGAGATGTGGATCGAGACAAAAACTATGCCAGAAGAATAGTGACTTTCTGGAATATTGGAGGGAATTAAATAAAATTGTATTTCTTAACTAAGAGAATATTGTTTGTCTTTAATTTTTATTACAACATAAATTTGTTCATGCAGGAGAGGTACATTGGTACACTTTAGGAATAATACAGTCATTAAAATTGATAGCAAGATATCTTTTAAGGATCTTACATCCTTTAGTAAATGTACGTAGAAAGGTAGTAAAATAAATAATAATATAACCAATTATAAACAATAATTCCTAACTGACTGACATATTAGATTCATGTGGTTTGAAAGCAGAACCAGGCTTAATTAGACAACACTATAGACATGTCATGGCTGAACAATAGCTTGGCACTAACTTAGCAAATGCTACGTTTTGGCCACACCCTGGTCTGGCATTATTCAGTCTTGGAACAGAATAACTTACAAAATCTCAGTTGACTATTCATGTAACTGGAATGAATATTGAAACATACATTTAGCCCAGATTTGATGTAATGCTACTTAGAAATCACCGTCTTTTGAGGAGGTTACCAGTGTTTCATCACTGAGCCAAAGTGTTGTTTATTAAGATGGAAAAATTGTTCAAGGTTTGTTTGATGCATGGTTATTTGGAAAATTAGCTTGATATTAAATTGCACACGGGTTTGCAGAGTGCGAATGCTTTAGGATATTTTCCTAAAGTTATGTTATGACTTTTACCACATTTTGAAACAACTTGAATATGTTTTTGGTAACATTTCTAAGTATTCCAGAAAAGGAAATAGATATGGTCTCAGATATAAGAAAACAAAGATTTCTAGAATCATTGTTTAAGAAGCAATGATGTCTAAATCTAATTGTAATTGACCCGTGAAGGTCCAGGGGTAGAATAGGCCTTCAGCAACCCATGCTTGCCATAAATGGCGACTCAGCTTGTTGTAAGAGGCGACTAACAGGATCGGTTGGTCCGGCTCGCTGACTTTGTTGACACATATCATTGGTTCCCAATTGCGCAGATCGATGCTCATATTGTTGATCACTGGATTGTCTGGTTCAGACTAGATTATTTTCAGACCGCCGCCATATAGCTGGAATATTGCTAAGTGCTTCGTAAAACTAAACTCACTCACTCACTCACTCACTAAATGTAATTTTATTGACACAACCCTTTGAAACTTGGAGATATTCTTTGCACCTTATGTACGTTAGTAATTATCTCTGAAGAAACCTGGTTATTTGTTTTGGTAACTGTGGATCCTCTGTTCAGAGATTATACTGTTTCTGGAAGATGGGCAAGTGTACAGGTGCAGAGTGTATCTTGGATCTTCTTTGTGTTATGGTAGTGTTATATACCTGAACATAAACACTGGCAGTTCATGAAGTCCAGTATTGTGGAAGTTTGTAAATTAGAATTCCGCAACAAAGTACACACAGAAAAATAAATTGAAGAGGATGATTAAAAGAATATATTTCTATATATTAAGTGTCATTTTAGGATGGTGTAGTAATATGAAGATTGAAATTTGCTAAGATTAGCTGCTGAATATTTGCTTCTGGGTAGATCTATGTCCAGATACATCTACTAGTATGTAAATATTTTTCTGCTTTGTTAATCAAAGGTATCGACCCATGATTTCACATAAATGATTGAACTAAATTTGAACATCGGATAAAAGATCGAACTGAAGGCTCCTTGTGCAGTGTTGACAGTCTATTTCTAGATACCAAAACGATCTGCAACTTTAACATGTGGCAGTGTTCACAGTTATTATAAAATATCGATGGGAATTTAGAGGGATAAAAACCTGAACATCATACTTCAGTTTCACTTCCCTGATAGTATCTCAGACGGACATGAATTGCCAGATAGATTAATCATTTTGAAAGAAAATACGCTTCCTACACGCAGCCACTGTCCGAGACGAATTTTCATCGAGCATGTAACTCATTTTCACTCGCTAATTACAGTCTGTCAGCTATGATATATTAAAAATAAAACATGTGTAACTTTCCGCTTTAAATATCATTCACAAACGATACCAAAGTACCACAAGCAGAAGTCATCAGCTCCGTTCTTACGTTTTGACGGCATTGACGCCATAGTTATTAGTCAGAGGTTGTCCCCGTAACGTCAAGAAACGAAGTGGGCGGGGCTTATCGACCCGGACTGGATTGGTCTATTGATGGGTACATGCGTCATGATCATCTATGCTATAGAAAAAACATAAACAGGGTTAACATGATCATCTGATTGTTATTTAATTACTTCCACCATTCTTATTACAGGTTTTTAAACCAAAGTACTGCATAAATTTCAGTTGTTATTTTTTTGTGTTCAGGAAGCTGAGGTCATATCATATGACCCAATCACCACCAAGGTACAACTGCAGTTCTCATCAGGTATGTGTATTACCACTACATATATTAGCATCAAACACATGATGACTATACAGATATGGGCATGCTGTTTCTGGTGTTTGTAAGTTTTTGAAGGTATAGTAACAATCAACAGTCCTTAAAGGTCTCATGCAACCAAAAAATCAAACATAATTAAAACACAGTTATCACTTATTCATGATATATAAAATGCATTAACCAAAATAATGAGCGTATAATCGCAAATCAAAAGTGCAGTATGTTTACCTCCCTTGAAACGAAGCAGCCGTGACACCGAACCCAGTTAAAGCCGGTGGCTGTGCATTCAAGTGTAATGGACCTTTTTCATTGGCTGCGGGAGTCCCCAGTTTGCCAGCAGGTATTGTTTAAAGGTTCCAGGTCACTGGACCATGGTAGTCTTGTAAACAACAGGTGATGCACTTTTTAGTTACTAGTACCCCTGAGTATACTGTCCTACAACTAGGCAGAGCTGGTGAACACAGTTCACCTGAACTGACACTAATATGAATGCATGGTTAAATTGATGATTGATGTTATGTTTAAAGGGGCACTGATGCAGAACAAATAATGTTTCTTGAGAACGGTCTAGTTACGAAACCAAACTGCAAATTGGTCAGTGCCTGTTCCCTCGACCGTGATGGACAAAGGGACTAGGCTCCAGTCCACATCAGCAAAATTTCTTGACATAAACAGTCAGGAGGCCGGATGTCCATCATATGCCATTATTTAAAAATATCCATGGTATTCCTTGTCTGATTGTAACGAATTATCCCAGCGGAGCAGTTTTGTTTTTTTTATGCTTGGATGGTATAGTGACTGATCCAATTTGTTCCTATTTCTGTGTTTTTTCACCTCGATATTTAATCATGTTATGTGAAAATATGATGTCTACAGACACATAGCAAGCCATTTGTTTCAGTCTGAAAGATTGAAAAGCTTTATATTTAGTTAGTTTTGAGTGTTGGCCCAGCTGTGATAGCAAATATCATATGTAAATTTTGGTAGCTATGGTAGCTACCCTGGTTTATTATCTATGATAATAAAAACACACAGTTGATTTATTGAATTCGTAAACTAAAAACAATGACTTTGCCATTGGTAGAGAAATCTGAAAATTTTCTTACGTGAAAAAAGACTGATTACACCTGTTTACCCAAGTACACAGCAAATGCCTGTATGTATTCCTTATGTAACGAAGTTCTGTTCGTATCCTCAAAACAGTTTCGGCCCACAAGTGTTTTCAGGCTGCATGCGACACATAGGTTACATCTGTAACTCGCATTTGATGGTGTAAACCTACATGTGTTATTTGTCATCATTCTGTTGATGTTCAGTTAATGAATTTATAAGAGGTATAATTAGTGGCAACACCACTCAGGTTACTCAACAAAGGTTCCCATTTGGCATTTCTCCTATCTGGTGATGTATTGTATGCAATGTAATATGTGCATGTAAGTGATGCGGGAGGGTTTATCAGATGAGTTACAAAAACAAACATCGATCAAAGGATTAACCAATAACACTCTGATTAATTAATTACGTTTATCTTCTGCAAAGGATTTGTCAAAAGGCAGTGTCTCTAGATGTACTAATCTCAACTTACTACACCCTGTTGTAAAGTGCGAGTGTGAAAACAACATCCTCCCTTCAAAGAGTTAACCATCATTGTGTTGATTGATTGCTCATTATTGGTTAACAAAATTACTAATATTGGAGGACATCATACAATTAGTTGAGGTAAAAAGAGGTACACAGAAATTTAAAATGACTTTATTTATTGATATTGAAAAATATTTAATGTCTTTGTTGTCTTGTTTCTATTACACTAAAAATTAACCTGTATTAATCACATGTCAATAATATCAGATCTATATACATTGTTATGTTACATGTTTAATCACATGTCATCAACACATGAATAAAAACTATGTTATATTTGTCAGATCATATACACACACAGTTACTTAAAGGTTCAAGAAGAATAATGACAATATTATGGATATACAACTTTATCTAGCCTCGTAAGAATGTTGAGTTTTGATTGGTCCACGTGAAGCTGAGAAAATACCATGTACATCCCTCATGATCCGCGAGCGGGAGTATAAAAGTGGTGTACTCCCGCTACGAAAGTCATATCACCCCACTACGCCTCGGTGACGACGCGAAGTGAGAAAAGCGTGCATTGACAAGCCTTTAGTAATGTGCGGTGCATTGAGGTCAAACAATCAGCTGGTGTCAACATGGCAGCAAGTCAATTCGATGTTGTGTTGTTTTGATTAAGTGAAAACATTCAGCTAGATAAATGCGTTATCACATCGTGTCTTGGGAAATCAGGTTTTATCAGTCCCTCGTAAGGATATATTCCCCTTGCCTCCGAACTTTACTCGGGACTGATAAAACCGTGTATTTCCTAAAACACGATGTGATAACTTATATTGTTTTTACTCTGTGAAGGTGACCTGGAATCTATTCGGTGGTATCTATGTCCGTAATATACATAATATTGACATAATACTTCATCAGTTCAGCTTCTAAGAATGCCCATGAAAGGATTGAGAGTTGAAAGTTCCTGTCCATTCTTAATTCAACTTAGTGAGGTGTCCTGTTTTATCTTAGAACTGAAGGGGAGAAATACTCTACACAATTTTCTTGTCAACATTTCCAGAAGGCATAAACAAGAATATGTTGATATAATTAAATGGGCAAACTGTAAATTGGGTTTTGCTGGAGATGAATTTTGTGTATTATTAGTTTGATAAATATAAAGATCTGAGAGGGAAATGTCTTCCACATATTAAACATGTCCATAAAAACGTGCAGAGTGATTGCACTTAGAGCAAATATATTACAGATATCGCAGAAAATGTAAGCCAAATGATAAATTGCTTACAGAAAAACAAATACAGTGGAAATCTGATAAGTAAACTTTCAAGGGACTCGTCAAATTGTTTACTTCTCAGTTTTGTTACTTATCCAAACTTATCAATATCTGCAAATGGCAGAGTAACGGACGAGATTTGTAAGTAATATATATAACATGTTTTATTGCACCGGTCTACTCACTGATACTCCCAAGCTACATATAACAATGAACAACTCATCAGGGCTGGCCTCCAGTTATCAGTGTAATGTAAACTGCTTATGCCAGAGCAAGCTGTAAGTGGGATGTTTATTTACCTGGTGACTGACACATGTCCCTCATGTTGAATTATGTGGTGATCGCTAATTTAGTTATCAGATCTCGTTTGGTCTGTAATTTACTTCCAGGGACCATGCAAAAACGTTTACTTAAGCGGTATTGTTTACTTATCCAATTTTAGTTAACAGGACTCAAATAGTGATGATTAATGAATATGTTTGACGGGACCAAAGAATAGTGTTTACTTATCCGATATGTTTAGTTAAGTGGTTTTTACTTAGGCGTTTTTCACTGTACTGCCTTTATGGCACAACTCTTGAAATTATGCATAAACAGTACATATTCCCTGTATTTGACTACTGCTGTCACATCTAGGACAACTACACTAAAGAGCAATCTGACTTCTAAATAAAATTAAACCTAGATGTTATACTTGTACCAAAAAATGATTCACTGAGTATTTTTCTGAAATGTCTATGCAACTGCACTTGTAAATATGCAGATTCTTGAATCTGGACCCGTGAAGGTCACGGGGTAGAATAGGCCTTTAGCAACCCATGCTTGCCGTAAAAGGTGACTATTTTTGTCGTAAGAAGCGACTAACGGGATCGGATGGTCAGGTTCGCTGACTTGGTTGACACATGTCATCGGTTTCCAATTGCGCAGATCGATGCTCATGTTGTTGATCACTGGATTGTCTGGTCCAGACTTGATTATTTACAGACTGTCGCCATATAGCTGGAATATTGCTGAGTGCGGCGTAAAACTAAACTCACTCACTCACTCACTTGAATCTGTTTTTTATATGGCTAAGTTGGACCTCCAAGATCTGCTCTGAAAACAAAATGATTACAGAAAGACAGACGAGACATCAACTAAGTCCCCCAGCCTAACATGCCAGGGGAGTGGGGGAAAAGAAATAAACAGTAAACAATGTACTTTTAAGAAAAGTTTCATTCACAAATTACTTTTTGCAGACAGTTCCACAACGGGGAGACACTTGTCAAGCAAATGCAGTGGTGACTTAATTAGATTACGGACACATTTTTATCCCCTTGGCATGTAACTCAGAAACTGTTCAAACTGATATAATAATCTCAACCTATAGTTGTGCCTTTTGCTATTTACACAGTTTTAGTAGATATATCAATCAGAACCTGAAGTGGTGCCTTTTGCTATTTGCAGGTTTTTGTGATTTATTATTTTCTCAGTTTCCATGGAAACGTTTTGGACATAGTCTCAAAAGTGAGTGGTGTCTTTCGTTTCTGGAGCACAACTCAAAAACTGTTCAATATTTTTCTGCAAAACTTGGTAGATATATCAATCAGAACCTGAAGTGGTGCCTTTTGCTACTTATAGGTTTTTGTGATTTATTATTTTCTCAGTTTTCATGGAAATGTTTCAGACTTTGTCTCAAAATGGAGGGATGGGCTTCGTTTTTGGAGCACAACTCAAAAACCGTTTAATATTTTTCTGTAAAACTTGGTAGATATATCAATCAGAACCTAAAGTAATATTTTCTCACTTTCCATGGAAATGATTCAGACTTTGTCTCAAAAGTGAGAGGTATGTTTTGTTTCTGGAGCACATCTCAAAATGTTCCTAATGTCTGTCAGCAAAACTTGGTAGATATATTTGGCAGACCCCAGAGTGGTGCCTTTTGCTATTTACAGATTTTTATGATTTATAATATTCTGGGTTTCCATGGAAACGATTCTGACTTAGTCTCAAAATGGAGGGATGAGCTTCGTTTCCGGAGCACAACTCAAAAACCATTCAATATTTTTCTGCAAAACCTGGTATATGTATCAATCGGAACCTAAAGTGGTGCCTTTTGCTATTTAAAGTTTGGGGGATTTCTTATTTTCTTGGTTTCCATGGAAATGTTTCAGACTTAGTCTCAAAATGGAGGGATGAGCTTCGTTTCCGGAGCACAACTCAAAAACCATTCAATATTTTTCTGCAAAACTTGGTAGATAGATCAATCAGAACCTAAAGTGGTGCCTTTTGCTATTTACAGGTTTTTGTGATTTATGTTTTGTCTTGGGTTCTATGGTAACGTTTCGGACCTATCTCAAAATGGAGGGATGCTCTTCGTTTTCGGGGCAGAACTCAAAAACCATTCAATATTTTTCTGCAAAAGTTGGCAGATATTTGAGGCAGACTACAAAGTCATGCCTTTTGCTTTTTATAAAGTTTTGGCATATTCATTTTTTCTGGTTTCCACTGAAACAATTTGGACTTCGTATTAAAATGGAAGGATAGGCTTCATTTCTAAAAAGACATTAAGTAACTGTCAGATGATTTGTTGGGGGGGATATGTCATCTTCTGATGACTCTTGTTCTACAGGGTAATACCAAATTTAGCCATTTCTTCACATTTTGATATTTTGTATCCAACCTCCTTAACAGGAAGTAATAGAGTTTGTCATAGCCAACTATGCTGACTCAGTCAGTTGGTGACTTGAAAGGCTGTTCCTTCACCATATTTTCTTTGTCAGAGGTTGACACAATTAGTCTCTTCTTTCTGTTTTTTTTTTTTTGTCTCGTTAGATCCTTCTAAACTGCTTTCGTCATGATGAGTGAGCAAGAGCGAGTATGATTTTGTGCTGCTTTTAGCAATATCATGGTGTGGACACCAGATATAACCCTCACACACTGTACCCATGTGGGGAATTGAAGTGAGTCCCCCTTATCATGTCTAAGACTCCATGTCTTGAGAGCTACATTTCTGAACAATTTATATAAAGCATCATATCCCAGACAAGTCTCACTACATTGTTGTATCTTCAATGTGAGAACTCCCTTTTGAGTCTGGTCTTCTTGGCAAATATGACGGAAAGATGTTGAGCCTTAACCCCCTGGATGCCACAGGGACATATATGTCCTTCCTCTACATACCTCACTTGGAAGTCCAATAAACATGATAAAATTCTAAGTATACCACGCATATATAAATACTTCACAGTTTTGAATTCTGCGGAAAATTCCCAGTTTCTTGATACCATCCACTATTATCTCAGACCAAGCTAAAGTGCTTAAAATCGCCTTTCAAAATAGGCTTCATCATAAATGTCGCCATTTTTCGAACTGTACAAATTGAGATTCACAGCGTTATTTGCAGTATGTTTTGAAATGTGAAAATCGGATAATTACTGGGAGTAATGAATTTCGAAAATAGCATATTAATGATCACTGATATCGAGTTTTCATGTAACCAGGAATGATAACTCTGAAACGTCACCGATGTACCCAGATTCGGTTGGGATGTTTTCGAAAATACACTTACACGAACGCCGAAGTGCGCTTTCCGCCATATTGGATAGTGTTTACAAAATCACGTTTCGAGAAGGCCGGTATTGAGAAGCCTATTACATTATGTATACTTCATAGTTAGCTGTGACAAATGCATCATTGAATTCCCCAAGCATCTTAGAATCAAATTACAAATGGTCTTTGTCACCAATACCAACTGTCTAGACAAAACGAAATGAAATATACTTTGT
Organism: Haliotis asinina; assembly: GCF_037392515.1. Classification (NCBI taxonomy): domain Eukaryota; kingdom Metazoa; phylum Mollusca; class Gastropoda; order Lepetellida; family Haliotidae; genus Haliotis; species Haliotis asinina. Next base: position 29,642,259 of record NC_090284.1, read on the forward strand.
ATGAAAACGAACGCTGTGCTCGAAAGACAGCGCTTGACTGAAATGTAAACAAAGAAAAATACCAATTTTACACTGCGTAGCATTTTCGGAAATTTTCCAACATCCAGCCCTCTAATCATTGCTTACAATGGCTCAATACGCTTAGTATATTCAGGGGAAGAGTATCGTGGCAAAAAATAGCAAATTGAAAATAGATACAATGAAATAATTTGGTAATTCATAAGAAACTGTCAAACGTTTAGTGCAGCGTGACGCCATGGCTGACGCAAAATCACGCAGAACGACAACGGTACTTACCGGCATTTCTGGCTTCTTCCGTCATTTACAATGTAAACCATAAGAACATATAACAATACACAGATAGTCAGAATAATTCTGATTACTTACATCTCACATTTATGTACAAAAGATCCCTGAATCAAGCAAAAAGTCGTCGTAAAATCCTGTGTACCCTTCTCAGCGAAGCCGCCATTTTGAAAGAAATCGGTCATCGGTAGTGATGTCACACGTCAACATTGTTGCACATATTAGGCAATTTCTTTCAGGTGAAGGTCGGTTGAACAAGAGTAAACACAATGCCCATACCATTTCGATTGCACTTTTAGTATTGTGATGTATATTTTGCGCATCGTTCAGATATTTTGTCATGAAATTGATTTCAGTATCTACATATATCCATATTCAACACCACATCATGCGTGGATATAAGGTATCCGTTTTTATTCTTTGAAAGCTTTTGATTGTTTGAATAATATTTACATGGGAAATTGACTCAGTAAGTGTATTATACCACATTTTAAGTCTCTACACAAGCGTTGGAAGATCACACGTAGCCATTACTGCAACATGTGCTTTAGTTCCCGTGATGTGCAATATTCAATACGTTGGGACAAATATTGCAGTTTCATATGAACAGGTTAATAAACAGCGATTTAATTCCAACTCATAAGTAAAATGGATAATATTAATGAAAATGATTTGTACATTTTATCAAATGTAGGGGCACACATACTGCTATTTACAGGAATTGTCTTGTTCATTGTATTGGTTTTTGTCGTTTTGATAGACAAAACTATTATGAATATTAATTGACCAGGTGCGAGTTTGTCAAAAAAATTTCATGATTCATTATCATTTTTTTTTGATAATAAAGTCAATTCAAATTCGATTAAAATATATCTGATGGCAGAATGGCTAACTGAAACAATATTTATACGAAAATTGTTAAAAATGTATAAATCAGGTCAAGTCTTAATTTGGACAAGCCTTACGTCCATTTTCTATTACTTCTTTACTGAAAAAGCGATCTCTTTGTACCTTTCATTGCATACTTATGAAGGGAATTGATTTCATAATCATGAGAAGAAAAGTCTTTTTCCTAAATGAATACTCAATGAATATTCAGGTGTTGTGAAATTTTCATTTACGCTAAATTGATGCTAGGCAGGTGCGTGTGTTGCTCACAATAAGATATGTAGTAAAACCGTGTAATTGTTGATATATTCAGGACACTATTTCAGTGATAAAATCATTCATTTTATATTTGGCTAAAAAGTGTTGAATTCTGACGCAGAAGCCCAGATCTTTTACACATTGAGTGGAAATTAGGTTAGATATATACTAATCAGCAACCAGAGTAGTCTTTTTCCGACGTCACAAAATGCACCAAACATGCCATGACGTCAACTAAAATGTCACATTATTTTCAGTTATTTCATTACGTTTGAAAATGTGGCTGTTACTCCGTTAATAATGATGGAAAATTAATGAAAATATATATGCACAAACAGGAGAATATGGGAATCTAAGAACTAAAATATGTATCGGATAGGGACATCCAAATCGCTATTGCCTGCTTTTTGATGTAGTACACTTGCATCTTTTCTTACAAATTGTGAAACTACCGAAAGGTATCCTCTCACATTGGGGAAATTTGTATTGGAATAGTTTGGTTCACTGTGAACAAAACATCACGAAAATATGCTGTCCATATCCACAGTAAATTCTCTCCATGTGATCGGAGTTACACTGACCTAATGTAAACCATAGCTGAGTTATGCCCCTTTATCTTTATACGTGCATGACCTCTCTTTCGACGTTTGACGTCATAGTAGAAAATCGATTTTTGACATTTATTGCGGGTCATTTTTGATTTTGTGAGCATGACGTTATGCATTAGCACATACATCCATTTCATATACACTTATGTCGTTCAGATATCAAGCTGTATTTTCTTCGCTCACACTTTCCGTAAAGATGCCAAATTAAAGAAACCGTAGCAGGGTGCTTTCATTGGTGCACGATAAAAAACTGAGAAATTTACTGTTTTTGAACACACACAAAAGTTTTGTACAACATTTAGCAGTATCTATTTCTCAAACCCCTGAGGTAGCCGCAATTATATTTATACCAACAGATAGGAAATTAAATATTCTACATTTGTGTGTAATTTTATAGCCGTACGCAGATCCAGGACCATGTGACCGCAAATCTCGCACAACGTTCACTTTTCAAACCTTACGAAAATGTGCGCCTGAAAAAAAACTCGGCATCCAGGGGGTTAACTATCAAACCTCACCTCTGTGATGTCTGTTTGAAGAGTCACAATGTCTCTGCACAGTAGAAACCTGCTCCTTCATACATCATGATATCCTGTGCTGGTGTAATTGTCTAGATTCGATCAGGTTCAAAATCACCCCTCTCACTGGTGCTAATTTTCAATACAATTGGTTCCGACAATCTTACAATGATCTTAGCTTACAATTGCTTTGTGCAAGTGGATGGCGATTGTAGCCGAAGCCTAAGATCGCAATCTTAAAGGTACGTGCAACGTAAAACACAACTTTGCAGATTCTGATACCTTTTGGTATGTACTTACCGAAACAAATAATCAAAAGTGCCAATTCAACCTATAAAGTTGAAAACAACACAATGAAGTCTGAGTTCAAACGATTCCCTAAAATCATTGACAACATGCAATTTGAACTTAACACCTATCAGGCTATACGCCATAAACAAAGTAAATTGATTTATGACTTGTGCACCCGTGTGCTGTCACTGCAGCATTATGTAATTAGGCAGGTGTGATACTTGTGCACATGACATGTTTGTATGCCTTTCAAACAAACTACATCCATTTTTCACGGATGACTGGATCGGATGGAAGCTGGTGCAAACTCTAGTCAGTCCTGCTTTGTACATGGACGAATGACAGTTTCCAGCCACGCAGTAGTTCACCATCTCTACTGAGTTTATTTTTGATTGGCTTGAACGTAAATTCAGAGAACATGTATTTGCAAAACCCAACATCTTTATATATTCATTCCTAATGGAGAACAACTTCTTCTAGTGTATATGATTTTGTTTGACAACGGTATATGAACCCATACTGAAACGACACATCAGTACAATAAAAGAAATTGTTATCCATATAGAATCTTACTTTCTTGTGACTCGCCATCTTTCTGAAATACCCATCAAACAGATCAAGTAGCAGAAGGGATGGGGCTTCTAAATCACTCCCGTATAAGCCATATAATCGCCATAGACCCCTTTTTCACAAATCCGTAAGAACAGGCACTACACATCTGCTTTCACATAAAGTGATTTTGGTGTCTAAAAAATCCTTTTTAACTTCGATGACTCAAGCGGGGGTGATTTAGAACACCAAACCCTTCTACTACTTCCGTGTTTCAATCTCTATAGTGGGTGGTGTGAGGGGAACCCACAGGCAGACCAGCCGCTGTGGGTTGGTGTATGAGCAAATGTCTGAATGCCAGCTGAAAGAGAAAGATTAGAAAGAATAAAAAAAGTGTAAAAGAGGTTCCGTTTTGTAGCCACAGTCCCCCAAGGGAGAATTTAAGAAAGATGGATGTAGTTCGTTTCTCCCAAGGGGGACTGCGTCAGTGCCTCCTCTTGCCATGAGAGTGCCCCGCTCAGAAAGGCCCTTTTCAGTGACCCAACTGATATGATCGTGATACCTTGCCTCATAATGATAAACAAGGACCGCTTGTTCCTTGCATCACGAAATTGGGCAAGGAAGTCAAACTGTGGCCCAGCGGGATACGAACTCACAATGCACAGCTGTGCAACTGCACACAATAGGCCCGCACCTCAACTGATTGAGCTACTCAGGACCAATAGCAATAATCTTGGTGTAACGGGTCTATACTGTGTTATTAACACTGTGATCACATGATAGCTCTGTGGCAACGGCGGTAGACGGTCGATAAAGTTCACGCCAGCAGAGTACAAAGACATAGTCACGTGGCCTGAGCACAATGACATAGTCAGGTGAAAAATCTACACCGGTGGGAACATTATACCCCAGCCACATTGTTACCTGTACCCAAGGTTGACATTTGTCTAGAATTTCTTTCACCTCACTTTGTTCTACAATCGCGGTTTGTAACTTCACTCCTAGTGAATTAAACATCGTCTCCATATACAAAGAACACACATCGACTACACACGAATATTTTGTTCCTTTGCTCAGAAGTCTATGAATGTTATTCTGATCTGTCTCTTTATTATTGTCCATTAATGGGTGATATCCAACTATTCTATTCTTTACGATGACTGGTTTACTGTCATCATAAAATCTCACATAATCAGCAGATTGAGATGAATTGGGCAGCTCTTGTATTTTCAACCTGATGATTGGATTTTCTAAAACAGCTCCACTTTTCGGAGTAGTTTGAATTTGTGTAAACAGAGGTAGATTATAAATCTCAATTCCATTTTGTGGTGAGCACTTTGTTGCAATTTCTTCCTCAACTGCTTGCGTGAGAAATGACACAGCTTTAAATAATGGGGATTCTCGGTTATCTTGTGTATATTAAATCCAGGAAAGTCGTATTCTCAATCGTTGTAATAAAAGCATTTACGTGGGTCGTCATGGTATACTCTTAAAAGTATAAATGTTTAAATGTGATATGGACTTACATGATCGATAAGGTCGGCGCGTCTGACTGAGCACAGTGTACACTGTGTTTTTAATGTAGGGTGGTGGTGCAGTGGCTTGAAGTTGGCTAGGAGGGGGTGTGGAGGACTCCCCCACTATATTAATTTCAGCAAAACAGTTTAATGTGTATCTTCTACTATGCCGTTGGTTTTCATAATAAATGCCTGTTGGTCTTGTTGTATCCCTTGTTTTATATATATTTTTTTCTCGTCCTCACTTATAGAAGATTTATGAACCTTTGACCTAATCTCCTCCTTCATTTTGTTGTATTTCTCTAGTTCGCCTAGGATCAAACGAAACTCCTCTTTTGAGATTTTATTGTCTTTGAGAGCGGTTTAAACATGATCTTCTATTTAGTTTAACTTTGATACAGCAAGTATTCAAATTTCATCATGTTTCTTTGCTTTACGATTCAATTTGCGAGATACAAATTTAAACACCGACACAGCTGTTCCTGACACTATAGTCGCTATTTCAAATCCTAACACCACCAGTGTGGCTACGACTGTTGTCAACAGACCAACTCCTACTGCTCCTAATCCCATGCTAGTTGTCATTAGAGTGGCATCAACACCATCTATGTAGTTTAAAGCCCTACAGTATTTTTTATGTAGTGATGTCCGAATATCATGCTCTTTTTCTAGTCGATTTTTTATTTCACATATTTGTTTAAGTCGAAATCCATCTACATTTCCCTTTATATTTCCATCTTCATCTACGGCTGGGTACAGACCCATTCTATTTGTCTATAATATAGTTTAAAGTCTATAAGGTTTACATTATCATACAGGTAAATGGGTAGATATTAATAGGTGTGTTTTCATCCATAATACGAACCCCATCAAGGCTTATTGATGGTTGATAACCTTGTTTTATTATGATTCGGCAACGTTTATTCTCATGCCTTTTAAACCAAATTATTCTAAGACCATCTGAAAGTATTCTTGGCTCGGAAATCTCAGCTAGATATACGTCTATAATTAGTGTTGTGTGTGGTTTCATACCATATGAATCCAAAAAATAATCACGGTAATCATATATACTGTGAATGGTTAAACTGGCATTTAAGTTGACTGGGGCTAAATGTTGCCAGTATGACCTGGTATTCGTAACACTTATAGAGTATTTTCTTTAAAGGGATTAAAATACGTGTGAAGGACACCGTTGTTAGTAGTTTTGGAAACTAAATCATTTTGATTAAAAAACATGTATGGGTTGGTTAGTGTTATTTTACTTAACCATTCAAGCTCTGTAAAATCTGCAAGTGATATTCATTGGTATACGTTGTCTTTAAAGTATAGGAGGTATGGGATGGCTTCCTCACCAGGTGAATTGAAATCCTCTGTGTCTCCTGGATCACCAAGTGTTACATTGTATGCCATTGTTTATATAATACTTCAGAAAATAGTTTCCAAAAGTTTTTCTGGTAATGCCTCATGTATGCACTTCATACTAATAAAATTTACTTGCTCATTCAGGAAAATCTTGGCTAGAGACATAGTGTCTTCCACTGTCACTCTGACACCTTGCAGACTTGTGTGTGTGTTGCCTCCCACCCACATGTAATTGAACAAATACTGTCCTTGTGTCTTTCAGCCCACCGGAGTTTGATTCCTTTAACTATCTCAATATCGCTTTGCCGTGGTTCACCTAGGAAGACTTGTACTGCCAGCATGGTACCATCCACTAGGTTTTCTAGGAGGATAGCCACACCATCAATTTCAGACACCAACTGTAATACCGGGTTCTCTCCTGTTTTACACGACAGCATGAAGGCTGGTCTATTCGAGATTGGTGTGATGATTAAACTGTGTCTTTGTCATGGAACGTAAGCCACGTTAACGATTCCATTGTTTACAACTTTGTTTATGTAGTGGTCTTGTTTTTACTATGGAAACGTATGGTGAAAATAGTGTTATGTTGAGAAGCCATTTGATTTGAGCTGGTAACATCATCCACTTATTGTCAAACCATTAGATAGTATGGTTTGTTTTGTTGAAGGATTGTTGGTCTGCCAAAGTCTTCTGAATCGAGCAATTTACCACCTAATGATGGGTGTATTCTCCATTCACCAGCGTTGTCTTGAAATATATGGTATCGTTTGTTGTTTTCAGATCCTGTTGTATGTAGGTTAAAAGAATCAGATCCACCGGTGGTTGGAACTTCAACTCGTTTGTAAATGCTATTCATAAGCTTAAAAGCGTATATTTTACCATTCGTTCCTCCATCATCAAACCCTCTAGTATCACCTAAGTCTGATAAACGCTTCTTTTTATTCACATTCCTGGCCCTTGGTTACTAGCCATTTTGTATATGTAGTGTTACTCTTAATTATCCTATATTTACAGTGTTATTTTTTGTATCTAAAATTGATATTTTTCATTCAGAAGTATTACCATTTGTCAATTTTTTATACTGACGCGATGAAAATGACTCGGTGCGGCCCTCTTTGTATTTTTCTGTTTTAGCCAGGACAGCCCTCAACAACATGGAAGGACATTCAATTTGAGTATTATCCATTGTGCTAAGCTTTTCCAGATGAACGCATAGCTTGTGGTATGGAATTAGATCTGGTAATTTCAAACCAGTGACGGTAGAATTAGGAACTTTTTAGCTTGTTGACATTCCCAGCATCTTAGCCAACAGTCGATTGAGTCTCAGTATGTTTGGTCCATTGATGTCTAACACCACTGTTCCATTTGAGTCATATATTTTAAGTTCAGCTCCTAAGGGTTTGAAAATTTCATCACTGAGAGAACACGCTGTAGTGTTCAGTGGCATGTATAAGTTGAACGGTCTCACCGTTCGTTATATCTGGAAGAGTAATGTACATATTGTAATATAGATTATATATATAATAAAATGTATAAACCCGAGGACATTTGGTCACGGATGTGAAATCTGTCCACACGAGGTTTAATAACCCGATGCAGTTTTGGCAGAACCAACTCAATTTCGCTTTATGGTGCACTACGACTGGATGTGGCGTGATGCTGACAGACACTAGGCGTGATGCCTTGAGTAAATCTGTTTTCACTTTACACATATACTACCAGATCAGGCGTATCCTCAAAGAGATCAGCGCCCCGCTTCCACAGGATAAGGCGTGGAATGTAACTAACAACCCATATGATAGACGGGCTTATGAAAGGATTTGTAATAATTCGGTATTAACCTGAAGACGGATTGGTGTTTACCCGGCCCAAATCACGGTTTGGGTATTCCATGCGATGTTGTGAGATCGGTAAAAGAGGTCAGTGATGATTTACTGAAACAAGATTTACTTCGGCAGGACTTTGCTCTGTCGAGTAATGGAGAGATGATCATATGAATTTGAAAGGTGGTGTTGCTTTCACCATCCTAAAAGTGGAACAGTGGTTTGGAAGATGATTGAAAAAAATCTATGCTGGATGTATCGAAAGGATTCACTCACACCGGAATTATTCGTTTGAATGATTCGATTAGAACGTACATGAGGGCTATTCTAGGTGCACAATAGCAGACACGCTCCAGCATCATAGGTAAGGGAACTGCTTACGATGCACAGTTCATGGCTAATATTGAAGATGCTATTGCATCACCAGTAGATCTACCTAGTGCTACAAAATGATACCAGGACACTTTACAATATGCCAGGTCAAAAGTCAGCTACGTGTTCGGTGTGGGATTACACATGGCTCTGAGTGATATGAGTCTGAGAATCAATAAAATAACGGGATACAACAATGAAATAATCATCGCCACTGCCGATCAAAAATTGAGCGTTAATACTGACATCAATGTCTCCCACGTACCACCATCAATGCATACTGGTGAAACAGGTATAGTGACATCACCACCAGAGCCAAGGGTGAAACCAGGGGTATCCCACATTATCCCCCACCGTGCAGGCGTCCAATCAGCAGCATAGAGATAGTGAAACAGTGTTAGTTGTCGGAGGTATTCCTTAGCTGTAACGTACACCAGCCCAGCCATGGCAATGATGAATACCCACAGATTTTGACTAAGCCACGTGGCAGTTTTGCCCAGTGTGGTGAGCAACCACGATACAATACTTCCTAGTATACCGGGCAGAGCTTCTGCGGCCTTACCAGCGAGTTTATGGCCTTACCTGCGAGTTATGTTTAGCCAGGGTCTCCCCGAGCGATTTGAGATGTTTTTTTATCCAGTCTTTGACGTTACCACCACTCGGTAAGGGGTGTGGGGAGGTAACACTGATACTACAATAATTGAAACCTAAGGCTGTCAGAACGTTGGCAATAGTGATACCTTGCTCACGGAATAAATTCTAATCCTCTTGGCTAATGTTGTATCCTCGTTCAGTACTCTATCGATGGTTTCCCAAATGCGACTGATCTGAGTTTGAAGCTGTTCACGATTCGAGGAAGCGGATTCCAATCACGTGCGTCTCTCATGTTCTAATTTACTAATTCGTTCCATGATACGACGCTTCATGTCATCATCTTCCGTTTCACCGTGTTTGGCTTTTTCACGAGTGATGTGCTTATCAAGTTTGTTCAGTTTCCCCATGTTGTTCGCGAGTTGTCCGCATACGTGTTTCAAGGCTTCGTCTAGGCCGTACAGTTCCCTCATTGGAAATTTAAACCAAGGCAATGGTTTGTCCCAGTGTTTACTCAACAGTTTTTCGATGCTGTCAGATACTTAGCACCAGTGGGGGTATCCCTCACACCCCCAAGTTCAGATTGTAAGGTTTGCAGATCTTGAACAACTTTCGGAAGTATCTTAGGTTTTGCACCCCCGTAATCCTGCATGTTTAGTTTTTCACGGATAAAATCAGACCCATGGCAACTGGCTAGAGTTGACAAGGCGAGTGGTTTTCTAGAGCACTTGTTCATGATGTCAACCTCCGGGTTATTCTTAAGACGTAGAATTCCCTTATCATCTATGGTATACTTTGAATAGTCTCGACCCTGAGGCTCGACATAGTTTCTGTCACTTCGTAATAATCGTCTACTGTTGTTTTCAAAAGTTGGCTGCTCAGTGGTGAACGAGTGAACGAGGTATCTTCGACGTAATCACCATCGGGAGCTCCAAAATCATCCCACTTAAAATCATCCATCTGAATATCGTTCCATAATTTTGAAAATATATTATATTAAATATTGATATATAATAATGTCATATGGTAGAAAACTAAATCATTTTTGAAGATTAAGAGAGCCACTAGGCGTCAAAGTCATGCGCCAGTCGGTTACTATTACGAACATCTTAAGCAAGATAGACCAGAATCAAGTACTGTTGGTTACATTTCCAAACTTGGGTGAGAATGACGTCATTGTGCCAGGGACGGCACAATTGGCGTTTAACATCACTTTGACTTCGGCAAACGAGAATACGTACAAGGGAATCAGCAGCAGAAAATCGAATAGGTTACGTATCAGGTACGCCTACACATCAGAAGAGATATCCAAAATACCTGATAGTGAAAAAGCAGTCGCTGAAGCTTATGGGAACAGGTTTTGTATCCCGCTAGACTTTGAGTTGCTAACCGGGAATGTGCCAGCGACAGGCTGGAATACGAACTCACCGTCAATGATTACAGAAAATTTGTTCGTACGCCAAACGATGATGAGGGTAGTTATGAGATCGACAACATCACATTAGAGTTCAACAGTGTGACTAGTCCAGATCTTGCCCGTCAGATTCAAACTCAGTACTCTGGGAAAATGACCTTCCTGTACGATAGGATACTGCGACACAGAATGATAGTACGTGATAAGAGCGACACCGTATGGAATATCAACATCAACGTGCCGGCGCAATTGATGAAAGGTATTTTAATCATACCCATAGAGGAATATGATCTCCAAAGTAGAAGTGACAGTAGAGGGAGTGCCCAATCAGTTATTTAGCCATGGAATGAGAATACGCCAGCAGTGGGATGAAATAAAGAAGCTACCGGCAATCAAACCAAACACAGTAGTCAACAACGTGGTCAGTGAACTTGATCTATACTCCATGAATATCGAGGATTACTTAGCAACAAAGTACACGTTGTGGTTGGATATGAGATCGACGGATGATATCACTCGAAGACACTCGAACACTCAATAACGGAGAAGTCTCAATCATCTGGTAAATTAAAATTATATTTATATGTAATAATGGATGGCAACTTAATATAGACAATGGGAGATTCATGCAAGCCATCTATTGAGCTGCAGTCGGCTGCCCACCACAATAAGTATGGGGGTGTTCCCCATTTACCCCACTCACCGCACTGCACTATGATATGCGGACAGACTGGTTGTGGTAAGACTGTTTTTGTATTGGATTTGTTGGAGGGATATTATAGGGAAGTATTTGATAAAATTGTTATCTTGTGTCCTACTATGTACATGAATAAAACGTATAAGGAAAGAGCTTGGGTGATGATGGACCCGGACGTATACAGAGTCGACCGGGGAACACATTTACAAGAGTATTTAACATTGCTTCACAACCAATTTAAAGGAAAAGCAATGTTCATCCTGAATAACTGCAGCGCTAATAGAGAGATAACTAAAAAGAGAGACATGCTGTCGTATTTAGCCTTCTCTGATCGGCACGCAAATCACAGCATCTGGGTGTTGACACAAAAATTCAACTTGGTGTTGAAAGATTTGAGGGAGCAGACGCGTTGGGTGGCAGTATTTCACTGCAAGGACAGGGATTCGTTCAAGAAGTGTTTGAGAGAGAATGATGTGATGAGTGAAAAAACAGCTTGCTGAAACTAAACATGCCAAGCTCATGTTGAAAACCGACCAGCCAGTGGAGTTGGATGTATGGGGGTGACTTGCAGTCGGCTTTTATCTTAATAAAATGTTAGTAATGACCTAGTAAATGTTTAGTAATTTTAGTAATGACCTGCAGTCGGCCTAGTAAATATTAGTAATGACCTAGTAATAGTTGGTAATGTTTTAGTAAATGTTAGTAATAGTTAAGTAAATTTTAGTAAAATGTTGGTTTTTAGAATTTCTAGGTATGTGTAATCTAACCTTTATCTCCGTGTGCTTAGTGTATGCTGGATATTATTTTTTTTAAAATGAAAATAAAAACTAGATTACTATATTATAAAATGGAGTGTGATGAATTACTAGAGCAGATGTTATCTGCAGAGGAAAAAAAGGACAACAAGCAGCGAGACAGACTGGTAACACTTGTCGTGGGTGGTAAGGCAAAACAATATTTAGGAGATAACATCACTGCTGACAAAATTCAGAAAATGTCGGATGAGGAAATCTATAAATTATATGCTAGGTATGAGGCTCAGGGCTGAGATGACAAAAGTTATAGGTTCAACTATTACCCAGATTTACACCGGCATAGCATCACACTTTTTACCATACCATCAGAACGTTGACTTTATTTGTGGGAGGACTTAAAGAAGGACACGTTTATCGATAATGCCTTGAGCTATATCAGTTGTGCTTTGTATCACAAATACGGTGAGCCCCAATGACAGCAGCAATCATCACAGCAAAGCATTGTAAATTTGATAAGACAAAATATAATAATAATATTATAAAAGATGGATGCTGCCCAAGAGATAACCAAGGTTGGGATACCCCACACCCCGACAGACCGCAAAGTTGAGAGCCAGACAGACAGCCCAATGGAGGACAGCCGAGTGGGGAAACCCCACATCCCAGCCAACCGCAGGTCACCGCAAGTCCCAGTGATGCAAGTCACCAAGAAGAAGAATAAAAAAAGAGTTGAAGCTGGTAGAAAAAATGCCTTGCTAAGACGTAATAAACATAACAATTACATGTGGATAGCTGTAGGTGGTGTAGTAGCAGCTGCTGCTGTTTCATTATATATCGCCCTGCGTGGAAGACCCACACACCCTGTAGACAATGGACAGACGACAGCAAGTCACCCTATGGGGACCCCCATCATTGACTCTCATGTTATAATTAAAATTATATCTTTCATTAATATATTATGTCAGAGGGAAAAACATTTGTTAATGATGCATACCATTTATAAGTCGTTTCCGGATTGTCAGTAGGATATGCCCAGGTGACTAAAATGATTGTAAAACAAACGACTATAAAACTCGACTTCGATCTGCAAGATCTTTTTATGCTTACTATGAACATTGGTATGGTGATGGCCACCAAGGATGTTCTGTTAAAGCAAGGTATTATACCTGAAAATATTATACCTACAATATAGCCATAGAAAAACTGCAGGCCTCACAGGTTGAATACGCTATGAGACGAATGAAAAGACTAGATTTCATTAATAATAGCTCCTAACGCGAAGGTCATTCTGTTAGAACTTTCAAGGATGTCAATGAAGCTATGAAAGAATATTACGTTTTAACGGGTAAACAACTGGAACCAATAAATGAACCCACGATTTCTCAGTATTACACTCCTTCAGAGGGTCAGAAAGATCGCGAATTGGTCTTCATCATACTCGGCTTAGCGGCGACAGTGTTAATAGTTTAACACTTAGACTAATTACACAAAATAATATAGCACAAAATGAGAATAAGTCCACATGTTTGTCAATGGGTACTTATGGGGAGAAGAGAAATTTGTGGTAAAATAAGCCACAGCCAGGGTTATTGTTCTTATCACTGTAAAGATAGCATCAATTACACGTGCTCGGTGTGTGGAATATGGGTGAAAGGTCATTACCGATTGTTTAAAGCCCATGACGCGGATAGAAGACGATTTCAGCTTATTTATTTCAAGAAAATAGACTACATAGGTGAAGTTAACCGCTTGTTAAAGATCAAGGTATGATTTGTAATTCCTCACGTATGAACCCTCTACACGGTCCATTTACCAGGAAGTACAGGTTAGGCTCCCCGTTTTTTATATCAACTCGATTGATATTATACATTTTCATAGACCAGACAGGATCTGTCGCACATTTACAGGTGTCGCCCTCGTATTCACCTGCTTGATATAAATATGTAACAAGTGAGCGATCTGGATTTTTTTTAATTCTTTTTTGTCGACGGGGTGCTGCTGCCACTGATACAACGGATTTCATACGGATTGCGTCGACTGTTCTCTTATCAAGTAGTCTAGTTACTTGCGATTCATAAAGTCAACCACACAAGGAAGTCGTTCTATTTGGTGTTTCTATGTTGGGGATCCTCTAAATCACGTGAATATTGATGTGCAAACAATTGTTCAGCTATGGTGCGCTTTAATCTCTCAACTATGGAATGGCATCGATGTTCCCCGGCCGCACCCCTCCTTATCTCAACATTGTGTTTGGCTGGCAGTTTTGACATGGCACCCATGAATTTCTGACCTGGATCAACTTGCAGCTCCGAGGGCCATTTCAGTGGACTGCGTTTATATATACATTCAAATCCGCAGGCTATTTGAGATGCATCCTTTGCGGTCAAGGGTTCAGCTTCCTTGTAGCAACTGGCTACGTCTACAACTGTCAGGGCGTACTTGTATGTTTTACCTCTGATTCTGTCATGTGGAAGAAACAACAGGTCGGCTTGGTGAACTTGATTAGGGATATGAATACCAAATTTTCTCCAGGGTATGTATCTCGGTAGTGGTAAGTATACTTGCCATATGGCTTGTTTTTGTAACCAGTCTTTGGCTTCTGCTTCCAAAACACGTGCGGCTTTAGTTAATTTTTTTTTTCCAGTATCCCCGCGGACTGAAGTAAACTTTCTCCATTATATATTACTTACTTAAATATCTAGTTGGGGGGACCTGCGGTCGGCTAGGGGGATCCTGTGGATGGCTGACTGCAAGTCACCCCCATGTGGCCAGAGGCATAGGTATTGACACCATCCGGGGCTATCCATCATTTTGTATCCATAGGTGATAGAGACGTCCTATTGAAAGTCAACCTGAAAATCTTATGCCCATCACTACGAAGTGTGTTCATCTGGTGTGTTTTTTTTTTTCGAATATTGCCTGTTTGTAGAGGGTGTGCTTAATATGTCTTTTCACCACATTCTTTTTCACACCCTTAGCCTTTCTTTTTTCAGCATCATCGGCTTTCTTGATAGAATACATCTTAGGTCTCAACCCCAAGTATTCAGCGACCGGTGTGCCTGCACATTCATCTTTCATCCTGCCTATCACTTTTTTATTGGTTGTGTTGTGCATAGGGTGGTCTCTCGGGTAGTCACTGGTGTCGTACAGGTGCATATTAGATTTCATATCCTCGTACACATCCTCATTTTGAATCTCCATTAGCAATGAATCCATATCTGTGTACAACACACCACACCTGTCTCCATATTGTTTCTTAAGCTCGTTATAGTAGAAGTCATACATTAAGTGTTTAGACAGGTCTAGAACACTCATGCCAACAGACGGGTCGATTAAGTTTAATATGACTTTTTCATATGTGTGGCTGCCAAGTCATCATCAAATATAATACTTCTATTGTGTGCCGGGCTTGCTGTCAGTTTCCTAGTCTTGTTTTCCTCATTCGACCTGACTAGCTTCACATTTTCGTAAATTTTCCGTCATTTTACCAACTACGGAGTTGTTCATGGGTTTGTATAGATTTTTCTCGAAGTTATTGGTGCCCAGCTTTCTCAAGTCCATGTTCATTCTGATGTAGGGTTCCATCCATGGGCTTTGATTGAACTTCAGTATTCTATGTACTTTAGTCAGCTTCATATCCAGCGATAAATACAGCTGTAAATTACGATAGTGTACTATATACATTGTTTTATTTTGTCAAATTCGGTACCAATTTTTCAACAGTTGCTAGCAGCCCATGCATCAGGTTATGTTGGTACTCAGACATCCGGTCTCGATTAACCTTCAAACGTTCGGGTGACAGGGGGTAACTGTTATGAGACTGATGCAATTCCTTTGGGTATTCTAAGTCAACTTCAAGTATATAACCGGTGGGAGAATCCGTTGCAATACTTGTAGCATCCCCGGTGGATAAAGCCCCACACCATTCAAACCCACCCGTGGGTAGATATTGACTCATAGTCCAGCCGTACAGGTTGTTAGCATCAAGATAAAGTAGACGAGTCGAAGGTTTGTTAGGGTTATAGCCTTCCACATACTTGTTATTAGCCTTAGCATAACGTTTTGATACCATGGAAATACCCCCAAATAAACTTTTTCTTAATAAACAGATGCATGTCATAATCAGTGAATAATTCTAACTCCACACCCGTTTTCTTCAGCAGGCCATCCCACGATAGCCCAGGGCTTGAATAATGCCATGCATGGTCCAACCCATATTGCTTTTGAACACGTTTTCCTGAATGTCTCGAATATTTGCCAGCAACAACACATCCGTTTTCAAATATAAAAATCGTGGTAATCACCCAACATCTTACAGTCTAGTTTTTCCCATACATTTTTTGCGTGTTCATAATCGTCTTGTGAGACGTGTCTGAGAGTTTGCTATAGAAGCAGTCAATTGGAGGTAACTCTGTCTCATTAAACCCAGACCAGTCATCCATATATTCATACAGGTAAAAACCCTGTAGCAGCAAGGCTCTAGTTTTCTCTTCTGTGTATCGATTAGTTATAGCGAAGTCGTCTGGGTTATTTGCCTGGACCAAACTGTCTAAAGATGACAACAGAAACTGAACACTATCTATGAATCTCAACCCATTTAGCGAAAAGGATATATATCTCTCCATATTGTTCGGGATACAGATTATGTTGCCTTCTATCTTTGAAATAGCTTGCATAATCAAGTGTGAATCATACCCTTGTAAATTGTGAAACACCACCGGGATATGAATAAGCTTAGGGTTTATTCTTAACTTTGGATTAGACTCATTGTGAGCTGCACCTCTGTATTTCCATCACATGCCAGTGGTCTCACACTGAATCACCATTCAGAGGTTTAGTGCATACATGACAATGTGTGCTTTAGATGTGTGCCATACGATCTGCTTGGGTCATGTGCATTGGGGTTATGTTGTGTAATTTCTCTTGATCTCTCCCTCCTCGTGTAATAACCATTGTAGAAATTTCTCAGCCACGTCTGGGCCCTCTGTAAATAACGGGAGGGTTAGTTTGGCCATCACAACAGACGACCACATACCCAAACCCACACGCCTCTTGTTCTTGATTTTTCAGAGTGTAACTTTTATCAGGGGATGGAACCACCACATTGGTTGGTTTAATGCTAGCTTCGAAGTCGGCGTAGATAATGTATGGTACTGGCATCTGATTTTTGTGATTGATATACTTCAAGATATTGTTGTTTTCTTTCGGCATATCTACCTGTATTACTGTCTCCCCTACACCTCGACAGTCATCCCTGTGTGAATTGCACAGATCGGCTCTAGAAAAGCCGTTAAGGCACCTTTCACAGAAGTGTTTTTTTTCCTTGTGGTTTGACTGACTGTACACCAACCAACTGAAATGTTGTATAGTTGTATAATGATATTTTGACCCTCCTGCACTAGAAATAGATTAATTGTTCGACGACCTTCCTGATTTAATAAAGGACTTAACCTGTGTGTTATTAATGTGTTACCCTCATGCCCATATATATTTACAGCTAAGTCTGGGTTCTGTTTTTCTACTTTTGACCACTGAGAGATAGGGGTTGGTTCATCTATACCATCCTGAATAATACCATCATCTACCGGATAGCGGGAAAGTCTGTTGGGGTGGTTTTTAGTTGGAAACATAGCGACTCTTACCGATACCCTCGCACAATCATCACCATGATTTCGAGTATTTGGCAGCGAAATATTTAGGGGTGGGTAAGTATGATCCACCTCTCATTGGTTTATAGTTTGCTATATACAGGTAGATCATATTGACCTTATCAACCACCTAACCAGACCCCCTATTTGTGTAACGTTCTAGTGCTTCTCTAATTTTTGCGAATGACCTGTCAATAGAAGAGTTGTAAGTATATGGTTGTGTTGTAATTTCCTGATTACAATAAACAATAGTGTATTCAGTAGCACCATCTGCCTGTTGTTTCTCTAGTGTCATCTTTAATGTGTTTCAAATTTAATACCTCTTAAATCATTCAGTTCTTCATTCACTTTATCAAATACCAATTGTTTTATATCTTGAAACTCTATGTTTCTTTGAACTTCCATCTTCCACCCTCTCAAATATTTTCCTATAGCAAGCTCAGTAGGTGTGAATTGTAATTCTATAGGGGCTTGTTCCTTTAGTAAATCAATGAGCTCAGACTTCCTCATACGTGAATAGCCTCTCATACCACGCTCGCGCGCTTACCTTTTTAAATCTTTTGTAGTAGGAGTTTTTTTATATCTTATCCCTTTTAAAGTTAGTAATTCAGACTTCCTCATACAAGAATACCCTCTCATACCACGCCCACGCACCAACCGTTTCAACTCACTGTAGCCATGATACAGGGTTCATACCATATGTGAACCATTTCTCTAATTGGTTGTCACTTTATCAATCACTCACGCACTGTGACCCAGCTCACAGCCAGACAGTATCAATCGATTTCACATTGAGACATTTGTTTACCCTAGTGAGGCCAGCCCACAGTGACCAGCTGAGTGTGCTGTGGGCTCGTGTGAAGGGAGATGGGTTGTGTCTTTTCATTTTGGAGTTTTTTGAAAGGGTGTCTAGATCTATGTTATTGATAAGTACAGTGGAAGCTGTCTTATTCGGACCCTAAGTAACTCGGTTTTCTATACAATTCAGACCAAACTGTTGGTCCCGGCAGAAGTTAACTAAGTTATCATTACATATAGGCTAACTAATTCGGACTTCATGTAACTCGGATTTCGGACTGAAATCTCCACCCTTCAAGGTAATTTACTATGAAAGCATCACTAATTAACTCGGACTAGTGGGACTGCCTGAGGCGGAAGTGCTTTGTAGTTAGCCGATTACCAGCTTCAAATGGATTATCAGGTATGCGATTTTGTTATAAAAAGACGATACTCCAGTAATTTCTCATCAGTGACAAAATGCCTGAACTAATGATATGTTGCATTTGTTGATTTCTGTGGAGAAGATTGAATCACATGCGCTTCCATACAGGGGCGTTACCCCGCGAAATTGCGAGTAACATGAAAACATGCTACGTCACTTCTAGCGCTCGTGGTTACGGACAAGACATGATATGTGTGTTGCATTGGAAAATACCAGACAACAGAGCATTCTAGCAATAAATTATTTATGAAAGATGAGATGGTATTTATTGACAGAATTACAGTTTTGATAATCTACTGATACACAATAATGTCCATGATCATCTATGGTAAAAGTACCATGCATGCGTATCTCCTGGTCAAGGGAGCTAACTCTTGACTCTCACCAGTCCAATTCGGACTCCTCATAATTCGGACACAATAGTCGCTCCCTGTCAAGTCCGAATTAGGCAGCTTCCACTATATAAGGCTTATATTTGACCTGGCCCAAAACCCCCGTTGTTTATACTACTCAAGAAGCTAATTACAATTTTATTTACAAGAGATAGAATAACAAGGGTGGCCACAGAGAGTCGGTACAACCCAGTGGCATTAATCTTGTTGGATGCTTGATTGTTTACTCTGGGTTGGATTAACTTGTGTTTGCATAATGTTATTTTACTGTAGGTGACGGCATGTTTACCTCATCAAAGCAGTTTATTAACCTGTCTCGACATGACCCTTGTCTTAGTGAATGGTTTGTCTTACAGTGGTGTTCTGATTACCTCAGGCTAGGATTTTAACTCTGTGAAATTGTGTGGTCATAACTTATACCTTTTTCAATAGAATGTCTGTGAGGTAAGTTTTACTACTTTTGACAAGAGTGTTGTCTAAGCTATTACTGATACATGATGAAACTAATATATTATATTTATATTTTCCTAATATTTGAATACTAATGTATTGCTTGTACTGGTTACAATTAATAATGAATTTTGGTATGAATTATCATTTCATGATAACTTCCGGATCCCCTCTGAAAAAGTTTGGTCAATTTAGTTGATGGACAGTTGCATTATAATGTTAGAATAATAAATGACAATTGAATATGTTATTGTCTCTCTGATATATGGACACATGTTCTTTTTCTGTCGTCAGGGTGTCTGGATGTGGAATCTGGCTTGTCTTGGCTCTGTGAACTGGTTCTTCATGTTTCCAGGTGGCCTTTTGATGGTTCCACATCCTAATTTTTGGAGTCGACTTGTCCATTATCCCATGAAGACAAATGATTTTTATGAAAATGCAAAACAGATGAGAGTTAGCTAGTCCCAACGATATACATGTAACCTATTTCAATTTGTGCAGAATATGTACATAACCATATTTTGCCCTGAAAATAAATTGTCTATTAGTAAAATGTCGCTTATATATTGAAGTCAAAACCTGGAATCAGGCACGGGCAATGTACATGGATTAGTAAGTATCTCATGTTAGGAGACAAGTGTTATGTGGAAGCAAACATATACATGTGCTTTTGCATATAACAAGTGCATTTGTTCATTGAGCTCATACATTTTGTTTAGAACCAGTTGTTACGTACCAGTTTGAACACTTTTAATTTGTTTAGTGATTTTTATTTCTGTTTTATTTTATTTTATTTTGGCTCTTGTTTGCCTTGATTAATTGAATTTACTTTGCTCATTTTTGGTTCATTTTACATCAGCTCAAGCTGTACATTTGGCTGATTTTTTTCGGTTTAATTTACTTCCATTTCACATTGGTTTTGTTCATTCCGTTTTGGCACGCTGTATTTCGTTTTACATTTCAAAATGGGAGAGTCATCATCTTGATAATGTTCTTCAGCGGTGGCAGTTTTTAGCAGAAATTTGACATCTTGACTCTCATTGAGGTAGTCCTGCATGAGATGGAGAGGGACATGTTCAAAATGAACTGTATAATCACAAGTTTTATCATCCTCAACATTAGTAGGCTCATTACAAGAAGAACAATAGTTGTCAGTAGTGACTGTGGCAAAGCACTCTCCTTGACATATTTCAATGGCTGAAACTTCCGTTATTGCCTCGTTGACTTGGCATGTGTGTTTGGGGGCCAATGGATTTGGTTCTGTATTCAATCCTGGATCTGTTATGGTCGATTGCTGTTTGGCCATGATTGAAGTTCTTTGACAGAACATTTACTGATTGATTTTCTTCTGCTGATTCTTTGTGGTTGAAGAATCTGTGATTTTTCAGTGGCTGTTTTCAGCGCTTTCATGACATGTTTTTCTACACATGAAATTCTCTTCGAATTGCATCTGGAATGCTGCTGCCATATTCCCATGTATTTCCTCTCTCTGGATCCTTCCCTTTCACCCTGTAGTAGATTTTGTTGTTTGCTCTCTTGGAAGTAAGAATTGAATGAATGTCATCAGGATTGAAAATCTCGTCCCTTTGCTTGACATTGGTTGTTGTGTTGGTTGATCAATCTGACTTGTTTCTGATTGTGGCCTTGATTTGGGCTGATGATGTGTCCCGTTGACTCCTCTTTTCCCCTTGTTTATATTTCCTTTCCCCTTGGTGGATTTACTTGGGCCTGGTTTGTTCTGCTCCTGGTTTGGAACTGTTGTACTAGGTCCTGCTGTGCTTTCCTGTATACCTGTCTTCTTTTTTGGTTCTTGTCCTTGGATTACCTGCCTTAGTTTTGGAATTGAGTTCTGTACCTGTGGATGATTGATCATTGGTTGAACTTGTTGACTGGGTGTTATTGCTGTTGAGCTGTGGGTTGTTGACTTGTCTCTCATTGTCATCTATGACGTCTGAATCCATATTGTTGTTGTTCAGGTATGGTTCTGCTGGATACTGTGGACGATCAGCTGGATTGAAATATGGCTTCAGACAATTGGCATGGACCAGTGGTTTGTGTAATTTGTCGTCAGAACTTCAGCACAATTTGTACGTGAAATTTGGACCTAAATGAATAATGTAATAACTGCCATACCATTTTTTGGTTAATTTGTTGCAATTTGTTACTGTCTACTTTTTGACAGTATAGCCAAACTCTTTGACCCGGGGAGAAATCTGGTTCTTTAGCCTTATGATTGTATTGTTCAGAATACACCTCCTTTGCTCTAGCGGTGTTTTCTGCTGCAATTGTCCTAGTAATTTCTAGCGCCTCAAGCAAATTTGAAAGATAACTTTTGTTGTTGTGGCCTGAATATTCCTTTGGAGTTAATGATACATTTTCTGGAGCTCTCATTTCTCGGCCAAAAAGCATAACAAAAGGGGACTTTTGAGTGGATGAATTTGGAGCCATCCGATGGGCCATCATAATACCTGGAAGAAACCGGGGCCAATCATTTTGAGTTTTGTTACAATAGGCTCTTAGTGACTGATTGATGTAGGAATTGAGCCTCTCTACACAGCTATTTCTTTGGGGATGGTATGGGCTAGTATGAGTGAATTTGATAGCCAAAAGTTCACAAATAGCTTTGATTAATTTTGACATGAAGTTCTGACCTCTGTCTGAAATTGAAGTCCTTGAAACGCCATACCGACAAAATATTTCTCTCACAAGAACTTCTGCTACCTCTGTGGCTTCTTGGGTTCTGAGGGGAAAGTCTTCACACCATCTCGATGCTGCATTGCTGACGACCAGAATAAGCTTGTACTTGTCTGGTGTAGTTGGCAAGGGACCAAGGATGTCAACATGCCATCGGGTGAAGACTTCTTCGACAGGTAGTGGACGTAGGGGTGCCTTCTTGCTGTAGTCGTACCTCTTGGTTTGTTGACATACCTCATATGTCTGGACATACGTTGCGATATCATTGTACATCTTTGGCCAGAAGTATTTTGGTCTCATGGTGTTGTGCATCCTTTCCTTCCCATGATGACAACCACCAAACTCAGAATCGTGGTAGGAGAGAGTTCGTGGAACTGCCAGTTGTTTAATAAACTTGTCTGCATGACCCTTCTGTCTCTGTGGGACAAATCTATAGAGTATTTCATCATCAGTTTCAAAGGCAGTGGCTTCAAGTAGAATCTTTTGGCAATCTTTTTCATCTTCTGGAGTGACATCATCTTCTTTGTGGTCAAAAATCTGTGTGAAATCTGGACAGATCCTTTGTAGGTGACGTAAGTTGGGATGAGAATTAATATTTGCCTCAATCATTGTAGCTTGTGTGACATCATCACTGGTGGCATTTTATGCTGCAACAACATTTGCTGGTACTGTTTGTAGTCCTCATATTCAAAGGTGACAGAAAAAAGTGATGTCTTTGATTCAGAATCCACGTGATTAATACTTACTGTGCTGTCATTCTCAGTCTGAGCGGATTGGGTGACCTGTGAAGATAAATGTGGGCTTGCCGACATTGTGCCATTGCTTCTTTGCCCACGTGAAGTTGCTGTAAAGACTGTTTTCTCAACATCTTCTGTTTGATTCTGGCAGTTAATATTTTGCTCATATTCCCTGTGTGAGAGTGCATTGGCATTTGCGTTAGGTTTGCCACTTCGATATCAAACAATATCAAATGTATAGGTAGATAGTTCTAGCGACCATTGACCTAACCTACCTGTGGCTTCAACCAAAGCTAGGCCTTCTTTTTCAGTAATGCTCCAGTTTTTCTTGCTGCCATGAAGAGCTCCTCCACCAGAAGCTATAGGATGTTCATCATTCTTTTAATTTTTTTTGACTTCATACAAACCTATACTCTTATTGCTGGCATCAGGTTGCAAGGAAAAATTCTTTGTCAAAGTCTGGATAAGCCAGAACAGGTGTGTTACACATAGGATGCTTGAGTGTGTTATATGCCAGATCACACTTGAGAGACCACTGGAACTTTGGTTTCTTCCCAGTTTCTGTCTGTGAATGCTTCTTTATCAATGCATTCAGTGGCAATGCTATTTTAGCATAATCTTTCACATACTTTCTGTAAAAGTTTGTGAGGCCTAAAAATGAACGAACCTGTTTTTGTGATTTGATCACTGGGAAGGTTTTAATTGCTTCAACCTTTTCGTCATCAACTTGGACACCTCCACATGATAAAACATGATAGAGAAATGAAACCTTGTCTGTTGCAGAATTGCATTTTGATGGCACTTTGTTCATGAGTTACTGAAAACAAAGTGGAGAATTAGACAAACCCTGTGGCAAATGTTTAAACTGATATAGGCCTTGATGGGTAACAAAAGCAGTTTTATGCTTAGAATTTTCGTGTAATGGCACTTGGAAAAAGCCATTGGCAGGATCTAAAGTGGAGAAAATTGTAGCTTGGCCATTGCCGATGTGATCAACAACATCGTCAAAAAGAGGCAATGGCCATGACATTGATAAGGGGACAGAATTCAACTTTCTGTAGTCCCAAACAAATCTGTATGAGCCGTCATGCTTTTTAACTAAGCTGATGGCTGAATACATGAAGTGGATTCCTCACTTAAATCATATTTGAGGAAATCTTCTACCAGTTCTTCAGTGACTCTTTGAAGATGGGGCGATTGCCGTTAAGGCCTACACTTAACAGGGGGATGGTTGCCTGTGTCAATGACATGCTCGTGCATGTCAGTCTTGCCTAAGTCTGCAAGGCTTGTGGAAAACATGTCTCTATTTTGTCCTTAAAACCTGGACCCGTGAAGTTCCCGAGGTAGAATAGCCTTCAGCAATCAATGCTTGCCATAAAAGGCGACAATGCTTGTCGTAAGGGGCGACTAACGGGATCGGGTGGTCATGCTCACTGACTTGGTTGACACATGTCATCGGTTCCCAGTTTTGCAGATCGATGCTCATGTTGTTGATCACTGGATTGTCTGGTCCAGACTCAATTACAGACCGCCGCTATATGGCTGGAATATTGCTGGGTGCGGCGTAAAACTAAACTCACTCACTCACCCCTACAAACCTGAGTAGTCTTTGTTGCTGGTCAGGCGTTAGTTGTGTCTTGGTCAGATCAAACCTTAAATCTTGAGCAACTTTGACATAATCCCTTGAGTCGTTTTCAGTCTTCTCACCGTCGGCGCTAACTATACTTACAAATGGCTGGTCACAGTCAATTTCAAAGATGGAGTGTCTGTCAATGTAACTAAATTTTCCTACACTGTACCTTTGTCAAAAACTTTTTCTTTTTGGGAAGGATTCATTAGCCTCAATGTAGCAGTTTTCTTGTGTGCTTTTGAGAGGGTCCTACCACCTGCTACTTCAGAATGAGCAGTGAGGGAGTCAATTGCTTCAATGAGAAGGAGGGAATCATCTTTTGCCTCAGGCTGTCTTACCTTGAAATGAATTTCACTCTGAGGTAGGATATAAATTTGGTCTATTGTTTTTGCTAATCCACTAATTTCTTGATCTGGATTGGTAATGAAGTTAATATACTGCCTATCTGAAGTGCTGCTGCCTATTATGAGGGAATGGCAGCTATAATCTATGACTGCATCATTGTCATTGAGGAAGTTTTCACCCAGCAGGACTGACTGTGGTAATGAGGACAGGACATGGAATTCTTGTGAAAATTCCTGATCTTCAATGACAAAATCTAACACAACTGAACCCGGCACTTTGTGCAATTCACCGCCAACACCCTGTGTAGTGTGCAGGTAGCAGGTTAATTTTGTTTGTGTATAAGTTGGTATGAATGTCTATAGTGGTTGCATTTAGGTAGCATGAGTGAGTGTATTGAGTGCAAATGATATGTGTACTAAGTTTGTATGCTAAGTGTGTACGTTTTTGAGTGTTAGTATCAAATTATGAAAGTGTGAGTTAATGTATGTATAAAAATGTGCATAGGAGTTATAAAGTAAGAATGAGAATGTTTGGTTATAGCCATGTGACAATATCACACAGAGAGAAAGAGAGATTGATTGATTGATTTATGAAGTGATAGAGAGAGGGATTTATGAGGTGATTCAGTTACCTTGGCTAAGATAAGTCGGGTAACTCTTGATGGGTATCTGGGAAGCACATGGGTGACTGAGAATCACATGGTTGAGAGAGGTGGGCAGTGAGAGTGTCTCACACTAGATTGGATGGATGTGGAGGTCAAACAAAATGTCAATCTTCAGACTTCAGCATTTTTGAAGAATAAATTAGAGGAATTGACATTTATTTTAATTGGATTTTTGAGAAATAGAACAAGAATTCTATACCCTGAATGTGTGGAAAGGATGAGTTTCCTGGTACAGGGTTGTTGAAAACTTTCTCTAGCAAAAGCGGTAGGAATTTCACTTCCAAAGTTACTTTCCATACCAGACTCCACATTGGCCTTGACACCTTGTAGTATGTACCATACTATAATGAAGAAAGACAAGAAATCAACAATGTAAAGTTGTACTTAAATTTTTGAAGACTTTTTCTTCCTTGCTTGGTGTCTTTAGAGGAGTTGGAGGTCCTTAATCCAGTGCTGAGATTAGATGTGGATGCAGTCGCTTGTTATTCCATATGTTCTTGTAACTGGTCGTAGTTAGTGCCTTGGCTCCGAGGTTCTGAAAATCGTTGATTCTCCACCAACTGTTACGAAATAGGTCTTGGGTCCCAAGTGAGGGTACCAGTGAAATCCCTAACTGGTGTGCTGGTTTTGCTTGGGGGAATTAACTCAGCAAAGAGTCCGAAGTCACAAGAAGCTAATTACAATTATATTTACAACAGATAGAATAACAAGGGCGGCCACAGTGAGTCTGTACAACCCTCTGGGCTGAGGGCTAGAGCTGACCTGTGTTGGGAGTCTAAACCCTACTGATGGACAGATAGAGGTGGAGATTATTAACTACAACTGAAACAATGCAAAGATTCTGATTTGCTGACTGATACAAAAATGGGTGTAACCTACAATAGCCAGTGAAATACAGAATAAACAAAATGGGGAGTGTTATTTTACTGTAGGTGATGGCATGTTTACCTCATCAAAGCAGTTTATTAACCTGTCTAGACATATCCCTTGTCTTAGTGAATGGTTTGTCTTACAGTGGTGTTCTGATTACCTCAGGCTAGGATTTTAAAATTGTGTGGTCATAACTTATACCTTTTCCAATACAGTGTCTGTGAGATAAGTTTTACTACTTTTGACAGCTAACCTATTACTGATACATGATGAAACTAATATTTACATATGAAACTATAATTATCATTTCATGATAGTAGCATGTTTAGCATGTAAAGTAATACTATTAACAGTACAAAGAAATTATTATTTATCCATGGGTGCCCTTGTCTTTTTAGTATGATTTTTTGGTGATGCACCAGGCATTAGGGAGGTAAACCTCTAGATCTCTCTTGATCTCCGTTACTAATCTTCTACTGAAGATTGACACAAGAAGTTTTCTTTTCTGCTTAACAGTGTCTGGTACAATTCTTGTTCATTGTGGACAGTATGTCAATTGTGAACTTAAAGAAGAGGCAATATGTGGGTCTAACATCATTTGTATCTCACGTTATTGCATCATAATAATCATGCACAGTTGTCTTCAGGTGTTTGGCGTTTTGCCTTGTGAGATGTAAACATGAGACGGACGGTCCCTTTAATTAGTGCGATACCCATGCATCACACGTGACACGGTGAGCCAATCAGAAGAGATTGCTGTAAGCGGGACATCCATGCTACATGTGTGCATCAGTCTCATCTTGTCTTCTGTCTTGTCCAGTCTTTTGTCTGTCTTTTGTGTGCCTGCTGGCGCCTTGATTGTAATCCCTTACATTTGGTGGCAGCGGTAAAGGAAATTGAAGTTGCAACAGATGAAAACCCAACGTGTGAGTGAAAATTTGACTTTGTTCATTATTGTCGCTGCAATTTTTGTTGATTGTTCAACGCGGAGTGAGGCTAACATGTCCGTCCCCGAGGGAGAGAATGCTGCTGACTCCCAGAATACTGACCAGTGGTGTACTTTCGGAGGAGGTTTTAAAATGCCAGTTTATGACGCTAAGCAAATGACATTTTCTGCATATATTGACAATATTTACAAACTAAAAGCCTTGGGGTTTGGTTGGAGTTTAAGACAAAAACTTCATGGACTTACACTTGTTTTACCACCGGGTCATTGTGCTAGAGTGTTTTGTCTCTGTCCCCCTGAATTAAAATCTGACTTTGAAACTTTCAAGAAGTATTTGATAAAAGAAATTGACTGTTGAACGTAAACAAAATGCAGCAAGTGATTTCCATACTTTGTCACAAAAGGTTTCTGAAACTGTTGATGAATTTGCGCATCGTTTGGCTTTGAAAGAAGACGAGGCTTACCCTTCATTTGCAAAGTCAAATAAGTAAGAACTATGTACTCAGCGTTTCTATGATGGTCTGTATTCCAAATCTGTGAAGGATCATTTGCAGGTCATTGTTTGTCAGCAAGCTAAACTGCCCATACTTGACAGTCTTGTAGATATGACTCGTCGTTTACAAGATACTGAGTCCCAGAAAAACTTTGATAATGCTGCAGCATTGTGTATCAAATGTTCATTTTGCAAAAAACTTGGTCATAAGGAGAAAGATTGTTGTACTAGATTACGCTTAGCCTCCAGTCAGGTGGGTACACATTCTGGTGTTATGTCACAGTCCTTTGAGTCATGTAGTACATCGGGTTCCGGGAGACGTACGCATGATGAGAGAAAGTGTTTCCGGTGTGGTATGCGAGGTCACATTGCACGATTCTGTAGTAAGAGAGTGAATGTAGTGCAACCATCAGCTTCACCATCCAAACTTGTTGAAACTGATTGGTAGGTTAAGTACGCAAGCAGTCATTGATTCGGGTGCGTGTGTGTCATGCATTAGTGTTAGCTCGTTGGAGAAGGCTTTTCCTAGTGGTGTTTCCATACAGGAAACGAAGCTTAAGAGCTTATCTGGCGAGACATTAGATGCTATCGGTACAATTGATACGTGTGTCCGTATTGATGGTAGTATGTACAAGTGTACTTTCCATGTGTTGGAAAACAGTACCCAGAATGTTCTGCTTGGCAGGGATTTCCTATCAAAATTTGACAGTGTTATTCTGGTACCTAAACATAATGAAGTCATACTGGATAACTTAATCAAGGCTGGTAACAAGGTTGCCAGTGTACATTTGACTGAATCTGTTGTTATACCACCAAGGTGTCAGAAAGTGTTGCGGGTGTCTGTTAGTCGGAAACTGGGTGATGGTGAACAGATGATGATTGAACGTAATGAGAATTTTGAAACCAAGACAGGGTTGTTTGTAGCCAGGTCTGTTGTTAGCTTGAGGAATCTGTGTGCGTTAGTAATGAATCCAGAACCAGTGAGTAAGATGTACAGATGTCAGACTCTTGGTGAGGCTCGAGAGTGTAAGGATTCTGTGTGTTCAAATATTCCCTCAACTTTGAAACAGAGCGAGTTAAGCGATCCTAAGTTTAACATAGGGCCCGTGGATGATTTACATCGGGAAAAGTTAATAGCACTGCTCAGAGAATACAAAGATACATTGTTTACAGGTTAGGCAAGGTGAATGACCGTACATTCAAGCTTACACTTAAACCTAATGCAGATTTGAGTAAAGTTACACAGCGTCGCAAGCGGTTTGGTCCTCATATAGATAAGATCGTTAATGAGCAAACTAAATCAATGGTTGATCAAGGTATAGTGGAACCAAGTGCATCAACTATCATTTCACTAATTGTGTTGGTTATGAAGGCTGATAAGAGCTTAAGATTTGTTTGGACCAGAGAAATTTGAATGACCAGTTGCTTGACGAATGTTTTCCTTTAATGACTCCTAATGAGGCACTGATGAGATTTAAACATTCAAAATATTTCAGTGTTCTTGATATGAACTCTGCTTATAACCAGATTGTTCTGGATGAAACATCAAGGCCCTTGACTGCATTTGAAACTTCGTCTGGTGTCTGGCAATTCTCACGTATGTGTTTTGGTTTAAAAACTGCTCCTTTAGCATTCCAATGTACTATGCATCTTGTCCTAAGTGGGTTGTCGAAAGATCACGTTTTGGTGTATCTGGACGATGTGTGTGTCCATTCGTCCACGGCCGATGAACATTGGTCAGTGTTACGTGAGGTGTATGACCGAATGAAGTCTGTCGGGTTGACATTAAAACCGTTCAAGTGTCATTTCTTTATGGATACAATAGAATATCTTGGTTTCTGAATTTCTGCTAGTGGAGTTCTGCAGAATGATCATCCTGTTTGCTATGTTTCAAAAAAGTTATCAAAAACTGAACAGAATTATTCCACTGTGCACAGGGAAGCTTTGGCACTTATCTGGGCAATAAGGAAGTTTAGAGAATATATTTATAGTAGAAAGTTTGTAATTAAAACAGACCACAGACCTTTGACATTTATTATGTCATCAAAATCTGATAAATGTGCAAGATTACTCATTTTGGTGTGATACGTACGTGGAATTTAGCAAGAATGACTGATAAGTCCATTACACAGAGACAAGTGCGAGAATATGTCAGTCAGTGTTCAGCATGCATTGA
Organism: Haliotis asinina; assembly: GCF_037392515.1. NCBI lineage: Eukaryota > Metazoa > Mollusca > Gastropoda > Lepetellida > Haliotidae > Haliotis > Haliotis asinina. Next base: position 29,672,475 of record NC_090284.1, read on the forward strand.
GGGTCCTCATGCTGTGCCGCGGAGTCCCATTGGTGAAACTCAGACAGCTTCAATACCTTGGCAAATTGTCCACTGTGACTTTGTTGGACCACTCCCTACATCATCGAAAAGTTTTGAGTACGTGTTGACGTGTTTGGATGATCTGACACGTATGGTGTTTGCATTTCCCGTACGATCAGCTACCTCTGCGTCAGCAATGTATGTGCTTGAAAAACTGTTTTCCATCTTTGGACCGCCACTTACTGATAATGGTTCAACTTTCATGTCCGTTGAATTTAAGGATTTCATGGATCATTGGGGTGTTGTGCTCAGTTTTACCCCTATAGCTCGTCCGCAAGCAAATCCAGTGGAAAGGGCACATAGAACTTTGAAGTCATCCATGGTGAAAGCGGCAACCAGTGAAAAGAATTGGGACAAAATGTTACCCGAAATCATGTTGGTTCACAATTCGTGTCCAAACAGAACAATTGGAGTATCACCTTATTTCGCCATGTTTGGTAGATCAAGTGACGTGTGTCGTCTCTACAGTAGTGTTTCTTCTGGAGGGGAGGAAGTAGCAGACATGAGTTGTCTGTGGGAACTGTGTTCAAAGAAATATGTTCAAGCCAAACAGGAACGTCAAGAGGATACGTGTGATAGACAATCGAGAAGCTTTGAAATAGGTGATAATGTTGCAGTTAAAGTTCTAACTGGTTCTAAATCTCATAAGAAACATTTTCAGACAGGTTTTGTTGTGAGTAAAATCTTTGGTGATTTTCTGTGTCGAAATTCCAAAACAGCTGATATGCAAGGTTGTTTGCACCCCAAATGGCGATGCTGGCAGCTATGCCAACATATTGCTCAACTTTGACATGGCCACAAATTCTGAGTTGGCCTGGTAGATTCTCAACCTGTGCTCAGGAAAGCTGTCCATCCTGTACAACCGAGTCTTGAGGTACCGGATGATCCTCAAGGACAAGAGCAACATGATATGGAAGATCTTCCTGACCTCAGTCTCGTTGCAGTGTCGCCTGGGGAGTACCTGACCACCAAGCTGGACATGCAGTCCATGGATGACAACAGGCTGCACAGCAGCAGATGTCACATTGACAACAGGAATCACCATCGAAATCAACAAGAACAAAATGTACATGGAGAGAGTGTGGGTGACGACGGACCCCCAGACATGCACAGACTCAATCCAGGAATGTGTCTGCAGGGCTGGTTGCTTGCTTACCACAACAAACTGAAAGGAGAATCAATGCTGTTCCTCCTGGATGACTGCAATGCCAACAGGGACATTGTGAAAAAGAGAGATGTACTGTTTCACCTGGCTTTCTCAGGCTGAGACACAAAGCACAGCATTTGGACACAGAAATTCAACTCGTACACATATCGAACAATTGAACATTCACACACACATGCATACATACATCAATGGAGAAAATTTTTTAGAGCCTGTGCTGGTACTATAAAGGAACAGACACTTCCCAAAGCCTTGTGAGTTTCGGTTGGGAAAGCCAAAGTCTGGCTCAAAAAACAAACCTACAAGTAGGCCTTGACCACTGTTGATGTCGCCAGTTGCTACAGGGAAGCTGAATTGCTGATGACTGTAGATTCAAACGAAGTTGCCAAAGCCTTGAAACGCATCTACAAATGTATTCACTTGACCTGGCCTGACGTTTCCCAGATGCAATTTCAAGGAACCTTGTCACAGCTACTGGCCAAGAATGATGTTCAGTTGAGACGAGGTGTAGCAGGAGCTCACCGCAACCAAGTCAACCAATGCCTGTTCTTGAAACAGTACTCGCTGGATTTAATCGATCCCAGAAACATGGAATGAGTTGCACATTTGCCAAGAGTGGTGGTTACCATCAACCATGAAGTGGGCATTTTGGGCATTTTGATGCCATCAAAATGAAATCCATTGAATCATCACTGGCGACACATCCTGATAAAACAGAAGAGACACCAATGTGACCATTAAGAGACTGCATAAGCATAAGGTACTTGTACCAGCCAGTCGAATATGAAGGAGACAGCAGAAAATCTGATCCAATATGGTCTATGAAAACGTACAATGTCAACCTGGTTGACATCAAAGACGGCGAACCAAACTTGTGCCAGGAGTATTTGTCAGAGAGGAGTTGATGATTGTACCTAGCGACACCAACCCTTACACATCACTCACTGTGTGATAATAGTTTGCGCGTTGTTGAGGCTGATTATAAGCGCGAATGTTATGCCACGGCTACAACAGAGATGTTTCCCAGTTGACTTCATGCTCACTTCAAAGTCGATATCTTGAAAACTATTCAAAAGATTTTACAATACAACTCAGTAGTGTATAGACAATAGGGGTACCGGATTAGGGCCTTCCCAGAGCCTTGATTTTTTAAATTATGGCTCTGGGAATGACCAAGGCCCGTACCCCTATCGTAAATACTGCTCAGAGTCCTAAAACAATCATACACACAAAGCAAGGAACCTCAGGCAAAATCACCCTAATACTAAGAAGAATTAACCATTAATTTCTGGCATCAACACAAACAAACCCCTTAAAATGAAATATCAAAAAGCACTCAGGATCTACAGTTGATATGGATCCCTGCTCATATTTGCGTGTTGGGCAACAAACGTGTCGACCAAGCACCAAGAACCAAAGCAGCACTTAACTCATTAAGGCCGAGAGATGCGTATGTGCGGCAAATTAATTAGCTTCTCACATCGAGAACCACGTATTCGGGGTAATAAATAGCACCTCTTATTCAGCAAGAGCCGTGTATTGGGGGTAATAAAAAGCACCTCTCATTCGGCGAGAGACTCGCATATGCAGTTTACATTTTAAAGTCATATTTTACCTATTATTTCAATCAATTTAGCAGTAATGATCACAGATTAGCTTTTCTTACGTACGAGAGAGGTTACTTTCTGTGTTAATCAGAATTATTAATGTGTTTTGATAACAATTGCTTGCAATGTCGGGGGCTTATACAGGCAAATGAACACATGTCTGCGAGAAAGGGGATTATGAGATGTTATAGGAGGTAAGTGTTTGTTACTCGCCATTTGGAATGAATACTAAGATACTCTGTTTGCACATTGATTGAATTAACGGTGACAAGGTTACGAAACCTTCTTCTAAATTAAATCTTTCATTCATTCGTTGTAATAGTTCATATAATGAATCGTATACATAAATAGCAATACTGTATTACACCCACGTTCATGTAGATTTGAAATAAACCAAGTTACTAATTTAGACCTAACTCATTTGCAACTATTGATTTTTAAAGTTGACAATAATACATAATCGAATATGAAGTGATAACTCTTGCATATACTCATAATATACATATATAGTACACATAAACCATACAAAAGTAACTGGGCCATTTTGTTCAAGCTGTTTCATGTTGATTTGAAATGTGATTTTTCAATGCATTTTACATAAGCATTGTGTAAGAAACGTTTGTATTTGATCTCTGTAATTATCTTATCCAGTGTAATGATCACGTGCATCAGATCCATCGTCAAAAAAAGGAGGATAATATATCAGTTACGGAATTGATGCGTATAATCATTCAATCAGACAACACTAAATGAGATATATGAACACCTCTTTCAACCTCAAAATAACAGCCTCTGGCCGAATGCATGTCCAGGTAAAGTTTTGTCCCGTGACAAGTGTAAAACAAACCAATGCACTGTTACATCATTGGACAACCTGTTTTGTGGAATAACGCCCGTTGTCAATCTTCTGAACCTAGTTTGCTTTCGAAACAAATATAAGTAAGCCTATCTTCCTAAATATTTGGGGAGATTCAACTACAAGTGTATGCATAACAATAAATCAGTATCGTGTAACTTTTTTGAATTCTATAATACATGTACTTGAATTATGATATTTATTCGTAACATTGTGCAGATTATATTGAAATGTTCAGCAATCCATTATGTTTGATGTACAAGTAGTGTGCACAAATTGTATATGCTAATAAATACTATCTCTACTCAATTGTTGGATTGGGTTATCCGGGGTAAAAATAATCGGATTGTAGCACTTTGAGCGCTTCAAAGAAAAATTTGTCAAAGTGCTTGTTAGTCCTACGTGTACATTTCAGGCATCCTTACGATTATGTATGTTCACGATACACAAACTTTTTCATGATAGCTAGAGTTGATAAAGCCGAAATCCAGCATATTGATTGGTCAACGATCTAACCAATAGTCAATCTGTATCCAAGCTGTCTAGTGACCGAACGTGCTCTTCAAAAATTTAGCCCACGCCCCATCACTTGTCATTTCCTGTGTGACAGGTATCTCATGATATGATTGGTGATAGATAACAAATTAGCCTCAATATTGAACAGTTGAGATACAAAATGTCCTATTCCAGAACTTTGATTATGCCCATCCCATGACCTTTTGTCTTATGTATGTGCAAAGAATAGCATTATACAATATGTATACATGTATGTTCATGTGATAACATATATTTTCTGCGTTAAATCTAGATGAACCAAAGTGACAAACTGTGAATCTGTTCCATGTACGTCACACACTAAGTTATTAGTAGTTACCTTAAAATATTCAGTATACACTAGCAACGTATCAGCGAAGACGCTTCTTTCATAGAAGATTATTAGGCATGTGCGTAAATTCTCCTTTACTGCCATTGACATAGATGTTTTGAACAATTTAACCTCACACAATGATATGAGAGGGAGAATTTGTTTAAGTATGTCTTACATACAAAGAGTACAAACGTGTTAAGAAAATACACATGCACACGCCACCAAAAGTCTACAAGAGAAAGTGCAGTAAAATTATGTAAAACGTTACATATATGACATGTATTCACTCCTGCTTTCTTTCAACATATACCTTTACAACGCAATACGTCTTGCTCGTATGACGAGAGTTTCCTGTAATCTCTGAAACCTGCCAGGGATATCAGGCGTGAATAGCCCTAATTAGTCTCGCCACAGCCAGCCAGACAATCAGCAGGGGGTTCCAGGTATTGAGCAGTGAAGTGGCTCTCGGTCTTAATGAGTTAAACTCCCAGAATTTAACTTAAATATACCATTATCTAAAAACAAAATTAAAAAAAAAACATCTTCTTAAAGTGACAAAGTAAATACCAATGTACAAAATAAAAGAAGAAAATCTGATCCAAAACCACTACATAACTCCTACATATTCTACCATGACCAACAACAACTTGAAACATGCCCCTTTAAAGGGTTGCCATGCTTTTGGTCAAGTCAGTCTCTTTCAATCAAACACTATATGGCCTGGTGGTACTTAAATACTTAAAATATGTATCATATCAGAAAGTTCATGTAAAATGTCCAAAACAACAAGATCACCATCACAGTAATCATCATCATCATCATCATCATCATCATCATCATCATCATCATCATGTGCCCCCAAAGTTACATATTTATTTCAAACCATACATTATACACAATGCTAGGTATTGGGGTTTTTTTTAACAATGAATTTGTATTTGTGAGCTTCAGATACTTGTATTTTGATAGAAAATCTGACTGTTTGTTGTCACGTGATGTTTGTTGGCTTTGTGTGGTATGTTACAATAGTTTAGTTGGTTCAGCATGTTTTCCCACAATATTCTCTTTTTTCTTTATCATATTGCCTTTTATAGTAGTGGTACTTAGCAAACTTTTATTTGTTTATTTCCATGACGAGGTGCTAATGCACATGCAAATCTGATGGTATATGTTGTCAAGTGAAACAAGCCACTTGTTCAAAGTATTACCTTCTTAGGTTAGATTTTTTGTTTACTTATACTGCAGAAAATATTTGGAGACTTTTGCTAAGTGATGCATTTTAATGTGTTCACTTCATATTACGGTGAACTAAAGTACAGTGACACTATTTGTTATAGAATATCAGCACACCTGCATGGGAGAAACTGAAACTTTGAACTTGGATGCACCAAAGAGTCCCAAAAGTCACGTTGGTTGCATAGTAAGTATGGCTGGTAATCTGAAGAAGCTCAGCATAAAGTTTGATCATGATTTGATTTCAGATTATGCCTGAATTCGATCTCTGTTGTTGCACTTTGTTTTTTAACCCCTGTAACCCTAGGGGGTATTAAAATGGACCCTGTGCATGTGTGTCCATTCACATTTATCTTTACTTTCAAATCATTCAGTATTTCATCACCAGACTTGACACATAAATAGATCTAGTGGTGAACCCCTGCCTTTTGGTAGTTTTGGATTTCTTAATAAAATGGGGTTTTCCATTTTTGTGCAAAGTAATTTTGAAGATCGAAGTAATCAGTGTCTGAACTACTGAATTAATCATTGTGTTTCTATCACATATTTGTAAGAGCTTCTTTGCCATGTTCACAACAGATGCTAGAAATAATCAAGTATGCTGAAGGTAAATGGGAGCATTGGATTTTCAGGGGTTTTTTTTCACAAAATAGAATCAGAACAGTGGTGAAAATGTTAGCAAGAGGTTTTTGTTTCTTGAAGAGATGTTTATATTTACTTGTGGGCGCATCATTAGAGTAGTAAAGTTATGAAGTCTGTCATGTGCTTGCCCCAGGGCAGTGTTATGCTTCTTCACACAACCATGATGGTGTAGGATCAGTTGTAGGTTGTGATATCAGCAATGTAATGATTTACAAGAATTGTTCCACGTATTCCATAATATATGTTTCTAGACTGTTGTGACAGGTTAAGGCCCACCTTGCCTGATGTGAGTCTGTTTAATCTCTTCTACAATTTAAGCAAGGGGATGTTCAAGGACACCAAACTGTGATTTGGTGACCTACTTCCACCAGCAGGGATTTACAGGCTGCAAATGGACAAACACAATTTATTCACGCATCCATAGAGACGCAGAAAGTCTTAATACTTTTTGTGAAAATCTTATTTAAGTAACAATAAGTTATCACTGAGTTTGCAGTTTAATGGAGGTAATAATTTATGTGACGATCATGATATACAATACAATAACTGTATGAATAATTAAGAAATACAGTTCGCTGTAATAATACACACTTTCGCCCAGAATTATTAGGAGTAAAAATGTGAGGGTGCTTGGGTCTGAGGACCTTAACTTTATAATATTTCAGGCGTCCTCGTGCTTTAGTAGTTCAGGGCAAAAGTGTGCTTTAGTGCACTATACTTGGTGGTAAAGCAAACTCTATTTGTTCAAGGATTAAATTTAGAGTAAGGATTAATCTAAGGCGAAAACAAACAATGCTGTTGGTGACCTAAATTAAAAATCCTCGCCTGACACACTGTTCCTTTGACATGTCTGCCACCCTACGATAAACAGAAGTTACCACACAAAACAGATGATAAAACAGTATGATGACAGTCTACGTTCAGGTTAAATATCTTCTCCAGAATATTTTAATTACATCTATGATTAATGTATACCATATGGGGAAATATGAACGCTGCATTTCTACTACCAACATAAGTTTAGATACATACATACATAGTACATACTGATGAACTGGCTAATGTACTGTCGTAAAAAGGAAAAAAAATGTGTTTTTCACATTGATCTCTACATTTTATGTTGTTGATATGTGAAAGTGTGTAATATCTATTAAACTGAGTTTAATTACACTTAGCCTAATTACACTTCCAGTGGTAGGGAGATAGGAAATGTAATAAAACGGCTTTGCTGAGGAGATATTAGTGCAGAAATGAGAAATGTCCAAATTAACTTCATTTAAACAGACCATGGCTTTATGCAAACTAGTGTGCGATGATATTGTATTACAAAGGAAACTTTTTAAAATGCCCAGAGTTATATTGTAAACATTCCCTCTGGATTATGGTTGCCAGTTTTCCTGTTGGTGACACAGTTATAGAGAGTGAAGAAATTAAAATTTTTCCTGTAATAGCTTTCCCTAGTCGTGTACCTAAATTTCTACATGGTTATCTCCTTAGTTTTGGAGACTAAGTTCTCGCAGTCTTTGCATGACTGATGAAAAATCTCATGCTTACCAAGCCAAATAGATCTCTCCAGCTCCTTAACTCACAATGCGGCATACGTGTATGACTCCAGGGGCGGAAATAACCCATTGCCTGATATCCCATTACAGTGTTTTGGGGTTTTTTTTGTTGGGCAAGCAAATGTATAGATCATGCTCTACCGGTGTCCAGTTGACTTTCCAATGTCAGATATGTTGTATATTTAAAGTTCATCAAGAAATTATCAACATATTCCTTCAATTACTCGCCAGGTCTCATTCGTTTTGCTCAGAAAAATATAATTTAGAGTTATCTTTCTTAGTTCCTAGCACATGCGCATATCATTTTCATACAAGCTCCTTGACATCGCTAGTCCATGCTTGCAACCTTATAACCTTGACATGCAGTGTTGTGGGTTTGTTAGATATTTTTATTGTCAGCTCCATACATTGACTTCGCTGTGCATGTTGGTGATCTCAATAAAACTACTTGCGCAGTTGTGAGTTTGTTTGAATTCTTGGTGAACCATTTCCAGTAACATGATTTTGTCTACTTCAACATCGGGATGTCAAAACAACACTCACTTGATGGGTTTGGTTTTAAAGAAAATGATGTAAATATAGACAAGAACAAACTGTATGATAATGAAAAGAGGAAATGTAAATTCCAAGCAATGTGGACTGAAGCGTAGCCATGGTTTAGGTACAATGAAGAGAAAGATCTCATAGCATGTGCAGTTTGTTATAAATACCCCTCAATTTCATTTGGAAGGCAGAATACAATTCTGGAAGGGACTTTCTGAGTTTAGGATTGATTATTTTAAATCACACAGTGCATCTGATGTTCAGAGAGAATGTGAAATTTTTGACAAACGCAATGTGAACTTACAAAATGGGGCATCCAGCGACGCAACTAGCAGTTGTGGCAAGGAGGGCAGTAAATCTAGTAGTCAGTCAGTGGCATTTCCCTTACTCAAGGCATTAAGAAACTTGGATATAACTGTCTATGGGAAATTGGAAAAACAGCGTTTCACATAGCTAAACAAGGGAAACCTCTGGGTAATTTTGAAGTTACCCCCTACTTACTTGAATGTGTAAATGCTGACGTTGGCAATTCGAACAGGAATTGTGCCAAAGAATTTGTCAAATCAATCGCTGAATCACTTAAAGGGAACTTTATCAATGACATATTAAGGACAAAATTTTGATGGGGCCACCCGTAATGATGGGCAAGAGAAGTGGAATATCTGTCAAAGTTCTCACTGTTGCAAACTATGTTGTCCCAATACACCGTGTTGTGCACAAGTTAGAGCTAGCTGTTCTTGATGTTGTTAAACATTTGCCACAGATTACAAAATCTGAGGAAACACGAAAACAGATCTTCAAGTTCCACAATGAGGAGGGAGGTGTGATCCATTGCTGGGTTAGGTCAAACAAGTACGATGGCTAGCTAGAAAGAAAAGGGCAGTTCAAGCACAGAAGTTACAAAACTGTCATATTACATGTAGAGAGTGAGACAACAGGTAATTCAGAAAACAGTGCAAAGGCAAGAGGCATGTTAAACCAAATGAAAACACTATATTTAATCAAGATTATGCACATTCTTTTAGATATATTATCCATACTTACTGACATGTCACTGATTTTCCAAACTGAAGACCTCCTGATCAGAGTGGTCTATAGTGTGCTGGAGGGATTTACGAGGGTTGGCTGAAAAGTTCTAAGCCTCACTGTGAAAAAAAGTTACAAAGTCCACGTTTGTAATTTATTTTTCTACATAGTCCCCTTCCAAGTTAACACACTTTTGTCAGCGATGCTGCAAGGCCCGAATCCCGGTCAGGAAGAAATCTTCTTCAGCTACCCTAAAAAAATCAGTCACAGCGGAAATGACGTCATCATTACTTGCAAAATGGCGACCGGTGAGTTCCTTTTTCATTTTGGGGAACAGGTGGAAGTCAGAAGGAGCCAAATCAGGTGAATAAGGAGGATGGTCAATGAGTTCAAAGCCACAATCGCGGATTGTTGACATGGCCACCACCGATTTGTGAACAGGCGCATTGTCTTGGTGGACGAGGACACCTTTAGCGATCATCCCTCAACGTTTGGCTTTGATTGCTTCTCGCAACTGGTTCAGTAGATCAGCATAGTATCTGCCGTTGATAGTTTGACCTTTTTCAAGATAATCAATGAGCAGAATACCCCTGGAATCCCAAAAGACTGATGCCATCACCTTTCCAGCTGAAGGAACAGACTTGGCTTTCTTTGGAGCTGGTGAATCAGGATGCTTCCACTGTTTTGACTGTAGTTTTGTTTCTGGTTGAAAGTGATGTATCCAGGTCTCATCCATGGTTACAAATCGTGCCACAAAATCATCGGGATCTGCTTCAAAACGACGCAAATTGTCAAGGGACGTCTGGAACCTGACATGTTTCTGTTCTGCTGTCAAGAGCTTTGGCACCCATCTTGCAGAAACTTTAGTCATTCCTAATTCGTTGGTGATAATATGCTCAACCCTCTCATGAGAGATGCCCACTACACTAGCAATATGTCGAGTAGTCAATCGTCGATCATCCATCAACATATCGAGCACTCGCGTGATGTTTTCTGGAGTGGTTGCTGTTGAAGGCCTTCCTGAGCGTGGGTCATCATCAAGGCTTTGTCTGCCACGCTTAAATTCTGCAGCCCACTTCTTTACAGAGGAAAATGAAGGAGCATCATCCCCTAGAGTGGAGACCATGTCAGCATGTATCTGTGTTGGGGACATCCCTTTCTTTTGCAAGTACTTGATGACTGCCCTGTATTCAGTTTTGCCCATTTCTGATGATTTCAGAGGGTAGGTTTACCAAAAGAGCTGTAGTTGAGATAAAACTATTAGTACGTTTGTTGTTCTTGTGTCTATGATTCACTAAATGATTGTCCTCATTGGTGGCAAACACCTGTCTCTACCTGGTGGGGAAAAAACCACTCAGGCTGAGAACTTTTCAGCCAACCCTCGTAGTCTCAAGTTTGTGAGTCTGAAGGTTGATCCAATCAACTTAGGAGAACACATCAAGTGTTTCTGTGACAAATATCAGCCACATTCTTTAGAACTTGATGGACTTAAACTCAAAGGTAGACATGAAAGAAGACACATTGTTTTCTTTAATTTTCTATTTAAAGTAACTGTAAGAATATGTGAGGGTTATCCCATTGCCACACACTGTGTCTCATTAACTCTCATATATGAATGTTAGTCATTAAATGAGCAACATTATCAGATTAAAGAATTATGTTGAATGAACATAACATTTATCACATTTTAGTTTATCTGTACCAAACAGAATAATTAAATTATCAAATAAACAGGAACACATAAATTTCACACAAATACACACAGTCATGTTACTTTTATAGCTAGTGATAGTATCATACACCAATATGATGACCAGTATAGCAAGATATTGAATTTAATAGGTAGTGTATTGTTTTTTTCAAACTCATATACTTTGAATCATTACACACTCACTTTGTCAGAATGAAATGGTCATCATAATTCTGTCAATATATTGTACAAGTGGTACAGTGGAAAAATTATCAGGGCAAGTGTTTTATTGTACCAGTGTACAGTAGCACTTTGAAAGTTGTTTTCACCCATGCTAGGTCCCAAGGTCAAGTTTCATACCCTGTAGGGTGTCGTGATGCTCTATGTGGCTCAGTCCAACATCTTCTACGTCCTGAAGATGGGTCACCAATCCCCACGGCAGGAGACGCTAAGGCTTTGAGCTGGAGGGACACAGTCCCTGGCTGTCAACCCTTAGGGATCAACTCCCAAGCCAGCTTGCCTGCTTAGCTGGCTATTGTCTCTCGCTTAGGTGATTTGGTGTCCCCAGCACTGCATGGTCTAAATCCTGTTAGCAGGGTTAAAGTGATCCGTATGGGTGCTACTCAGCCATTATTCAACTCCGATTCCATGGCAAAAACACAGTATGGAGTAGCTAGCCCTTCAGGGAATGCAATGGATGGAGCTCCTGCTAGCTCTAGGGGTAGAGCCTGAGGGGTCCTTTCAATCCTCAAGGGCTAGCAAGTTTTGACTCCATACCAAATGCTCATTTTATGCCTCATGATTTGGATCTGTCCCTGGGTTTGGAGTTGGATTTCAGTTTTGTTCAGCTGGTAATTCTCTCTCCAGTAGGGAGTTTTCTTGTTGTCTAGCACAGTATTACAAAAATTGGGAGCAAATTACAAAAGACACATGGATTCTGTCAGAGTTTTTCCTACCTTTGACCAGGATCAGTCACCAATCACTTGTCATCCAAGCGGCTGCAGATTTCTTATTCAAGGTCATCTTTGGATTGCTGCCGAGAAAGCTATACATCAATTATTGGAAAAGCAAGTAATAGTAGAGATACCCCCCCCCACACAGGACAGTTATGATGGGTTCTATTCTCCCGTCTTCCTTGTTCCCAAGAAAGACATGACAGAGATGTCCATGATAACAGATTTGAAAATCCCCAACAAGAAGTTCCTACAGAAACCACCAAAATTCAAGATGGAATCTTTGAGCAATTTCTGCTAATTCACCCGGAAGCAAAATTTGTAAGCACGGACCTCAAGGACGCTTATCTTCATGTGCCTGTACAACCTCGGTCATCATTCTCCATGCTGGTTGCACCAGCAAAGGCTTTCTCCCAAGGTGCGAGTAGGTATTCAGGGCAAAGTCCACAGATAACAGAGACTACCATTCCAAGATGAATGGTGCGGTTTTCCTCAATTGGGTTAAGGAGAAGTCTTTTATCATAACCATACCACAGTGTGCAGGTCCTCGACAGTAAAGCCCCGACATCAAACAGTTGAAAAGGTGATATGATGTCATGGCTCAACAAATTTCAGATCGCACAGCCTTCAACGGCAGCAAAGCCTCAACTATATGAGGTCATAAAACCCCACAAAGGTGAACCTTTCTACAAAGTTGACAATTACATAAAAAGTAAGGGTCACAATATTCTGCGACTACCACCCTATCACTGTGACCTAAACCCCATTGAAATGATATGGGGTATTGTCAAAGGAAATGTGCCAGATCAAACACAACTTTTGGATTAGATGTTGTGTTTAAGGAATCCTTACCAAACTCACGACTGAAACTTTGCAAAACTGTGTCAACAAGCAGCTAACATCATTGAACAAGGTTACTGGTCTCAGGATGTTGTGGTAATTTTGTACAGTGATAAAATTTGCAGTAGTGACTGTAGTGTGAACCGGAAGTGAGATCATATAACCAGAAGTGACGTCATGGGACTGGAAGATGTCAGAAACAATTATTCTGGACTGCAAGAGGTTTCAGAGTTAAGTAGGATCTTGTCAGTAATTATGGATTAATTCTGCTATAGATCAAATAATTCCCTGACGCGTGTTTAGCGCGAAGCAGGGGATATAGTATTAGGTTCCGTAGGTATTAGGTTTGGTGACCTTGACCTTCATTACAGGGACTTTAACCTTTTACCCTTGTCAGAAATATATCTCAAGAACCATTCTCAAAAGTTTCAACAGCATATTCAACACCAGTGACAGTTCTTGTTTCTCTCGAAATACCTCAGAATCTTCTTGCGCTATAACATCCTGTTCTAGAAATAGGTTGACAAGATGATATGGTGGTGGGAATATTGAACAGGTAGGTACCTAAGTCATAGTTCTCCCAAAAAGGAAAATTTTGGATTCCAAAGTATGGTGGTATTCCTATGCTTCCTCATTCACTGGGGCCCTCCATCCTTATGTGGGATCCTGGCAACCATAATCCATAGGGAATCTTTACGACATGAGCAACAATTATGGATAATGAGAGTAATTATTAGTAAAGATACCACTGGTTTATGGAATCTAGAAGCGTCCCTTACGTCCCCACAAAGTGTATAAAGAAAACATAGTTAAAAAAAAAAAAAGAAAGAAAAAATTAAGAGGGTTTTTAGCAAACATTGCTGTGATGTAACCATGTGATAACCATGTAGAAATTTAGACTTACCACTGGGATAGCTGCTGCTTAGAAGTATAACCAGGACATTTAGAGTTGGAATTTTGTTCTCTTTCATTCTGTGCATCTGTGTTTCCCACAGGAAACTGGCAACCATAATCCAGAGGTAGTTTTACTAATAATTAGTAACAATATCCGTAATTACTCCATTTGAAATGAGACTTTGCTTCATTATAAATGATGGAGTCGCACTATCACTGGAAAATGAAACAGGTAGGAGGGGTCATCTCAAAGCAAAACCATGACATGTGTGGCAGATGATGGTTGGGGTAGGACTCAGGGATAAAAGATATCAGCGAATATATGATAATCACTTAGGGGAATTAAACTGTGGAAGTACATAACAATTTACGCATAATATCGAGCCCTGTCAGTCCTCGGGTGGTCATGCTACCTATATATTTTGAGGCATTTAATACGATGTTTTTCTGTGGGTATCAGGTATCATACTCTTTAACATATCTCAGCAGAAATATTAAGAATGAAAGACACATAAGATGTTATCACATGGAAAAGCACAACATCTTTGAGATGGCCCCTTGTGCCACATGTGCAGCGTAAGCATTTCTTGCCAGGTGAGCCGATGGTCCGTTCTCATAACTGTCTGAACAACCTAATTGTCATCTGTGGTCTGATTTATTTTCAGCAGCTAGTCATATATTTTCTAATTTTTCCCCGATTTTGCGAGTAAGCATACTTTTCTTGGTAACCTTTTACATATCCCTCTGAATGCCCAGTTAGACCAAAGTGACTTATTTTGACACATCCTGTTTTCAGTTCTGTAAATTTTACGGATACAAAGTAACATCTTCTTTCTTTTTCCGACAGTACTTTAGTCAAGTGACATTCCATATTTGCATTGTTGGAATGTAAACATTGCGAATGTTACCGTGTCGGTGAAAACTGTGAGATATTTTATCCATCGATATAACATAAATGTAATGTTTCCACAAGAGATGTGTGCTGAGTGAGTCAACTGTAAACCAGGAAACAGGATGGAATGGAGTAGTTTACAGTAGGAGTCTGTAGAAGGCAATGACAACTGACATGCATCGTAACATTTACATTTGGATGGAATGCAAAAGTGTTTGATTACAAGGGGGCAGACTAGAATGGGGCAGTGATGCCAACACATGGGACTCCCATTTGTTGTTTGGGATCCCTGAAAATTAAGAGCAAATTCAGGACTCAAGGTAAATCTCTGAGCTGGGTAGGGATTTTGAAAATAAGAAGCAAAATGCAACGTGTCACAGCATACTAATGTTCAGTAAACTCCTAAGGTTCCTAACCGTTAATAAATGATATTAGGTATTTAAAGTTTTTGGTAAAAATACACGAGTTTCGTAAAAACAATTTGACACACTCGCGAGTGTGTTAATTTCTTTATCATTCATTTGTATCTAACTTTTCATTTCTAAATAACTCCACGCAAAACGAAATCAGCTGTTGTCGCTTGACGTAAAGGTCAAGGTTGCATAAGCCTAGAGTGATACGGCACTATGGATGTTAACTCCCTGTGTATTGCTACTAAGAAAAGAGCACGACATATTGACTAGC
Organism: Haliotis asinina; assembly: GCF_037392515.1. NCBI lineage: Eukaryota > Metazoa > Mollusca > Gastropoda > Lepetellida > Haliotidae > Haliotis > Haliotis asinina. The sequence goes on from NC_090284.1 coordinate 29,687,990, forward strand.
AACTCTTGCACGAGGACAAAAAATACAAACACATTTAGAATTGAAATGTAATCTTTATCAACTTAAGTAACTGTAAGAATTGTATGACTGGAAACATTGTTAATGGGAAAGATATTCGTCGTCAGAAGAGTCGCTGAGAGTTTGTAACGTCTCGGTCTCACTCACTGCCATAAAGACTTGTCAATTTTGGATGTGGAATGCACTCCATATATTGCACCTCCGAAGATAGTGTGAACAACGTTACTAGACAAGACTTTGCATGTGTTTGTGTACGACATGCATTGGGATGTTAGATTTATTTGGGACAAACTGCCGATGACGGAACGATTGAAGACATGCGACGCGAGCATGTAAACATGACAGGCTGATTTCCAACTTCCCCAGTGGCGTGAATAACTGTTCACACTCTGTACAATTTTATGTCCAGACACTTGCATGATTTGCGTTGGAGCTACGTTATTGTCTTTCAACTTCTGAATCAATTGTTTGCGGGCACTGTGATTAGTTAGCCTGTTGTCAACAGTGACATGTGCTCCACTTGTCGTTATCGAGCCGAGTTTATTTTTACCTTTTCTTGAAATCTCGTATCAATAAACACAGTGTTTGAAAAATTGTTTGTTTGTAACGTTTTGTATTTGATAGGATTTCATTGGTTTGTTCTCGTAGTAGCGAGACTGAACATTCGTAGTAAATCTGTAGTAAAAAGTTATGAATGAAAAAAGGTAGTTCACATTCCAATGGGGTCATGGAGGTCATGGTCGGATAACTGACCAATGAAATTCATTTTAGGGTTTATTACACATGTGCAACATATGATTTTTATGTACTCGGTTATGTTTCACTGTATGGATAATACATGTAAATAGAGATGTGCCATTACTTTTATGCCATTACTTTGGTACATCGCAAAAATGCACCAATACAGCGACATTCCTTGCAATAACAGCATCACCATCTTCTTTCATTTTTTGTGCCCTTAAGACACAGGATTGTCTTGTTCATAATACATTCTATGTTTCAGGTGACTCTGGATTGGGATTCCCTTCTTGAGCCAAAATTGCTGTGTTGACCAGATTCATTCTACACAGGTATTAGTGGATCATCACATAGGTGTATGTTGTATTTTAATTTCAAATGAACAGTGTGTGAATAATAAACATGTTACATAGACATTTGTGTTATTTTGCCCTTCTTGTTTGCATGTTTCAAGTTGTATAAAATAACCCATCACACCATTACCTGTGGGTAATAACCACATATTGACACTTATATAACACTGAAGACCTGCTTGGACCTGCACCTTTACCTTTTCTAGAAGTGGTGGTGTTTGTAGCCTGCTTATTAGACACAAACCCCAGTTTCCAATTTCCCAAATATATTACAAAATGGGTACAATGTGTGAAGCCAATTTCTACTGCTTCCTGGCATGTTTTTTTGTTGTTGTTGTTTTCTTGGATAGGAACAGCAAAACTGTATCTCTGAAGTCCTGCATGTTCCCTTTTCAAATGCAGACTGGTTCTATCAGTGATGGTGCAATAAAGCTGTACATGTATATAGTTTATACGCCTAGCACTCCCAATTCTTAATTCTTAGATTGTGACTTCTAAAAAATCTTTACATCGTACATCGACCCATTCATCATGATTAGTGTTTTTGAGAGATCGTGTTTGTATTTTATTAGACCTTTATTTGAGGTTTAAACAGCGACAAACGTTTTCAAAGTGAGCAACTTCATTTTCAAAGTTGTGCACCTCTGCATGGTGAGTTCCTGTCCCATTGATGTCACTGTGGATTCCTTCCACCTTTCCCTTCAAAACCCAAATAAGGAATCAAAATAACATCAGTTGGATCCTGAACAGGGTCTGTCTGCGTAGGGGCACTTTAAAGGCAAGAGCTATGGCAGCCAACGCAATTCCCTTGGAAGAAGTTGCGCAAGATCAATTTTTCATTAATTTCTCCTTAGGGGATTGTGGCTGTTGGGGACTAATCTTTCATTATCATACATTTATTCATGTATCAATCTTCCTATATCTTTTTTTTTTTGCTTTTCTGTATGATGTTGACATTGAGGAAACAGTTCAGCATAAATCCTTTATGAGGTCTCTGTTTTTGGTAAGGAATTTTTTAATTATTTGCTGTCTCCTCTGTTTGATGAGCTGTTGTTTTTTCATCTTCACCGATGTCAGCAAGTCTTGGTTTGAATCTCCTGTTTCACACAGTGATACTTTGTAAGTTCTGCTAAAACCAGGCAGAATTATTACTCAGAGATTTTACTGTCCATGGGCACTTTGGATACATGATTATTGATCATGTTCAGTTTGGCTAGAACTCTGATCTTTTCATGATTCAACGACATGAAATGAAGTAAATAGCTACTCCCACCTATCCAATACCCGGTCACTATTTCCATCCCAAGGACGATGGATGCATCTATGATAGTCGATAAGTAGTCGACACCAGCAGCCCAGAGCACCATTCTGGCTGTCATGAGTGCAATGTCCACACAATCGATAGCATTTATGGCTTGGTGGTACTTGTAATGCGATCCTAGCAGATAAGTCTCCACTATACCCTGGATGCTTCTACGGTTTGGACCAATGATTTTGTTACCTCCCTAGGTTGGCTTTTTATTCAATCAGGTATCTACACTGGGAAGTTGATCTTACCAACCACAAATCACTTTTGCATGTTAAATCAACTAACTGATTAAACTTGGCAATACTGTTGATGCACAAGCACTCTGAAAGAGGTTATGTTACAAACATGTTTTTAAAGTTTTAGACCTGTCTGAGTTGCACTGTGAACGACTTGGCTGTAATGGAGGCATAGCTGATTGGAATGTGAGAATGCAGAGCCAGCAAAGGGAGGTACTGAAATCACTGGTCCAAGCTGTATGTGCATCCAGGGTATAGTGGAAACTTGCCGTAATATGTACCCTGGAGATTATTGAGGATGAGGTCTAACAACTTGCCACCAAACGCTGGGGATATCGTCTGTAAAGGACAAAATATTGATTTTTATTTATTTCACTTTAAATGGCGCAACTGATTAACGATGTAAAGGATTTAGTTAATATTTCCTTAATTTCACTGTTTGAAATGCACCATTACACTGCCATATTAATTAGTAGTAATGGTTAAAAGTTTATTTACATTTCATATTCTTGAATGTTGCATTTCATTTTTGGTATGGTGATCATTTTATGACAACCTAAATGGGAAGGGAGATAATTTCATATAGGTTTGGCAGATTAACCATGTGGTTTGTGCTGCAAGCACATGTGGACCCAGGCATGACACATGTGAAGTCTACAGTATTGGTAAGCCACATATTATTAGCTTATTAGACATGTTCATTGGTGAAATATGTTTGTAAAGGCATCATCTTAACTTGTACAAAACATAATGATAATATTTTTTCATAATTTATGTTTTATTGCTGTTTTGGACTTGACTTATTGAAATTGACTTAGAGTTCAAAATGTGTTCACAAGTGTTCTTTTGGCCTAAAGTTGGTGTTGAAGATGTTTGAAATATTAAGCTTGCTTTTTATGCAATGTAATTAAGTTACTGGTTTATGAAAGTGTTCTACATTTTGTGCTGTAATGTGCATTGTCCGAGGTATATGATATGATGTCAAGACGTTGTAGCTGTTTGACTTTAGGGAAGGAACATAATAGCCATATACTTAAGTATATCCTTTTTGTTTTGTTACAGTCAATCTAACGTTGAAACATTCCACTCATGACCAAGAATAAAGGAAGAACAAGAATACTATTTTTGTTATCAACATCGTCCATTCATCCTTGTTGTTGGGAATTAGGTCACATCGATCGCCAAGGTTTTTTCAGTTGCAAGGTACCCGTGAAGGTCCCGGGGTAGAATAGGCCTTCAGCAACCCATGCTTGCTATAAACGGCGTCTATGCTTGTTGTAAGAGGCGACTATCACGATCGGGTGGTCAGACTCACTGACTTGATTGACACATATCATCGGTTACCAATACATGCATATGGTTCCGACATTCGCACCAAGCTCCGCCCACCTTGGTTACTGTTGCTACGTCCCCCAAGCTTTCGGATGCTGAGCTGTCAAAATGGCGGATACTATAATAGTTGAGGCCGAAAATGTGCGTGCTCGTGCTTTAACTATAATAGTTCAGGGCGAAAGTGTGCTTTATTACACTATACATGGTGGTAGAGCGAACTGTATTTCTTTTCTAAGATGCCGTATTCAATAACTTTTAAGAATAATTTCCTTTAATTTATGGCAGAAAACAAACGACGGTCTCTGTGACCTAAATTAAGAATCCTCGCACAGGGCTAACTGACGCGCTGTTCTTTTGACGTGCCAGCCCCCTACGTTAAGACAAACGTTACTAGAAAAACAAATGATGAACAGTTTGGTGATGGTTTATGTTCGGGTTAAATATCTTCTCTAGATCATTTTAATTACATCTGTGATTCTCTTAAACCATAGAAGGCAATATGACTGCCTCATTTCTACTACCAACGAAAGTTTATATCAGTACATTCAGAGGAAGCTGACACGTCAAGCGACATTCCACGATTGCATTGTGGGAATGTAAACACTTCCAACATTACCGTGTCTCTGTAAGATTTTGAGTCGAACTATGACACATTTTATCCGTCGGAAAACATAAACGTAATGTTTTCGCAGTGATGTTGGCTTTGTGGTGCAACTGCAAACCACGAAACGGGATGCGATGAAGCAGTTTACTGTGGAAGGCTGTACGAGGCGATGGCAGCTGACATCCATCGTGACGTCGGTTACATTATGACGTATTGCAAAAAACTTCGATTACGAGGTGGCAGATTGGAATGGCGCAGTGATGTCAACACATTGGGACGTAATGCGAAAAGTGCACATTATCGTCTGATAAAGTATTGTCGGCGCCTTTGATCTTTCGCCGAAGCATCTTAGAATTGTAGCTCTAAGATCGTTTTGTGCAAGTGGGCCCTGGTGTCGTGTTTGTGAGGGAGTCGGGCTTGATGAAGACCCCATCATTGGCTGAATACCAACATCAACAATCAGCAGGCCGTGAACGCATTGTGGATTTGTCAGATTTATTTCCGGGGTCAAACGAAGCCTCCGAAGCGATGTGGTTCGAATTATGTCGTTCACACTCGCAATATCTATTATACATTGCTGCGATTTGATGAGTACCTTCAACAAAACCATTTTGGTGAAGACAAAAAAAAAAAAAATTGAGGTGGATCAAAGAATGCGATAGGCCTCGCGATCAGTCCATCAGTACCATCGTCCTCGAAACCTACGCCTGCTCAATTAGATGACAACAACTAGAATTTTAAGGCTTTGCAAGTGTTATAAAGAAGGATAATTTTTGTATCTACAAAATTGTTTTTACTTAACGTTTTAGTCAATACTGGGCTTTGATTCTTTAGATCACAAAGCTGAAACGAGACAGGCAAGAAGGCCGTGACACAATGTAAACAAATCTGACAGCGATGTGATTTCGGTTAGGGACGACCAACATGGCAAAACGTTTTACATTAAAGAACAATGTGATGGATATGGTTGCCTTCGATCTTACATATTCTTAAATTTGTCACACATTTTTTTAAGTTAAGTTTCAAAAGCACAATCTGAAGGGCTACTCTGCAATACACTATCTGTTAATAGCTCAAAATATTTTACGAGTAATATTTTTTAGTGAAAGGGACAGTGTAAGCAGATGCCTATCACGTATTATCCAAAATATGAAAAGCATTGAGTGTCTATAAAACCATGCCTTAAATACTTCGGAATTTCCATAAAGAGATGTGGATCAATACAAAAAAAATAGTGACTTTCTGGAATATTGGAGGAAATTAAATAAAATTGTATTTCTTAACTAAGAGAATATTATTTGTTGTAAATTCTTTGGTACCACATAAATTTGTTCATGCAGGAGAGGTACATTGGTATACTTTAGGAATATTACAGTCATTAAAATTGATAGCAAGGTATCTTTTTAGAATCTTGCATCCTTTAGTAAACGTAGAAAGGTAATAAAAGTAATAATAATATAATCAATTATAAATAATTATACCTAACTGATTGACATATCAGATTAATGTGGTTTGAAAGCAGAACCAGGCATACTTAGACAACACTACAGACATGTCATGGCAGAGCAAAAACTTGGCATTAACGTAGTTCCATAACTCCTGATTTATGATGTTTTTTAAAAAAGTAATATATTCCGTAATAAGATTAGTCTGGAAGTGATTACTCGTATCGTAACTCATATAAAAGTTATTTCAACATCCAGAGAGTTGGAAAAAAGACAACAGCAAATTCTACGTTTTGGCCACACCCTGGTCAGACATTATTCAGTCTTGGAACAGAATATCTTACAAAATCTCAGTTGACTATTCATGTAACTGGAATGAATATTGAAACATACATTTAACCCAGATTTGATGTAATGCTTCTTAGAAATCACCAGCTTTTGAGGTTGCCAATGTTTCATAACTGAGCCAAGTGTTGTTTATCAAGATGGACAAATTGTTCAAGGTTTGTTGATGCATGGTTATGTGGAAAATCATCTTCATATTAAATTGCACACTGGTTTGCAGAGTGCGAATGCTTTAGGACATTTTAATAAAGTTTTGTTGTGACTTTTACCACGTTTTGAAACAACTTTGATATATTTTTGCTGACATTACAACAGTATTCCAGGGAAGGAAATAGATCAGATTTAGTGCTATGTCCTTTAGGAATATGGTCTTAGATATAATAAAACAAAGATTACTAGTATCATATTTGAGAAGGAACGATGTCCATTTGTAATTTTATTGAACTTTTGAAATATTCTTTGCACCTTATATTGAACGGTTTCTGAGTTATGCTCCGGACAGGACAGGTTCCCCTATACCCTTTACATGCACCATCTGCAAAGGGACACCGAGGGAAAGCAGTCCCATAGACCACTCGTTTCATGGACGAGTGGAAAGCATGATGTTATGATTACACAATGCCAAACAAACAACTATGCATTTACAACATTTACAATAAATATTTTATACAAACCTTTTAGTATATTCAGATTGTAATTCTTTACCAAATAATTGGTATTACGGTGCTGCCAAGGCATGAGATATTACTAATAATATAACACATAACATTATGTGAAGAATATAGAATGAAGAACAATGCATTTATGGCATATATCAGACCATTTTCAATAAACTGGGGCGATTTGACCAAATTTGCTGGGGCGTTTTGTCGCTGGGGCGATTTGACCAGCATCCGTGGTGTTATGCACCTGAACATAAACGCTAGCAGTTCATGAAGTCCAGTACTGTCGTAAAGTTTGTAAATTAGGATTCCTCAACAAAGTGCACACAGAAAAATAAATTGAAGAGGATGATTAAAAAATATATTTCCATATATTAAGTGTCATTTTAGTATGGTGTAGTAATTTGAAGAGGGGTGGAAATTTTACTGAGATTTGCTAAGATTAGCTGCTGAATATTTGCTTCTGGGTATGTCCAGATACATCTACTAGTATGGAAATATTTTCCTGCTTTGTTAATCAAAGGTATAAACCCATGATTGCACATAAATGACTGAACTAAATTTGAACATCGGATAAAAGATTGAACTGATGGCTCCTCGCGCAGTGTTGACAATCTATTTCTAGATACCTAGACGATCTGTAACTTGAACATGTGGTTGTGTTCATGGTTATCATTAAATTACGATGGGAATTTAGAGGGGAAACCCCCAAACAACATAACTCAGTTTCTGTAGTTTCTGCTAGTATCTTAGAAGGACGTGAATTGCCAGATGGATTAATCATTTCGAAAGAAAATACGCTTCCAACACGCAGCCACTGGCCGAGACGACGAGAGACGCATGTAACTCATTTTACTAGCTAATTACAGTCTGTCAAATAATATATATCAAAAATCAGTCTAAGCAAACTTATCTTCAACTACTGGTGGCGAAACACACTGAAACTGAGTTTACTTAGACTGATCAAAAATATAATACGTAAGACTTTCCTCTTTACATGACATTCACACACGACGGATACCAAAGTACCCCAAGCAGAATTCACCAATAACGTTCTCAATCACGTACGTTTCGCCGGCGGTGACGCAATTGTTATTAGTCAGAGGTTGTCCCCACTAACGTGAAAAGTGAAGTGGGCGGGGCTTATTGGCCCCGGACTGGATCGGTCTATTGGTCAGAACCAATAGACCGATCCAGTCCGGGCCGATAAGTCCCGCCCCCTTCGTTTTTTGACGTTGGGAGGACAACCTCTGACAATGGCGTCACCTCCGGCGAAACGTACGTAATTGAGAATGGTGTTGATGAATTCTCTTTGTGGTACTTTGGTATCCGTCGTTTGTGAATGATATTTAAAGGGGCACTGATGCGGAGCAATTTCCGTGGACTGGTGTAAACTTTTGTTATTGTTTTTCTCCCGTGAGTACCTGGATGATATCCCAGAATTCGTGACGGGTTCGTGACCTCTGCTGCGCAGTCCGTAAGCGCAATTGATAGTTTAATTATAGACAGATCAACTGAGGTGAAGTCATTTGTACTTCATTACAAATGTATTATGAAAACAAATGAAACACTTTGAAGATTAATCATCTGCCAGTGGTAGAAATGGTAAAAAAACTATTAGGGCGGAAAAATACCGAAGCCAATGTACGTCTCTATATTTTGTCTCATAACCCTAATTAGTTTATTGTCATATTTGTATGATTCTGAAAATTAATAAAAGAATACACGATTTGCTTATACTCATAGTAAATTTCTAACATAACAGCAACATTTATACATTGTATAGATTGCCAATGTGGATCCTATTTCACACACATACGCGATCTAGTGTGTGTTTTCTGTCATGCCGATTCTGCTGAATGCTACAACAAATAAATTAAAACAAAATGCAAATAATGAATGTAAAACAGACTAATTTTATAGCAACAGTGTCAGGCTACTACCTTGTTCAGGAATGTATCCATCAATATCCACGTAAAAGAAATCGTATTCCATTCATCTGCAGCTGGTAAATAATCCTGCTCTGTGTCGCGTGTCTTACAACTGTCTAACACATCGTTTCACGTCTTTCGTTGGTGAAAACTAGATAAACCTCTCATTGGTCTCCCAAGATAGCACACCTGACAACTAATTGTGTGATGTCCACTATTCTAAGTAATTTAGTTGACCAATATTGAGCAATCAATCAATCAACGCAAGGGTGGTTAATTCTTTGAAGGGAGGATGTTGTTTTTGCACTCACACTTTACGACAGGGTGTAGTCATCTACACACACTGTCTTTTGACAAATCCGCTAGAAGATAAAAGTAATTAATCAATCAGTGTGTTATCGGTTAATCCTTTGATCGATGTTTGTTTTTGTAACTCAGCTGATAAACCCTCTTGCATCACTTACATGCACATATTACATAACATACAATACATTTGCCATTACAGACCTTAATTTATAATGTTGAGTATTTACTCCAGACAGGAGAAATGCCAAATGGGAACCTTTGTTGAGTAACCTGAGTGGTGTTACCACTAATTATACCTGTTATAAATTCATGAATTGACCATCAAGAGAATGATGACCAAAACACGTGTAGGTTTACACCATCAAACGCGAGTTAAAGCAAGGAAGATGTAATCTCTGTGTCGCATGCAGCCTGAAAACACTTATGGGCCGAAACTGTTTTGAGGATACCAACGGAATTTCGTCACATAAGGAATACACACAGGCATTTGCTGTGTACGTAAATAAGTGAAATAAGGGTTTTTTTAAACGTGAGACAATTTTCAGATTTCTCTACCAAAGCCAAGGTCATCGTTTTTTTGTTTACGAATTCAAATAAATCAACTGTGTGTTTTATTATCATAAATAATAAACCATTGTAGCTACCATAGCTACCAAAATTTACGTATGCTATTTGCTATCACAGCTCAACCAACACTCAAAAGTACCTAAATATAAAGCTTTGCAATCTTCCGTACTGAAACAAATGGCTTGCTACGTGCCTGTAGACATCATATTTTCATGTAACATGATTAAATATCGAGGTTAAAAACACAGAAATAGGATCAAATTGGATCAGTAAGTATACCATCCAAGCATCCGAAAAGAACTACACTGCTGGGATATATGGTTACGATCAGACAAGGAATACCATGGATATTTTTAAACAAATGGCATGTGATGGGCATCCGGCCTCCTGACTGTTTAAGTGAAGAAATTTTGCTAATATGGACAGGAGCCCAGTTCCTTTGTCCGTCACGGTCGAAGGAGTGGGCGCTGACCAATTTGCGGTCTGCTTTCGTAATTAGACCGTTGGCGAGAAGCATTATTCGCTCCGCATCAGTGCCCCTTTAATGTAGCTTATTTGACAGACAGTAATTAGCGAGTGAAAATGAGTTATATGACGGATGAAAAATCGTCTCGGCCAGCGGCTGCGTGTTGGAAGCGTATTTTTTGTCGAAATAATTAATCTCTCTAGCATTTCACGTCCGTGTAAGATACTAGCAGGGAAGTGAAACTGAAGTATGTCATTTGTCTTTTTATCTCTAGACTCCCATCGTAATTCTATAATAACCGGGATCACAACCACATGTTCAAGTCTGGCAAATCACGTCATTCTAAGATACTAGCAGAAACTAGAGAAACTGAGGTATGTTGTTTGGGGTTTTCCCCTCTAAATCCCCATCGTAATTTAATGATAACCATGAACACAACCACATGTTCAAGTTACAGATCGTTTCGGTGTAAACAGATTGTCAACACTGCGCGAGGAGCCATCAGTTCAATCTTTTATCCGATGTTCAAATTTAGTTCAATCACTTATGTGAAATCATTGGTTTATACCTTTGACTAACAAACCTGGAAAATATTTCCATACTAGAAGAAACATACTCAGAAGCAAATATTCAGCAGCTAATCTCTATAAAATTTCCCTTTTCAAATCTGTACACCGTCCTTAAATGTCACTTAATGTATGGAAATATATTTTTTAATCATCCTCTTCAAATTATTTTTCTGTGTGTACTTTTTGTGGAATCCTAATTTACAAACTTTCACAATACTGGACTTCATGAACTGCTAGCGTTTATGTTCAGGTACATAACACCACCATAACACAGAAGATCCAAGATACACTCGGCACCTGTACACTGACCCATCTTTCAGAAACAATAAAATCCCTGAACAGAATCCATCTTAATAAACACCATTTTGGCTCTGTCATAAAACATTGGTAACCTCCTCAAAAGCTGGTGATTTCTAAGAAGCATCACATGAAATCTGTGTTAAATGTGTGTTTCAATATACATGAATAGTCATCTGTGATTTTGTAAGTTATTCTGTTACAAGACTGAATAATGCCTGACCAGGGTGTAGCCAAAACGTAGCATTTGTTGTCTTTTTTTCAAACTCTCTGGATGTTGAAGTAACTTTTATATGAGTGACGATACGAGTAATCACTTTCACACTAATCTTATTAGCAAATATATTATTTTTTTAAAAACATCTTAAAGCAGAAACTAAGTTACTAAGTAGCCAAGAAACTAGTGCCAAGTTATCGCTCTGCCATGACATGTCTGTTAGTCTTGTCTAAGTATCCCTGATTCTGCTTTCAAACCACATGAATCGAATATGTCACTCAGTTAGGTATACTTATAATTGACTATATTACTATTTATTTTATTACCTTTCTACGTTTACTAAAGGATGCAAGATTTTTACAAGATATCTTGCTATCATTTCCACTGAAGTAATTAAAATGACAGTTTTACTGACTGTATTATTCCTAAAGTGTACCATTGTACCATTCCTACATGAACAAAATTATATTGTAACAAAAATTAGAAACTAATAATCTCTTAGTTAAGAAATACAATTTTGTTTAATTCCCTCCAATATTCCAGAAAGTCACTAGACTATTCTTCTCGCATATTTTTCGTCTCGATCCACATCTCTTTATGGAAATTCCGAAATATTTAAGGCATGGTTTTATAGACACTCATTTGAAATGCTTTTCATATTTTGGATATTGCGTGATAAACATCTGCTTACATTGTTCCTTTGAATAAAAAATATTACTCTTCAAATATTTTGCGCTATTAACAGATAGTGTACTTCACAGTAGCCCTTCAGATTGTGCTTTTGAAACTTGACATCATAAAATTTGTGACAAATTTAAGAATATCTAAGATCGAAGGCAACCATAATGTTATAGTGCAAATATTTCACGCAAAATAACTGCAATATTTAAAATGTTTAAGAATTCACAAATATACCTATATTGCAATGTTTCGTTCTTACAAACGAAGTAACCCACTCAGGTTGTAAACTACATGCCGCCAGACATAGACTTACTGGTATTGACACGGTAATATCACCATATATTACTATTTCACAATGGCTCTGTATACATATTCAAATAAAATACATTCAAAACATGAAAAGCAGTTCTCAAAACGTACTGAGTGAAAAGGTACATTCAAGCTACATGACATTTATGTAATAATATAGTGTAATATAGGCGTGGCCAACATGACATAAACATCACAGGTACACTGGGCAAGAAGTTACATCCGAAGTTAGCACCATTTACATATCCAAGATACATGCGGTGGGTAATATATACTGCACACTAGATACAAATAACTAGGATGCCAGTTGTAGTGTTAATTTCGTGGGCCATTTTTGCTGTAAATTTGTCATAGTGTTATTTTTCCTGGCTATGTGTCTTTCGATTAATACCAGGTTTTTTAACTCGCATAAAAAGTTATCAAGAGTAGGCTTTCTCTCATTTATACTAGCTAGGTATATGAACCGTTTTCCAGCAAGAATGATATTATTAACAAAAGGATAATCCCTAATAATATTACAAAATCTGTGAATAAAATGTTAATATTAACAGTATTCTTAATATAGAGACTTAAGTCATTCCAAAAGGTCCGAACGATGTCACAAGATGCAAACACATGTACAATGTTTTCAGATTCTTTTTTTTACAGAATGTACAGCAGTCATTGCCTATTATCTTCATTTTTATCAGTTCTTTTCTTGTATAGATAACTTTATGGATAAATCTATACTGAAAATCTAACAGTTTAATGTATTTTGTACACTTTCTACAGTTTAGAAAAATAGTGTCCCAGGATGTATAAATATTTGTTAAAATTTCCCATTTCTTGCAAACTTTAGGCAATTTATCAGTTCTAATCGACTTATCATAAAAGATTCTGCAACCCTGAAAGGATGTAAGCAACGTTAAAATCGTTTCATTGATACCAAGATTTTGGTTTCCGACTTTATGATTGTTCATTGTAGTTCTCCAAGTCCAGGGAATATTTTTTCAATAGTCTATTATAATTTAAAAAGGTACCCTTAACTGGGAATCTAGCTTTAAATTCACTAAATGATCGAAACCCGTCATATATCACGCACATTTTAAACCAGTTATAAATCAAAAAGGAGGAATCTGCAAACTGATGATTCAGTCATAGCGGTTCATAAAGTATTTTCTGGAAATCATCTGGATTAATTTTGAAAGAAGATCTGTATTTCTTCCATGCCTGAAAAACATCTTGCCAATATGGGTTATCCACTTTCATGAACTGATCAAAATTAGCTCCTAACTGGAATAGAGATCTCACAGGAATGTTGCAGGGGTTGTTACAGATAGCTCTCGATAAAGATCTTTTTAGGGTGGCTATTTTGAGTGAGTCAATAAAGAGGTAATATCTGTCATCCTAGTTCCTCCTTCCATATGGTCTTTTTTCAGCGTTAATCTCTTTATTTTTCCTGACTTTCCGTTCCATACAAAAGAGAAGAACCTTTGCTCCAAGTCTTTAATAAACGTTTCATGTGGATTGGGTAACGCCGTAAATATATGAACCAGAGACGAGAGAGCCAGAGTTTTTATAACAGTAATTGTCCCCATAAGAGTCAACTTCCTTCTTTGCCAGTTTCCTAAAATCTTCGAAATTGAAATCAGTCTTTTTTTCAAGTTGGCATTCAGAAATATACCTTAAACCTCAAAATTTTCAGAAACCCAGTCTAACGTGAATTCCCTGCAGATGATATCCTTACTGTTGACCGCAGGTCAAGCCATATTGCTTTACTTTTTTCCACATTAATTTTCAAACCTGAAATTTTATAAAATAGAGACAGTGTGTCTATAGCAGCCTTGAGACTAGTATCAGTGCCATCCAAGAAAAGTTGAGTATCGTCATCGTATTGACCTAATTTATATTCCTTACATTTGAACACAGTACCCTTGATATCTCTGTTCTCACGAATCATAATGCATAAAAATTTCAGTAACAAGGAGGAAGAGGTACGGTGAAATTGGATCACCTTGACGACAGCCTCTTGAGTTTGAAAAAAAAGTCTTACAGGTGGCTGTTTTGAATGACACATGACGTGGCGTTACTTGTCAAAAGAGTGATCCATTTTAGTATATTTGTGCCAAATCCAAACGTTTTCATGACAGCATAAATAAAAAGGTTTTGAAACAGTATCGAATGCCTTTTCAAAATCAATTAATAGCAAGAAACCTTTGATATTTTGTTTTCTTGTCTCAAAAATGATGTCATACAGAAGTCTTATATTTTTGCTTTTGCACCTACCTGGAATAAAACCAGTGTGGTTATCTTGTATTAAATAGTCTAGCGTACATTTCAGTCTATTAGTGATACAAAAGCAATAATTACACAGAGTTTAGGAGGGATATAGGGCGCCAATGTTTTAGCAGTGAGTAGGAGAAAAGTACCGGTTATACACAATAGCATTCATTAAAAGATCAAATAAATTCCTTAAGGAGCGTAGGAGCAACCTTGAAAGATCAAAGAACTTCCTTAAGAAGCGTAGGAGAACAATGAAATTCCATAAGGAGCGTAGGAGCAACCTTAGAGGTCAAAAGAAATTCCTATAGAGCAAGCATGATGATCATTTGAAATATGTTATTTACAACTAAACAATAAAGAGAATATTGTTTTAGCTATCCCATTTGTTTAACGCTTTATCACTTGAAGCAAACTTCTCATCATTCCATATCTCTTAGCCAGTCAAACTGAATGTGTATTACACATAATCCAATCAAAACCTCCCTCCACACAATTTTGTCCGAAACCACAAACGTTTTAGTTATTTCAGATCAGTAGCTTAGAGCAGGAAAGTGTTGAAAATCGTGCATCTCTTACATATTCCTCATGTCGCAGGAAAGTGTGGATGTGAAACATGTTGCTCTTTCGTCAGTAGAGACATTCGACGATACATTTCTGAAATTTAAGGATATTCTGGATAGTCAAGTCTGTCTGTATGAAATTATGATGAGATCGAGTGTGTTGTACAAAACCATTTATACGGACATGCTGGAGAAGACCAAAGCCTTAGAAGTGAAACTTCAACCAATGTCGCTACCTTTCTTAAAATGGCTGACGGATTACACTGATCTCATTGGATCTTTCCCCTCTGCTACTACGGAGGACCGAACTTCAGTGAGCGGAACAGTTCAGGAAACGTCTGTTCTTCAGAAAAAGAAGAGAACCAGAAAAACAATGGAGGATGATCTGTTTCAACCAGTGGTAAAGAAACCAAAGAAACAGCAGGTTAAGAAAGCAAAGTAAGTGATAATATTTGTGTTACATATCACTGTGTTCTACCTATTTAATTTGCAACATCAATTTTGTTTTTATATTCATATCTTTTTCCCTTCTTTTTGTTGGTAGGGTAATGGTCAACAACTCAACTCTACCATCACATGATATAGAACCTGATGTACCTCCAACTGAAGCTAACTTAGATGTCTCCAGCGAAGTCAACTTGCTAGTGGACGAAGACACCCTCGTAGCCGACTGCCAACCCGTTGAATCTACTACTCTAAACAACTGGTGGCAGGATTACAGACAGCTCATGGAAGATATTAAGCAACGAGAGTCAAATGCAGTAGAGGATGATCCTTATGAAGAACACAAACTGACTCCTCTTCAAAAGAATTGTAGTGTATGCTGCCATAATAATATGTTACGATATATAAGTTGTAATAGTGGTCAAGTGTCATATATGTCGTATGGATCTGATGAACTGTATGTGTTATCGTGACCCAGAGGGGATGATGGATGACACGATATCTCAAGACTTTCATGGACATATCCTCACGGTATAAGTTGTTGCATTCCAACCTCGCGACTGAGGTATCTATCATAGGTTCTTATCTTGTTGTGTATGATGATCGCTATATTGAAGTGATATGTATAGAATGTTCTTTGGTGAAATAAAATTGTGTTCATTTTTTTTTTAGTTGTATAAAAATCTTGTTCATCTCATCCTTTGCTTCAATTCATCATGAGTTCTCGAAAGAAAAACAGTGATTTAAAGCAGAACAAAGCATTGGAAGAGTATTATCTTAACCCACAGAAACCAGGTGCTTTCTATGGTCCATCTAAACTGCGTGATCAATTGAAGAAAAACAAGCAACACAATATCAGGTTGAGGAATGTGAAACGGTTTGTGAATGAGCAAGATGCTTACAGTTTACACAAACCAGTTAGACACAAATTTAAAAGGATGAAAGTAAGAGTTAATGCAATGAATGAAATGTTTGACGCAGATTTAGCAGATATGTCAAGGTACATGAAAAGGAATGAGGGTGTCAGATATCTGTTGGTAGTTGTGGACATTCTTTCACACTATGCTTTTGTAATGCCTTTGGAGAATAAGAGGCCACTTACAGTGGTGAAATTTTTCAAAAACATACTCAAATCAAGGAGACCTATAAAGGTTCGCACTGATGCTGGATCTGAGTTTCGAGGCGAATTTGAAACATTCCTAAAAGAAGAAAGCATCACCCATATCATCACACGTAATGAAAATATTAAAAGCAACTATGTGGAAAGATTCAACAGAACTTTAAAGTCGCTCATCACGCGTTATATGACTCACAACAATACCAAAGAATACCTTTCTGTATTACCTCTACTGGTAGAGAATTACAATCATACTTTACATTCATCTCTGCCAGATTTAACACCTGCTCAGGTGAATAAAAGCAATGAATTGAAAGTTTGGGAACATTTGTATGTGAATCCATTGCGCAAGAAAGTTAAAATCAAAGGTAACTACGCTGTAAAAAGATTTCAATATAAGGTTGGAGATATTGTTCGCATTCCATATCTGAGGAAACCATTCAGTAAAGAACTTGATTTACGCTGGACTCAAGAATAGTTCAAAATAGCTCATCGCTACAAAAGGCAAGAAATACCCTTGTACAGAATTAGAGACTTTCACAATCAACCAATTACAGGATCGTTTTATACTCAAGAACTGCAAAGAGTAAACAAAGATGAGGACATTGAGTGGCAGGTGGAAAAAATCCTGATACGACAACGCAGAGGAGGTAAAACCTATGTTCTTGTGCGATGGTTAGGATGGCCAAGTACATTTGATTCTTATGTGGAAGAAAGTCAGTTAAAAGATTTGTGATGGAGAAATATATTTTCCTTAAGTCTTCAGATTCAAAAGAAAACTATTTTAAGGACAACAGTCCCTATCATTTTCGTGTGAAACTGAATCAAACACTGATGTTTGATGGATTTTGGGTTGTTTCATTAACAAAGTTGAATTTTGGGAAACTGACTGATGTGGATAAAATCCATGATCTGTATGTAAACATACTGTGCAACTTGTGTGATAGTTCACTGGTAGGAGATGCTCAGTTGCCATTGCTGAGACGCATTGACTTGAGGTTAGGTCCTAACTTCACCTTTGCAAACGAATATAATATTCATGTGGTATTGAAAGAATCACCTGTCATAGAAATTGTTATAAAACCCGTGACAAAGTGACCTTGTCATTCTTGAGCGAGGAGACTAGTGCAACACTTCACTTACAGTGTTATCCATTTGCAAGTTAAGATGGAAGACTATCCTCTCTATGTACCTCACTACGAAAATTGGAAACACTACTTCAAGAAACTGAGCACAAGTCACCAGCAGTACCACAATGGGAAATTATCAACTAAAGTAATACCATCTCATACAGTCAATAGAAAAGAAGAAGGACCTTTAGTTGAATTGCACATGACATCAGAGACTCAGAGAACAGTAGAGAAAGCAGATGCCAAAGAGAGACGTCACAGGTCTTTAAAGAGAGCTGCAGGAGAACAAATCATCACTTCCAAGAGGATACGTCAGACAGACAACACTACTCCTTCTAAGACAGCTAAAGTTTTAACGTGCACACCTGTTGCAGGAAACGACATTTTCAGTTAACACAATGGGACTCTTATCCAGTAGTAACTTTTCCGAATATCTTCCGGATTCTTACTCCATTTTTTCGCTTCCAAGTTACACAACAACCACAGAGATGTTCTATTTCAATTATGTACGCCCATTAAGCCAAATCTATAACTCGTCGCCATTGGAATTTGCTATCCCTAATCAGGGCAGTGAGTACATCGATTTGAAGAGAACAAGACTACATGTGAAACTTAAAGTGGTACATGATGATGCTACATCATCTTCACTGGCTGAGAATGAGAAAGTTGGACCTATTAACTTGTTTTTACAATCTCTGTTCTCTCAAGTTTCGGTTTCCCTGGGAAATCAATTGGTGTCGAGTGCAAATAATCACTATCCCTATAAAAGCATGTTCAAGACGTTGTTGAATTATGGAGCAGATGCCAAGAGTTCTCAGTTAACATCACAGTTGTTCTATAAAGATACTGGTGATAACAATGATGACATTGAATCAACTGATGCTGTTGCTGGTGGTAATACTGGATTGTTGATACGTGGAGACCTCATTGCTAAAAGTCAAGAGTTGACAATGGCTGGCAATTTGTTTGAAGATGTTTTTGATATGGATCGATATTTAATTAATGGAGTAAAATTGAATGTGACCTTGTATTGAACAGATCCTCAGTTTTGTCTCATGAGTGAGGTTGTTAATACTAAATACAAAATAAGCATTTTAGATGCGACACTTAAAGTGTGTTATTTGAAAGTGAACCCGGCTTTAATTCTGGCTCATAACACATTGTTTGGAGAAAAGACAAATGGGAAACCAAACAATGCACTGTATCCCTATGTGAAGACAGAAGTCAAATCTACCACTATTCCTGTGTCTACTGAATCATTTACTATTGAGAATATCTCAAATCCTGTTGCCCATCGATCCACAGTTGCATTCGTTGAGAGCAGTAGTATGTCAGGTTCTTTGGTGAAGAACCCATACAACTTTCAATCGAGTATGATCAAAAAGGTTACTTTGAATGTAAATGGTGTCAGTCTCCCTGGGAGAGCATCCAATGCACATGATGTAGATACCTATCTGAATCTATTTGATGGTGTGAATGTAAAGAGAGAAAGTAAAGGGAACTTTATCAGCAGAAACGAATTTTTACTTGGAAGTGACGTTTTTGTGTTTGAACTGAATGAAACCGGGACTGAACATCTCAGTCTAGTAAGACGAGGAAATGTATCACTAGAAATTCAGTTCAATGCTGCCTTAACCAAAACACTGAGTTGTATTGTCATGACTGAAAGGACCTCGCTCATAGAAATTGACCAAGCCAGGAATGTATATGTTAAGTGAGAGAATATAAAATGAAAGCTACAGAATTGTTATGTGCTATTCAATGTGATCCTGTGCTTAAGAACCATGTCTTAGGGGTGTATGCTAAAGACACTGTACAACATCTCCAATGTTGATGAGAGGTGATGGCCTTATTGTTAATACTGATGTGAGAAGTAAAGATGGACGCCTTTGGATTGTCATGTATCTGAAAGGAAATAGAGCAGAACTGTTTGACAGTCTAACTGAGCCTGTCAGCAAAGAATTTGTTGACTATTTAAAGTCATATGTTCAATTCTACACCTACAGTAGCATACGTTTACAATCAGTAGATTCAAATGTGTGTGGATCGTATTGTCTGTATTATCTGTTGTGTACATTTAAAGCTAACTGGACTTTTCACCACTTTTATCATC
Source organism: Haliotis asinina (assembly GCF_037392515.1). Taxonomy (NCBI): domain Eukaryota; kingdom Metazoa; phylum Mollusca; class Gastropoda; order Lepetellida; family Haliotidae; genus Haliotis; species Haliotis asinina. The sequence goes on from NC_090284.1 coordinate 29,708,001, forward strand.
AGTTTGATGTAAAAAACTTCAATTGGAATGATATGTTTGTATCTCAATATATTTGTCATTATTTTAAATATTGTACTCCTTCTTGTTTTAGTTGTTAATGAAATTATGTGTCATATTTGCATAGAAAGAAACATGGAATAAAAAGTAGTTTAGTTTAAGTCCTGTGGTTGTTATTTGTATAAAAAAGAAGTCACGTGAGGTTTTAACTCACTAATACAATACACCATCGAAGTGTGCAAGTTACCATGGAAGAATGTCTGTTACCCTTTCATACACCTACTACAATTTCTGTAGCAGGAGGATCGTCTAGTGGTAAAAATGTTTGGACTGCACGTCTCATAAAACAAGCGAATACCATGTTTGATCCTCCGCCTCACTTGATTATTTACTGTTATGTTGGGTGGCAAGACATTTATTCAGAGCTTGAAAACAGTGTTTCCAATATTAGATTTCAAGATTGCTTGCCTACTGAAGAGGAACTGAAATCTTATTCTCATGAATCGGACAAAAAATGTTTACTTGTCTTGGATGATTACATGCAACAAATTTGTAAAAGTTCTTTGTTTTTAGATCTGTATACCACACTATTGCATCATTTAGGGATTACAGTCATCAACATTATGTAAAGTGTCTACCCTAAGGCGAATGTGCAAGAACAATGTCACTGAACACACATTACTTTGTCTTGTTGTCTAATCCACGTTCAGCACATGAATATAAGATTTTAGCATCTCAAGTATTTCCAGGCCAAGCTAAGTATTTTGCTGAATCGTTTCAAGATGCAGTCGGAGGAAAGAAATATGGTTATCTTCTCTTAGATGTGTCATCTTATGCTGATGAACAGTATGGACGTTTACGAACCAACATATTTACAGATGATGAGATGTGTACAGTCTACCTACCCCAGAAATAACTTATCATGATTTAAAATATGCTCATAGATGCATGTGATCCACCATTTTGTTTACAACCTCTGAACTGAACAGAGCTATGGATGTTTGTGGACGCTTTGACATGGAATCAGATTGTGTTGGCATGACACATAATTCTCCTGATGGACAAAAGTTTACTGATAGAGTGGTTTCATTCAAGACTTGGCCAGTTCAAATGAAACAGTCACCTAAAGCCATGGCTGAAGCTGGATTTATTTACACGGGGCAATCTGATAAAGTGTACTGTTTTAAGTGTAAACTTTATGCATCTCGATGGATACCAGAAGATGATCCTCTGTCTGAACGTTTCAGACTGTCCCCTCATTGTGGCTATGTCAACATGATAGCAGCTCCAAAACATACAACTATGAATTCATCATAGTTTTTCAAAAACTGACAACCTTCTATATATCAACCAATTCACTTCACTTCAGTCATTCTACAGCCAGCTCTCTTTCAGCAAGCAAAATGTATGCAGTGAAAGAAAGGAATTGTTTGATTGACATTATTGAAAAACACAGAAAGAATGGTGCAACATTGAATGAAACAGCTTCTTGAATGTTGTTTACAGTGTCTGTGTGAGGAGCAAATGTTGTTTACAGTGTCAGTGTGGGGAGACGATTATGCTGCTTTACAAACAGAACATCACTATGACTCATGGATGGAAGTCATTAAAGACTTGTTGTGGAAGGGTAGGCTACGAATGTTTCACTAGTGAAAACGACCGAGAGGTTGCTAATAATATTTTCCACAAGGCTATGTCTTTACAAGATTATGAAGACTTAAAAAACACTTACTCTGTGTCTGTCAAGGGCGAAGATTTGTTGGAAAGTTGGCAAATGGATCCTCCTCATGATTGTAGTCAGTGCAAAGAAGATGGTAATGAAGAAGATGTGAATTTTCTAGATAAATAACAAAAACTAAAGATGTGTTTCTTCAGTTGAAAGTTGAACAGCTACACTACAGCATCAACATGAGTGGACTGATAAAAAATCATGTTACGTTTTTGTCAGTGTTGGCAGAAGCTAATCCTGTACAGAGAAAGGGTATGCTGTCTCATGCTTCATCAGAACAATTCCTATCAATTATTACTCTTGTGTATAATATTCTCCGGGGTAACATAGAGGTGACAGAAGAAAATAAAACTTGGTTGTCTCGCCGCAAGAAAGTCATTCGCATGTTAGCCAACAAGGCTGTCAGCCGACACAGAAAATGTGAACTCCTCATCTTACACCATTCAGTTCTACCTATTTGCATAAGGAGTTATCTAACCTATCTCACCTCTATACAAGATGAGCAGGCCAATGATTCTTTTGACAAAAGAGAATTACCAGAGATTAATGCCAAAACAAGAAGAAGAGAAAGCGAATCAGACAGTGAATCAGACAGTGAATCCACCAGTGAAACCTCCAGTGAGTCAAGTGAAAGTGATTGATGAGACTAAAGCAAAAGAAGATCATGTACCATCTCTGTATTCTAATGTTAATGTGCTGCTTCAAGTACCTGATCAACTCATTCATGGCATTTCCTCTGCAAATATGGTTGGCAAGCTTGATGTCAGTGTGGGTATTTGTGAAAAACAATATTACAGCTGGAAAAATTGGATTAACAGAAAATTTACAACTGGTGTTAGAGAGTGGAAAAGTCTTGTATGATACCAACATTGTGGACTTAATTCGGTTTGTGATCCTGTCTCCTAAGAGTAAACGTACTCCTTCAGGATATGATAAGTTTCATAAACTGTTAAAGCAATTGCATGCATCCAAACAACTGTTTAAAAGAAGAAAAACAAAAGCCAAAAGTCAGTCAAAGGTTTTATATGTCAAAAGAAAAGCAGCTAATGGTGTACCTGGTGCAAGAAAACTAAGAGCATTAGAGGCTCTATAGTAATGTCTTCTTGAATAATAAATATTAAGATTTGCATTCGATGTTTGTTGTCTTTGTACAAGTCTGCATAGATATATATCACACTGTGTACAACATTACATAGAGATACTGTTACATTGAACTCAGAGGGTGATTAAGAGTTCAGTCAATCGATATGTCTTGAGACATGCGCATGCATGTGGTTTTGTTTTCTGCTTCTTTTTACAGCAAAGGTGTCTTTATGCACCATAAACTTGTGATAGGTGTATTTCATCCTAACACCACAGTACACACAAGTTGAACTCTGAGGGTGATTAAGAGTTCAGTCAATACGATATGTCTTGGGTCAAGTGCACACATGTGGTTTCGTTTTCTACTTCTTCTTATGCACCCGAATCCTCACAGCACAGGTGCCATTATGCACCATAAACTTGTGATAGGTGTATTTCATCCTAACACCGCAGTCTACACAAGTTGAAATCTGAGGGTGATGAAGAGTTCAGTCAATACGATATGTCTTGGGACATGTGCACACATGTGGTTTTGTTTTCTGCTTCTTCCTATACACCCGAATCCTCACAACACAGGTGCCATTATGCACCATAAACTTGTGATAGGTGTATTTCATCCTAACACCGCAGTACACACAAGTAAAGAAACCATCATACTCAGGTCCATTGGCGTCTATGGGTAGATTGCCATGGCAGGTAGTGCAGAGATAGCTCCCTTGTTCCATCTGTGAATGAAAAAAGAATAATAATAAGGACAGTCATGGAAACACAATGCAAAAACTAAACGTTGATGTTCAAGTTCATAATTATGAACATAATTTTGGAAAGATGATTATAGACAAAGTGGAACATACCTGTGATTCTATTGTATACTGTTTTTTCTCCCACTTGCACAGTTTGTATCTATTCTGGTGAATAACCATAAGGCAAACTGTTAATACTATCTTCTAAAATAAAACGCTTGTTGTCTATGGCTGTCAATGCCACTTTGGTATGATGTTGAGTGTACAGTGTGTTATTATGTGACCTAATGAGATTAAAGGAACATGAAACAGTGTCATTATTAAACAGACAGTCTCTAAACATTTCATGTCTGAGAAATGTTTTGATTAAAGATTTCTTTATACCTTTGGCTGTTTTTTTTCTCAATGAGTTCTTTAGCTTTTTTGAATACGAAACTGTACGTTTTGCTTTTAAGGCCACAAAATTCTAAGATAATCTCTCCACCTGCTTCGTCTTTCATTTTTCCTGTAACCTTGCAATTTACATCAGAATACAACCCCTTGGGGTCGTCTGGGGCATAATTGGAAGTGTCAAATAAATGCAACTTTTGTTTCATGAACACATAAGGATCAAGAAGGGGAGTATGTGGAGGAGCATGCACTTGCATAAACAGACTGTCTGTGTCTGTCATGAGCAAATGTAAATGTTCATACCCATACTGTTTCTGCATGACATTGTAATAAAAGTCATAAATTTCAAACTTGGCCAAATCTAAAATGGTGAATCCAACTGCAATGGGTTGATCTAAATGCACAGATAGCTTTTCCATTTCCATAGCCACAACATCTTCTGAATAAATTTTAACATTTTTGAAGTTGGATTTTGCAGCAAGGTTTTGAAGTTTTGCTCGCTGGGTGACTATATGCACTGTCTTGTGTTTACGTTTATTCATGCAGAAACGTCCAAAGACACAGTTGTTCATCAATTTGTAACGATCTCTGTTGCAATCATCCTTTGCATTTTTACGATTACTCAAGTTGAGCTCAACATAGGGTTTCAACCATGAGCCTTGGGTAAATTTGAGAACTCTGTGTATTTGCTTTAACACTAAACCAAGCTTTAGATACAACTGCAAGGTTTTGAAATGAATCACATAATTGTTACGGTCTTTCAAGGTACAAAAGAGTTTTCTACCAGATGATTTTTTTTTAATTTTGTCAATGTCTTTTTTCAAGAATTGAGCTAGCAATTCTTTGTGTTTTTCTGAAAACTCCGCAAATGGGATATCATCATGAGTTGGAGCCATGGGGAAAGCTGCATGAGATTTGTGTAAGTGGGGAGGATACAACAAATCCACTTCCAAGATATAACCTGTATCACCTTGAGTATCTACATTGTACCAGTCTATTTTACTGAACTCTGTGGATGGAATGAATTGATATTTTCCTATGGGGAGGGGTTGTAACATGACAGTGGCATACAATGAATTCACATCAAAGTAGAGAAGGGTGGAAGTGTCTTTCTCTGGGTCAAAATGTTCCATATGTTCATTGTTGGCTTTTGTATATTTCTTACCAATGACTGACACTCCACCACGTATAGAATTTTCAATGAAATTGTAGGTGTAAACCTCTGTAAACAGATCAAGTTTAGCTCCTGTGATCTTCATAGCTGCGTCAAAGCAGAAGCCTGGCATGGAATAACAATGACAAATGTCTAGACCATAATCATTTAAACAACCTGCTCTAAAGGTCTCAATGATATCTGTTAGCAGTAATACATCTGTTTTGACATAGAGCCTCATAAAATCACTGATGGTTTTACATTGAAATGTTTGCCATAATTGTTGTGTGTATGCATAATCTGCATCACTGATACCTTGTTTGCTGAGCGAACTGTAAAAGGCTTCTTTTGGGGGCAAAGATGTCTCCTCTAAAGTTTCCCATGATTGGATATACTCATATGGAAAGTTCAGTTTTTTTGTGAGATGATGGGCATAACAGCCAAAGTGTGCCTTTGAATACACAAATGTATTTTCTCCTTTGTCTAAGTGATTTTTTGTCAAACTATCTAATGAACTCTGCAAAAATTTGTAAGAATCCAAAAAGACCAAATGTTTGTCTACATTAAAGGACAGAAATTGCTGTGGTATGCGGTATGACAGTGATTTCACGATCACCAAATTTTTGTGCCACTTCTAACAACAGATGTCCATCATAATGTTCTAAATTGTGGAACATAACTACCACCTTCTTTCTGAGCTGAAAATTTAGATTGCATTTGTTATGCAGAACCTGACGAAATTCGCCTGTCAAATGGTCATGATCCAGCACTCTATCAGATCCCAGCAACTCTCCACATAAACCACAATGGGTTGATCTAGCTATAAGAATCTGGTCCTGATTGGTGAGCTGCAGGGGTTTAACAGAATCATATAATTCCATTACAGCATCATATTCTTTCAAAATATTTTCAATAAAATGTTCTGCAGCATTTTGACCTACATAAGTTTGTATAGGTTTAGAATACCGTTGTTCAGTGCATACCACTTTGGAGGCATAAGCACAGGGTACATGTTTATTCAGGCGGGAAGTATTATCACCTTGTTCAGGCACTAATAAACTTTCAAAGTCGGCTACAATCAGAAACTTGGCTCTTTCAGTTTTACTATGAGATCGTAAACCAACTTGGTACACTGCTTCTTCAGGTTTAGGTAAGACAACCCTTTGTGCTTTTGTGTAACAGTATGATTTGTGAGCTTCCAACCTTGCTTTGGTTGAGAATGACCATAAACATTTTCTACAAACAAAGTGCTGACGATCACCATTACTGTTTCTGACTAAACCATTTAAATTGGTAATGAGGCAAAAGTGAGTATTGGGCAAGTTATCTATCTCCATACCTTCCACATGGTCTTCCAATCCTAAAATGCCATCAAAATCATCTGGTTCACTTTCTTCAGAAGGCATCAATAAATCTATTTGCCTGTTTTCTTCTGCCACCAGAACCTTACTGATATACAGCGGATACAATACATTATCCTCAAAACCGTACACATTGATGGACAACTGATTCACTTGTTCAAACCGAGGAATGTGTTTCAAGGTCATGGGGAAAGTAAAACCTTCTAAAGTCAGTTGATTTAAATAGGGAAGGTAATGAGTCTGTCTCTCTTTGTTGGTGGGAGATGGGTGCAGTTTTGCAAGAATCGATAAAGGGAAACATAAATCATTATTCACATTTTCTACATTGGTTAAGCATCGTTTATGTTTTGCCAAATATGGCGGTAATGGGATGTAAGTACCACCTTTAAAGGGATTATACTTCACTACACTGAGTTTCAAAAGGATAATTGCAGAAACATTCAAGCCTGAATGAACCCCTTCATAATCATCAAGTGTTTGAAGCATTTTATTCATGGCTTGTGCATACTGTTCATGTAAATCTGAACTTCTTGTAGCAATTTGCATCTCAGACCTAAAGTATGCTTCATGAAAATGGGAAGCATCCCCTTCACTAGGTTTCTCCATTCTGATGTGCAAACACAAACTCCATTTAATTCATTTCTTCTCTGTTATTTCTGATTCGAGAGTTGATATCACATTGTTCTGTTCACTGACTTGAAATACTAATGCATCGGTGACATTTTGTCCTTCAAAATCATATTGTCTGACATTGCCTTTTAAGGCTTCTGTAGAACATGGCTTTGAATTATCTTTTGGTTGGCTAGGATGGTGGGAAGTAGGAGGAGCATCGGAAACACGAGATGAATTGGGGGTGCTACAGACACTGTTGCTGACTTAGTCTTTTTCTTAGCCTTGCCTTTACCATGACCTACCATATCATGACCTGATTTACTTTTGTGCATACGCAAAGCTTTTGATATGGGAAAGGATTGATGACAGGTTGGACAGGTATGAGCAGAAACATTATTTGAACATGAAGGTCTGTTAGTTGAACATGGATGACTTTGATAATTGCTTTCATTTGAAAACTGCTTAAAGCAGTGTGGACACTGACGGCAATAGACAACTTTCTGTTTACAGGTTTTCACACGTTGATTCAAATTATCTTTCCCATTAAAAGGCTTTTCACAAAATTGACAAACATGCAATGCTTGTTCTCTACCACAATTCTGAAGATGGCGTATTAAATTGGATTTACGACTAAAGCGGTAATTACAATGACCGAAAATGTACACTGGACATGTGGTATGGTTTGACATTATGAGGTTATTCACCAATAATATTATGCATAACAGCTCAGAACCTGCGTATAAGAAACAAAATACTGAATAACATTGCACCTATATACCACTGTAATGATGTAGTGTACAGTGCAATCTAGTGTTTACAGTTGACTCAATGTTAGACAGACGTTGGTCTAGTGATAACAATGTAATTGAACCCACGTTAATCCTACCAAACTTTGCTGAGTATAATGAATATTTCAGGTTAAACAAAATAATACTCTTTCTTATCACTATCACCAGTAACGATTAATGTAACATATTCTCTTTCAATAAACGCATTAAAGAGACTTACCTCACTGTTGCCAATGTGTGTCAACACAAATAACGAGAACGGGTTCTTTCCTTCGAGCAGGAACTGATGTGTGATGAGAAATGGAAAAGTCCGAACCTTTTATACCTTCGCTTACATAAACTCGTAAGGTATCCTGAGAAAGGTAGACAGAATAGAATACTTTGAAAGAAGCAGTCCATGTGAGGATGGTTCAGTAAATTAGATATGTCAGAATTTGCAAGCTCATGACAAGTTATAAAAGAGGGTGGAATTTTCCTACCTTATATAAAATCCATCCTCCACGTGAGGATTATTTGGTTGTGTAACTGACCTCAAAATTTGCAGTTTCATGACTTTTCCCAGATTGTATTAGCATTTTCTTAAAAAGCATTACGAAACCGTACCATCACGTGAAAGTGACACCTTATATAAATGATGAGTTTAAATCAACACTGAGTTTGCAAATTTGAAGGTGAAAAACAACACTGAAATATCACGTGGAGTAGTTTAGGTTATATAAATTTGTTTGTGTAACTGACCTCAAAATTTGCAGTTTCATGACTTTTCCCAGATTGTATTAGCATTTTGATAAAATGCATTACGAAATCGTACCATCACGTGAAAGTGACACCTTATATAAATGATGCGTTTAAATAAAAACTGAGTTTGCAAGTTTGAAGGTGAAAAGAACATTCTAGAATCATTTGATGAATATCACGCGTGGATAGACTTTAAATTATGTAAAATCATGAGTTTGCAAGTTTTAAAGCTTCCAGAAAGATTTCGAAACATCACACGATCAAAATCCTTGAGCATAAATAGAACCTCCCACCAATTACAAGCACAACTTGTCTTGGTTTGAACAAAGTGTACATGATGTCTGCTGAAGCTGTTTATCAGTTTGCTGATAAGCATTACCTGAGCATTAACTGTTTCAATGGAGTGGTGTATACCCATCTGAGCAACTGGAATTCAAGAGGAGTTAAGAAAACCATATCCCTAACGGCTGATGTTTTCCGTCTATTACTCAACTCCTCCAACGACTACCTAGAGAAACTAAATGGTTTTGAGTTGAAGATGAACATCGGGGATTATGTCTCTCAGCCAGAGATACCCCTGCTTGCAACTCAACCTACACCCCAACTTTAACCTCCAACTGTACAGCCTGGAGGGTTGCAAACAAGACTGAGGTCATCTGCAATGGGGCATGAGCTTCAACCCCCGACTGTCCAACCTGGAGGGGTGCAAGGAGTACCAGTGCCACCTGCAGCAGTCGGGCATGGTAGACTTGTTTGAGTGAAAGTACTAGCTGATGTGTCAGGTGTTGTTTCGGTAGTTGATGTAGTAGTAGGAGTGTTAGTTGGAGTGGTATGTGTTGTAGTAGTTGGTGCGGTAGTAGTTGGTGCGGTAGTAGTTGGTGTGGTAGAAGTTGGTGCGGTAGTAGTTGGTGCGGTAGAAGTTGGTGTGGTAGAAGTTGGTGCGGTAGTAGTTGGTGCGGTAGTAGTTGGTGCGGTAGTAGTTGGTGCGGTAGAAGTTGGTGCGGTAGTAGTTGGAGTGGGAGTTGTGGTGGTTGGAGTGATGGTATACGTTGCAGCGGTAGACGTTGTCGTGATAGAAATAGATGAATTAACAGCAATGCAAACAGAAACAAAACAAAATTGTAAATAAAATAGATAATAAACAAACGAAATTAAATTGAATAGGTAAATAATAAGTTAATAAAAATAGGTTAGCATCTAATGAAACACAATAAAACTAAGAAATACATGTGAAGTAAACGTGAAATAATCATAGGTTAACCTTCATAGATTGACCCATGTTGCAGGCTGTCGCATGTAGTGGGATTAGTAGCAGGAACAGTATCACGTTTTTAATACCCTAACATCATGTTGATGTATGTTAGGTGGATTATATATGTACAAGGTTTTTTAACAAAATACTTAAGAACTGACAAATATATGAAAAATTTACACTGAACACCTCTCTGTCAATTAGAACTGTCAAAAAATATCTGAAACTTTACATTGTACAGCTCTCCTGTGGTATATGACATATGACTTGACAATCTGTTAAAATAGTTTTCTGGTAATCGAGACATAAATGTGAATGGAATAGTTTTCCGGCTAAATATAAGATTAGTTTTTTCGACTTTTCCGCAAGGACTGACAGACCGAATTGTTAGTTAGATACATTTATGACATACAGGATAAACATATGAATAATCATAATAAGACTCAGTAAATATTAGAAATGGTCTACATATACTAAAGAGACAATCAAAACATAAATAAAGAATTGAAAGAAGCGAACATAATATATTACACTCTTCCGTGTCGTGCAATTGTATGCATACATAACTTTCAATAAACCCATGTCTTCAAATTGCGAAAATCATGACAATAAACTACATGTATAGCCTATATATCCGCATAAATCTATTGTGTATAACCGGTACTTTTCTCCTCATAATGCAAATTAATGCAAAAATGTGTCTTTACTACAAGAACACTCCAACTAACATCGGGACACTTTTACAGCAGTATGATTAGTAAACGGGAGCATGCAAGTGTGTAACAGTTTCAAAACCAGTGAAAAGAACTTACAATAACACTGTCGATTGTTGACAGTAATGATCCTTCCTCTTTTGCTGGCATTATCTCCAACCAAGTTGTTACAATTGGTTCTGCCTCCTTCAATGAACTGTACAGAGAACATGATTTATTTATTTTGTAATTTACTACTTGGAACATAATTGTCATGAACATGATCATGAATAATACCGATGTTCGACAAGAGTAAAAAGCTGCAATGTGAAAGATGATAAATGAGTTCGTGTAGAAATAAAACGTACTACCTTCAGGTCTGGAAAAAGGTTCAAAATAATCTTTAGCTCGTCGTTCACTCCGTTCACTTTCAGCTTCAGTATTCCATCGTATTTTTTCCATTTAAATGTTGCAGTTTATCACTCGTCGGTCTACATGATAAAACTCATTTTGATACAGTATAGCAATTGTTTGAAAACAATTGTGATTCTCCTGCTATGCAGGTGAATCCCGCCACCAACAGCCACGCTACCAAACAGGTCATCATTATGACTGAATTTAAAAACCTTTACACTACTATTTGCGATAACTAAATACGAGTGATAAATTTATTATTGCCCAATCAAAGTAGCTGCACATACACCATTAAGCGATCTTTTTAATCTCGCTCGCCATCGGGCAAAGATCAAAGGCGCGAACTACGGGACGGTTACCTCAAAGAACCAAAATAACAACCCGTGTCATGCGCTACACGTACGGTTGTAACACAACAATAACATATGTTTCACTATGTTCCACAAAATGACAGGAATATAAAACAGAAATGTGTCGAGGTGGCTCTATAAACAATATATACGTCACTCGTATAAGCAGACAATGAGATTGGACCTGGTAATTAACCACGGTCGTTCACCTCGCATAACTTGCAGACAAGATAAACAATAATATCGCAATAAGCCAGACGACAGAATATGATAACAATTGAACTCAGTGACACAATTCTATTTCGTAAGGTAACTATGAACAAAATATTGTAAGAGAATGAAACTTAAATTCACTTACCTTCAAGGAAAACAATACTGGTTAAAGCTTCTGATCTCGGATTCTGCTTCCGCTCGAATAATAGCCACCACAATTTTTTTTTATATGAGTGTAACTAAGAAAATTGTTTATCACTTTAAAATGACTAATGAAAATAGTACTAGTATTTAGACCGAATCTAAGCTCTAATCGTTGCGTTTTATTTAACTTATTTAAAATCGTGATTTCGTATATTACTAGGCTCTGTGAAATAAATTTCATCAGTGTTTTATTCAGAAAACGTTATTACCAGTGATGTGATAAATCAGGGAGCCTATATAGAGAGATATAGAGTATCCCTGGATAAATCAACCTCATGACAAGTAGAGTAGCTATTAGGACTGTGTAGACTGAAATAAGCGCAGCGACCTAAATAACATTGATGTATACAATACCACCATGCTCTGGATATAATTAGCGCAAATATGTGGTGACCTGCATAACACTGATGTGTGGACATACAATAACGAGATGTCTGGTTGTGCAATGGAAAGAACACTGCATTTTTATCACTCATTTTATCCACCTGACGAAAGGGCAAGAATTAGTCTTGAAACGTCGTGCTAAAAGAATTAAAGAAGTTGTCATTCATAATAGTGTCATGTATAACACTGCATGCGTTGTCTAATCGTGATTAACCCTTTCGCGCTCGCAGCTGGACGTCTAGTATAAGTGTTTTATGACCACAGTTAGGTGTCGTTGAATGAATGAATGAATGAATGAATGTCTTTATTTCCTCCAAAATACATTCGAAGATTAAGCATTTATGATATCAGTCAACTACATATATACAGTTACATATATACATATGATAATAACAAAGCATATATATTTACAGCAGATGGATATTTACATGAGTGGTAGTTTAGAAAGTATACATCAAAGAGTCTTTTAAGGCATAGATATAGTTTGAAAAGTGTAATGTGATGGTTTGCCATGCTGCTTCGTCAAGGCCAGGGATCTGAAGTTTGGCACCACAAAAAAGTACAAGGGCCTCTTCATCATCCAGCATTTCAATTAATACATACACATCTATATCCAATATGTCAAGTAGTGTCATATAAAAATGATTTCGTTGGCTCATTACAGATTCACAATGTAAAATAAGGTGGGCATCATGGTCATGGCAGTACTTATTACAGAGCGTACATTCCTTTGAGAATTTGGCTTTAGAGCCGACTAGTACAGTAAGTTGTATACGGGCTTTATAGTCTGGGTACAAATACATCAGAGTGTAGAGTCTGTGTAGACTCAGTGTTTGGTGTATTACAGCATATCTGGACATATCTTCTCTTATGGAGAGTCTCAATTTCCATTGAGCTTCTTCATAAGAGAAGATAGAACTTTCAACTATTCTTCTCCAAGCTGTCTTTGACGGAAAAATACCAGTTTCCACATAAGTTACTACATATTTCAGTAGATTATACTTCCGTACAGTGCATAACAAAGTGTTGCAAATACTGCGTGAGTGAATATCTAAGTGAACAGTGAGTGATAAGAATGCACAGAACAGCGTTTTCGTTGATGAATGACAAGCGTTGTTACATAATCTTCCTAGGAATAGCAATCTACACTTCTCAATGTATCCAACCATTGTCCAGAGACCTAGGTTGGCACACACAGAATCTGTTGACATACGTCTGTTGAACCCTTGAATACATTTAGCAAAATATCTTTGGGTATTTTCCAGCAGATCAATGTTTTTGCCATATAGCGGAGGCATGGTTTCACAGCCATAGAAACTTGTAGGTAAAATCATTCTTTTCCATATATTAACACATGTAACAGGATGTAGATCAGTATTGTTAAGACCCAATAGGCGTAAAGAATTTATAGTTTGCCTGGCATTTTGACAGTTAGCATTAACTCTGTCTTTACAAGACAGATCTGATGAAAGTAGAACACCACCATATTTTACTGATGAACTTGTATTAATTGCGATGTCACAAAACGAGAATGAGAGCACAGGACAAGATTGTTTTCCTTTCCGAAAAACTACAACAGTGCTTTTAGATGCATTGTATGTTAGGCGCCATCGGGAAGCATAATCCGAGACAATGTTAAGTGAATTCTGCAGCCCACACGGGGTGGTACTTAACAGTGTCGTATCATCGGCTAACAGGATTGATGGCACGTCTATACCATATACACATATACCACTGTTACTGCGTCTTAGTTCAGTTAATAAATCATTAATAAAGACAAGGAAGAACCATGCAGACAGGACTCTACCTTGCCCTACACCTTGTTTTACTTCAAATGTATCTGAGCTATTTCCGTTGTACATTACAAACGAAGAGCTGCAGGTGTAGCTATGATATAGCAGATTCCACATTTTTCCCGTTATACCCAAATTGTAGAGTTTTAGGAATAGACCGTTATGCCAAATGCGATCAAAGGCTTTGTCATTATCGAGAAACGCTGAAAAGACTTGTGAGCCACGCTCAACATAATATGTTACGCAATCATTGAGCATGAAAGTTGACATAATGGCACCATGTTCTTTTCTAAATCCAAATTGTAGAGGGTCTGGAAAATAAGGATTAATGTGACTTATATAACATTGTATATATATATATATCTTTAAAGTTATATAAAGCGTTAAACAGTATGAGTGACTGTTTCTTTGATCTTTCAAGGTTGCTCCTACGCTCCTTAAGGAATTTCTTTGATCTCCTAAGGATGTTACTGTGTATAACCGGTACTTTTCTCCTACTGCAGTGTTCTATCCTTACCTTGCTTAGGTATGCAGGTTATTATCCCCCTGTTCATGGTTATTGTTAAGTGGTTATTTTAAAATGTTTGATGTATATAACGGAGAATCCATTTACCCAGATCATTCCAGAAAAATTGTAAATATTCTATTGCATATCCGTCAATACCAGGACTTTTATCATTTTTCATGGACTTCAGAACATTCAGTATTTCACTCCCATTAATAGGTTTTTCTAATTTTTCTGTCAAGGTTGCTGGAAGGCTTGGAACATTAAGTGTAGCTTGAACCATATTATGGTCTATCTTACTATCTTTTTCAGCATATAGTTCTTGATAAAAATATCCTTTTGATCACTGATTAACTCACCTTCATCTGATAGAATACAGTTCATTGTTTTACTGATAAAATTTCTATTTTCAAGATTACAAAAATATTTTGCAGGTTTTCCCCCTTCTTCCTGTCACAATATTCTATTTCTGATCTGAATACCTTTGATCTCCTGTTCCTTAATTTTCTCCAGTTCCAACTTGTATTTAGACAGCTCTGACAGAAAAGCTTCGTTAATGTTTTGGAAGTTATTACGAATAGTGTCCTCAGTATCGGATATTTTAGTTTCCAGAAATTTTGTTCTGTCTTTTTTCTGTCTCTTTAAGAAGGTACTGTAGGAGATTGATTTGCCTCTAATGTTCATCAGTAATGTTTCAAGAAAAAGACAATCATCGATACTTAGAACTAAATCATTATCGTCAATATTCCTTATATCCTTGCTGCAATTACTAAGCGCATATTGCTGTTTAGCTAATTCTATCTCGGTCTTAACTATATTTGTATACTCTTCATCTCGAAGAAGCGAGGTGTTAAATTTCCACTAACCTTTTCCTCTTGTATTGTTGTTATTCTTGAAAGTAAGTGTTATAGCTCAATGATCAGATTTGTATCCCGGAAGAATTTGAACATCCACAATGATGTTACCTACGTCCTGGGAGACTAGAAAGAAATCAGATGTCTATCAAGTTGAACTGCTCATTTTTTTCTAGAATTATATTTCTAGCATTTGGGTTATTAGTGTGTTTGTAATTCTCAAGGTCAACAGTTGGGTCAAGTACAACATTCCAGTCGCCACAAATAATGATAGATTCATTATCAAATGCATCAATTTGGTCAAATATATTTCTGTAAAAGCTTGCTTTGTCTTTATTAGGGCTGTAAACTGTGGCTAAGGTTTGCCTTACACCATCGATACTAATGTCAACTACGATAAAGTTACCATTTTCATCTTTGCTACATTTATGTACATCAATTTCCCTGTCGTTATTAAACAACACTGCAACACCTTTAGCATTTGACCGGAAAGGAGCTATAATGCAGTTTAAGCCCCATTCATTTCTCATAACATTTTCATCCTTTTCAGAACATACTTACCAACTGGTACGATCTGTAGATCGACCAGTTTGTGTTCTTCCAGCTCATCTTGGTTTTTCTCTGGCCAGAACAATCTCTCGGCTGCAGCTCATGGTCCTTTGCTTGGAGTTTGAGCTCTTTGACCATGGGAGGCTTCATGTGTTGAATGTTGAGTAATCTCAAAAGCTGGTCTTTCTTCAATGGGGAGTAACTGACGGCACTCATGTTCTTTTGCCATTACTTAAACGATCAATGTATGAAAACTTTTTTAAAAAAAAAAGATATACAATTCTATTTAGATGAGAAATCATGTTTGCTAATTGGTTCACAGAAATATTTTTTGTATACTGCAATATTCAGTTGTGCATTTCCTGTGGTAGGTTGCGTTTTTCCCCGAGAAGCATGTACTTGCACGTCGTCCGATCTTTATATACACATAAATGTATTTTAATTTACTTGCTTGGCGATGAATACAGTCGAGACTAACCCCAGCATGACGGAGATCAGGTCCTCTTTCTGTTACAGGGAAGGCCTGTGATACTGAAACAGGTGGGTTCGTCGCCAAGAGGTTCGAGGTGTTTGCCATTGAGCAGGTAGTATTCTTACATGGTGTCATCGACACTCTTCAACCTTCGAACAGTATGGTTTTCGCGCACCATTTGGTCTTGGATGGAATCAATTCTCTGCATGCATTTTTTTGCGCACTAGGCTTTGCCCAGCCTTGACGCACTGCGCGATCATAACTGATGTCTACACGACAGCCAGTTAAGACTTTGTTGAGCCAGTTTGGGATTCGTGACCTTGTCAAACTGCAACAAAACATTGTTGATGGTATAGCTGCAGGTCCTCTCCATAACCACATGGCTATGAGCACTAAACATGAGTTGGTATTCCAGCCTATCAGCCAGCCTGGCTTGGGAAAATGACGTGACCCTCCTGCAGTTCGAAGTCAATGCAAAATCGGTTGCCGAATGCCTCTTCGGAACAGCGACAAGATCAGCTTGTTCGACAGCATAACCCCTGCACAACCGAGTTGACAGACAATCGACTGGACAAATGCCTTGGTATTTCATGTTTTCCCGTTTCCCTCACAGTTCTCCTTGGTATCCACCATAGTCTTCATGTGTGTGGGATTAGCAGCATTTATGATATCACTTTTAGGATAAAACAACATTGTTTTGAATTATTATAGATACAGTGTTATATATGTTTTCAAAATGTATGTCACGCTCACGGGAATCATTAGTGGTCAAGATGCTCAACTGCCGCATGCAATTGATAACATGTCGAGGGAACTCGAAGTCACTCACCTACTACCTACGATGGTCGAATATCACGTAATCTAAAGGTAACAACAGGCTATGCATCAATGGATATCGCCACGATTTGTCAGACGGTTATTACAGCGTTTGTATGCTGAATGAGGAACGTTTCAAACCTATTGAAACCAACCTCAAACTAAATGAGTCAAATGGAACATTGACGTTAACGGTTGAAAACATCAAGAAACTGTCAGATGATTTGTCCTTCCAAATATGTGGAGGCTGGGGATATATGTCATCTTCTGATGACTCTTGTTCAACATGAGTGGTAAATCGTTCAGAGAAGATTTTCTCACTGAACTCTCCTGTATGTATACTATCTTAACAAACTCATGTAAATCAAGCTGTGTGTTAGACACATAGATTCCAACAGAATCATGATAAAATTAGGCAATATGGTATATCTTTATAATTTCTGCTTATTCTTGTTGAATAAAACATATTTCACGTGAGTAATTATTGAATACGAGTGGCGCTTAAAATGTTGAATAAAACATATTTCACGTGAGTAATTATTGAATATGGGGTTGCAAATTGGAGAGCACAACCTAGTGAGGAAATGGGGGTGTACCTTTGATGGTGGCGACATTTTATTTTGACACGAAAAATACTTTTTGAAACGAAGCGAGGGAAGTGTGTTGCCAACCTTTGCTCGCTTCGCTCACATATGTGAAGACTGGTCATATTCTCTACGCTGCACAACCCCACTTGCACTACAGTGTGCCTGTGGTGTGACATAACTGTGAGAGTGTTGTGGAAAATGCATGACAGGGAAATATGAAAACGTTATTATTTCGTGTGTGTTGTATGTGTTGTTAAATGCTCATCCACAGTATGTGAATTACTTCATGCTATTTTGTTGATAAATATTTTTTCGTTTTGTTAAGAACCTTTTTACACAAATTTCTTCATTATGGCCGTAAACTGTGGCTAAGGTTTGCCTTACACCATCGATACTAATGTCAACCACGATAAAGTTACCATTTTATGAAGAATACTTGTATTATATCTAAAACGCATAGATCAAAACAGCACATGTTTAACAGTAGAAAAAGACAGAATTTTGTACGTTATCCAGCTGTAGAGTATTTCAGTTATAAACTAAGACAAAACCATTACCAAAAAGAAACATGTGGAGATCTGTTCTGTCACAACAAAACATGCGTTGTATTTGGGCATGGCAGATTTTACGGCAACGGCATAATATGCAAAGGGAAACCACTCCCATCTTGCGTAAAAACTAAGATTAGCTGCCCTTGAGTTATTGAAAGATCATGGCCACTGCTAATCGCGTGCAGACACTTTTCGATACTATCCTTTTCTTGTTTATCAAAACGGTATGGTGTTCATACTTTTTCCAACATTGAATCGGGTGAGAATTGTACTCTATGATATCGACTCGATAATGATGTTGTTCACTACCTCAAATAACGATATTTCAGACGTTAATCGATTTTGCACTCTCCGTGTTGTTGAGGTGTCGAGGCGAATCATACAGTTTTATGCAATATAAAAGCAATCCCCAAATGTAAAGCTAATTATTTGCGTGAAACTGACACCAACTTGAACGCCATTTTGCTACTGACCACTATGTTCTTAGCTCCTTACAATAGACCGATCCAGTCTGTCAATCAAAGCTGGCGCATGCGTCGATTTCGGCCAATCAGCAGGCCTGGCACACATTGTGGATTTGTCAGACTTATTTCCGGGGTCAAATGAAGCCTCCAAAGCGATGAGCTTCGAATTATGCCGTTCACACTCGCAATATCCATTATATATTGCTGTGATTTGATGAGTACCTTCAACAAACCTTTTTTGGTGAAGACAAAAAAACTGAGATTGATCAAGGAATGCGATTGGCCTCACGATCAGTTAATTGTCGGCACCGTCGTTCTGGAAACCTACGTCTGCTCGAAGTTGAGAATTTGCATGAATTTCACCACTTTCGCACATGTGCAAAACCATTACCAATTAGATGACAACAAATAGCAGTAACCCACTCAGGTTGTAAAATACATGCCGCCAGACATAGACTTACTGTAGACAATAGATGACTGTTTGCACTGGGGTTACCGGCTCCATGTCACTTCCTGATTGACAAGCTGACCACTTAATTATAACCCCACAAACAAGTCGGCGGTCAATCTGAGATGCTTCTGGCTAAATGAAACGGTAGCCTTTGTGTTTTTATTACCACCGTCCGGTTTCAGTTGGACATACATTAGGCAATTTATGAGAATATTGTGTCAACCAGGAACAACCCATGAAATAACAAAGGGATAATGGTGACAACAATTTACAACTGCTACGCGTTCCTCCGATATAAAAGCAGGTGCAGTTTGACCATTGATTCTGACTTTGAAAGTAGACCTATACGGATCGACATGGAGCCAGCCCAAGCCCTCAACCCTCACCCCAACCCAAGGCGTCGCCATCTTGATTTCCACCACCTCCTCCTCAACAAAGACAATCGTACATAGTCGCCGACCAGTGCGGCCTAGGCTCGCGATAGCCTGGGGTCTCCTCCCCACGGGGCAAGTCCCTTTTACCATTTAATCATCGCTATAATCATCTGTACATAGTTCTCATCATATTCTCTACCATCTTAAAATTGTAAATTCTCAACAAAAATCCCTTCATTTGTCAACTTATATGTTTTTACCTATTCATTGCCTCATTGTTTTTACCTCACCCATCACCCAAACCCCTCCATCCCCTCCCCCCCATCCTCCACCCACCTCCCCATGCCCAACCATGAGCTCTCCACTCTTAGCAACCTCACTCTTCTCTACCCCCACCAAAGAATTCCCCAAACTGACTTCACCACTACCCAACGTAAATCCAATACCCATTGATTTTGGCTTAGATCTACAGGAAATTGCCCCCAACCAACCCATTCACGACCTACCCTCACCCCGACCCGACTCAATCCCCAACACCATCCAACAACAAAACAAAAAACGTCCACAATCCTCCCCTTTAGAAAGCCACCAAAACAACAAAAAAACATGTGCCAAAGACACACACCCAAACCACCACCCAACAAGTTAATCCTACTGGCCTTTTCCACCAACACTAACACCCCTCTGAACCAAACTTATTCAGCCAACAAATTTGCCATATGCCTAAAAAAATCCAACATCAGCTACAAGTATGTTAACTTCTGCGGGAGGGGATTTAAAATCACCTTCACAGATTCCTCCGCCCTTCAAAACGCCCTTAAAATCACCCTCATTGATGGCAAAACAATTAAATGGGAGCACCCAAGGTGCCTTACCCAGGTACAAGGCGTTATCCACCTAGATAGCCGGGACACACACACAGACATTCAAGATTACATAAACATTGCTAACACCATCACCTCACAACCCAAAATACTCAATTACAAATCCATCAACACAAAGCAACCCACATCTACTAATCCAAACACACAAATCACATTCCTTACCTTCCAAACCACCACCCTACCACAATACATTACATTCGGAGCACTCAACTACAAAGTACACTCAGTAATAAAAAATCCCCAACAATGCAAACACTGTCACCAATACAATCACACTACAGATACATGCAAAAACATCCCCCTCTGTCCAAAATGCGGATCAGACACTCACAACATCACAGAATGCACATACACAGCATACTGCATACACTGTAAAGCACAAGGACATACAGCAAACCAAAACACATGCCCCATAAAACAGACACAAATACTTAAACTCAACAAGCACCTCAGACACACTGATCTGCCAAAACCTGCCCCCCGCCACATCACACACTACTCTCTCCTTTCACTCTCGTCACAAACCCCTTCAAACACATCCACATCCTCCACCTCCTCCCTCTCCCCGTACCAAGTCCCCTCCCGCCCATCCAAACCTCCCCGCCAAACCCGTCCCCCCTCCCCAACCATCACCCCAAACCTCTCCCCCATCCGCCTCACCAAACCCACCAACAAACACCAAAACCCCACCCTCCCCCAACAACCCAAACCCTCCCAACCCAAACCAAACCCAAAGCCCCAACCACCCACCCAACCCAAACCACCCAAATGCCCTCTACTCCCCACCCCCACCACCACCTCCCCCAACCCCCCCAACAAACCCCGCCCCAAAACTGCCCCTCCCCCCAAAAAAACCCGCCCTCAACACCAACCCTCGCCCAACCTCAACAAAACCCACATACCCAGCAAACATCAAACACCGCACACTTAAACATAAAGCCCCCACCACCCCCTCAGCCAACTCCAACATTACACTCACCCCCCCAAAACTCAACCAAAACTTAAACATACTAATAGAGCTCATTACTACCATAGCCCTCCTACCCAATCCCACAGCCAAAAAAATACATACTATAGCCCGCAAACTTAACTTATACCACAAACCCCTAGCCAGTCTACTCATAGCTGTTAAAATCCTCTCATAAACTCATCCCCACTAAGCTGCTCTAGCCAACTTACCTTATCTCTCAAAATTATGTGCCCCATCCATGATCATTTATAATATTCTATTCCAAATTACCGCGATCATGGCTCTGATGCAGTGGAATTGTAACAGTCTCCGAGCAAACGGGCATGAGCTTAAGGCACTCATTGCCCAAAACAAAATCGCCCCCGAGTTAATTTTTCTCCAGGAAACAAAATTATCCCCCAGAAATGCCTTCAAAATACCAGGCTTTTTTAATATTCGGAAAGACCGCCCTCGGCCCGTAAACAACCCCGGTCCTCCTGCAGGAGGACTGGGCATCTTCATATCTGATAAATTAATATATACGGAATTAGACATACCAACTATAGATCTAGAAGTCCTGGCCATCAAAACCACTATTAAAAATAAAGAGCTCACATTCATAAATATATACAGACGTCCCTCAGTTAAACTAAATATAACAGATTTAGACACTATTACCAAATTTATCACCCCAAACACCTTTATCCTCGGAGACTTCAATGCTCACCACCCATCATGGGGCACCAAACCATTCACTTGTAGAAACGGACTCCTTCTATCAGACTGGTTAGACAAAATAACCTCATCACACTAAATGATAATCAGCCAACCAGAATTCCACTGTCCCACTTCCAACTTCCCTCCGCTATAGACTTAACAATCACCACCCCAACACTAGCAAAAGCTTGCCTATGGGAGGCACACCAAGACACCTGGGGCAGTGACCACTGCCCCATCAAAATAACAATAAATCACCTACAGACACAACAACAACCTAACACCACTACATCCACCACAGAATTAAAATACAACATCAAAAAAGCCGACTGGAATAAATTCCATAACCTATGCAGCCAGATAAACACACAAGACATCTACAATCATGATGTAAACACCTTTAGCAACAACTACACAACCATCATAATAGATATCACAAATAAATGCATACCCACCTTTCAGCCCACCCCTGCACTAAAAACAGTCCCCTGGTGGAGCAACGAAATCATTAATGCCAGAAAGGCTAGAAAAAAGGCCCTCAACCAAGCAAAGAGGGACCATTCAAAAATACATTTGGCTAAAAAACTCAGAAATAATACCAAAAAAGTTATCAGGGCTGCCAAAATAAACCATTGGAGGAAATTTTGTTCATCCCTCAGGCTCGATCCATCCAATTCAGGCAAATTGTGGACTAAACTTAAAGCCATACAGGGAAATTCCAAAAAACTCATTCAACCCCACCTTTCGGACCACCCCACAAATAAAGATAAAGCAAATGCAATGGCAGCCCATTTTTCGGACACAAGCAGCTCCACCAATTACCCACCCACCTTCCAACAACACATTGCAAACCACAACACTTACACCCCGAACCACCTCACTCACATCTACCTTTTAACAAACCCATAAACATCCATGAACTTAAAGCATCACATAAGAAAACAGCCTCAGCCCCGGGTCCAGATCATATCACCTACACAATTATCAACAAACTCCCCCCCCCCCCAACTTAACAAAATCTGGACCCTAGGAACCCTACCTCACTCCTGGAAAACAGCAAAGGTGGTGCCATTCCTGAAACCAGGGAAACCCGCCAACTCCCCAGACTCATTTCGACCTATTTCACTAACATCACACCTTTGCAAAACGCTGGAAACCATAGTAAATAATAGACTAAAACATCATATCCAATCCCACAATCCTATCAAACAGGACCAGAGCGGCTTCACTCCAAATCGACAAACTTTAGATCATATTTTGCATTTGGAGCATGATGTTAGAATCGCACAAGCACAGAAACAATACACATTGGCCATCTTTATAGACTTTAGTAAAGCATTTGACATGGTTTGGCACAACGGCCTCATTAAAAAACTACAGCAAAATGCCATACACGGTAATATTCTAAATTTCATTCACCATTTCCTAAAAGATAGACAAATAATAGTCAAAAGCCACTACACCCTTTCGGACCCATATCCCTTAGAAAATGGTACCCCCCAGGGCAGCATCCTATCACCAACCCTCTTTAACTTCATGATCAACGACATCTTTCCTCAAAAGTGGCCTGAAATTACTACAGCTAAATTCGCAGATGACATTTCCTTTTGGATTTCCTCCACCTCAATAATGCAAACCACCTCTAAAGCTCAACGAATGTTAAATCACCTTCAAAAATGGGCCCACAAGTGGGGGTTCCATATAAACGTCAAAAAAAACGTGGGCATTCTCTTCAAAAAACAGCATATGCAAAATTATACACCCAAACTACACCTAAACAATAAAAAAATCACCTTTGAAAAAGAAGCAAAATTCCTAGGAGTAACTTTTGACCAACACCTAACATGGACTCCCCATATTAATAATCTGGTCAACAACTGTCAAAAAGATTTAAATTTAATGAAATGTATTCGAGGCACCACATGGGGAGCCGACAAACAAACACTTATTAAAGGGGCACTGATGCGGAGCGAATAATGTTTCTCGCCAACGGTCTAATGACGAAACCAAGCTGCAAATTGGTCAGCACCCACTCCTTTGACCATGACGGACAAAGGGACTGGGCTCCTGTCCACATTAGCAGAATTTCTTCACCCTAAAAAGTGTGGAGGCCGGATGCTCATCACATGACGTTATTTAAAAATATCCATGGTATTCCTTGTAACAAAATATCCCAGCAGTGTAGTTTTTTTTCCGGATGCTTGGATAGTATAGTGACTGATCCAATTTGATCCTATTTCTGAGTTTTTAACCTCGATATTTAATCATGTTATGTGATAATATGATGTCTACATGCACGCAGCAAGCCATTTGTTTCAGTCCGACAGATTGAAAAGCTTTACATTTAGATAGTTTTGATGGGTTTGTTTGTTGGTTCAGCGGTGATAGTAAATATCATACTTAAATTTTAGTAACTGTGGTAGCTACCCCGGTTTATTATTCATGGTAATAAAAACGCACAGTTAATTTATATGAATTCGTAAACGAAAAACGATGACTTTGCCTTTAGTAGAGAAATCTGAAAATTATTTTACGTAAAAAAATCCCAAACCTATTACACCTATTTACCCAAGTACACAGCAAATGCCTGTATGTATTCCTTATGTAACGAAGTTCTGTTGGTATCCTCAAAACAGTTTCGGCCCATAAGTGTTTTCAGGCTGCATGCGACATAGAGATTACATCTTCCTTGCCGTAACTCGCGTTTGATGGTGTAAACCTACACGTGTTATTGTCATCATTCTCTGGATGGTCAGTTAATGACTTTATAACAGGTATAATTAGTAGTAACACCACTTTGGTTACTCATCAAAGGTTCCCATTTGGCACTTCTCCTGTCTAGAGTAAATACTCAACATTGTAAATTAAGGTCTGTTGTGGCAAATGTATTGTATGTTGTGTAATATGTGCATGTAAGTGATGCAAGAGGGTTAATCAGCTGAGTTACAAAAACAAACATCGATCAAAGGATTAACCGATAACACACTGATTGATTAATTACTTTTATCTTCCACAGCGGATTTGTCAAAAGGCAGTGTGTGTAGATCTACAGATCTATACTGACTACACCCTGTCGTAAAGTGCGAGTGTAAAAACAACATCCTCCCTTCAAAGAATTAACCACCATTGCGTTGATTGATTGCTCATTATTGGTTAATTAAATTACTTAGAATGGCGGACATCATACATTTAGTTGCCAGGTGTGCTATCTTGGGTGACCAATGAGAGGTTTATCAGGTTTTCACCAATGTGTTACTTTTTCGCAAATTAGACTGTTGTAAGACACATGACACAGAGCAGGATTATTTACCAGCTGCAGATGAATGGAATATCGTTCTTTTATGTGGATATTGATGGATACATTCCTGAACAAGGTAGTAGCCTGTCATTGTTCTATAAAATTAGTCTGTTTTACATTCATTATTTGCATTTTGTTTTAATTTATTTGTTGTAGCATTCAGCAGAATCTGTTTCACAGAAAACACACACTAGATCGCGTATGTGTGTAAAATAGGATCCACATTGGCAATCTATACAATGTATAAATGTTGCTGTGATGTTAGAAATTTACTATGTAAAAGCAGACTGTGTGTTCTTTCATTAAATTTCAAAATCATACAAATATAACTATATATATAAACTAATTAGGGTTATGAGACAAAATTTAGAGACGTAAATTGGCTTCGTTATTTTCCCGTCCTAATAGTTTTTTACCATTTCAACCACTGGCAGATGATTAACCTTCAAAGTGTTTCATTTGTTTTCATAATACATTTGTAATGAAGTAAAATTACTTGACCTTAGTTGATCTGTCTATAATTAAACTCTCAGTTGCGCATACGGACTGCGCAGCAGAGGTCACGAACCAGTCACGAATTCTAGGATATCATCCGGGTACTCTCAGGTGAAAAACAATAACAAACGTTTACACCAGTCCACGGAAATTGCTCCGCATCAGTGCCCCTTTAACATCTATCACTGTCTCATTCAGTCGAAATTGGACTACGCCGCCCCGGTCCTGCACTCCCTTTCCCCCACCAACCTCCAGAAACTAACCTCCTTACAATACAAGGCCCTAAAACTAGCCTAGGGGTCAGGACTGGCACCCCCCTATCCACACTCCTCCTACTTACAGGCATCCCTTCAATCAGTACACGAATAAACCAAACCGCACTCAATTACTGGGCTGGGGCCCAACACAACCCAATCTATAACACCATAAAAACAAAATACACCAACATTAAAAAATCCACCCTTAAAAAATTCAAAAATAATAAAAATATTGCTCCATTCTACTTTCACCTATCCAGTCTTCTGCATGCACAACACCTTAATACAATACAACACTCACCTCCCATAGCAAGCTACATTCACCACCTCCCCCCACCCAAAACAGATACTACACTACATCACCACATACTAAACACAACCCCTAAACCTGACACTCACACCAAAACAAACATTATCCAAACTCACCTAGACACCCACTATCCTAACCACACACACATATATACAGACGCATCTATCTCTACAAACAAAACAACAGGAATAGGCATACATGTTCAAACAACCCCACCCCTCACCACTAACTTCCACCTCACAAACCATATAAACAACACAACAGCAGAACTATTAGCCATCCTTACAGCCCTCCACACCATCCCTACCCTCCCGGCCTCCCACCTTCTCATTATAACCGACTCCCTTCCAGCCATAAACCAACTTCAAAACAAATTCTCTAAATCCCGCCCTTACCTTATCCACCAAATCACCCAACAAATTAACTATCTTCATAAACACAACAAAAACATAACACTACTCTGGATCCCTGCACACACACACAATAAAAACAACCACCCACCCATCTCCACATATACCTTTTCACACTTCAAAAACAGAAACTAAACAACTCATCAAATCATACACATCTGACTTAATTACACACAAAACATAAACTCAAGTAGTATATACAATGGGGGTTTTAAAACACTTTCAAGAAAAGTCTCTACAAAGCCTTATTTACTAAATAAGGCTTTGGTTGGGCCCTTAGCTCTTGCTACTATTACCCCTACTACTTAATGTGTGTTGGAGGTAACACTGTGCCGTACGGTACGATCAATAATTCTTCTCTTACAAACCCCCTACCCGGCCCATCCCTCAAGTAGTACAAGTTAGGTTCGTCGGCTTTCATATCCACTTTATCTATGTTGTAAGTTTTGACTGACCATATAGGATCGGTGGCCCGCTTACGGCTATCACCCTCGTGTTCCCCCGGCTGGTATAGATACCTCACTAGGGCCCTATATGGTATCTGTTTCTCCTTCCCACGCAATGGAGCGGCCGACTCTGCAACTATTGATTTTAGTTTGATAGCGTCTGCCGGTTTCTTACCGGTGAGACGGGTGACTTCATGGTTGATTGCCGACACCACCTTGGGTAACCTCGTGACCCATTCAGTCGATCGTTTTCCAGGGGTGACCATCTCCCTAGCATACTGATGGCCGAACAAGCGCTCAGCCAAAGTCCTATTAAATCTCTCAACTATGGCTTGGCTGCGATGGGCTCCGGCCGTGCCACGCCTGACCTTTGTATCGTGTTTGGCTAGCAGTTGTGACACGGCACCCATGAACTCCCGTCCGGGGTCAACTTGCAGCTCTGTTGGCCACGTCAGCGGACTGCGTTTGTATATGCGTTCGAATCCTCTGGCTACCTGGGCCGAATCTTTCGTGGTCAAGGGTTCGGCTTCCTTGTAACGACTGGCTACGTCCACTACGGTTAAGGCATACTTGTACCTCTTGTCGTGGGGTAGGAACAGTAGGTCTGCCTGGTGAACGCTATTAGGTATGTTAATACCGAACCTCCTTCTAGGCACGTAGCGTGGTGCCGGCAAATAGATCTGCCACAGGGCTTGTTTTTCAAGCCACGCTTTGGCTTCCTCCGGGGGTACTCGCGCTATTTTAGCTAGCTTATCTACTGCGCTAGCTCCTTTCCAGTACCCACGCAGGCTGTAGTAAATAGCCTCAAATTTTTTCATGTCCATACGCGTATGTGTTTATCCCATCAATAGCTATCCAACGTTTCGTGTCCATAGGCGACAGGGACGTCTTGTTTATAGTCAGTCCGTATATCTTATGTCCATCACTTCTAAGTGTGTTCATTTTATGCCTAAAGGTACGGGTCTTGAACAGGGCTTCCTTGAATCTGGCGTGTTTGATGTGTTGTTTCACCACATACTTCTTAACCCCCTTAGCCTTCCGGATCTCACTATTGTCGGCTTTCAGTATGGAGTACATCTTAGGTCTCAAACCTATGTACTCGGCTATGGGCGTGCCAGCACACTCGTCCTTCATCTTACCTAGGACCTTTTTATTTACCATACTGTGTATGGTATGGGTCTTAGGGTAGTCGCTGGTGTCGTATAAATCGAGGTGTTTTTTCATGTCCTCGTACACGTCCTCGGTTCGAATTTCTAACAGCAGGGAATCCGTGTCAGTGTACAGCACTTCACACCTGTCGCCGTACTGTTTCTTGAGCTCGTTGTAGTAAAAGTCGTACATCAGGTGTTTGGATAAATCGAGGATGCTCATCCCCACGTAAACAGGCCGGTTGAATTTTATGTGGCTTTTCTTCATGTGTAGGGCAACCAGGTTGTCTGTGAATATCTTACCACGGTTGAATGCCGGACTGGCTATCAATCTCCTGAGCTTGTCTTCCTCACTCGACCGAACCAGCTTCACGGTCACGCGTTTCCTCAGGTTCTCCATAGTCTTACCAAACACCGAGTTGTTCATGATCTTGTAGAGATTTTTCTCAAAATCACTGGTGGCTTTTTTTCGTAGGTCTGTGTTCATTCTGATGTAGGGCTCCATCCATGGGCTCTGGTCGAACATGAGCACCCTGTGTATTTTGGTCAGCCTCATACCCAACGACAGGTACAGCTGTAGGTTGCGATAGTGAACGATGTACTTGGTCTTATTCATTAAGTTAGGCACGAGTTTTTCAACGTCTGTCACACGCCCACCTAACAAGTTATGTTGGTACTCAGACATCCAGTCTAGGTTAACCCTCATACGTTCGGGGGCCAGGGGGTAGCTGTTGTGCGATGTGTGTAATTCCTTGGTATACTCTAAGTCAATCTCGAGGATATACCCTTTGTTCGAATCTGGTGCAACCCCCATAACATCAACGTGGGGTACCCATTCGAATCCCCCTGTAGGTAGATACTGGCTCATGGCCCAGCCGTACAGGTTGTTTGCGTCGAGGTAGAGAATGTGATTGGTTGGCTTGTTAGGATCGTAACCTTTCACGTATTGATTATTTGCTTTCGCGTATCATTTGGATGCCATGGAAATCCCACCTCGCAAGCCTTTCTCAATGAATAGGTGCATGTCGTAATCTGTGAGCAATTCCAAATTAACTCCGGTCTTTTTAAGCAAGGCGTCCCACGACAGACCTGGGCTGGTGTAATACCATGCGGGGTCGAGTTTATACTGCTTGAAACACGTTCGCCTAAACGTCTCAAACACGTCGGCTAACAGCAGTACATCTGTCCTCAAGTACAGGTCGTGATAATCACCCAGGTTCTTACAACCCAGTTTATTCCATACGTTAGTCGCGTGCGAGTAATCATCTCGTGAGACGGACGCCTCATTCAGCTTGCTATAAAAGCAGTCAATAGGGGGTAGTCTGGTCTCGGTGAACTTGACCCAACTATCCATGTACTCATAGGGGTACACACCTTTCCTCATAAGCAGGGGTCTAGTCTCGGCGTCTGTGTATCGATCGGTGATAGGGAAGGTATTGTTGGCCTTGACCAGACTGTCGAGTGACGACAGGAGGAACTGAAACGAGTCAATGAACCTAAGTCCGTTTAAGCTGAAGGAGATGTATCTCTCCATGTTGTTGGGGATGCACGTTATATTACCATTGATTTTCGCGATGGCCTGCATGATCAAGTGTGAGTCGTACCCTCTCAAGTTGTGAAAGACAACGGGGATGTTTATTGTCTTAGGGTTGATTTTAAGCTTGCGGTTGCACGCGCTGTGAGCGGCGCCTCTATACTTACCAGTTATGTGGCAGTGATCTCTCACCGAATCACCGTTAAGTGGTGAGTCACACACGTGACAGTTAGTGCTACTAGCGTGAGCTAGCCTGTCGACTCGGGTCATACGCATGGGAGCGATTCTATACAATGCATTCCTAATAATTTTTTCTTCCTCCTGCAAACACTTTAGAAACCTTTCAGCCGCGTCAGGGCCCCTATACACTACCGGAGCTTTCGTTTCCCCGTCACAACGGACGACAATGTATCCAAACCCACAGGCTTTATGCTCTTGTGTTTTGAGGGTAAAGCTACCACTGGGAACCTCGCCGGCGGCACCACCAAGGCTTCGAAGTCGGCGTATATGATATAAGGCACAGACATTTGGTTCTTGTGGTTACCGAATTTTAGGATATTATCACCTTCCTTAGGCATGTCGACTCGTATGGCCGTCTGCCCCACACCTTGACAATCATCCCGGTGGGATTCTAATAAATCAGCTCGTGTGAAGCCATGTAGGCATCGTTCACAGAAGTGGGTCTTTTCTCTGTGTGCCGATTGGTCATACAACAGCCTTCTAAAGTGTTTTATCCATGTGTAGTGATACTTGTCACCTCGCTGGATCATGAATATATTGATAACTTGGCGATCCTTCACCGGGCTGACCCTGTGTACTATTGTTGTGTTACCTTCGTGCCCAAAGACATTTATAGCCAGATTATTCTGTTTTTCTACTTTAGTGATCTGGGATATGGGGGTGGGTTCATCTATACCATCCCAGTTGAGCCCATCATCCTGAGGATAATTAGAAGACCTGTTCGGATTAGTGTCAGCTGGAAATAAGGCTGACCTGATAGCTAACCTCAGGCAATCGTTTCCTCTATTCTTAACGTTTACTATGGCATGTTTGTTCCTATAGTAGGGAGGCAAGGCTAGGTATGACCCGCCTCTGAACGGCACGTAGTTAGCTATGTCTAGATAGACATTATCGATTTTATCTACAGCCCACCCGGACCCCAAGTGTGTGTAGCGTTCTAGGTATTCTCGTATCTGCTGAAAACTGGTATCGATTGATGCGTCAATGGTCTCTGTATGTGTGACAACCTCTTGTTTACCTCGGAAGTAAGGCTGAACATACTCATCCTGCTTATCGAGCGACATTTTCACTGTGATCTGAAACTTGATACTTCCTAGATTATTTAGTTCCTGGTTGACCTTATCAGCTATCAGAGGCTTGATATCTGTAATGTCTATGTTTCTATCAACGTGCATGCGCCAACCTCTCAAATAGTTGCCTACAGCGCGCTCAGTGCGCACGAACTGTAGGTCAATAGCTCTATTCTGTCGTAATAATTCTACAAGCTGTGGTTTTCTCATACGGGAATACCCGCCTAAACCCAAATCGTGTGCCTCGGCTTTCAGTTGTTTTACAGTGGGACGTGCTACGGGGGGATGTGATAACAATTCGACTAACCCGGCTCTCCCCAGGTTTGAATAACCCGTGTATCCAAGCTGTTTTGCTTGAGCTTTTAATTGTTTTACTGTAGGGGCTTCTAAACCTAGTAATCTCAACAATGCTGACTTCCGCATTCGAGAATACCCGATCACACCTCTCTGTTTTGCGACCCGCTTAAGCTCGCGTACAGTAGTCATCGTGTTTACACCTAACATAACCAATGTCTAATTGGAGTCTATCTTGAGCAGTCGCCTACGTTCTTTTATGTAGCCCTTTTTATTCTCGTAGATGAGTTGATGTCTGACTACGTTCGCTCCGTGAGCTTTACATAAACAGTAGTGCCCTTTAACCCCGATACCACACACAGAACACGTGTAGTTAGGACTTCCCATATGGAAACAACAGAACCCCTGATTCCTGCATTTCCTACCACAGGCCTCGGTCTTCCCCATAAATATGTATTCGCATTGGTATGGAGCGGGTCTCATGTTTACTTATATAGGTATTTAATTTAATTGCTTCGCAACCAACGCAGTAGCTGCTATACCCAACACTATGAAGCCCAGTTCACGATTCATTTGTCCATTGGATGGTGTGTAGTACTGAGCGAGTGTGGGTTTATTGAGCGGTTCCAATCGTTTACCAGTTAGTAGGTAGTATTCTTTCATTGCTTCATCGACATCGTTGAATGTTTGAACGGCATGGTTTTCACGCTGGAGTTGTTCGTTAATAAAATCGATCCTCTGGAGGCGTTTTTTAGCGTACTCGGCCTGTGCCTTTTGTAAGTTCTCAGTAGCGAGATCGTGCCGCTTCCTTTCTTCCTGTATTTCAGCCGCGTGATCATCTCGTAGTTTCGAGAAGAGGAAATTACTCCCGGAAAATGCCAGGGCATTCACTAACGCCCCACCGACCATCATAGCTATCGTGGCCATCCTATATTTATTTCATTATATTATCAGGTATTATCCCTTGTTTTACTAGGATGTCTTTTGTGGCCATCGCCATACCAAGGTTCATTATGAGCATACCCATATCCTGCAGGTTGAAATCTAGCTTGATAGTTGGTTGTTTAAGCACCATTTTAGTCAACCGAGCGTACCCTACGGCTAGACTGGCGACCACTGTGGCGTGGTATGCGTCGTTGACGAACGTTTTCCCCTCAGACATTATGTATATATAAAAATATTTAAATTATAACATGATATGCGGGTCGACAGTGGGGGTTACCACCTCACTGTTGGGGGGTACCACCTCACTGTGGGAGGGTACTCCCACGTATAACCATGTTATAACCACGGCAGCACCTACAGCCAACAACAGTCGGGGGTTGATAATTTTATGTTGGTTACACCACCGTTTTTTACCGGCAGCTACTCTCTTAGGATTCTTCTGCCTGGTTACTGTTTCCCTGGCCTCCACCGTCACCTCGGGAGGGGTTTCCCTCACTGGTTCCTGTGTCACTTCCATCACCTCGGGAGCAGCATCCATCTATACTATTATTATTATTTTTTCTCTCAAATTGACAATGCTTTGCCGTGATAATCGCCGCCGTCACTGGAGCCAACAACATACCATATTTGTGGTACAGCTCGCAGCTGATAGAGCTCACGGCGTGTTCGATAAAAGGGTCTTTCTCGAGGTCTTCCCACAGGTAAAGTCGGCGCTCTGGTGGAATGGGAAGGAAGTATGACACAATACCGGTGTATATCTGGGTCATAGCCGATCCTATTGTCTTTGTCATTTCTGCTCCGAGCCGGGACTCGTATAGTCTGGTTCATAATTATTGAGAATTTTTCTTCTTACTTTGAGCTATCCTAACACCTCAACTGATTCACTGATACTTAAAACTAAGTAATGGTATAAGGGAGGTAACTCATCTTGGCCTACTGAGTATAGTACAATTAGAGTTACCTCCCCTGAATTTGTAGCAGACGTCATTTTCCTCAGCACTGTCAACAATGTCTGCTGAAGATAAAAGAAGGTTGATTTTTTAGTTGTGTAATCAAGGAATTGATGATGTAAATACACTGGCAGAGAGAACAGGAACTCCTCTTTCTACTGTGTATAGGATTAGGAGGAATTTCAAAGAGGGAAAGGATTTTGGGCATCAGAAAGGAGCAGGGAGACCCAGAAAATTGGACTTCTCAGATCGCGTCCGGCTGGGAATTTTAGCGTCTAAAAAGCAAAGGGCAAGCATCTCCAACATCAGGTATGAAATGATAGAAAGGGGATCCACAGTTGAATCAAAATCTACAGTTAGAAGAAATTTGATTGATCTTGGATGGGAGAAAAAGACTGGAATTCTTTCTCCTCTCATGAAACAAGAACATAAAGACAGGCGTGTTGAGTGGTGTTTGGCACATGAAAACTTTGACTGGGAAAATGTCATTTTAACTGATGAAAGCTCAATATGGGCATATGCCAATAATGTGAAAATATTGACAAAGTCTGCGTCAGCACCGTTGTATCGACGACCTAAATACAGCCCAATGTCTCATGTATGGGGAGGGATATCCTTATTAGGAACGACCCCGCTGTGTGTGTTTGAGGGAAATCTGACAAGTCAACGCTACACTAACATATTAGATAATTTTCTGCTTCCAAGAGCACATGTGTTTTATGGAAATGAATGGATTTTGCAGCAAGATAATGATCCTAAACACACCGCAAAACATGCCAAGCAGTGGTTTCAGGAGAAAAATGTGACTGCATTACCATTTCCTGCATATAGTCCTGACTTAAATCCCATTGAGAACATTTGGGGGATGATGAAGGAATGTGTGAATCAAAAGGGGTTGACAAAAATTGAAGACATGAAGAGAGAAGTGGTCCGATACTGGGACAGCATAACTCACGAGACACTAACCTCTCTGATAGGAAGTATGCCTACCCGTCTTAGACTGTGCCGTGAAGCTCAAGGAGACTTGATAAAATATTAAATTGTTACCTACACAACATGAAAAGGTCAGTTCACTTTCACAATACATTCAATTTTATCTGATTTGTTCTAGTTTAATAATATGAAATGCTTTAGCTATTCTCAATAATTTTGAACCATACTGTATCTAGCGTACAGCTTATCGATTTCTTCGGCTGACATTTTGTGAATTTTATCCGGAGTGTAGTCTCCAAAGTAATGTTTGGCTTTGCCGCCAACAGCCAACGCCACCAGTTTCTCTCGCTTATCATCAGTGGGGGAGACCCCCACACCCCCAGGTACCAACAATTGTTCGAGCAATTCCTCACACTCCATCTTATAATATAACAAGTAAGATTTAGTTTTAACTATATAATACCCGATGCAGACAAAACACAGAGAAATGAAGGTTAAGTTGCACACGACAAACACTTCAAATATCATAGCTATACTTAGCATTTGCTTAGCTTTAGCTTAGCTTTGCTTAGCTTTGCTTAGCTTTAGCACACTCTATATGCTACTGGTTGGTCGGTCTTGAGCACGAGCTTAGCGTGTTTAGTTTCAGCGAGCTGTTTCTTCACCCGTTCCCGTTCTAATTTGCTCATCACATCGTTCTCTCTCAAACACTCCTCGAACGAATCCCTGTCCTTGCAGTGAAATAAGGCCACCCATCGCGTCTGCTCCCTGAGGTCTTTCAACACCGAGTTGAACTTCTGCGTTAGCACCCAGACGCTGTGATTTGCATGCCGGCCGGAGAAGGCCAGGTACGATAGCATGTCTCTCTTTTTTGTTATCTCGCGATTAGCGCTGCAGTCGTCCAGTATGAACAGTGTCGGTTCCCCTTTAAATTTCTCGTGAAGAGCTTTCAACCAGTCCTGCAGGCGTGTTCCAGGGTCGATTTTGTGTACGTCCGGGTCCGTCATCACCCAAGGTCGCGCGTACGTGTTATTCATGCTCAGAGTAGGGCACATGATAACGATGTTATCGAACACATCCTTGTAGTAACCCTCCAACATATCCAAGACGAAAACGGTCTTCCCACAGCCAGTCTGCCCGCACACTATGGCGCAGTGTGGGTCAGTGGGTAGGTCAATAGATGGCTTGCACGAATCTCCCATTGTCTATATTAAGTTGCGCGTCCATAATAACGTACAGATATAATTTCAACTTACCAGCGGGTTGAGCCTTCTTAGTAATCTGGATGGTTATCCCTTCGCTGCCGTTATCTATACGGTGCCCGCTACCGTGCAGTTTATCATCATCCGTGGATCGCATGTCCAACCATAGGGCGTACTTGGTGGTCAGGTATTCACCGATCTGCACGGAGCCTAGGTCCAGGTCCTTTGTTATGTAATCCCCCACTGGTAGCTTTTTTATCTCATCCCACTGCTGGTGTGGTCTCATACCATGACTGAACAGCTGGTTGGGCACGCCCTCGATGGTCACTTCCACCTTTTCAATCTCGGGGTTGAAAAACTTCTCGCTGTCCCTCCGGAATGGCTCGTAATCCTCCACGGGGACGACTAGGATACCTTTCATCGATCACGCCGGCACGTTCAGGTTGATATTCCACACAGTGTCGCTCTTATCTCGCACGACTGATCTATGCCTCAGTACGCGATCGTACAGGATAGCCATCTTCCCAGAGTACTGGCTTCGAACCTGCCTGGCCAGCTCCGGGCTAGTGACCATGTCGAACTCCAGAGAGATGTTGTCTATGGCATAACTGGCCTCATCACCGTTCGGCGTACGCACTACTTTGCTATAGTCGTTAAACGTGAGCTCGTATTCGAGCCAGCGCGCAGAATCGATTCCCGTATGCTTGAGCGATGGCCTTTTCACCGTCCGATAGCTTGTCTAGCTGGTCTGGTGTGAAGGCATACCCTATGCGCGACCGGGTTGATTTGCTGATGCCCTGGTACACATCATTGACTCGTTCTCCCTCGCTTTTCCAGAGATCCCCGTAGCAGTGAAACACGTCGCTGTCGTCGATGCTCAGCACCTCGTTACCGCTGATCTTGACGGTCGTTTTCTTGATGATAGCTCGACCCACGTTCCGCACTAGCTCGCGTTTGTCGTTGTCGGAGGTCAACGTGATATTGAACGCCAGTCGAACAGTGCCTGGTACAATGAGGTCATTCTCACCAAGGTTTGGTAATCTAACCAGCAGAGTTTGATTCTGGTCTATCTTGCTGGGATTGTTGGTGATGGTCACCGACTGGCGCACGGCTCTGGCTCCTAATGGCTCTCTCAATCTTCTGAAAGGATCTAATTTTCTGCCGTACATTGTTATATATAAATGAAATATATTTTTAATACTAAATAATGGATGAAGACATACCTATGGATGATATGTGGGACGATAGTGCCCAGGCATTCAATGATGACCAGGAGACCTCATTCTCGCAAGGTGGCT
The DNA here is from genome assembly GCF_037392515.1 of Haliotis asinina. Taxonomy (NCBI): domain Eukaryota; kingdom Metazoa; phylum Mollusca; class Gastropoda; order Lepetellida; family Haliotidae; genus Haliotis; species Haliotis asinina. Next base: position 29,744,900 of record NC_090284.1, read on the forward strand.
CACTCATGGAGGGCGCCGTCGACGATTATTACAACGCAGTTGAAAATAAATCCAAACTCAAGCCGTTGGGAAGGAACTATTCCAGGTTTACCCTCGATAGCAATGGCACGCTGCGTTTGAAGGCTCACCCGGAGATCGATCTCGTGCATAAACGCACGAGAGAACCGCTTGCTTTATCAACACTGAGCAGTCGACATGGGAGTAACTTTGTCCGCGATGAACTAGGCTTCATAGATTACGGTGGCGCGCGACCTAAGCAGTATCCTCCGAAGTTAGTTCAAAGTCTGGAAGGCATCAGGGACGCCACATCGGATCAAAACATGACTTATGATATTGAAAAGGTGTTGGCCGACTACAAGAACAAGCCCTTCCCGGGTCTCGAAATTACCTTTCGGGAACTGAAGGGGTTGGACCTGTTGATGCAAACCATTCGTGGTCAGCTCTGGAAAAGCACGGCCAAAATGAGTGAGATAGACGACCACATCGCCTATGAAAAGGAAAAACTCGGTGAAACTGAGGACGAGTCTATGAAAGTCACCATCGAGGAACGAATACGTAATTTGGAAGATGAAAGGCAGACCTGGTTGGAGACAGCGTCCGGCTACAAAGAAAAGCTTAGATCCCAGACCAACCGTGTGCGGGAAACCATCAATCAAGTCCTCCACCGAGACACCACGTTAGCAGACAGGATTCGGATATTGTTCCGGGAGCAAGGGATCACCATCGCCAGCATTCTGACTGCATTGGGTTTCATCATATCAACCCTGGTGGTGTCACTGACAGGGCCTGCCGGCGGCGGAGTTCCCCCCACACCTGCCGGCGGCGGTGGGGTTAAAGACTGGATAAAAAAACTCGGGGAACGCCTAGCTAAACTAGCTGGTAAAGCCGCCGAAGCCCTTCCCGGCATCCTGGGTAGCATCGTCTCGTGGTTGTTGGGCGCTCTGGCTAAAACTGCCACGTGGCTCAGTCAAAACCTGTGGGCAGCCATCGTCGCCGTGGCGGGTCTGGTGTACGTAGCGGCTAAGAAATTTTTAACCAAATAAGTCCCAAAGCTACCCCACCAACCACCAGGGCCGTTTTATTATCAATATGATTGGAGGCCTGAATATGGGGGTGTGTGGGGGGTACCCCCACATGAACTTTAGACTCCGGGGGTGGCGCCACTATACCCGTTTCACGTGGTGGGATGTGTGGGATATAGGGGGTGTTAATATCGGGGTTGATACCCAACTTTTGATCCGCCGTGGCTATGACTATTTTGTTGTTATAACCCACCACTTTTTTTACTCTCAGTTGCATATCACTCGGAGCCATATACAGCCCCACGCCGAACACGTAATTGACTTTCGATCTGGCGTATTCTAACACGTTTTGGTAACGGTCGATGGCCCGCGGGAGATCAACTGGAGAATTGATAGCATCCTCAACGTTGGCAACGAACTGTTTCTGAGTGTCGTAAGCAGTTCCCTTACCGAGGATGTTGGAACGCGTCATCGACTGCGCACCCAACAGCGCCCACACGTACGTTCGAATCGAGTCGTTCAAGCGTATTGTACCAGCACGAGTGAATTCTTTCGATGTTTTTGAGATCATTTTAGTCCAGGCTGTGGCTGCATCAGGATTGGTTTGCTTTATACAGCTGACATGGATCTTTTCATTCGTTGTGGGGCCTGTAAATGTATGACGGTTTGGGTTGTATGAACCATCTGCAGAACCGGCCATATATGTTCCGGACCTGTAGAAGTACACGAGAACTATACCGAGACCATGGTTCACACCAGGAAGGCGAAAGTCTTTATTCGTTGGAATCTCAAACTCCCCACAAACACGTTCATAAGCGCGTTTATCATAGGGGTTATTCGTCATACTCCACGCTTTATCTTGGGGAAGAGGAGCACTTATTTCCTTCAATATTCGTCTCGTTTGATAATAAATATGAAACAAAATGACTACCTTACTCAGTTCATCTATACCGTAGTCTAGTGTCACACCCGACCCTGTCGTCGCACACCACACAGCAAAGTTGAGTTGGTTCTGCCAAAACTGCATTGGGTTTTGATTCCAGTTTACCACCGCCTGCGCGTTATTAACGGTCACGATATAGTTTTCAAAGATATTAATAAAGGTTGCTTTAAACCCCGTACTACCTACCACCACGATTTTCAAGTGGGCTAAGTCCATATTATAATATATAAATTATATATTATAATATGTACATAACACTTCCAGGAATAACGAGCGGTGAGGCCGTTCAGCTGACGCACGCGATCGATAATACGTCAGGCCAACTCGAAGTCGCACTCTGCGATATCACCTACCTACCGCAATGGACTAACATCAACGCCAGCAACAATAAGCTGTTCGTCAGTGGAACTCGCAGTCAGATAACTGACGGCTACTACAGCGTGTGCTCTCTAAACGACGAGGTCTTCAAACCCCTGGGAGCCGAACTCAAGATGAACGACTCAAACGGCACAGTGGTGTTAATCAACAACGGAAGAACCTCCTTGAGGCTCGGCCGACCATTAGCGAGGATACTCTGTATGTCTCCTGACGAGATAAAACCAACAACAACCGTCACAGGCACGAAGTTACCCGACCTAGTACCGTACCGAGAGCTGTACATTCATCTCGGTCAGGTGAGCACAACGTACAACATTCAAGGAGGTCACCCTTCCACTATACTGAGAGCAGTGCCGGTGAAAACTGAGAAATACAACGACGGTAGAACCGAGTCGTTTTCACCACGGCAGTATAAGAGATTAACCCAGGGCAACATACCTGAGCTGATAATATCGGTGTTAGATATAAATCATAATCCTGTAAATATAGGATACCTCAGCTTAACGCTTCATGTAAAATGACCAGCGCACAAGGGCCCGGAGTGAAAAAATGCGTCAATATCGGGATCTCCGACCTCGGAGACACGCGCGGTTTCGACGCTCCCGGAGTAGATGGTAAATTGTACGCCTTGCAACTGAAAAACAACATTTACAAACGCGTTGAAGTCCCCTCCGGTGGAACCCTAAATGATATAGTAGATACCACAAGAGCAAAAATCAACACTAAGTACGCCCTTGTCAACACCGGTAATAACTGGATAATATACCCATCGTTCGGGGGTAAACTGTTCGACTTAGACGATGTTGAGAGCACTACCGTCGCCCGAAACAAGCCATATATGCTCGTCTTCACCGAAGATGATAAGTGGGTGTTGTTACCCGATAACGACTGGTTTCTCAATATTAGGCTCGGCTCCCCCTACGTGTTTACTGATAACAAAGACAACCACCTAAACAAAGTCGTGAACAATGGAACCCTGCTCGTGGCTTACGTCCCAACTCAGAGACGTAGCGTAGTCGTCAGCCCACTCAACACTATGGCAGCCCACATGCTATCGAGTAAACCAGCCATACAAAACGTGACATTACAGTTGGTGTCTGAATTCGAAGGCGTGGTCAGTATACTAGAGAGTCTACCGGCAAACTCAACACTGATCATCAAAGTCTACCTAGGGGAACCATCGGGGAATGATGTCGAGATCGTGAAGGGGATCAAACTCGGGTGGGGGAAACGACACCAGTATCAAGTTTGCAACGTTTACGTGCGGGTGAGTGTCGGCTCCAACACCAGTCTGCAGGGGGTCAACGTGATCGTGGAAAACAAGATATCACTAACCAAGATCTTCCTGCCTGACAACATACACTTCATGGGTATGAAGTTCACCCCTGAATTATTATCAGAAAACCAGTTGGAAATTATATCGTAATAGTATAATAATGACCAGTCATCCCAACACTACGCTTAACGACCTAGGAGATACGGAGGGATTCGATCAGCCTGGTGAGGAAGATGAATTATATATCCTGCACTTCAAAGACAACGTGTACAGACGGGTGTCGTTATCAGATTTTAAAGAGCCCAAATGGCTGATCAACTTAACATTCGCCTCACCTTATATCACATTAAAAGAGGGGGTGGGAGGATTGGAGTTGGTCTCTAAGATTAGGAATAACGGTATCTGGCCCGGGATTTCATTCCGGAGAGTGAATTACGCATGATAACTCTTGGTATCGAAAAAAATATGTTAAAGTCTGTAGCAAAAAATAAATTAACATTTAGCAATAATACTTATAGCAGATATCTTGATAGAATATTAGTCCCTTTCACACTCATCATAGAAGTCTTCTTTTCCTATTTAGACAATGAAAACACCTCAAGAGTACACCAAATTTTACCCGGGGTGTCAATACACTGGTTTGACGAACACCTAGACCAATATTGTCGTATTGTTATACAACAGGATCACGCGGACCCTATAAACCGCTTAATAAGCCTCAGTGGGGTTTTTATTACAACAGGAAATTCTATTAGACTCTCACCTATTACCCTGACTAATAGTCTAGATCTTGTAGACTTCAAATTCATTAATAGACTTTTAACTGAAACCCAATTAAAATATCTTTCATAATATATATTATAGGATGGGTCTGTACCCAGTCGTAGAGGAAGTAGCGAAGACGCTGGAAACTGTAGATGGGTTCCGCTTGAGGCAGTTATGTGATGTGAAACGCCAACTAGAACAAGACCGTGACACGCGGAAAGCACTATGTAAAAAGTACCATAGAGCTTTCAATATCGTGGACGGGGCTGACACTACCCTTATGGTAACCAGCATGGGACTAGGGGCGGCAGGCGTTGGGTTGTTGGCTACCATCGTGGCCGCACCTATAGTGCTAGGTATTGAAATAACGGCTGGGGTGGCAGGGGTGTTAGGGTTGGCGCTTAAGTTAGTATCACGCAGACTGCATCGTAAGGCATTGAAACACGACGAGATCAGGGTTCTGGCCGAAGCAAAGCTCAACACAGTAAGTGGGCGTATTTCCACGGCACTCTCTGATAGTAAGATCTCAGAAGAGGAGTTTCGTTCAATCCTCTCTGAACTCACAAAATATAACGGAATGAAACAAGATATTCGGTCCAAATCTCGTAAGTCTGCTATCAGCGAGGACGAGAAAAAAAAGTACATAGAACAGGGGATACAAAAAGCCCAACAAGCCTTTATTATGAACACCAAAGAGATCATAGGCGGTTCACGTTAAACTGTTTCATTGATATAAACGTGACATAGGCACAGTGTTACCTCCAACACACGTTAAGTAGTAGGGGTAATAGTAGCAAGAGCTAAGGGCCCAACCAAGGCCTTATTTAATAAATAAGGCTTTGTAGAGACTTTTCTTGAAAGTGTTTTAAAACCCCCATTGTATATACTACTACTCAAGCAAGTCCATCTGGGTCAAATCCATCATTACAAAACCCATCACCAAAACACCTACATTCTCAGACAACCCCTACCTAGACACACTTATTACACGACTTATCACCGGCAACACCAACCTAAATTACAACCTACACGGACAAAACAGACACCCAGATGGACTCTGCCCACACTGCAAAACAAAAGAAACAATATCACACATACTCACCGAATGTAAACAACAACACACCAACATCATACAACTACACAACTCAATTCCACCAAAATACCACTATAACACACACCAACTACTCAACCCGGCTAACCCAAAACTCAATTTCAATGCTGTAGCAACCTTCATACTCAACTCCTCCATAGCACACAAAATCTAAAACCGAAAACTTTTCTCCACAATATCCTTCACCCACGACCGCCATCTTACCTCTCGCCTGTACCGTAAGCCACCTAACGGTCCCACAAGCCGGTGTTCGGTCGTCTTCTCCGACGTCCGCGCCCTGCCTCACTCAAACTCCCCCACCGTCAATCCGCTTACCCCCTCCCGCAGCCTCCCAAATTCCCAGCTCAGTTTTAACCTTTTTATCCATCCAAATCTCCCCCCTCTCTTTTTAAAATATTTTATTATATACAAACGATATATTTATACCAAAAACAATATATTTAAACAACATATTTATACCAAAAACACATTTTACCACCCACCACCATGTGTTACACACAACCTCACCACCACCCCCCAACCACTGTACATATACCACCCTAAATTCTTCACCCCCCACCCCAACCGCCCTCATCTACACTATATCTTACCATATACACCTATTTATATACCCAAAACATTTTAATCCCCACGTCCCAACATTTTATCCAGGCCACCAATCTTATCGCCATAACTTTTAACACCATAGGCCTAGGCCTTACCGTCCTTCTACCCCACCCCCATATTTCCAATTTGTTTTTCTTTTTTTACTCCCCTTATCTAACTTCATACAGCTTAACTGTATAACTCAACTTCACCCCATATGCTATACCATCCCCACCCACATTACCCACCCACCCCCTATCTCCCATACTGCTCCTCCCCCTCCCCCACCCCAACTTTATAACCAACTATCTACTTTCCCAACTTTCTAAACCTATATCAAAATTATAAATACCCTCCCTTCTTTATTTCGGCAACCTACCACCACGGTCCTCCAAATTCTCTAGGTTTACTCCCAACATTTATCATTTTTTAGGGTAGGTGGTTTAAATTCATTACCACTTTTCATCATTTAGTCACCCCCACCTACCCCGTCGGCGACATTGGCTAAGTGTTAGAAGCCGACGTAAAATCCATTGAAACTGAAACTGTCAAGTCACTCTGCATCTGAATAAACCTTGGAACGCTAGCAACTCTGATGTCATCATTATCCTGAATGCATCTGTTTTACTTTAAGGTAAGACATTTTTCATGGTTGTTTCTATGTTCGTTTTATTACGTGTTGAAAGTGTTTTGTGATTACTGTTTTAGATGTCGGTAACTTCAAATCATATATATTATTTTAGATGTTCGGCTAATAGACTTACGTTCATTGCTTTAGTTGTCGTTCAATATATTGTGAAATTGTTAAAAGGTTTGAAACCCCGGAAACATGTGTACACTTACACGTATGTAAAACTATTATGTATGTTGTATAACACTTGTATTGAAATGAGTACGGTGGTGCGTAAAGGCACTACAGTAAAAAATCTACAATACGTATAATAGTTAATGTTGCATTATTTTAAGCTGAGGTTACCAACAGAAATCTAATGTGTTGTCGTATGTTTGTGTATTGTATGTGCCATTCTGTAAACTTTAAAACATGTTCCAGCACGGTATTACACAAAAGTATATTGTCCAACGTATGTTGATGTTTTGACAAGTATAATGTTATGTATATGAGTACAAATGTTCATATCAGTTATTTGTAATAATGTACCTCATCATGTGTTCATATACATATGTATATTTAAATATATATATATAACTGAATTGAAATATTTATGTAATGTTTAAAACGTTGATGTTCTGCTAGGCTTGATAGATATGAAGATGGATATTATATGTTCAAGTCAATTGTAATATTGTATGATTGTTCTCATATCTTCATATATTGATTTGAATTGAAATGTTTATTAACCACTCTGCATCTGAATAAACCTTGGAACGCTAGCAATGTCATCATTATCCTGAATTCATCTGTTTTACTTTAAGGCGAAAAATCCGTGAGACAGCACGTGCTCATCTATGCGATGATGCTGTATATAGTTTTGTTGCTGTCGATGGCCTTGGGGCTTGTATGTTGTCTGTTGATGATCAAACTGGACTGACTGTGAGCGTTGATTATTCACTGGAGTGAAATACTGAATGTTCTGAAGTCCATGAAAAATGATAAAAGTCCTGGTATTGACGGATATCCAATAGAATTTTTACAATTTTTCTGGAATGATCTGGGTAAATGGATTCTCCGTTATATACATCAAACATTTTAAAATAACCACTTAACCCTAACCATGAACAGGGGGATAATAACCTGCATACCTAAGCAAGGTAAGGATAGAACACGGCTAAAACATTGGCGCCCTATATCCCCCCTAATCTCTGTGTAATTATTGCTTTTGTATCACTAATAGACTGAAATGTACGCTAGACTATTTCATACAAGATAACCAGACTGGTTTTATTCCAGGTAGGTGCAAAAGCAAAAATATAAGACTTCTGTATGACATCATTTTTGAGACAAGAAAACAAAATATCAAAGGTTTCTTGCTATTAATTGATTTTGAAAAGGCATTCGATACTGTTTCAAAACCTTTTTATTTATGCTGTCATGAAAACGTTTGGATTTGGCACAAATATACTAAAATGGATCACTCTTTTGACAAGTAACGCCACGTCATGTGTCATTCAAAACAGCCACCTGTAAGACTTTTTTTTCTAACTCAAGAGGCTGTCGACAAGGTGATCCAATTTCACCGTACCTCTTCCTCTTTGTTACTGAAATTTTTATGCATTATGATTCGTGAGAACAGAGAGGGTACTGTGTTCATATGTAAGGAATATAAATTAGGTCAATACGATGACGATACTCAACTTTTCTTGGATGGCACTGATACTAGTCTCAAGGCTGCTATAGACACACTGTCTCTATTTTATAAAATTTCAGGTTTGAAAATTAATGTGGAAAAAACTAAAGCAATATGGCTAGGACCTGTGGTCAACAGTAAGGATATCATCTACAGGGAATTCACGTTAGACTGGGTTTCTGAAAATTTTGAGGTTTTAGGTATATTTCTGAATGCCAACTTGAAAAAAAGACTGATTTCAATTTCGAAGATTTTAGGAAACTGGCAAAGAAGGAAGTTGACTCTTATGGGGAAAATTACTGTTATAAAAACTCTGGCTCTCTCGTCTCTGGTTCATATATTTACGGCTTTACCCAATCCACATGAAACGTTTATTAAAGACTTGGAGCAAAGGTTCTTCTCTTTTGTATGGAACGGAAAGCCAGGTAAAATAAAGAGATTAACGCTGAAAAAGACCATATGGAAGGAGGAACTATGATGACAGATATTACCTCTTTTATTGACTCACTCAAAATAGCCACCCTAAAAAGATCTTTATCGAGAGCTATCTGTAACAACCCCTGCAACATTCCTGTGAGATCTCTATTCCAGTTAGGAGCTAATTTTGATCAGTTCATGAAAGTGGATAACCCATATTGGCAAGATGTTTTTTCAGGCATGGAAGAAATACAGATCTTCTTTCAAAATTAATCCAGATGATTTCCAGAAAATACTTCATGAACCGCTATGACTGAATCATCAGTTTGCAGATTCCTCCTTTTTGATTTATAACTGGTTTAAAATGTGCGTGATATATGTGACTCTGACGGGTTTCGATCATTTAGTGAATTTAAAGCTAGATTCCCAGTTAAGGGTACCTTTTTAAATTATAATAGACTATTGAAAAAATATTCCCTGGACTTGGAGAACTACAATGAACAATCATAAAGTCGGAAACCAAAATCTTGGTATCAATGAAACGATTTTAACGTTGCTTACATCCTTTCAAGGTTGCAGAATCTTTTATGATAAGTTGATTAGAACTGATAAATTGCCTAAAGTTTGCAAGAAATGGGAAATTTTAACAAATATTTATACATCCTGAGACATTATTTTTTCTAAACTATAGAAAGTGTACAAAATACATTAAACTGTTAGATTTTCAGTATAGATTTATTCATAAAGTTATCTATACAAGAAAAGAACTGATAAAAATGAAGATAATAGGCAATGACTGCTGTACATTCTGTAAAAAAGAATCTGAAAACATTGTACATGTGTTTGCATCTTGTGACATCGTTCGGACCTTTTGGAATGACTTAAGTCTCTATATTAAGAATACTGTTAATATTAACATTTTATTCACAGATTTTGTAATATTATTAGGGATTATCCTTTTGTTAATAATATCATTCTTGCTGGAAAACGGTTCATATACCTAGCTGGTATAAATGAGAGAAAGCCTACTCTTGATAACTTTTTATGCGACTAATTATCGAAAGACACCTAGCCAGGAAAAATAACACTATGACAAATTTCCAGCAAAAATGGCCCACGGAATTAACACTACAACTGGCAACCTAGCTATTTGTATCTAGTGTGCAGTATATATTACCCACCGCATGTATCTTGGATATGTAAATGGTGCTAACTTCGGATGTAACTTCTTGCCCAGTGTACCTGTGATGTTTATGTCATGTTGGGTGAGTGAGTGAGTGAGTTTAGTTTACGCCGCACTCAGCAATATTCCATCTATATGGCGTCCGTCTGTACATAATCGAGTCTGGACCAGACAATCCAGTGATCAGCAACATGAGCATCGATCTGCGCAATTGGGAACCGATGACATGTGTCAACCAAGTCAGCGAGACTGACCACCCGATCCCGTTAGTCGCCTCTTACGACAAGCTGAGTCGCCCTTTATGACAAGCATGGGTTGCTGAAGGCCTATTCTACCCCGGGGCCTTCACGGGTCTTATGTCATGTTGGCCACGCCTATATTACACTATATTATTACATAAATGTCATGTAGCTTGAATGTACCTTTTCACTCAGGACGTTTTGAGAACTGCTTTTCATGTTTTGAATGTATTTTATTTGAATATGTATACAGAGCCATTATGAAATAGCAATATATTGTGATATTACCGTGTCAATACCTGTAGCATCCTCGTACATCTGTATTCGCACAAAATGGGAATTGCATTTGTGTAACAGCCTTTCTGAAATGAATATAGCTCATATGACTCTGGTGACACATGGTGCAATTATTGTTACAAATCTCCTGTACATCCGTATTCTTGTCTGAAGATGCAACTATGTAACTGCCTCACTGAAATGAATAAAATATTATTTTAAAAAAAGTATGTTAGAAGCTTGACATAGGATCGTTGACTTTCGAGTGATCCCGACAACAATGGGCTCTACTGGGATGGCATAGACAAACCCATCCCCTCGCCTCCCAGATCACCAAAATTGAAAAACAAAACCACATAGCCATTAACGAAGGGAACTAAACGATCGTACACAGAATCAGCTTAATGAACAGATGTAAGACAATCAATTTGTTCATAATCCAGAAAGGCGACAGGTATCACTACTCACTCTTAAAAAGTCTGAGTCTGTTGCACGACCAATCCAAACATGGGGGAAAAACAATTTTCTAAGAGATATCTGCATGGCTTCACGCGAACCAAAATGCAACCTGCTGGACTTGCACCAGGAGGATTGCCATGGTGTGGGACAGATGGCCCTTCGAATTGACATGCCTGATGAAAACAACCTTATGCCTTATGTCATCTACGCCAACTTAAAAGCCCTCATCAAAAACATTGACACCGTCGCTCCGTCCTTGGAAAAAAGTTTCATGTACAAAATGCGGGAATGCAAAACGTGCAGGTTCAGCTATGTGGTTGTTCAATGTGACAGACAAACGGATGCTCCCATGATCTAACAGAGTATTTCTCACATCCTTACGAAGTGAAGAGAAATCCATCAAGGAAACGCTGCGCACTGCTGTCACCATGCGAGCTCATGAGATATCAAGTCATTGTCATATGTGCCATAAACACATTAAATGGGATGTTGTGAGAGATCACTGCCATGTCACCAGTCAGTACGAAGCCACCACTCATCCCGTGAGCAAAACGAAGGTTACTAGCAACCTCAAACCCATCAAAATCCCTGTGATGTTTCACAATCTTTGTGGTTACGATTCCCACATACAGGCCCTTGCAAAGGCTGACAACAACCTAACATGCATCTCCAATAACATGGAAACGTAATCTCCTTCTCCTTAGATGGTCTTAAATTCATCAGTTCCTGCTGTCGTCGCTGGAAGATCTAGTGATGAGCAATGACTTCATCATAACCTGGCGATACATCAATACTGAGACTCGATCTCAGCTGCAGAGGAAGGGTGTCTACCCCTAAGAATACATGGATGGCTGGTCCAGGTTCGAAGAGACGCGATTACCTACATTCGACCTATTTTACAGCAACTTGACTGAGTCAGATATATCCCAGGACGATTACGCGCACGCCCTCAACATGTAGGACAAACTGGGCTGCAAGAATTTGGGCGGTGACCATGACCTGTACTTGCAACATGACGCGCTACTGATGGCCAATGTGTTGAGATATTCAGGAAAATGTGCCTGAAACAGTAGTGCCTAGACCATGCGTGGTATTTCTCTACTGATGGTCTCTCTTGGGAAGCTGTGTTGAAAATACCAGCTGAGGCTGAAACTGGTCACAGACTATGACATACACCTATTCATTGAGAAAGAGCTGCTAAGCATGGTTTTCATGACCTCCAAACAGTATGCGAAGGCCAGCAACAAGTATTCAAAACGCTACAACCTGAGCAAACCCACCAATGACATTATTTATCTCAACGCCAACAATACCTACGGCTGGACCATGAGACAGTATCTACCCACCTAGGGTTTTGAATGGGTTTCAAATGTTGACGTCACAAGCATTGCACCGAATTCAAACAAATGCTATATCCTTGAAGAGAACTTGACTATCACACTGAATTACACAAGTCACACAACAGTTATCTGCTTGCTCCTAAATAGTTGAAGGTCAAGTCAGACTACATGTCTGAATATCAACAAAACTTGCTGGGAATAACAAGCTTGCTATCATGGCAAAACTCATACCGAACGTGATAATATTCTCAGCAAAAATGAAAACTTGACACTCATTATTTTTCAAACAGTGTTTTGAAACTTTTCTTGAAAGAGTTCTTGTTGTGGTTATGGTTAAATCCATTGTCAAGGGCATTACGTCACACATTCATTCTACAGGTCGGGCCTATGTTGCAAGGGGGAGAGCACTGTATGCTAAAATCATGTATCCATGTCCCACAAGTCATGTGACCTATTGGTACATGTGCAATTGATCTCAGAGTAGAGTGTCATCTCAGAAAAACATGGTTTTATGGTTAATTATTTGTTAATTTACAATGCCACGACTGTCAAACATTCATCATGAACATGTCATTGGCATGCTGAGTACGTGAATGTCCGTCACTGATGTTGCAAAAAGGGTTATGGGATGCAGTCGACAGACCATCCATAATCTCCAGACACGTGTCCATCAAACTGGCACCACAGCTGACCGCCCTGGTCCTGGTCGACCACGTGTGACGTCACATGCAGAAGACCGACAGATTGTCTTACGTCATTTGCGTAATCGGTTTGTCACATCCACTGGGAATGTATTGTTTGGAGGTCGAGTGACTGCCCAAACCATTTGAAATCGCCTGTGCTCTGCTTGTCTTCATGCACGGCGACCATGTCGTGCACCAATTCTAACCCATTTCTATCGATGTCAACGTCTTCTCTGGGCACGATGGCACCTGAGGTGGACCCAGTGAGATTTGAATAGGGTTGTGTTTAGTGATGAATCAAGGTTCACATTAACCTTTGCTGATGGAAGGGTTAGGGTTTGGAGAAGACGAGGAGAACGCAATGCCCAGTGTTGCGTACAGGAAGTGGATCGATTTAGGGACGGTAGCGCTAAGGTTTGTGGTGCTATCAGCGGTCATGCTCGATCCCGACTCATTGTCACCTTGGGAAACCTTAATGCGGCAGCATACAGGGATCAGGTGCTCGTTCCAGAGCTTTTGCCATTTATGGCAGCTCATGGCCCAGGTCTGACTTTCCAAGAGGATAACGTCAGACCTCATACGGCCAATTTAACGAATTTCCCCAGGAACGCTGGCATCAGTATCATGTAGTGGCCCTCAAGGTCTCCCGACCTCAACCCCATAGAGCATGTGTGGGATGTGTTAGGCAGGCAGCTTTGTCAAGTAAGGAACCCTCCACAAAATTTGCAGGAGCTTGGTGCCATGTTGGTACAAATATGGCGGCTCATTCCCCAAGCTGTGTTCAGACGCATCATCCAATCCATGAGGAGACGTTGTATCATTGTATTACCCTGGGGAAAGTTTGGGCAAGGCTAAAGTTTCCCCACCTAGGCCCAAGTTTCTCCCTCTTTAACCTAGTATATTGTGTTCAGGGACAAGTTTCCCCGGGGAAGGTTTGCCTAGGGGGAAAGTTTGGTCTGTTACACAGGTACCATATGTTGGCAGCAGAGCCATTATAATATGCCTATGTTGTAATTTGTACCATGTTGGACGTTGGAATGTAGACCACATGTTGACTGTCGAGCAGTTAAATACAGTAATGTTGGAACATATACCATATGTTGTATTTAGAGACGTTACCATTTTGAAACTTTGAAATATATGCCATAATTAAGCTGCAAGCAATTATAACTTGGTAATGATGGGATTATCATTGGCAGTTATGATCTCGTATACAGAACATCCCAAATGTTTTGGTGGCAGAAATTTGGCAGAACATAATGAATTGCTAGTGCCTATGTTTATGTGATTTATGCTGCTTTTGTTAACTGAGGTGTTATAGAATTGGTGTAACAGCGGTAGAGGGTTTACAAGATGTAAAGAGATTTGGTGTGACAGTTGGAAGTAATCACTTGGACCAAACGTGTCCAAGGAATACTCATGCTAACGCAAGTAGGAAAGAAGTGATTTTCAAAGCCTTACACATTCACAAACACACTGATGGGGGAAACCTACTTTCCACATAATTAACTGATATCAGGTAAAGGTAAAGATGCCTCTGTTACAGAAGAGTATGAATTTAATTGTCCGAATCTTGGTTGTTATGTAACTTAAGTGTCATAATGTGTCTATACAATGCAGGAAAATAATTACACAGTTACAGTGATCATAGTGAAGATATTGCATGTTTATTTTACAATTTGTACAATACTTAATGCTCGAAAATCACAATCAGGCTTATGGTGTTAACACTTTCATCCACTGAAATAGAAATGTTAAAATAGAGACGTATTGATACAGATGGCAAGATTTCATCGTCATTTTTTTTGCATCACAATTGGTGCAACAATGTTTGACATGGATAACCTGCGGTAACCTGAATCTTCTTCTTCTTAGGATCAAGGTTCAAAATTCTCTAGTCTTGTATCATAGGAAAGGGGTAAGAATATTGATCTTATTAATCTTGAGATCACCTGATCTTGATAGAGTATAATATGTCTTGGACATTCTTTAAAACAGCATAAGTTAACCACAGTTACGTAAACAGACATGTTTCATCAGTTTGTTTCTATTTTTTTCAGCAAATATCAAAACATGTTGACAAGATAAATTCATGGAAACAGTTACACTTTTCATGCAAATCATAGCTTGTGGTGGAAAAAACTGAGGCCCATAACTTAAAACGAGTGTTTAAGAGTAAAAAGAAAATCCTGTGTATCCTGGAGTACTGTAAATTCTCATTATCAGTTCCGGATTTATGTGGTCAGTACACGTTGTGATATAAGATTTTGTATTTGTAAACAGGAAGTCATCTTCATTTCCCTCCTGTCACGATTTGGAAATCACAAACTTCAAGAAGTGTTTGTTCTTATAAAAACATGTTTCCTAGAAAAATTTGGATATCAATATGGAAATAAACCGTTAAAAAAAATAACTGTGAAAGCCCATTTCAGGTACAACTTTACATCAAATTTTCAGTGGTTTTAATTCAAAGTCTCCAAAGGGATGTAGAATATTCTTTCAATTCAAGAATAAGATTAATTTAACTTTTAATTGTTTGATGAAAAAAGACAAAAGCAGTCAAATGCGGAACATTTCCTGACAAAAACTTTAGCACAGTCAGACATGAACTTCAGTATTAGATCAGTATCAGCTGTTGGTGTAAACAATTCACCATCCTGTTTGTCCGGACTTTGGGTATCACAAATATTGATGTCATTGCGCACAATTGACCTGCGATGATAGTGATGTGTCAAATGCTGAAACATAAATGAAAAAGATGTGGAATCACAATTTGTCCCATCTTTTATCATTCAATTCTATCTATTAATATACAATTTATAGTTTCAATTTTTCAGATTATGCTATCTCACAACTTACACTTATCCCAGGGTTAGACAGTGGGCCACAATGACTTCCAGGGTGATCCTGAACAATGTAGTGTTTGGACACAACCTTCATACAAGACAAATGGATGCAGGTATGCTTCCCCTAAGCACAATTTACAAGCAACACCCCCCTCCCCCGTCACCCCTAATTAAAGTTTTTTTACAAGCATTCATCCAGTCCCTGCTTCAAGAAGGCAAGGGCTCCTCAGACACCAACCATGGGTAGATGAAAGAAAAGCAAACTTTTAACGTTAAAACTGACCCTCATTCCTGTACCTAAGTTAAGTCCAAGGATGAGCCTGACATCTTAATAGTCAGGACACAACGAAATCCACTGGAATTTGGGAACTTCTAGTTCTGAACCCATAATGATGAGAATAACAGACTGATATAAGTTCAAACTTTCATTCAGTATGTACAAGGAAACAGTAACGCATAAGCAGAAACGTCCTTTAACTGATTTGGTAGGCCTATGTAACAGACAGGTCTTGCAGGCAATGTGAAGAGAAGACAGCATCCAAACCCCAGAAGCAACCTTGCACAATGGATGCCAGGGAACAGTTGCTATGGAGGACTATAATCGATCCAAGCGCACAAGTTCCATTCCCATAAGGATTGGAGGCGACTAGAGGATGTAAACCTGGAAAAAGTGTAGGCCTGCAGGATCGTGGCAAACATCAAAAGGGCGAGTGGAGTCTGGGAATGTCAGTTTTGAAGCTGATGAAAAGGGTATGAGGAGGTGTTTCCAACTTGTCAAGGTCCCAAGACTGAGGATCTGAGATCAAAGACACAAACTTCGGTAGTTGGTGGTTGAACCTCGTGGCAAACGGGTCTATTTGGAGTTGTGATAACGGGTAGACCATCAATTGGAAGATGTGAAGAAGCAGCTTGCACTCAGATAGGCAGTTTGAACAGGACAAGGCACGGGTGATCACATTCTTTACTATGGGTATGTGTCTGGCTCTGGTGATGATGTTGAATGAGTCGATAAATAGTAGTGTTCAATTAGCCGAGCTACCACAACAGTATCGATGGAGTCCTGAATGTAGTAGGTTCAATGCATGGAGTCAGTTCACATTGTAAACAGACAGATAATGGTCATGCTATTGGAGATCTCGAGAAAAATTGGTTCGCCAAACTAAGTGAGGGTCTGCCAGAATGTTTGCAAAGTTGATGTAATGATAGGATGAAAAAAATAACAGCAATCCCGGGAACGTTTGTTAGGGAGAGGACAATAAAATTGGTGCCAGATGACCACCCAGACAAAACTGGAGTAACCTGTGAACTGAGGGCTTACTAAGAATGGCATCGTTCATCACCACTGGCAATTAAATGCTGGGATTGTTACGTGCGGGACCAAGACAAGTCTGTCATACTCCCTGTGATCATCAATATTCTCCAATACACAAACAGTTGTCTGCCATCTGCAAAAGTGACACTCAATACAACAGTAACAAATACCTGGACAATACAGTCTTTTTATGTTAGCTTGACCAGTCACAATCCATAAAATCCGTGCTAAGGGATGCTAGCTACTTGACGGCGCTTCCAACTTGTCAAGGTCCCAAGACTGAGGATCTGAGATCAAAGACACAAACTTCGGTAGTTGGTGGTTGATGTAAGGCAATTGGTATTTGAAAGAAGAACTGAATGATTTAAAAGGTATCAAATTTCAACTCACATTAAAGATGACACTAGAGAAACAACAGGGGAATGATGCAACACAACCTGATACTATCAACTCTTCTATTGACAGGTCATTCAAAAAAAATTGTGAATCACTAGAACGTTTCACTAATATGGGGTCTGGTTGGGTTACTGTTATGATTAATATAGTCTACATTGATATAGCAAACTATAAACCGTTGAGAGGTGGAACGTACTTACACCTGCCTAAGTATTTTAAGAACAAGCACGCTATGGTTAACGTTAAAAATTGTGGTAATGATTGTGGGAGGATAGCGGTAAGATCTGCTAAATTTCCTGCTGAACATCATTCTGACAGACTTTCCCGTTATCCGGAAGATGGTGGGATAAATTGGGAAGGTATAGATGAACCCACCCCTATATCTCAGTGGACAAAAGTTGAAAAACAGAACTTAGACAGACTTAGCCATAAACGTATTTGGTCACGAAGGTAATAACGTAATAGTGCACAGGATAAGCCCTTTAATGTATAAGGATGGTCGTAAAACGATCAATTCATTAATGACACAACAAGGTGAAAAGGTCAAGTGAGTTTATTTAGTACAACTATACAAGTTTACACAAGTACAATGTTCGAAATTTGTAGACTCAGTGGAAATCACAAAAACATATAACATTCATTTAACAGTTGGTGGTAATCCGGAGAACTTAGTGAGGTAATGTGACAATCCATTGAACAAGTCATTTCTTAGGTCCATTCCATGTTTTACAAAGAGAGATAATCTAAATATTGCATCGACATCGTTTGAGGATAAAATAGAAACAACCCCTATTTTACTCGTCTTAGATAGGAAGCGCTCTGGTATATATTTAGTTCGTAATTCAGCATAATAGGGACAGTCAAAAGTAAAATGTATTTCGTCTTCTATAGCAGAGTTACATAATGGACAAATTCTTTGCTTTCTTTCAAGTGATATGTTCCGTCTACAATTAATCATTAGTTTTGACAAGCCAAGTCTATATTTCATATATATATTTCTTAGGTTATTATTGGTTAAAACAGATAGATATTTTTCTGGTTCTAATAAAGTTTTAAACGTTTTGTACAGATCATAACGTGAACTGTTTTCTAAGTTAGATTGCCATCCTTGGTAGAACATATTTATTGCTACTTTACGGAAATCATTTAGAAATAGGTATAGATCGCCAACAGATTGATTTAGCCAAACAAACCCATAACCATGCGAAAATAGTAGTGTCCTTACATGCAAAACCCATGTAACCTTAACGATGCTATCTAGATGAGTAAGCATGTTTTAGGCTATTTTCGGAAGCCGATGTTCTGGCATATGGGTGATATTTAACCAGTATCTTAGACATTTTATTTGTGAATTTATATAAAGTGGGCATCTTCCACATTCTCCATATATCATGTTTTTTGGAGTTGCTAATCCAACACAAAGAAACTTTTTACATACCAGTAAGTGGATTCTTTCTATGCATTCAAATCTTTTGTAACCCCGACTTTGGATCCATATACAATAAAATTGGTTGTATTTGGGTGTCAAATAATTTGAAAAATATAACAGATGTAACAAGTCCAAGTTTATGCGAAATCAACATCATATTAAGTAAAGCTTGTTTTCCTCCTAGTACCAAGTCAGAAATGCATTTGTCCATATTTAGTGTTGAATTAAAAATTATACCAAGATATCTATAACCATTAACTACATTAATTCGTTGTCCATTTACGTACCATCTCTTTTCAAAAGTTAAAGGGCCTTCCTTTCTGAAAGCAATAATTTCCGTATTATCTAAATTTACAGATAAATTCCATTCTTTAGTGTATTTATCTAATACATTCAACTGATTTTGTAGGCCAATAACTGTATCAGAAGGTAAAATAACATCAGCAGCAAAAAGGAGCATAAGGATTTCTAGGATGTCGGGATACATCTGTACACCATGCTTACTGTTGCTTGAAATTTCATGATATAATTCGCTAATGAAAAACAAAAATAGAAGAGGACTCAATATGCATCCCTGACGTAAGCCGGAGACGGGCAATCGAAAAAGTCAGTAATGCCAAAGTCACAACGCACACATGATTTAATATTTGAATACATTCATTTTAATACATTAAACATTTTCCCTTGTGGCTCAGCCTTTTCCAAACGATACCATAATTTATAACGATCGACTGTATCAAAGTAACTAGACTACTCGATAAGAGGCCTGTAGACGCGATCTGTATGAAATCTGTTGTATCTCAGCCATCTGCAGCACCCACATGGGTGTGGGGTTCCCCATGAAAAAAGCAATTCCAGACTGAGCACGCGTTAGATATCTATACCAATGAGGTGAATACGAGGGAGACACCCGTAAGTGTGCGACAGATCGTGTCTGGTCTATGAAAACGTATATTATCAATCAGGTGGATATAAAAGCTGGGGAACCTAACCTGTACTTCCTGTAAATGGGCCGCGTAGAGTGTTCGTACGTGAGGAATTACGAATCATACCTTGATCTTAAACAG
This sequence comes from Haliotis asinina, assembly GCF_037392515.1. Lineage (NCBI taxonomy): Eukaryota > Metazoa > Mollusca > Gastropoda > Lepetellida > Haliotidae > Haliotis > Haliotis asinina. The sequence continues at coordinate 29,764,933 of NC_090284.1, forward strand.
GCGTTTAACTTCTTTGATGTAGTCATTTTTTCTTTTCATAAATAAGCTGAAACCGCTTTCTATCAGCGCCATGCTCTTTGCATGACCTTTCACCCCTATACCAGACACTGAACATGTGTAATTGATACTATCTTTACGATGATCAGAACAATAACCCTGGGATTTGCTCATTTTACCACAAATTTCGTTTTTCCTCATAAGTACCCAGTTGCGAACGTGTCTCATTTTGTGATATACTAATATGTGTGATTATTCTAATTGTTTCATGATTAACACTGTCACCGCTAAACCAAGTATGACGAAGATCAATTCGCGATCTTTCTGACCCTCTGAAGGGGTGTAATACTGTGTCATGGTTGGTTCATTTAATGCTTCCAGTTGTTTACCCGTTAATATGTAGTATTCTTTCATATCTTCGTCAACGTCTGTGAAAGTTCTGACGGCACGGTTTTCGCGCTGGAGTTGATTATTGATAAAATCTAGTCTCTTCAAACGTCTCTTAGCGTATTCAGCCTGTGCGGCTTGTAGCTTTTCCGCACTTATGTTGCGTCGCTTTCTCTCCGCCTCTATCTCAGCCTCGTTTGACTCTCTCAATTATGGAAACAGGAAATTACCCCCTGAAAATGCTAGGGCATTCACTAGAGCCCCACCCATCATCATTGCTACCTTGTCATATACATTACTTTAAAATATTTTCAGGTATAATGCCTTTCTTTACAAGAACATCCTTGGTGGCCATTGCCATACCAATGTTCATAGTAAGCATAAACATATCTTGCATGTCAAAGTCGAGTTTTACAGTCGGTTGCTTGATGATCATTTTAGTCACCCGAGCGTACCCTACTACTAACCCGGAAACCACCGATGTGTGGTATGCGTCGTTAACGAACGTTTTCCCCTCAGACATAATACATATTATCATATATAATTATAATTATGACATAATAAGAGGGTCTATGGGGGACACCCTCATACCCCCACTAGGGGTGACTTGCGTTACAGGGGTGTGGGGTGAACCCACTGGTTGTGGTGTGCATGGGGTGTGGGGCTTGCCCTGCCGCAGGACATATAATGAAACAACAGCAGCAACTACACCACCTACGGCTATCCACAATGTTTAAGTATTTTTTCTGCCTGGCTATGGCGTTTCTTCAACCAGTCTCAACTCTTTTTGGGTTCTTCTTCTTGGTGACTTGCGTCACTGGTTCTGCAAAGGAGACATGCCGCCGGCTGTCCGTCTAGCTCTCCACCATCTGGCTGTCCGCACGACCTTCCATCTTGTATAATAGTATTGTTATTATTTGTTTTATTAAATTTAGGGTGAGGTTAGCAACTCAAAGTCAAGTGTGATACAAAACCTGTTCCCGTATGCTTCGGCGATTGCTTTTTCACAGTTCGGTAGTCTGGTTGTTTCTTCTGGTGTGAAGGCGTACCCGATACGTAAACCTATTCGATCTTTTGCTGCCCAATCCCTGGTATACATTGTTTTTGCGTTCTACCTCACTTTTCCACAGGTCTGTGTAACAGTAATATATATCGCTGTCGTCTATGCTAAGCACCTCGTTGCCGTTAATTTTTATAATGATTTTCTTGACTATAGCACGACCCATGTTATTCACTAGCTCGTTAGTCGAAGTCAAAGTGATGTTAAACGCCAATCGTGCCGTACCAGGTACTATGACGTCGTTATCAACCAAGTTTGGGAGTCTAACCAACAGTGTTTGCTTCTGGTCTGTCTTGCTGGGGTTGTTTGTAATAGTAACCAACTTGCGCACAGCTTTGACGCCTAGTGGCTCTCTTAATCTTCGAAAAGAATTTAGCTTTCTATCGTATGACGTTATATATTATCAATACTTAAAATAATATAATTTTAAAACTATGGATGATTTTGAGATGGAAATTGGTTTAAATTTCCAATGGGGGAACTGTACGGTCTAGTTGAAGCCGTGAAACGCGTACGCGGTGAACTCGTGAACAACATGGGAAAACTGAACGAACTCAAAGCTCGTGAAAAAACCAAACTCAGCAAAACGGAAGATGATGATATGAAGCGTCGTATCACGGAACGACAAAGCAATTTAGAAGATGAGAGACGCACGCGATTAGAATCTGCTTCCTCGAATCGTGAACAGCTTCGATCCCAGATCAGCCGCATACGAGAAACAATCAGTAGAAAACTGAGTGAGGATACAACTTTAGCCAACAGGATTCCTTTATTGTTCCTTAACCAAATAAGCTTGGGGATATCCCCACACCCCTGCTATGGAATTTTAAACCATATAAGACACAAGCCGACCGCGACACCTCCGACCCTCCGACAGCCAGCGCTGTTTTATAATCGACATGCCACTGGTTTAACACCTGCACAGCAGGTCGGCCGTGTGTTTGTTTAACCCTTGGCTCTGGTGGGGGCGCGACTTGCAGTTCCGCAGGATTTCTGGGGGTGTTCTAGTCTAGTGTCACACCCGACCCTGTCGTCGCACACCACACAGCGAAGCTGAGTTGGTTCTGCCAAAACTGCATCGGTTTTTGATTCCAGTTTACCACCGACTGTGCGTTATTGATGGTCATGATATAGTTTTTAAAGATATCAATAAATTCGGACTTATGCATGCCATTGATAACATGTCTGGCCAACTCGAAACAGCACTATGCGATATCACCTACTACCCGCGATGGATCGGAAATAAGAATAATCATAATGTGTTGACGTCAATAATTCACAAAACGCAATAGAAGATGGTTACTACAGCGTGTGTTCTCTCAACGATGAACTTAAAATAGACGACTCAAACGGAACAGTGATGCTAGGGCTGACATCACTTGCAATAGATCCTGGCCAGAGCATCAATGGTATGGATCTACCAGATCTAATTCCATACCACGAGCTATACGTTCATCTCGACCAGCTTAGCGCAACGGATAATATACAAAGTGAGCGTCCTTCCACGTTGTTGAGGGCCGTCCCGGTTAAAACAGAAAAATACAATGAGGGTCGCACTGAGTCATTTTCATCGCGTCAGTATAGAAAATTAACAAGAGGTATTGTTCCCGAATTAAGAGTATCGATTTTAGATACAAAAAATAATACTGTACTGTAAATATAGGGTACCTAAGCATAGCATTGCACATACAAAATGGCTAGTAATCAAGGACCAGGAATGCGAATAAAAAGATGTATTATTACAAGTTTATCAAACCTAGGTGATACTAGAGGGTTCGATGACACAGGAATAGATGGTAAAATATACGCTTTTAAGCTTGTAAACAACATTTACAGACGCGTTGAAGTTGCCGCCGCTTCTGGTGGTAATTTTAACCTAGATACATCAGGATCTGACATCAACACACGATATGATATAGTTCGCAACGATGCTGATGAATGGTTAATACGCCCATCATTTGGTGGTAAATTGTTTGATTTAGAAGACTTTGATAGGCCTACAATCCTTCAACAAAACAAACCATACCATCTAATACGCACTGACGACAAGTGGACAATGTTACCAGCTCAAATCAACTGGCTTCTCAACATAACACTATTTTCACCATACGTTTTCATAGAAAACAAAGACGTAAACAGTGGAATCATGCACGTGGCTTAAATCCCATCGCAAAGACACAGTGTAATTAATCATCACACCAATCTCGAATTGACCAGTCTTTAAGCTGTCATATAAGCCCAGGGATAACGCAGTATTACAGTTGATGTCTGAATTCGATGGTGTGACCACCCTCCTAGAAAACCTAGTGGATGGTACCATGCTGGGGACCCACAGCAGAGCGATATTGAGATCGTTAAAGGAGTCAAACTCCGGTGGGCTGAAAAATACCAGACACATATACCAGTCTGCAAGGTGTCACAGTGACAGTGGAAGACACTATATTTCTAACCAAGATTTTCCTGACCGAGCACGTCAGTTTTATTGGTATGAAGTTCATACATGAGGCATTACCAGAAAAACTATTGGAAACTATTTTCTAACAGTATTATATAAACAATGGCATACAATGTAACACTCGGTGATCTAGGAGACACAGAGGATTTCAATTTACTTGGTCAGGAAGACACCCCGTACATCTAATATTCTAAAGAGAGAGTATACAAATGAATGCCACTAGCAGATTTTAAAGAACCTGAATGGGTTAAAACAGGGAGCCTATATAGAGAGTGTTATAGAGTATCCCTGGTTAAAATAACACTAACCAACTCTTACATCATTCATAATCAAGTTGGTGACGTTTCCAAAGTTATTAACGGCATCCTTCTCACATACTTTATACCTGGAGAAGAATTTTCTATAAAAGTGTTATGAATACCAGATTACATTGGTGGCAACATGTTAGTCCCAGCCAACTCGGTGTGACCACCCTGTTTTTGTAACTCAATCGAATTCCAACGTGGTTATTATTTTTCACCTTGTGATGCAGGTCCATTTTGCATAAATCCACACACAACGCTAATTATAGACATATATCTCGCAGAGAGTCCCACCGACCCAATAAAACTTTTCGATGATTTTATAATAATTTGGTATAAAAAACACGAGAATAAACGTTGTCGAATCACAGTGAGACAAGGCATTTCACTATCAACAAGCCTCAATGGGATTCGTATTTTTAATCGCGGAGATTTTCATATCTCACCCATTTACCTATATAATAATTTAAACCTTATAGGCTTAAATATATCAATGAAAAATTAAATGACATATAATTAGTAGTATAGGGAATGGGGGTTCTGGCTCACTTTCAAGAAATGTCTCTACAAAGCCTTATTTACTAAATAAGGCTTTGGTGGGCCCCTTAGCTCTTGCTACTATTACCCCTACTACAAAAAAGTTGGCGGTAATTACTGTGCCTTGGTAGGAGGTAATACTGTGCCGTACGGTACGATCAATAATTCTTCTCTTACAAAACCCCTACCCGGCCCATCCCTCAAGTAGTACAAGTTAGGTTCGTTGGCTTTTATATCCACTTTATCTATGTTGTAAGTTTTGACTGACCATATAGGATCGGTGGCTCGTTTACGGCTATCGCCCTCGTGTTCCCCTATGTTATGTTTATATCGATGAAACAGTTTAACGTGAACCGCCTACGATCTCTTTGGTGTTCATAATAAAGGCTTGCTGGGCTTTTTGTATTCCCTGTTCTATGTACTTTTTTTTCTCGTCCTCGCTGATAGCAGACTTACGAGACTTGGATCGAATATCTTGTTTCATTCCGTTATATTTTTTGAGTTCAGATAGGATTGAACAAAACTCCTCTTCTGAGATCTTACTGTCAGAGAGTGCCGTGGAAATTCGCTCACTCACTGTGTTCAGCTTTGCTTCGGCCAGAACCCTGATCTCGTCGTGTTTCAATGCCTTACGATTAAGTCTGCGTGATACTAACTTAAGCGCCAACCCTACCAACCCTGTCACCCCAGCCGTTATTTCAATACCTAGCACTATAGGTGCAGCCACGATGGTAGCTAACAACCCAACGCCTGCCGCCCCTAGTCCCATGCTGGTTGCCATAAGGGTAGTGTCAACCCCGTCCACGATATTGAAAGCTCTATTGTACTTTTTACATAGTGCTTTCCGCGTGTCACGGTCTTGTTCTAGTTGACGTTTCACATCACATAACTGCCTCAAGCGGAACCCATCTACGGTTTCCAACGTCTTCGCTACTTCCTCTACGACTGGGTACAGACCCATCCTATAATATATATTTTGAAAGATATTTTAATTGGGTTTCAGTTAAAAATCTATTAATGAATTTAAAGTCTATAATTTCTAGACTATTAGTCAGGGTAATAGGTGAGAGGCTAATAAATTTTTCTGTTGTAATAAAAACCCCACTGAGGCTTGTAAAGTGGTTTATAGGACCCGTGGTATCCTGTTGTATAACAATACGGCAATATTTGCCTTTGTGTATGCTAAACCAGCTCATTAACACCTCGGGTAAAATTTGGTGTACTATTGGGGGGTCTCCATTGTCTGAATACTCAAAGAAGACTTCTATGATGAGTGTGAAAGGGGGGAATATTATTTCAGGATTACTAAATGTTAATTTATTTTCGAAGAAAGCCGATAACCCATTTTTGTAAGTTTTTATTAATCCCCTCTCCGGAATGAAATCCCCGGGCCAGATACCGTTGTTCCTAATCTTAGAGATACGCCCCGTATCTGCGTCTATTGTGATATAAGGTGAGGTGGGTGTTAAGTTGATCAGCCATTTGGGTTCTTTTAAATCTGATAACGACACCCGTCTGTACACGTTGTCTTTGAAGTGCAGGATGTAAAATTCATCTTCCTCACCAGGCTGATCGAATCCCTCCGTATCTCCCAGGTCGTTAAGTGTAGTGTTGGGATGATGACTGGTCATTATTATACTATTACGATATAATTTCCAACTGGTTTTCTGATAATAATTCAGGGGTTAACTTCATACCCATGAAGTGTATGTTGTCAGGCAGGAAGATATTGATTAGTGATATCTTATTTTCCACGATCACGTTGACCCCCTGCAGACTGGTCTTGGAGTCGACACCTATCCGCACGTAAACATTGCAAACTTGATACTGGTGTCGTTTCACCCACCCGAGTTTGATCCCCTTCACGATCTCGACCTCATTCACCGATGGTTCCCCTAGGTAGACTTTGATGATCAATGTTGAGTTTGCCGGTAGACTCTCTAGTATCTTGACCACGCCTTCGAATTCAGACACCAACTGCAATTTCACGTTTTGTATGGCCGGTTTACTCGATAGTATGTGGGCTGCTATAGTGTTGACTGGGCTGACGACTATGCTACGTCTCTGAGTTGGGACGTAAGCCACGAGCAGGGTTCCATTGTTCACGACTTTGTTTAGGTGGTTGTCTTTGTTATCCGTGAACACGTAAGGGGAGACGAGTCTAATATTGAGAAACCAGTTGTTATCGGGTAACAACACCCACTTGTCATCTTCGGTGAAGACGAGCATATATGGTTTGTTTTTGACGACGGTAGTGCTCTCAACATCGTCTAAGTCGAACAGTTTACCACCGAACGATGGGTATATTACCCAATTATTATCACCGGTGTTGACAAGGGTGTACTTAGTGTTGACTATTGCTCTTGTGGTATCTATCATATCACTTAGGGCTCCACCGGAGGGGATTTCAACGCGTTTGTAAATGTTGTTTTTCAGTTGCAAGGCGTACGATTTACCATCTACTCCGGGAGCGTCGAAACCGCGTGTGTCTCCGAGGTCGGAGATCCCAATATTAACGCATTTTTTCACTCCGGGCCCTTGTGCGCTGGTCATGTTACATGAAGTGTTAAGCTGAGGTATCCTATATTTACAGGATTATGATTTATATCTAACACCGATATTGTCAGCTCAGGTATGTTGCCCTGGGTTAATCTCTTATACTGCCGTGGTGAAAACGACTCGGTTCTACCGTCGTTGAATTTCTCAGTTTTCACCGGCACTGCTCTCAGTATAGTGGAAGGGTGACCTCCTTGAAGGTTATACGTTGTGCTCACCTGACCGAGATGAATGTACAGCTCTCGGTACGGTACTAGGTCGGGTAACTTCGTGCCTGTGACGGTTGTTGTTGGTTTTATCTCGTCAGGAGACATACCGAGTATCCTCGCTAATGGTCGGCCGAGCCTCAAGGAGGTTCTTCCGTTGTTGATTAACACCACTGTGCCGTTTGAGTCGTTCATCTTGAGTTCTGCTCCCAGGGGTTTGAAGACCTCGTCGTTTAGAGAGCACACGCTGTAGTAACCGTCAGTTATCTGACTGCGAGTTCCACTGACGAACAGCTTATTGTTGCTGATATTAATGTTAGTCCATTGCGGTAGGTAGGTGATATCGCAGAGTGCGACTTCGAGTTGACCTGACGTGTTATCGATCGCGTGCGTCAGCTGAACGGCCTCACCGCTCGTTATTCCTGGAAGTGTTATGTACATTTTAGAGTATATATACTCATTATATAATAGTTTTAAAATGTATTCCCCTGGTGTGTTTTACCCTAAACTGGATGTAGATTTCTCCCCCATGAAGATTGTGGTTGCTCCTGAGTTGTATTTCAATGCCCAGCTTTTAGATGTGTTCGATAAGTATAAGCTTTCGGTGACTAACATTGAGGCAGTCCACGCGTGGTTCAACAACCCTATGCAGTTCTGGCAGAATCAATTAAACTTTGCTGTGTGGTGCGCTACAACGGGGTGTGGTGTGACATTGACCGACACTCGGCGTGGACCGCTGAGTCAGTCTGTGTTCAAGTTCCACGTGTACTACCAGGTCAGACGTATCCTTAAAGAGATCAGCGCACCCCTCCCACAGGACAAAGCGTGGGACGCAACAAACAACCCGTACGATAGACGGGTCTACGAACGTATTTGCAACGAATTCGAAATAGACCCGAAGACGGATTGGCGTTTGCCGGGGCTGAACCACGGGTTGGGTATTCCTTACGCTCATGGGCTCTCGCCAAAAGCATTTGACAAACATATACTAACAAACTTTATGAAACGAAAAATGTTTAGTCCTGGGAATTTTTTCCGTGAATTAGATGAAATTGTTCCTAAACCTGCCAAATATGGACCACAACCAGTGAAAGATGCCAGTGATGATTTAGTGAGACGAGGTATACTTCGGCAGGACTTGGCTTTGTCGAGTAATGAATGGAGGGATGATCGTATGGACTTTAAAGGTGGTGTTGCTTTCACAATCCAGAAAGTGGAGCAGTCAACCGCAGACGGGTGGAAAATGTTCATGCTGGACACGTCGAAAGGATTCACTCGTGCCGGGATAGTCAGGTTGAACGACTCGATTCGAACGTACGTGTGGGCGCTGTTGGGTGCGCAGGCGCAAACGCGTTCCAACATTATCGGTAAGGGAACTGCTTTCGACACTCAGAAACAGTTCGTTGACAACGTTGAGGATACTATCAATTCTCCAGTTGATCTACCGCGGGCCATCGACCGTTACCAAAAAATGTTAGAAAACGCCAGATCGAAAGTCAATTACGTGTTCGGCGTGGGGTTGTACATGGCGCCGAGTGATATGCAACTGAGAATAAAAAAAGTGTTGAATTATAACAACAAAATAGTCATAGCCACGGCGGACCAAAAGTTGGGTATCAACCCCGATATTAACACCCCCCCTAGCCCACACACCCAACCACGTGAAACGGGTATAGTGGCGCCACCCCCGGAGCCTAAAGTTCATGTGTCCCCCACACACCCTCATGTGTATGTGGGGGTACCCCCCTATCAGCAGCATATTGATAATAAAACAGCCCTAGTGGTTGGTGGGGTAGCTTTGGGACTTATTTGGTTAAAGATTTCTTAGCCGCTACGTACACCAGACCCGCCACGGCGACGATGGCTGCCCACAGGTTTTGACTGAGCCACATGGCTGTTTTAGACAGAGCGCTCAACAACCACGAGACGATGCTACCCAGGATGCCGGGAAGGGCTTCGGCGGCTTTACCAGCCAGTTTAGCTAGGCGTTCCCCGAGTTTTTTTATCCAGTCTTTAACACCCCCACCGCCACTTGGAGTTCCCCCGCCGCCGGCAGGCCCCACAGGTGTTCCCCCTGTCAGTGACACCACCAGGGTTGATATGATGAAACCCAATGCAGTTAGAATGCTGGCGATGGTGATCCCTTGCTCCCGGAACAATATCCGAATCCTGTTGGCTAAAGTTGTATCCTCATTCAGTATTCTATCGATTGTTTCCCGAATACGACTGATCTGGGATCGAAGCTGTTCACGATTCGAGGAAGCGGCTTCCAATCGTGTACGTCTCTCGTCTTCTAAATCGCGTAGTCGTTCATTGATACGACGCTTCATATCATCGTTTTCAGTTTCGTTGAGTTTGGTTTTTTCCTTAGCGATGTGCTCATCGATTTCGTTCAGTTTCCCCATGTTGTTCACGAGTTCTCCACGCACGCGTTTCACGGCTTCGTCTAAGCCGTACAGTTCCCTTACCGGAAAGTCAAACCCCGGTAACGGTTTGTCCCAGTAGGTGCTCAACAGTTTTTCTATGCTGTCTGAGGCTTCTGTAGCACGCTGTGGTGTCATTTCATCTCTAGTGGTGAGGTGGGATCTGGTAGCTTGCAGATCTTCTTTAACGACCTTAGGTATTGCACCACCGTAATCATTCATGTTTAGATTTGTACGGATAAATTCGACACCATGGCGGCTGGCTAGAGTTGACAAGGCCAGTGGTTTTTTATTGCTCTTGTTAAAGAGGTCAACCCCTGGGTCAGACTTAAGACGTAGAACACCCTTTGTATCAATAAAAAAATTCTTATGGTATCGACCCTGTGGTTCAACGTAGTTTTTATCTCTTCTTAAACTTTCGTAATAATCATTTACCGTTGTTTCCAAGAGTTCTTGGTTCAATGGCGAACTAGTAAATGAGGTCTCCTGCTCATCATCGAATGCCTGGGCACTAGCGCCCGGTATCTCCGTCATATCTATATCTTCATCCATTAGTATTAAAAATATATTTCTTTTATATAACAATGTACGGCAGAAAATTAGATCCTTTCAGAAGATTGAGAGAGCCATTAGGCGCCAGAGCCGTGCGACAGTCGGTGACCATCACCAACAATCCCAGCAAGATAGACCAGAATCAAACTCTGCTGGTTAGATTTCCAAACCTTGGTGAGAATGACCTCATTGTACCAGGCACTGTTCGACTGGCGTTCAATATCACGTTGACCTCCGACAACGACAAACGCGAGCTAGTGCGGAACGTGGGTCGAGCTATCATCAAGAAAACGACCGTCAAGATCAGCGGTAACGAGGTGCTGAGCATCGACGACAGTGACGTGTTTCACTGCTACAGGGATCTCTGGAAAAGCGAGGGAGAACGAGTCAATGATGTGTACCAGGGCATCAGCAAATCAACCCGGGCGCGCATAGGGTACGTCTTCACGACAGACCAGCAAGACAAGCTATCGGACGGTGAAAAGGCCATCGCTCTAGCATACGGGAATCGATTCTGCGTGCCGCTCGACTTCGAGTTGCTCACGGGACACGCGCCGTTTTACCAGGCCGCGCTGGGTGATAGGCTCGAATACGAGCTCACGTTTAACGACTATAGCAAAGTAGTGCGTACGCCGAACGGTGATGAGGCCAGTTATGCCATAGACAACATCTCTCTGGAGGTCGACATGGTCACTAGCCCTGAGCTGGCCAGGCAGGTTCGAAGCCAGTACTCTGGGAAGATGGCTATCCTGTACGATCGCGTACTGAGGCATAGGTCAGTCGTGCGAGATAAGAGCGACACTGTGTGGAATATCAACCTGAACGTGCCGGCGCGATCGATGAAAGGTATCCTGGTCGTCCCCGTGGAGGATTACGATCCATTCCGGAGGGACAGCGAGAAGTTTTTCAACCCCGAGATTGAAAAGGTGGAAGTGACCATCGAGGGCGTGCCCAACCAGCTGTTCAGTCATGGTATGAGACCACACCAGCAGTGGGATGAGATAAAAAAGCTACCAGTGGGGGACTACATAACAAAGGACCTGGACCTCGGCTCCGTGCAGATCGGTGAATACCTGACCACCAAGTACGCCCTATGGTTGGACATGCGATCCACGGATGATGATAAACTGCACGGCAGCGGGCGTCGTATAGATAACGGCAGCGAAGGGATAACCATCCAGATTACTAAGAAGGCTCAAACCGCTGGTAAGTTGAAATTATATCTGTACGTTATTATGGACGCGCAACTTAATATAGACAATGGGAGATTCGTGCAAGCCATCTACTGATGGGGGGTACCCCCCCACACCCCCCAACAATAAACAGTCCCCCCACACCCCCCAGGGGTACCCACAACTACCCACTGACCCACACTGCGCCATAGTGTGCGGGCAGACTGGCTGTGGGAAGACCGTTTTCGTCTTGGATATGTTGGAGGGTTACTACAAGGATGTGTTCGATAACATCGTTATCATGTGCCCTACTCTGAGCATGAATAAAACGTACGCGCGACCTTGGGTGATGACGGACCCGGACGTACACAAAATCGACCCTGGAACACGCCTGCAGGACTGGTTGAAAGCTCTTCACGAGAAATTTAAAGGGGAACCGACGCTGTTCATACTGGACGACTGCAGCGCTAATCGCGAGATAACAAAAAAGAGAGACATGCTATCGTACCTGGCCTTCTCCGGCCGGCATGCAAATCACAGCGTCTGGGTGCTAACGCAGAAGTTCAACTCGGTGTTGAAAGACCTCAGGGAGCAGACGCGATGGGTGGCCTTATTTCACTGCAAGGATAGGGATTCGTTCGAGGAGTGTTTGAGAGAGAACGATGTGATGAGTAAATTAGAACGGGAACGGGTGAAGAAACAGCTCGCTGAAACTAAACACGCTAAGCTCGTTCTAAAAACCGACCAACCAGTAGCATATATAGTATGCTAAAGCTAAGCTAAAGCTAAGCAAAGCTAAGCAAAGCTAAGCTAAAGCTAAGCAAAGCTAAGCAAAGCTATGATATTTGAAGTATTTGTCGTGTGCAACTTAACCTTCATTTCTCTGTGTTTTGCCTGTATCGGGTATTATATAGTTAAAACTAAATCTTACTTGTTATATTATAAGATGGAGTGTGAGGAATTGCTCAAACAGTTGTCGTTGGAGGGTTCCTCCACTGGGGGTGTGGGGGATTCCCCCAAGCGAGAGAAACTGGTGGCGTTGGCTGTTGGCGGCAAAGCCAAACATTACTTTGGAGACTACACTCCGGATAAAATTAACAAAATGCCAGCCGAAGAAATCGATAAGCTGTACGCTAGATACGAGTCTCGGCTCGGAGCAGAAATGACAAAGACAATAGGATCGGCTATGACCCAGATATACACCGGTATTGTGTCACATTTCCTTCCCATTCCACCAGAGCGCCGACTTTACCTGTGGGAGGACCTCGAGAAAGACCCTTTTATCGAACACGCCGTGAGCTCTATCAGCTGCGGGCTGTACCACAAATATGGTATGTTGTTGGCTCCAGTGACGGCGGCGATTATCACGGCAAAACATTGTCAATTTGAGAGAAAGAATAATAATAATAGTATAGATGGATGCTGCACAGGAAACCCCAGTGGAGGAGACCCCACCCCCAACAGTGAGTCCCGAGGTGACGGTGGAGACCAGGGAACCAGTGGGGGAAGTGACCCCCACAGTAACCAGACAGAAGAATCCTAAGAGAGTAGCTGCCGGTAAAAAACGGTGGTGTAACCAACATAAAGTGACCAACCCAACCCGACTGTTGTTGGCTGTAGGTGTAACTGCTGCCTTGGCTATCTCGTGGTTATACGTGGGGGTACCCTCCCACAGTGAGCCACCACCCAACAGTGAGCCCCCCACCCCCATGGTAGACCCGCATATCATGTTATAATTTTAATATTTTATATCATATACATAATGTCTGAGGGGAAAACGTTCGTCAACGACGCATACCACGATACAGTGGTCGCCAGTCTAGCCGTAGGGTACGCTCGGTTGACTAAAATGGTGCTTAAACAACCAACTATCAAGCTAGATTTCAACCTGCAGGATATGGGTATGCTCATAATGAACCTTGGTATGGCGATGGCCACAAAAGACATCCTAGTAAAACAAGGAATAATACCTGATAATATAATGAAATAAATATAAGGATGGCCACGATAGCTATGATGGTTGGTGGGGCGTTAGTGAATGCCCTGGCATTTTCCGGGAGTAATTTCCTCTTCTCGAAACTACGAGATGGGGCTGAAATACAGGAAGAAAGGAAGCGACACGATCTAGCTACTGAGAAATTACAAAGAGCACAGGCTGAGTACGCTAAAAAACGTCTCCAGAGGATCGATTTTATTAACGAGCAACTCACGCGTGAAAACCATGCCGTTCAAACATTCAACGATGTCGATGAAGCAATGAAAGAATACTACCTACTAACTGGTAAACAATTGGAACCGCTAAATAAACCCACACTCGCTCAGTACTACACACCATCCAAGGGACAAATGAATCGTGAACTGGGCTTCATAGTGTTGGGTATAGCAGCTACTGCGTTGGTTGCTAAGCAATTAAACTAAAATACCTATATAAGTAAACATGAGACCCGCTCCATACCGATGCGAATATATACTTATGGGGAAGACCGAGGCCTGTGGTAGGAAATGCAGGAATCAGGGGTTCTGTTGTTTCCATATGGGAAGTCCTAACTACACGTGTTCTGTGTGTGGTATCGGGGTTAAAGGGCACTACTGTCTATGTAAAGCTCACGGAGCGAACGTAGTCAGACATCAACTCATCTACGAGAATAAAAAAGGCTACATAAAAGAACGTAGGCGACTGCTCAAGATAGCCACTTAAGGGTTACCTCCCCTTACTGTGAACCAATTAGACATTAGTTCTCTTAGGTGTAAACACGATGTCTACTGTAAGCGAGCTCAAGCGGGTCGCAAAACAGAGAGGTGTGATCGGGTATTCTCGAATGCGGAAGTCAGCATTGTTGAGATTACTAGGTTTAGAAGCCCCTCCTACGGTAAAACAATTAAAAGCTCAAGCAAAACAGCTTGGGCACACGGGTTATTCAAACCTGGGGAGAGCCGGGTTAACCGCATTGTTATCACATGCCCCCGTAGCACGTCCCACTGTAAAACAACTGAAAGCCGAGGCACACGATTTGGGTTTAGGCGGGTATTCCCGTATGAGAAAACCACAGCTTTTAGAATTATTATGGCAGAATAGAGCTATTGACCTACAGTTCGTGAGCACTGAGCGCGCTGTAGGCAACTATTTGAGAGGTTGGCGCATGCACGTTGATAGAAACATAGACATTACAGATATCAAGCCTCTGATAGCTGATAAGGTCAACCAGGAACTAAATAATCTAGGAAGTATCAAGTTTCAGATCACAGTGAAAATGTCGCTCGATAAGCAGGTTGGGAGTACCACTGAGTATGTTCAGCCTTACTTCCGAGGTCAACAAGAGGTCGTCACACATGCAGAGACCATTGACGCATCAATCGATACAAGTTTTCAGCAGATACGAGAATACCTAGAACGCTATACACACTTGGGGTCCGGGTGGGCTGTAGATAAAATCGATAATGTCTATCTAGACATAGCTAACTACGTGCCGTTCAGAGGCGGGTCATACCTAGCCTTGCCTCCCTACTATAGGAACAAACATGCCATAGTAAACGTTAAGAATAGAGGAAACGATTGCCTGAGGTTAGCTATCAGGTCAGCCATATTTCCAGCTGGCAAGAATTCAGATAGGCTTTCTAGCTATCCCCAAGACGATGGGCTTAATTGGGATGGTATAGATGAACCCACCCCAATATCCCAGATCACTAAAGTAGAAAAACAGAATAATCTGGCTATAAATGTCTTTGGGCACGAAGGTAACACAACAATAGTACACAGGGTCAGCCCGGTGAAGGATCGTCAAGTTATCAATATATTCATGATCCAGCGAGGTGAAAAGTATCACTACACATGGATAAAACATCTCAGCCGGTTGTTGCACGACCAATCGGCACACAGAGAAAAGACCCACTTCTGTGAACGATGCCTACACGGTTTCAGTCGAGCTGATTTATTAGAATCCCACCGGGATGATTGTCAAGGTGTGGGGCAGACGGCCATACGAGTCGACATGCCTAAGGAAGGTGAAAATATCCTAAAATTCAGTAACCACAAGAACCAAATGTCTGTACCTTATATTATATACGCCGACTTCGAAGCCTTAGTTGTGGGTGGGGATTCCCCCACACCCCCTAGTGGGGGTACCTTTACCCACAAGACACAAGAGCATAAAGCCTGTTCGTTTGGATACATTGTCGTCCGTTGTGACGGGGAAACGAAAGCTCCGGTAGTGTATAGGGGCCCTGACGCGGCTGAAAGGTTTCTAAAGTGTTTGCAGGAGGAAGAAAAAATTATTAGGAATACATTGTATAGAATCGCTCCCATGCGTATGACCCGAGCCGACAGGCTAGCTCACGCTAGTAGCACTAACTGTCACGTGTGTGAATCACCACTTAACGGTGATTCGGTGAGAGATCACTGTCACATAACTGGTAAGTATAGAGGCGCCGCTCACAACGCGTGCAACCTCAAGCTTAAAATCAACCCTAAGACAATAAACATCCCCGTTGTCTTTCACAACTTGAGAGGGTACGACTCACACTTGATCATGCAGGCCATCGCGAAAATCGATGGTAATATAACGTGCATCCCCAACAACATGGAGAGATACATCTCCTTCAGCTTAAACGGACTTAGGTTCATTGACTCGTTTCAGTTCCTCCTGTCGTCACTCGACAGTCTGGTCAAGGCCAACAATACCTTCCCTATCACCGATCGATACACAGACGCCGAGACTAGACCCCTGCTTATGAGGAAGGGTGTGTACCCCTATGAGTACATGGATAGTTGGGCCAAGTTCACCGAGACCAGACTACCTCCTATTGACTGCTTTTATAGCAAGCTGAATGAGGCGTCCGTCTCACGAGATGATTACTCGCACGCGACTAACGTATGGAATAAACTGGGTTGTAAGAACCTGGGTGATTATCACGACCTGTACTTGAGGACAGATGTACTGCTGTTAGCCGACGTGTTTGAAACGTTTCGGCAGACATGTTTAAAGCAGTATAAACTCGACCCCGCATGGTATTACACCAGCCCAGGTCTGTCATGGGACGCCTTGCTTAAAAAGACCGGAGTTAATTTGGAATTGCTCACAGATTACGACATGCACCTATTCATTGAGAAAGGCTTGCGAGGTGGTATTTCCATGGCATCCAAACGATACGCGAAAGCAAATAATCAATACGTGAAAGGTTACGATCCTAACAAACCAACCAATCACATTCTATACCTCGACGCAAACAACCTGTACGGCTGGGCCATGAGCCAGTATCTACCTACAGGGGGATTCGAATGGGTACCCCACGTTGATGTTATGGAGGTTGCACCAGATTCGAACAAAGGGTATATCCTCGAGGTTGACTTAGAGTATCCCAAGGAATTACACACATCGCACAACAGCTACCCCCTGGCCCCCGAACGTATGAGGGTTAACCCAGACTGGATGTCTGAGTACCAACATAACTTGTCAGGTGGGCGTGTGACAGACGTTGAAAAACTCGTGCCTAACTTAATGAATAAGACCAAGTACATCGTTCACTATCGCAACCTACAGCTGTACCTGTCGTTGGGTATGAGGCTGACCAAAATACACAGGGTGCTCATGTTCGACCAGAGCCCATGGATGGAGCCCTACATCAGAATGAACACAGACCTACGAAAAAAAGCCACCAGTGATTTTGAGAAAAATCTCTACAAACTCATGAACAACTCGGTGTTTGGTAAGACTATGGAGAACCTGAGGAAACGCGTGACCGTGAAGCTGGTTCGGTCGAGTGAGGAAGACAAGCTCAGGAGATTGATAGCCAATCCGGCATTCAACCGTAGTAAGATATTCACAGACAACCTGGTTGCCATACACATGAAGAAAAGTCACATAAAATTCAACCGGCCTGTTTACGTGGGGATGAGCATCCTCGATTTATCCAAACACCTGATGTACGACTTTTACTACAACGAGCTCAAGAAACAGTACGGCGACAGGTGTGAAGTGCTGTACACTGACACGGATTCCCTGCTGATGGAGATTCGAACTGAGGACGTGTACGAGGACATGAAAAAACACCTTGATTTATACGACACCAGCGATTACCCTAAGACCCATACCCTACACAGTACGGTAAATAAAATAGCCGAGTACATAGGTTTGAGACCTAAGATGTACTCCATACTGAAAGCCGACAATAGTGAGATCCGGAAGGCTAAGGGGGTTAAGAAGTATGTGGTGAAACAACACATCAAACACGCCAGATTCAAGGAAGCCCTGTTCAAGACCCGTACCTTTAGACATAAAATGAACACACTTAGAAGTGATGGACATAAGATATACGGACTGACTATAAACAAGACGTCCCTGTCGCCTATGGACACGAAACGTTGGATAGCTATTGATGGGATAAACACATACGCGTATGGACATGAAAAAATTTGAGGCTATTTACTACAGCCCGCGTGGGTACTGGAAAGGAGCTAGCGCAGTAGATAAGCTAGCTAAAATAGCGCGAGTACCCCCGGAGGAAGCCAAAGCGTGGCTTGAAAAACAAGCCCTGTGGCAGATCTATTTACCGGCACCACGCTACGTGCCTAGAAGGAGGTTCGGTATTAACATACCTAATAGCGTTCACCAGGCCCCACGACAAGAGGTACAAGTATGCCTTAACCGTAGTGGACGTAGCCAGTCGTTATAAGGAAGCCGAACCCTTGACCACGAAAGATTTGGCCCAGGTAGCCAGAGGATTCGAACGCATATACAAACGCAGTCCGCTGACGTGGCCAACAGAGCTGCAAGTTGACCCCGGACGGGAGTTCATGGGTGCCGTGTCACAACTGCTAGCCAAACACGATACAAAGGTCAGGCGTGGCACGGCCGGAGCCCATCGCAGCCAAGCCATAGTTGAGAGATTTAATAGGACTTTGGCTGAGCGCTTGTTCGGCTATCAGTATGCTAGGGAGATAACCACCCCTGGAAAACGATCGACTGAATGGGTCACGAGGTTACCCAAGGTGGTGTCGGCAATCAACCATGAAGTCACCCGTCTCACCGGTAAGAAACCGGCAGACGCTATCAAACTAAAATCAATAGTTGCAGAGTCGGCCGCTCCATTGCGTGGGAAGGAGAAACAGATACCAGATAGGGCCCTAGTGAGGTATCTATACCAGCCGGGGGAACACGAGGGCGATAGCCGTAAGCGAGCCACCGATCCTATATGGTCAGTCAAAACTTACAACATAGATAAAGTGGATATGAAAGCCGACGAACCTAACTTATACTACTTGAGGGGTGGGCCGGGTAGGGGTTTTGTAAGAGAAGAATTATTGATCGTACCGTACGGCACAGTATTACCTCCTACCAAGGCACAGTAATTACCGCCAACTTTTTTGTAGTAGGGGTAATAGTAGCAAGAGCTAAGGGGCCCACCAAAGCCTTATTTAGTAAATAAGGCTTTGTAGAGACATTTCTTGAAAGTGAGCCAGAACCCCCATTCCCTATACTACTTAATTAAAAACTAATTTATAAACTACATTACAGATAAACAGAATGGGGTTGTATCCAGCCGTAGACGAAGAAGGAAATATAAAAGGAAGTGCAGATGGATTTCGACTGAAACAGATATGTGCTGTGACCCAGTTATCCATTTAGACGTTTGCGTAGTAAATGTTATAGCCTGGCTCACTGTGTCCACTGTGAGCTTGTGTGAATGGGAGACGGGTTGTGTCATTTTGGGTTTAGTGTTTTGAATGGGGGTCTATATCTTTGTTATTGATATTAATTAGTAGTTTAATTAATGGGGGGAGGGGGGGGGTCCAAAACCCCCATTAATTATACTACTAGTAGTCTGTAGTAATAGAACTCGGTGAAGCATCGTAAAGTATTCCTGGATAATCATGATCGGTTTGGTGATTTGGCTCAGTGATGGAAAGTCTGGAACAGTACTATGGTACAGTTCGGTCAGAGGATCTGGCTGGGTTTAGTCATCTGGATTGGAGTTGTGAACTTGATCAGGGCTGTGATCTGAATCAGTTCTGTGACCACATCCTGTTTCATGATCTGGATCATTGATGTGATCTGGACCAGTCCAGTGAATGTGTTTGAATGAATTAATGGCCTGGTGATCTGGATCTTTGATGTGATCTAGATCGATCCATTGATCTGCTTTGGGACTGTGATGTGGATGCTTCTGGTGATCTGGATTGGAATTGTGATCATTAATGCAATCAGAGCTTGATTACTGATTTGATCTGGATTGGTTCGGTGAACACATCTCATTCACTGATATGGATTGGAGTTGTGAGCTGGATAGTTGATGTGATCTGGATTGGGGTTATGATATGGATCAGTTCAATGATCTGGATCAGGGTGATGATTTGGATCAGTGTGGTGATCTAGATCAACATGGTAATCTGGATCGTCGGTTGGGTGATCTAAATCAGTGTGATGAGTCATAATGCGAATCCCAATGACGCTGTTGCAGCCATCTCCATTCAGTTCAATGAAACAGGAGGGGACAGTTTCTAGAAAGGCTGTCGATGGTCAGTGGGAAAGGGATCGATGATCTAGATTACAATCAAGTTGATCAAAGAACTCTTGAAACTGTATTATGTAACGAGCACCAAGCAACTCGTAATCACAACTATGCATACAGACGGAGGCGAAGAAAGATGCACCTGTAAAAGGAGATGAAAGTATTTAGATAAATAAGAATCCAACAAAATGCCAGTAAAAACTGTTCCGATGAAGCAACTTTTGCACACTGAGACACAATCATAGGGCATTGTATTTTTGGACACTTGGCAGGAGTGGGGCCAGTTTCTGCAGGATTTCTGCCTCTGTCTGAAATATTTGCAAACATACGTCTTGAATTCATCCTCGTTTAGGATAGAGCAATGTATCACACTGTTTTCTCAATCACATTGTCCAAGTGGTAATTGAGAGACAAAAAGGTCTTCTTGCATTGAGCACGAAAACTTATTATGTTGACAGTAGATCTGGTCTCCCCATAATGTCAAGGTGAAATCTATCATCGTGTAAAGCAGGTCCCTGCTGTTGTGCAACAAGAGAGAATAATCATTCAGAGGTTGTCACATGATCAGTTCCCACAAGCAGAGCAGCATGACTGGCACATGCAGATGTCAAGAGAGGCTTGTGGGAAAAAGTTTACAGTCATTCCATTTATATTCGGTTTGCAGTGAAAACGTAATGAAGAATGTGTTCTTTATTCTTTATTGATCTTACAGTGTGATGACAAATGACATACTATAAGCAACCTTAGAGGATAAATTTGTATCTTTCTCATGTTGTCATTGCAATACATGATTTTAAAGGGGCACTGATCCAGAGCAATTTCCGTGGACTAGTTGTTGCTTTTGTAATTGATTTTCTCCCATGAGTACTCAAATGATATCCTTGAATTATTCTTGACTAGTTGTAACCTCTTTTGTGGCACCAGTATGTGCAGTTGACAGTGTAAGTATAGACTGATCAACAAAAATGAAATATTCTTTTACTCTGTTATCATGATAATGAAGATAGAAATATTACAAAGGAAAATGTTTTAAAGTTTAACCAGTTGCCAGTGGTAAAAATGGTAGGACTGAGAAATAATGTCATTGCACATCTTAATATTTTGCTCTATGATCCTAATAAATTTGTAATATTATCGTATTTGTATGCAGTTTAAAACTTAAAGAAAAGCACATGATCAGTGCATAGTGAATTTACAACGTGACTGTAATATCTAGACATTTTATAGACATTTTATACATTGCCCGTGTGAATCACTAGGTTGAACTTAACTCTTCACAGTGCAAAAGAAATGAATAAATCCCCAAAACATTAAAATGAAAACAGACTACAGTTATAGCAACAGTGCCAGGTTATTATCTTCATCAGGAAGTATCCATCAACATCCACATAACGAAATCATATGCCATTCATCTGCAACTGGTAAATTATCCAGTGCAATGTCACATGTCTTTCAAAAGTTTTTCACATATGAAAGTGATATTGTTTGTTTTTTCATGCTAGAGTATCATTAAGTCTCATTGATCCATCATTCCTAAAACAAGAGTCATAATGACATAAGGTATTTGTTTCTAATATCTGCATATAGTGCACATTCCAGAACAAGAGTCATCATAAGATGACATATCCCCCCACATATTTGAAAGGACAAGTCATCTGACAGTTACCTGATGTTTTCTTAGACTAAGTTTGAATTGTTTCCATGGAAATCAAGGTGAACATAAATGCCATATATCTGTAAACAGCAAATGGCACCACTTCATGATCTGTCTCATATATCTGCCAAGATCTGTTGAAAGATATCAAATGGTTTTCGAGTTGTGCTGTGGAAACGAAGCCTATCCCTCTATTTTCAGACTAAGTAAGAATTGTTTCAATGGAAACCAGGAAAAATAAAAATGCCAAAACATTGTAAATATCAAAAGGCACCACTTTGGGGTTTGCCACAAATATCTACCAAGTTTTGCTGACAGATATTAGGACCGAAAAAGCTCTTCATATATCTATCAACAAAATATTACATAGTTTTTGAGTTATACTCCGCATACAAAATGATTGAAGATGGGCGGAGGATAAAAAAAATAATTAGTTTTGCAATAATGAGCAATCAGTCCATGTACTGGCAGTAAATGTTTTGAATTAAAGACATTTTTCCTTTACCAAGGCACTTTATGTCAGGGTGTGTTCAGTACAGATCACTAAATCTAAGCACATTAACACTACCTTTGGACAAATACACTGTACAAGGTAAAAGTAATTTATCAATCAGTATGTTATCGGTTAATCCTTTGATCAATGTCTGTTTTTGTAACTCAGCTTATAATTTCTTAAAGCTTTTATATGCACATATCACATAATGTGTAAAACATTTGCCACATTAGACTGTAATTACAATGTTGAATATTTATTCCATACACAAGAAATGCCAAACAGGAACCTTTGTCGGGTGATGCTAGTGGTGTTATACCCGTTAAAATTTCATTAACTGACCATCAAACGAATGATGACAAATTACATCTGTAGGCTTAAACCATCAAACATGTGTTACAGCAAGGAAGTAGTAATTGTATTGTGTGCATTTTCAATTGCCTGAAGAAACACTGACACTATTTTGAGGATATGAACTGAACTTCATTGTTGCATAAGAAATACATAAGCATTTGCTGTGTACTTAAATAAGTATACATTGTTTTACTTAACTTGGTAAGTTTGGCAAAGTGGGTTGTTTGGCTCATAAATCCAAATAAATGAAAAGTGTTTTTACTATCATAGGTAATAAACATAATATTTTTAGATGATATGATTAAATATCGAGGTAAAAAGAAACACAGATTATACCATCAAGGCATTAGAAAATCTGAAAGAGATTACACTGCTGGGATACTTGCATACAATCACCCAAGAACTACCAGGGATATTTTCAAATAACGACATATGATGGAAACCCACCCTTCCTAACGTCCCACTGTTTAAGTTGAACACAGGCAAACTGTAGCGCAAATGTGGTTGTGCAGTGTAGAGAAGATGACCAGTCTTCATATATGCGAGCGAAGCGAGCAAAGCTTGGCAACACTCTGTTTAGCTGGAAGCTGGCAGGGGTAATGGAGGCGAAGAATGAACTGAATACCATGAGTGGCGCTTAAAATGTTGAATAAAACATATTTCACGTGAGTAATTATTAAATTTGCGGTTGCAAATCGGAGAGCACAACCTAGTGAGGAAATGGGAGTGTACCTTTGATGGTGGCGACATTTTATTTTGACACAAAAAATACTTTTTGAACCGAAGCGAGGGAAGTGTGTTGCCAACCTTTGCTCGCTCTCGTATATGAAGACTGGTCATCTTCTCTACGCTGCGCAACCCCACTTGCGCTACAGTGTGCTTGTGAGTTGAAGTAATTCTGCCTAGGTGGACCATAGCCCAGTCCCTGTGTCTGTCATGGTCAAGAGCAGGTTCTGACCAGCTTGCAGCTAGGTTTCTAAATGAGACTGCTGGCGAGAAACATTAATCACTCTGGATCAGTGCCTTCTTTCCATATTCATTAGCAAATCCTAAACAAGAGGAAGATGAAAGGAAGACAACTCCATATGGAAGACCAACATCCTGGAGCGCAGGAATAACACCTCTTTCACTCTGTGTTACGGACAAAAAAGATGGTCAGCATAACTGTCAGATGAGGCTAAATATATATCTACAGAATACTAAGATTCCTATTTTCTATAATTCTGTCCATAACCACAATGTTTGCAAGATTCAATATAGAATTTTACATAGTGAATGCAGTAACACACAAAAAGAAAATGCCTCTACAAGCCTCTTGAGCACTTCCAGGAAAATGACCTTCACTTTCAATCTCAGCTAGGGGCGGTGGGGTAGCCTAGTGGTTAAAGCCCGCTCATCACGCCGAAGACCCAGGTTCGATTCCCCGCATGGGTACAATGTGTGAAGCCCTTCTTCTGGTTTCCTCCGCTGTGATATTGATAGAATATTGCTAAAAGCAGTGTAAAACTAAACTCGCTCACTCACTCTCTGCCAAGTGAAGCCCATTTATGGTGTCCCATGCTGTGATATTGCAAAAAGCAGCGTACACTAAACTCACTCACTCATTCACAGCCATGAAAGACCTTGAAGTCTAGATAGCCTGCAATTATATGAAGTTTTCACAGCTTCATAATGCTCAGGATATTGTAGACACACATGCATTTTTTTCTGTACAACAGATCAGCTGACCTTGACCTTCAATGTCATCCAATCATATTTGCGTGTGAGTTTAGTTTTACACCATATGGCAATCATACGAGGGTTGGCTGAAAAGTTCTCAGCCTGAGTGGTTTTTCCCCACCAGGTAGAGACAGGTGTTTGCCACCAATGAGGACAATCATTTAGTGAATCATAGACACAAGAACTACAAACGTACTAATAGTTTTATCTCAACTACAGCTCTTTTGGTAAACCTACCCTCTGAAATCATCAGAAATGGACAAAACTGAATACAGGGCAGTCATCAAGTACTTGCAAAAGAAAGGGATGTCCCCAACACAGATACATGCTGACATGGTCTCCACTCTAGGGGATGATGCTCCTTCATTTTCCACAGTAAAGAAGTGGGCTGCAGAATTTAAGCGTGGCAGACAAAGCCTTGATGATGACCCACACTCAGGAAGGTCTTCAACAGCAACCACTCCAGAAAACATCACGCGAGTGCTCGATATGTTGATGGATGATCGACGATTGACTACTCGACATATTGCCAGTGTAGTGGGCATCTCTCATGAGAGGGTTGAGCATATTATCACCAACGAATTAGGAATGACTAAAGTTTCTGCAAGATGGGTGCCAAAGCTCTTGACAGCAGAACAGAAACGTGTCAGGTTCCAGACGTCCCTTGACAATTTGCGTCGTTTTGAAGCAGATCCCAATGATTTTGTGGCACGATTTGTAACCATGGATGAGACCTGGATACATCACTTTCAACCAGAAACAAAACTACAGTCAAAACAGTGGAAGCATCCTGATTCACCAGCTCCGAAGAAAGCCAAGTCTGTTCCTTCAGCTGGAAAGGTGATGGCATCAGTCTTTTGGGATTCCAGGGGTATTCTGCTCATTGATTATCTTGAAAAAGGTCAAACTATCAACGGCAGATACTATGCTGATCTACTGAACCAGTTGCGAGAAGCAATCAAAGCCAAACGACGAGGGATGATCGCTAAAGGTGTCCTCTTCCACCAAGACAATGCGCCTGTTCACAAATCGGTGGTGTCCATGTCAACAATCCGCGATTGTGGCTTTGAACTCATTGACCATCCTCCTTATTCACCTGATTTGGCTCCTTCTGACTTCCACCTGTTCCCCAAAATGAAAAAGGAACTCATCGGTCGCCATTTTGCAAGTAATGATGACGTCATTTCCGCTGTGACTGATTTTTTTAGGGTAGCAGAAGAAGATTTCTTCCTGACTGGGATTCGGGCCTTGCAGCATCGCTGGCAAAAGTGTGTGAACTTGGAAGGGGACTATGTAGAAAAATAAATTACAAATGTGGACTTTGTAACTTTTTTTCACAGTGAGGCTTAAAACTTTTCAGCCATCCCTCGTATATGCAGCATTACTTGTTACAAATTAGTGTTTTAAATGTAACATATAGCACTGCAAATACTAATACTGCCAATGAAAATACTGTAATAGGGTGCATTAAATCTTACTTTTGAATCCACTGATGATGCAGCTACTTTTAATAATGATTAAACACTTGAATATAGAGATGAGATTTCAATCATCAAAAATAATTTTCTGTTTTTAATTGTTTACAAAGGAATGAATATTGAGCCCAGAAAACAGAAACAGTTTTTGTCTTGAGTTCTGTTTGATTGACCAGTACCAGGAACTTACTAAAAGATTCTTATCTATAAGAAAGTGCTGCAGGGGCTATGTTTTGTATGGCACCTTAGGCATTTTAGAGTTAACAACGGGACCATCACAGGTTTATAATAGATTACATCTCTCCACAGAATGTTAACCTTTAACTTTAATACCAGGTATGAGACCCACTAAAAACAATTTGGGGAGTGCGTTTAGCATTACTCTGCTTTCAGCAATATTCCAGCAATATCTTGTCAGAGGACATCAGAATGAGCTTAACACATTGTACCCATAAAGAGAGTCAAACCCAGATTTTGGCATGATGAGCAAATGCTTCAACCACTAAGCTATCCCACTGTCCCTGAATAAAATTAAACTTTCCCTAATTTTAAACAAAGCATGTTAAACCTAAGGCATCCCATTACCAAGTATTGGCAGCTTATTCAAGTTACAAATTTCTAAAAATTGCATTTTAAACGATAATTAGTTTTCAATTAACGGCCTCCCAATATGACATTATTACATGTCATGGTTAAGTAGCAAGCTATAAAACACAGAAATGGGATCCAAATGAATCTCAGTCTCTCATCATCTATGCAGCAGAAGTAAAATGAGAATTAATAAATGAACGTTGACACAAAATGGTTCATTATTTCACCTCAAAGAGCGCTGAACACATTAATAAGTTTATCTGTGCAAGACTTCTTGATGACTACATAATAGTTTGTCCTGCATGACTTGTAATGTTATCCAATCATGAGTAAAATGCCTGAAGTTAATACACTGATATATCACGGATTAAATATGTGTGTTATGTGTGCATTTAAAAGTCTTTCATTTACATGTTACAATCTGTGATGTAAATGAAAACAGGGAAGAAATCACAAAGTGATGAATGTCTCTGGTAAAACCCAACAAAATCTTGCTGACAAACACAATACAATGAACACACTATCAAATGTTTCTCATGTGCAACTTTTTACAATGAATTGCATTGCCTTAGGCAATTCTGCAAAATATATGATTTACTATTCCAGTGTATCATTGAAAGATCAGATCAATATCAGTGTACACATAAAGTTAACATGTCAGGCAACCAAGCCTGTTGAGATCAGTTCCATTACCAAACAACAGGAGACTCATCTCCACAGCAGTCAGAACTGAGCCCAACCAAAACGCATCCAGGAAATGCACTTCAAAAGTGGCATCTGCTGTGCTCAAACACTTATATCACAATAGAGCTTTGTACAAATATATCACATTGAAACCTATTCAGACTGGATTTTTACAAAATGCCAAGACACACAATCGTTGTCTTAACGAAGTAAACACTTACTTCAGTAAAAATGTTTCAACAGCAAAAACTCCAATGGTCTGTCACACCAGACATTGACTTAATTCTTAGTTGGTCGCAATCATTAAATCAGGTGTAGCTACGGATAAACAGACATGTTGTGAATGCACAGATACGCAAATTGTAGACTCATCTATGAATGCTATTATCCGAGTATTTTTCACAGATAGTTTGTTTAGCAAAGAGGTTGTATCCCATTAGTCATATGCCCACTTCTCATATGGCTACTAGGCACAAGGTTATGAACCGGATTATTTAAGACAACAAGGGTCATGGTCCCTATGATACAATGACTCATCCTTTTTCCTTCTGTCAGATTGAACTGATATTCAACTTTGCATACCAATTGTTTTGAATGTGTTCTTAGAAAAGCTGGGGAAGAATATATTTCCATTTCTGATTCGAATTAAAGTATTATGCAGATTTTAGGAAATATTATTTTTAAAAGTTTGAGACTACTCACATAGATTATTTAAGAGTAATAACATAAGTACTGATCTAAGCTCGAAGAATTGTCCTGTATTGGTCATTATGGCAGGTTTAATAGAAGTAGAGTATGTCACTTCAAAGTGAGGGAAGGTTTTGTTTCAAGGTCATCTTGACAACAAGAACTCTATAAAGGAACACTGTATTCACTGGCTGTGCATCATGAAGGGTTGCAGTGGCAGAGGACAACTCATATCAATCATGTCAGTGGGATATTTGTATCCACCAGAGATCTAACTTCAGTGAATGGTGAAAACAAATAGTAGTATTTCAGTATGTGACCAAAGTACAGAAGAAATGTTTGGATGTGATGAAATGTTTTATATATTTATACTGCTAATGACATATTTCAATGCATGGAACCACCTCATCCTCAGTGACTAATCCTTATCCAAACATCTTTACCTGTAACTCGTTAACCTAATCAATACAAATCTGCACGCCAATCAGTTGAAACCTGTACATAAGTTGAAGCTTGTACATCAATCAATCGAAGCCTGTACATCAATTAATAGAACCCTGTATATCTTGTTACCCATTGTTATCTGTCTACTGTTGTGTGTATATATACTACAACCCTTTAGTTTTACCCTCACTTCACCTGAAGAAGAGACTAGGAGCTGTCTTGAAACGTTTTGACCTTGTATAATAAAGAAGTTGAACCATAAAGCATTTTTAGTTTAAAAATAATCCACCATGACATGATGCATACGTATATAAGACGTATGACTGATGGGGTGACATCTGCAAGAAGGACATGAGCAAATATACATGTACTTGACATAGGTGACAGAGCTCACTCTAACACAAGGTACACTTGTTTAGACTATAAAATTCTATTTACCAAAACTTCATATTAACACTTATTCTTCATAAAGACCTCAGTCAACACAAAATGGTGTGCCAAAGCATCATAGACACCCATGCAAATTTATATGACTCTGCTTCTCATTCAAATTCAGTTATAGTACAAATCATCTCATCTGTGTTTACAAGTAGTTCTCATGTGTTGTAAGCAGTGGTATATTGTTTCTTGTTCATCTCATCTGAGAAAGTAGGATGCTGATGATTTTATAATGATGATCCTGGTGAAGCTGCTGCTGCTGCATAAAGAGCTATAAGATGGGCTTGTCTATCACAGTAACCCCAGCATAACTTCTGCCTGTCATCATGCTTGATGGAAGCAATGTCCATGTGTTAGACTTCGGGTCAAAGCATTCCACAGAACCCAAATTTGAAGATCCATCATCTCCACCTACTACAAACAACTGTCCACCATTGGCCACCACACCTGCAACAGCACATGCAGATAAATAAGGTGAGTTTCAGTGCTATGGTACTTATATCAAGTCAACTTCCTCAAAAACAAAACAACATTTACAAAATTTGCTGCTAGTATTCACTTACTGGCATACTGTAAATCTAACATAGGTAACATAGTGTCCATATAAATGCAACCCCTCCCTTGTCCAAGCGCAAGAATATTAATCGATGTTCGTGTGAAGTGTACAGAGATGTAATACATTTCCTTAATCCAACATTACATTAAGGGGATAAAATGGTAAATAGAAACGCTTATTGACACTGTTTACATGTTAATTCTGTTGACAGGCTATGTCTGTTTCCCCTACTTCCCTGTGTTGTCGATTGTTGATTTCCTTTCAAACTCTCAGAAACAAAGCCCATCCCTCCATTTTGAGATTTAGTCTGAATTGTTTCCATAGAAACCAAGAACATTTTGGTCTAAAAATATTGAACGTTTTTTAGTTATGCTCCGGCAACAAAATGATTACAGACGGATGGACAGACAGATGAGGCATCAATTATATTCCCCCGCATTACATGTTGGGGGGGATAACTAGAGTCGTCAGAAGATGACATATCCCACCGGCCCCCACATATTTGAAAGGACAAATCATCTGAAGGTTACTTGATGTATTCTTAGATATAGTTTTCATGAATTCCATGGAAACAATTAAAAAAATAAATGCCATATATCTGTAAACAGGAAAAGGCACCGCTTCAAGATCTGTCTCATATATCTGCCAAGATCTGTTGAAAGATATCAAATGGTTTTCGAGTTGTGCTCCGGAAACGAAGCCTATCCCTCCATTTTGAGACTAAGTCAGAATCGTTTCCATGGAAACATAAGAAAATAATAAATCACAAAAAACCTGTAGATAGCAAATGGCACCACTTTGGGTTCTGATTGATATATCTACTGCATTTTGCAGAAGAAATATTGAACAGTTTTTGAGTTTTGCTCTGAAAATGAAGCCCACCCCATCATTATCTTTGTATTTTATTTCAGTAAAACTTGATGAAAAATTGTCCCAGCCAGCTGCTCCATGAGAGTGGGAAGCATATTTTCTCTCGAACCAAATAACCTATCTGAAAATTCATGTCCGTCTAAGATACTAGCAGAGGAAGGGTAACTGAATTATGTTGCTCCTCTTAAATTCCCATTGTAATATTACAAACAATGTGAACAAGACCACATCGAAGATCGTTTTGATATTTTATAAACACAGAGATTGAAAATATTGAAATGAATTTGCTCACTGATAATCCTTCCTAATGTATTTTTCTATGTGTACTTTGCTGTGGAATCCTGATTTACAAACTTCCACAATTCTGGACTTCATGAACTGCCAGCATTTATATTCAGGTATATAACACCACCATACCACAAAGAAGATCCAAGATAGTCTGCACTTGTACACTGACCCATCTTCCACAAATAGGAAACCTGTGATGCAAATTCTTTGAATAGAGGACGCACAGCTATCCAACTAATTAATAGGTTTGAAATAGAAGTACACTAAAGAAAATAAAACTTTAAATTAACTTATTAAACTGCTAATTACTAACGAATCTAAGGAGAAAAGCATTTTGTCAATAAAATTACATATGGACATTATTGCTTCTTAAACAATGGTAATCTTTGTTTATTAGATTTGAGACCATATCCCTGGAGGACAAAACACTAATTCTGATCTATTTCCTATTCTGACATACCTACTAGTGTTATGTGTTATGATACTAGTAATGTTCACTTTCAGAATGATTTTTTTCGTAAATATATTATTTTACAAATGTCTTAACTTATTAAGCCCAAGAGCCACTTCACTACTTAACACCTGGAACCCTGGGCTGTTTGCCTGGCTCCCTGTGGCGCGACTTATTAGGGTTATTCACGCCTGATATCCCTGGCTTGTTTCAGGGATTACAGGAAACTGTCTCGTCATACAAGCAAGTCCTGATTGTTTAACTGTGTTGTAATGATATACGTTGAAAGAAAGCAGGTGTGAATACATGTACATATAATATATGCAACTTTTTATGTATTTTATGGCACTTTCTCTTGTATACCTTCAATGGATTGTACATATCTATACTTCCTTAACATGTGTATGTATTCTTGGTATGCGAGACACGAGTCATACTTAAACAGATTGTCCCTCTCATATCATTGTGTGAGGTCAAATTGTACAAAACTATGTAAGTGGCAGTAAACAAGAATTTACATAATGCTTAATAATAATATGTTGCTAGTGTATACTGTACATATTAAGGAAAGTACGAATACGCTAGTCTGTGACTTACATGGAGCAGATTCACAGTTTGTAAATTTGGTTCATCTAGATTTACCGCAGAAAACATGTTATCATACGAACATACATATATACATGTTGTATAATGCTTACCCTTTGCACATATGTAAGACAAGGAGTCATGGGATGGGGCTTCAAAGTTCTCGAATGGAACATTTTGTATCTCAACTGTTCAATATAGAGGCTGATTTGTTATCTATGACCAATCGTATGACCAATGAGATACCTGTCACAGCGGAAATGGCACTAAACAGCTTGGATACAGATTGATTATTCACTAAATCGTTGACCAATTAATACGCTGGATTTCGGTCTTGTCAACTTTAGCTATCATGAAAAGTTTGTGTATTAATTGCGAACATACATAATCGTAATGATGCATGAAATGTACACACAGTACTTATAAGCGCTTTGGCGAGTTTATTTTTCCTCAGAGATCAAAAACATGTTATATTGTTTATCAATAAGTAAAAGAAAGCGATTGAAATAATAATAATAATGAGGGTATTTGTAATGCTCTGAATTCCACACCACAGAAGGTCATGCTAAGAGCGCTACAATCCGATTATTACCCCGGACAACCCAATCCAACCACTGAGTAGAGGCAGTATTTTTTTGCACACTGTTACGCATGAACATCATAATTCAAGTTCATGTATTATAGAATTCAACAAGAGTCATCAGAAGATGACATATCCCCCCCGGCCCCCACATGTTTGAAACGACAAATAATCTGGGAGTTACTCATTGTTTTTTAGACTTTAGAAGTTTGAATTGTTTCCATGGAATTCATGGAAATTATAAATGCCATATATCTGTAACCAGCAAAGTCACAATTTCAAGATCTGTCTCATATATCTGCCAAGATCTGTTGAAAGATATCAAATGGTTTTCGAGTTGTGCTGTGGAAACGAAGCCCATCACTCTATTTTGAGACTAAGTCAGAATTGTTTCAATGGAAACCAGGAAAAATAAAAATGCCAAAACATTGTAAATATCAAAAGGCACCACTTTGGGGTCTGCAACACATATCTGCCAAGTTTCACGGACAGATAGTAAGAAGTTTTTGAGTTCTGCTCCGGAAACAAAACACACCTCTCACTTTTGAGACTAGGTCCGAAACATTTCCATGGAAACCGAGAAAATAATACATCACAAAAACCTGTACATAGCAAAAGGCACCACTTCAGCTTCTGACTGATATATCTACCAAGTTTTGCAGAAAAATACTGAACGGTTTTTGAGTTCTGCTCCAGAAACAAAACACCCCTCTCACATTCGAGACTAGGTCCGAAACGTTTCCATGGAAACCGAGAAAATAATATATCACAAAAACCTATTGATAGCAAAAGGTACCACTTTAGGTTCTGACTGATAAATCAACCAAGTTTTGCAGAAAAATATTGAATGTTTTTTGAGTTCTGCTCCGGAAACGAAGCCCACCCCACCATAAGACTAACACCAAAATGTTCCGTGGAAAAACAAAAAAAATATAAATGCCAAAAATCTGTAAATAGCAAAAGGCACAACCATAGGCTGAGATTACTATATCTATCAAGTTTGGTCTA
Organism: Haliotis asinina; assembly: GCF_037392515.1. Classification (NCBI taxonomy): domain Eukaryota; kingdom Metazoa; phylum Mollusca; class Gastropoda; order Lepetellida; family Haliotidae; genus Haliotis; species Haliotis asinina. Next base: position 29,797,962 of record NC_090284.1, read on the forward strand.
AAAATATTGAACTGTTTCTGAGTTATGCTCTGGAAACAAAATGATTACGGACGGACAGACAGATGGACGAACAGATGAAGCGTCAACTATATCCCCCCGCATTACATGCTGGGGGGATAAAAAGTGACACGATACTGAATTATTATACTGTATCCCCCCCAAATATATATGAAGATGGGCATGCCTATATTCATATTGAAAGCAAATGAGGTTCAGAAGATTATAGAGGGAGGCATGACTCCATAAAACAGGTTGTCCAAGATAAAACAGTTCATTAGTTTGTTTTACACTTGTCATGGTACAACCCTTTCCACAAGGGCGTAACTGGACATACATTCTAACAGAGGTTGTCATTTCGAGGCTGAAAGAGGTGTTCAAATATCTCATTACTCTTAACAAATGTACTAAAAGGTTTCAGTGTTGCAATAACACTGACGCATATATCATATTATGTTATGAGTCGATGCAAGAGTTATCACTTGATATTCGATTATGTAACATTATCAATTTTAGATTTTTGAAAAAATAAATAGTCGCAATACTGTTAGGTCTATATTAGTAACTTCGTTTAATTCAAATCTATACAAATATGAATGAGTGAGTGAGTTTAGTTTTACACCGCACTCAGCAATATTCCAACTATATGGCGGCAGTCTGTAAATAATCGTGTCTGGACCAGACAATCCAGTGATCAACAATATGAGCATCAGTCATAGCATTTGGGAATCGATGACATGTGTTAACCAAGTCAGCGAGTCTGCCCACCCGATGCCATCATCTCTTACAAGAATAGTCACCTTTTATGGCAAGCATAGGTTGTTGAAGGCCTATTCTACCTCGGGACCTTCATGGGTCCAAACATGGATGAATTACTGTATTGTTATTTATGTCTACGATTCATTATATAATATATTAAAAGGTAAATTCAAAGTATTCTACTCTGAATGCTTTGTATGTCCTTGACATTTTGCATTTTGTTTTATATTTAGTAGGTAGTACTTGCATTTAGAAGGTTTTGTAGCCTTCTCACTGTTAATTCAATCAACTGGCAAAAACAGTATTATAGTATTCACTACCAATGACGAGTAACACTAACCTCTGTAACAATATCTCATAATCCCCTTTCTCACTGACATGTGTTCATTTACATGTATAAGCCTTTGACATTGAGTAGCAATTGTTATCATAACACTTCACATACTTCTTCTAATTAACACAAAAGGTAAACCCTCTTGTAAGAAAAGCTAATCTTTGAGTGAGTGAGTTTAGTTTTATGCCGCACTCAGAGCAATATTCCCGTTATATGGCGGCGGTCTGTAAATAATTGAGTCTGGACCAGACAATCCAGTGATCAACAACATGAGCATCAATCTGCACAATTGGGAACTGATGACATGTGTCAACCAAGTCAGCAAACCTGACCACCTGATCCCATCATCTCTTACAAGCATAGTCACCTTTTATGGTAAGCATGGGTTGCTGAAGGCCTTTTCTACCCCAGGTCCTTCACAGGTCAGCTAATCTTTGATCAGAACTATTAAATTGATTGAAATAATAGGTACAGTAGGAGTTTTAGAAGTTAGACGCATATGTAAGTCTCTCGCTGAATGAATGGTGCTTTTTGTTCCCTCCCATACATGGTTCTCGGAACATGTAGGTATGCATCTTGTAGATCTGTGCTGGCTAGATAGTCTGCCAGTCAGATGAGGAGTCTTAGTTGAGAAGGATGTAACATCTTAAAATGTTCTGGCATCTGTAGAAACGTTTTGTTGAATTCCTTCATGTTGTAAATCAGTCCGAATTTCTCTCTGGAATTCTTCTTCTGTACTAGGAAAGTTGGTGAGTAAAAGCCGGGCGTTAGACTCTGTGGCTGTATTACTTCTACTGCTCCCTTCTGCAACATTGTTGATATAGCATCGGTCAACTTGTCTAGTGGATTGTCTGCGTAGATGATGGGAGTTGGTAGTTTTGTGAGCGAGGGTGTATCCTCCAGTGGAATCCTGTAGCCGTCTCGCACAATATTCATGACATAATTATCGTTGAGGATTCCCCAATTTTGCCAGTAGAGTTGAAGACGTCCACCCACTTGAGACAGTTGTATGGGAACAGCTGGGGGTGGAAGACTCAAGTCATTCCGAAACTGATCTTCAGTGTTTATTTCCTCCACCGTCCCTAGACGTTCTTCCTGACGTCTGAGAGCATTTACTTCCTCCATATGGGTGACGAAATGAAGAAGACAATTTCTCCCCTCTATCGTAGAATTTCTTGTCCCTCGCTCTTTGAAGCCTGGAGAACTTGGACTTGCTAGTGCAACGCTGATTTGTCTGTTTAAGGACAGAAGTCAAAGTGCTGATGGATTTGATCATCATAGCTTCCCTTGAATCTTGCATAACCAATCTTGCTATCTCTTCAATCCTCCCTCCAAACACAGTAGGTGCAGACCATGGGGCTTGATACAAAGACTTTGTGAAGTTTTCACTCCATGACACGGCAGACAGGAGCCCGTCTCCGAAGTAAATTAAGACCCGCAGTAGTAGAGGCTAGATGTTTGGACATAAACTATTGATCCCTCATCTGTGTGATAAGTGCAGACAGGATCATCCCTTCTTCGTCATTAGCAGGATTGCTAAATTTTGTAATTAGAGTCTCGTTGATGGCTCTAGATCGAGCTAATCCGAAGAAAGTTCATCTTGTAGTAGTGTCAAGTTGCGACAGCCTCTTGTCTTTTTCTTTATAAAATCTGCTGCAAGTTGAGTTGATGACTTTATAACCTTTGTCTACATCAGGTGCTCTGATGAATGGTTCCATGTCATGAAGAGGGAAACGACATGCATTCAATGGTGGCACATGTTGCTGTTGAAACTTGGTTGCCGTCTTGAATGCTTTAGATCTCAGGGATCGTAGATAAAGGAGCTATCGGCGGGAATGTTAATGTATCAATGTCATCATTCTTAATTTTACACGTGTTGAATTCATTGGAATCCTTAGATGGTGAAACAAGGTTTAAGCCATCTGTGACCCATGATGTGACTTCTGAATCCGAGAAGAGGGCTTCTTCCAGTGAGAACTCTCAGTGGTGACTAAGTTTGTTCTTCCTAGAGTAAGACGAATTCATAGATCGCCGAAGATCCCGACTGCATGAATTTAAGTCTGAAGGGGAGGATGACTGCATATGGCGCCTTCTATGAACAGGGAAGACTGAAGGAGACCTTCTCCATCGACAAGTCAATCCGAAAGTGCACTCATGCGAGCACAGGATGTCAGTCCCCCGAGTATAACTACTCATGCGAGTGGACTCTCTTGGCATGGGTGTGTCTTTCTCTGTACTGTGACCCGATGACCGGGACCTGGATCTTCTGGAGTGCGTGCATGCATACACCTCTTCGTCATCTTCCGACGTGAGTGCAGGTCTAGATGAATGATCTCGCTGATTCGTAGTCGACATAGTTGACGAGTGCAGTCATCTTTCTTCTTCCAACTGTCGTTCCATACAATTCATCATCTGCATTGTAAATTGTTGCATGAAGACGCCTACGTCGAATGCCTGCGATGCGTGCAGTGACAACTATGTTAAAGAGTTGTCTACGATGCCCAAGGTTGCAGTCGACATCTGTGATGTCTGCTGTAGATGAAAAGGGTTCTAAGGCATTGATGATACTGTCGGTGTCAATCTAGTTGCTGACGCACGTTGATTATGTTGATTGATGCCTTCACTCTGTATCATCAACAAAGCCTCATGAAAAAATTGGCATTCTTCTAGCGGGACAATCTCTCTGCCGAATGATTTCTTCATCAAAGAAGGATGATTCTGCGATGATCTTGAAGACGAGGACTTCAGCTTCGACGACTTAGATTTCTTGGCCTGAGACCTGCCTCACCAGACGGTCTCTTCTGAGTCTTAAGAGACGACTCGACCAACCCTGGACACAACCTCGGAGTTACGCTGGCATATCACTGGAATGAATCTCAGCATCAATAATTAAACGGTTACCCGATTTTATTTCACCAGATTCACCCCCTGGAACCACCTGCAGAGGTGCAGTGATGGGGTGACTGTCCGCCTGCATTTCATGAATGCACAGGTTCTGATGGTGATATATGGAAAGTTTCAAGTTGCTAGGTTAAACATGAAGAAAGCATTCATCAATTATCAGCAGAACACATCTTTTCACATAGACAAATACTTTTCAAATATATTTCCATTTTTCCTATGAATGACAAACAAAGTTAATATGTATCACCAGTAGTACCCTGTGTGAAAAGAGGAAGTCATTCAGATCAAAACTGAACAAGTTATTGTACAAAATGTAAACCTGATATTCAGTGAAGTGATCGTGGGAGTACAGTGAACACATAATTCAGTGAATGGATGTTTGGAGTATGCAGTGATTGGAAATTTCTGTACACTTTTCTTAAAATTTATAGAAAATATGAAAAAAGTAGGGTTTTCGATGTAGCAAAGTATATTTTCAGTTTCAGCAACATGAATGAGGGGATTAGGTGTGAATATTGACCTTCTATGGATGACTTTCCTGCAGATGTCAATCACTGTGTGCAGAAACACAGAGATTTGCAAATAGAGACAATGACCATAACACTTAATAAAAACAAAGGCAATAATTCATATTTACCAAGCGTACACGTATGACAATGTATATCAAACCAACTTGAGGGTACTAAAAAGACATTACCTACCTGCAAAAACTCTACCCATCTAAATCACTACCCATAGTACCTTAAGCCATAGCTAGTCCCCTATGCAAACCGCAAACCAGAGACACATGTGAAAATTTGTCAGTGATGTCATTTGGTGGAAATATGCGCCATACTCTGATAGATATCCAGAAGCACCGGTCGTCGACGTTTAAAGGCAGCCAGACTCTGCTGTAGGCGACTTGCATTTCGTCCACCACTTACACCACTAACACCACGTCACAGGCAACAAGCGCATTCGAGAGGAAGTAGACATCATGACCAGTGGTCTCGTGTGCTCTTTACAGATGAAAACAGATTCAATTTGTACGTCAAAGGTGGTCGGCAGGGGAGAAACAGACAAGGCATTGATTGTATCTCCTCTCCACCTCCCCAGGATAACAAACCCATGTAGCCACTTTTTAGCATACACACAATACAAGTTGTTCACTGTCCAGGAGGCGAACATGGGTTGATGTATCCTGGATGTTGGTTTATGTTCACTATGTTCATTTTGAATTATTTGAAGCAAGGGTACAGGACCTTTTGTAGCCATTGCTAGAATTTGCTAAGAAACCAAATTTAGAGTTATCTCCCTTCCATCGCATTTGCCAAAATCAGTATTTTCCGTATAACAAACGTGACTCATTGTAACTCGAGATAAAGAATTACTACGGCGAAGTACCAAATAAGCCCGGCATTCCTAGTGGCAGGAAAATGTTACGCACATGTAAGCGGATCCCATTGAGAATAACAGAAATGCGCTCAGCCAATCACAAAGCGACATCTAGGCGTGAAATGTGATAATAAACATTATGATGACACCCTTAGTTCTATCATTTCTAATAAACGTTTCTAGGCTTGTGTTAGGCTGTACATCAATTGACCCTTTATTAATGATGACTGTAGTCAGTTCGCTCAAAAGAGGACGATGAATTTTAATCGAACACGGAAATTGTTAAACATAGCATACTCAGTGAAACGCTGATTATAATCAAACCATCATACCAACACTGTGAGGATTTTTTCTCCTAAAAATAAACGTTGTTTATCATATTAAAATATTCAAAGTTCACTGTTTGTTACGAGGGAGGAGTGCAGAGAAAGGGACAGCCACGTGTTCGTGAAGCCCACCCACAAGTGCTGAGAGAGTAATGTTTTCATTAACGTGTGTTGTGCCGTCTCAATCTTTTCTCGCACAATAGCTGGGACTTTAATTTCTGATTCTATGCCAATGAAGCTTAGATCCAAACAATGTATTTCAGTCATCTTCACTTCTACATGGTCCAGGCGCATGTTTGAAAAAGCTGTACAATACTGATCACTGCAAGAAAAAATACGATCACTGCAAGCATGCACAGTGGGTGTGTTCAGTCATTGGAACCCAATCACTTCACGATCACATTTAGATAGATAAAATGAATATTATGCATTCAGTAAGGCAAAGATATCACATATATGTGGAAAAGTCTATCATTAACAATATTGGCTTATTGTAAAATCAAACCATTAGGAAATAAACTTAGTATTTGTCTACGTGAAAAAGATATGTTCTGTCGATAATCGATGATTATCATCATGTTTCATGTTTAACCTACCAGCTTGAAACTTTCTATTTACAACCACCACATCCTGTGCATTCATGAAATAATATTTCAACCATACCGTTCGTGTTTCACCAATGGGGACTAGATTTTTAACACCGATCATACATTCACCACCAAAACAAGCACGCAATCTCTGCAAACACAGTCGAACAGTCACCCCATCACTGCATTCTGCAGAACAGTGGTTCCATTGGGTGGATTTAGACGTGGCTTATGTGAGCCGACATTGCTTATCTCCAGCATGTATGTGAACACACTGTAAATATAATAAGAAGTCTGCTTCAGACAACTTTGCACAAAATTTACGAGTATGAGCAGAACAAGAACTGACTAAGTCTCAGTTGATGTAATACGTGTTAGAAGAAGGCATAATATTCACAAATTTGCATAAGAATAATATATATATACAAGCCAAAAACCGCATACAACACAAATTTAGTTAGAAAAACCAGAAGAATGAAAGACTTATTGCTGTGTACAGGACCCCGGGTGCTTCCAGCTGCCTTCATCGAGGGATAGGGAGAGAGTGAAGTATCATGGCCGATAAGCTGACCATGCGTTGGAAAGGGAGGTAATACTTGGGTGAGTGTGATTTTACGTCTGCTTCTTTTAGAATGGAACTTCAAGGGATTTCAGGTGTTCCACTTCCTTCGCCAGGAAGAGGAGATCAGCAATTAAGCATGAGTCAGGATAAGGAAAAATAAATAAAGTCATGCCATGTGACTCGATGCATGGCTCGATACACCATTTAGAAATTTCACTTGCGCATCCAAACTGCAAAGTGTAACCTCATACTTGCGGCCATATTTATACCTATTTGCACAATGTCCATGTTCATATTTTACTGTTAAAAACAGACTTCACTTGGGAAATACACTGATGATCCAAACTGTCTTGGAGCAATGATTACACTGATTTTATGAAGTAATATGAAATTATCATACCAGACCCAGAATAATTTTGTTGTAGTGATACTACAAATATGGAATGATAAGGAATATCAAAACTACAAGTGACAGATAATTAATTGTTGAGCAGGAGGTGCAACTTGTGTCAGTCTGAGGCATCAAGGTAATCATGTAAGGTGGCACCATGCAGGGACAAATAGATTTCTTTTCCTTAAGCTCTGTAATGAGTGTTTTTTCACTGTCCAGTTTCTAGCTATTTCATTAAGATTTCAATTTGGAATTTTTCATTGCCATATGTTTGTGGCAAATACATATATCAAATGCTTCCAGACCCTTAACAAAAGAGCTCAGTCCTTAGCATTTTGTTATTCAAAGAAGACTGTTCTTGACATTTCTTGTTTTATGATGGTTTAGTCTATTGAACACTAAATAATTGGAGTATATCATTATCAGACACTTCAGCAAACAGCAACAATTATTGAAAGTTCAATAGATTCATTTCATATTATGACATTGGTCCTAAACCCAGGAAAAGATAATAAGGTAGGACAATTTCTATTTACAGATTATGAGGCCTTTGTTGTTTCTTTTTTCATCAAATGATAACATTTTCTGAAAAATGTACTGTTACTGCAACAACATAAATGACATTAGTTAATTCACCCAACAAAGAGGTACTGTTGAAACATCTATCCATATATTTTATGGTATACATGTAGTTGTATTAAAGAATTATGTAAATTTGTCAGTTTCCAACATCACTGAAAGACATTAATTAAAAATTTTATTTATTTACACATTGCTAATGCATTGACAGATCCTGAGTGTCTTTCCCCATGACTATTTGTGAGAGAAAAATACTTGTCATATTATTAATATCAATTAACATATGAAAATATATGAAAAGGTTTAATGTTAATAACCAGCTATCAAACATAAAGCATTGAAAAATCTATCATAATTATTCAGCAAGAACGTTAATTTATTGCATAAAATTATGAATGTAATTCAACTTGTTCTGAAGTGAGACATATAATTTTTGCATACATGTAATATGAACACAGTATTTATTGCAGAGTCCTGAATTTCATGTGTAACTAAAACTGCAATTGTTAAAATTTAAATATTTTAGATATTTAAATACTTATGTTACCATAGGACTTATGCATACTAACCTCAAGCTTCGCTAGAAGAGATCAGACAGTCGTTAATTCACCATTCCCTAAATGGCTACCTCATGTAATCCATGAATGTTGTCATGGAAGTAATGTGATCTCCCCACTCTCGCAAGCGTGAACAATCTAAAATTCACTTTTACTGGCAACAGGAAGGTCCAAAGAGTCCAAAGTGGGGAGTAGCATCCAGCGTTGGGAGGGAGTCACCGCCCTATGGTAAGGTAAGTATTTAAATATCTAAAATATTTAGATTTTAACAAATTTTTAACTTACCTTACCATAGGTCTTATCCATATGGCTTTGACAGATGGATGGTGGTGTGGACTTCATAGGACCATCCTTCAGCAACCAGAGCACATGCACAGGAGACCTGGGAAATCAATGCCAACAGTCAAAGGACAGACCTGGAAACAAGACAAAGAGTAACCCAAGGGAACTCCTTAGAAAAACGCACCCTGAGGGTGAGGTTAATCTTAAGACCAACAGTAAGTAAACGTAATTACCTAATGGGCGGATGGCCGGGTAAGTTGCTGGGCAACCAACCAACGGACCAAAAGACTGTAGCCCCTCCATGTCCTCCACCGCCAAGTCCCTCAGGTAGTGGGAAGCGAAGATGGTCAACGACTTCCAAAAGCCACCCTCCATAATCTATGGCACTGTACAATTCCTATGGAGGGCCATGGTGGATGCCAACGCTTCTAATCTCATGTGGGTTGTTCGCCACTGGGTGAGGAAGATGCTTGGCATCATAAACCGCCAAAATCGTGGAGCGGAGCCATGAGGCTCACTTCTGCTTTGCAGTTAGATGAAAATGGGATGAACAGTCTATTGCGGGAATGTCTCTTAGAGACCGACTTCCTGATATAACATCTAAGTGCTCTAACGGGACACAACAGCTCCTCCTCCAAGTCATGTTGTCCCAAGACTGAAGATAAAGGAGGTATGGAGAACAGCCTGTCTGGCTGTCCCGGGAGCTGGTTCTTGGCTACAAAGTCCCACAAGAGACCCAGGTGGGCTCATCCATGCCTTAACTGCTCAAACCGAACCTGCATGACGTCCAGGGCATGAATTTCACTAACTCTAGCCACAGTAGCCAAGGCTAGTAGAAAGACTGTCTTTTTAGATAAAAGTTCAAAAGAGGCTTCCTCTAAAGGCTCATATGGAGTTGTTGCAGGACGATGTTGATATCCCAAGCTTGAGGACGAAACTTGACTTTCTGGTCCTCCAATTTGAAGGAATTGAGTAGTGCAATAAGCTGTGGTACCTTGGAGATCTGTTTATCTGCTTTAATCGCCAAGACGGAGTTCAGAGCCGACAGATAAGTCCCCAAGGTACTGCCTCTGAGATGCTTTGAGTTGCGGAGGAACAAGAGGAAGTTCGCCACAAACTGTGGAGAGGCTGTCATTGAGTCTTGGGATCTTTGAGCACAAAACCTCTCAAAAGAATGCCGCTTGTCATCATATAACGACCTGGTGGATACACGATGTGCACGCTATGACACTCACCACGCGCCAGGAGTAGCCCTTAGCTCTTAGAGCCTTCTGCAAATGACCCAGCCATGCAGATGTAATCTCAGCTGCCGGCTGTGTGGATGTCGGAGCAGGTGTGGCCAGTCTGGGAGCTGGAACGTCTCTCCGCTGGTGAGACATTGTAGGTCAGGAAACCACTGTCTGGCTGGCCACCAAGGTGTGACCAAAAGCAGTCTCAGGCTCTGCGTCTGCTTGATTTTGGCAACCACTTCTGATAGGAGGACTGGAGATGGGAACGCATAAGCATCCAGGCCTTCCCACGACAGGGATTATCGCGTCGTCTGTGGGCCTACGACGGTAGACACATACATCGGCAACCGCTGGTTGAAGCTGGTAGCGAAAAGGTCCACCAGGGGTCTCCTGTGATGCAGAGAGAGCTGGCGAAATACGTCTGGATGGAGCATCCACTCCATCTGGGATGGTTTGCCGGGATGTGACAGAGCGTCTGCTAGAATGTTCTTGCAGCCGGAGATGTGTCGAACAGCGACTGCAATTCCATTGCTGTCTAAAAGATCTGCTAACTGGATCATCTGGTCCAACAGTTGTTTGGATCTGGTCGTGCCCTGGTTCCGTATTACCCAAACGACTGTGGTGTTGTCTGATGGTACCAAGAGTTTGGTGTTCACTAGTGTTGGTAACCAGTAATGCACTGCCAAGATGACGGCATGCAGTTCTATGTTGTTGATGTGACACTGTCTTTCGGCGCCTGACCACAGCTCTGAGGTTGTCTGGCCGTTCAGGTGAGCAGGGATGTGTCCTCGAACAGCTCGTGGTCGTGGCTGAAGTCTCTCAAACAAACACCGGCGCAGACGTTCGATTCTACCGTCCACCACTGGCTGGAGGTACCCATGCAGGTGCAGAGGCAGAAGGAACGCTGACTTGAGGTCATTCTCTCGGATAAACGGCACCAGGAACCTCTGCAACTGCCGTAACATGAGACGTCCTCTGACAGTTAGATCTTGCGCCAACGTCAACAGACCTAACAGCGACTGCCACTCTCTGAGGGACAGGGGTTGAGATAACCTCGATCTGCGAAAGCGAGAATCTTCCGCCACCGATCGGGAGGGACTCTGACAAGATTAAAAAATAACCCTCCGATGAAGGTCAGCTCCTGATGTTGACAATCCATCCCGATTGATGTAACAGGGGGGGGGTGGAGAAGTCCAACTGTATGTGTAGCAACTGAGGATTGCAGTGGTTGAGAAGACAGTTGTCTATGTATGGATCGAAATCTACTCCCCTGAGATGGAGAAACATGCAGCGTGATCCGAGTGAAAAGCCACGGGGCCGTAGAAATTCCAAACGGAAGCACCCTCCACTGGTAGTCTTTCCATTGAAAACAAACCTCAGGTACTATCTGTGGTGAGGGAATATGGGGACGTGTAGATATGTGTCTTGTAGATCCAGACTGGCTAGCCAAGCTCCAGGTGACAATTTGGCTCGGATCTGTTCCACTGATGTCATCTGGAAATGTGGAGGTTCGGGTAGATATAGGCTGTTGAAGGTTGCCGTATTGTGGATCTTACGCATTTTGTTGGAATTTTCGGTACTAGGAAGATGGGAGAGTAGAACCCCGGGGAGAGATGAGGCTCCAGCACTGTCTCTATGGCTCTCTTTGTCAACAGAATATTGATGTTCGATGCTAGGAGAGCTTGTTAATCTTGCGAATACACACATGACTGGGGAGCGGAAGTCAGCAGTGGAGTCCCGATTAATGGCAGTTTGTAGCCGGACTTTAGGATCTTGCTCACGTATGGGTCCCCCAGGAATGACCAGTTGGCCCAGAAGACCCCTAGTCAACCACCTACTGGAGTCGTATGGATCGGTACAACTGGGGGTGGGAGGGGTAGGGGAGCTTGCCCCTTCCTCTTCCGTGCGCTGAGGAAGTATCCCGACCGCGTTCCTGTGGCTTGCACTGGGTGTCGGCATCCTTGACACGACTGCGCCCTCTACCAAAGGAGGAATGGATTGACTCCCTCCTTGGGATGTACCTTTTCTTTCCACTGCCTCTGGCTCTGCCACGAAAGGCCGATCCCAAAGCCAAATGTTGATAAGGCCACCTCTGTGTTACTTAGCTCCACATGTTGTTTATATACTGCGGGGATCCTGTCATCAAAAAGGAACTTGGAGGTGAAAGGCGCACGAAGTAACTGGTGCTTGAACTCCTCCTGCCAACTACAAGCATCCAGGAAACCAAATGTTGATCCAGGAAACCAGAGCGACGTACCGATATAGTCATGGCCAAGGCCGCCCGCAAATGACCCAGAAGATCATGGAGCACCTTACCCTGCCAAGCAAAGATTGTAGTCAGGTGGTCAATCCTTGAGGCATTATCCTTGGATAAGTCATCGGCGCCACCGATGTCGCAGAAGCCAGCACGGAAACTGGCTTCAGCATGCGTTAAGTTCAGAGTCAATGGCGGCCAACTTGGAGTCTTGTACCTTATAGGAAGACTGGGAAGAGCCCAACAAGCATTTAAGAGATTCGTCCTGGATAATCCGACCTCCTAGATCTAGATGCCTTAATCGTTGGGTTTAAGGATAGTTTAGCAAAATCCTCATCTAAAAGGGCCACGGTGTCTGCCACTATAGGATGCGGTGGGATGAGCAGCTCTGGAGACAAGTGGATAGCCGCTGGGTTGCTAGAGTCCGCCGAAGGAGAAGGGCAGTCTGGTAGACAGTCAGCGATCCATTCGAAGACTGCTGGTAAGGGTAAATAAGTCCCGTCTTCATTGCCGGCATCCCCTGCCTCCTCATCATAATCTGGGAAAAAAAACTGCTCTTCTAAATCTTCCCAAGAGACAGACGTTGACTTACGCCAATGAGTAGACGAGGGTGGTGCCGAGCACCCGACTCCTTAGATGAAACCCAAGATGGCTCAGGTGACCACGAGTGCCGAGACCTTGATGAGCACCAAGGAGATCTCGATGCCTACCCCTATTAGCAGAATGGGAATCCTCCTCCAAAAGGCTTTGTGGGGATCGTGAGACAGAGCGAGAACGCCGACGCTGACCGCGGTGCGGAGTCCAGGAGTGTGATTTAGACCGTGACCTGTGCCGCGAGCTCTTCATCTAACTGGCACTGTAAGATCTCCTCTCTGGATAAAGTGTGAGAGACTAGAGATACGATAAGGTGCTGACGCTGGTCCAGGATCGGGCGTTGGGATAGGTACAGGCGCTGGTATCGGGATAGATGCTAGCGTAGGCAACAGTGCTGGCATAGGTATGAGCCCTGGCGTAGTCATCGGCGCTGGTACAGGCAATGGTGCTGGCGTAGGCATAAGTCCAGGCGTTGGGATAGGTGCTGTCATCGGTAAAGGCACTGGCGTAGATGACGAGGTCTTGAAGCAGCGCCGGGCATCAAGAGAGCATGCAAAAGTCTCTGAACCTCCGGATGGGACAGGGCGTCAGGTTGGGACCAGTCCACACGCGCTGTACTTCAGGGGATGAACGAGCAGGAGTCACGGATGACCGCCCAAAACCCGGCGTCAGTACCAACGCTGAAAGCGGTGGCAGTTCAGGGCCGTCTGGTAACGAACCTAAAGATGAAGCTGGAGATGAGTAAAACACTTCCTCCTAACAGCCAAAAAAGTCTTAAAGTGTGTCACTGATAAGACTTCACAATAGCGGCAATGATCGTCAATGGAGCAGGCATTCGAAGCAAAATCCGGACACCAAGGGTGAGGATCTTTGGCCGAATTCTGCCCCTTGCAAATAGTGCAAAACTGATGAGTCATACACAGTTAACTGCAACAGACAATACATCCACACAATTGAGACAAGGCTAGGAGGAGCAAAAAAACACCCCTATACCAAAAATGCAGCACCAGCGCACCCCCACTATAAAGTAGGCATGCCCATGAGCTTGTGACAGCGAAGGGCAAACAACCAAAATGGATGCCTGCGCTACATCGCAATGTAACACGAAAAAACATATAAAAACAGTGAAACATGGCCAAAAATACCAACCGACATGGAAACCCACATGCAGGAAAGAAAAACCAGCAAATTATAATACCCCCACGGACATACAAAAATTTTCAAAATGTAAGTGTCATATTTACAAGCATTTACAACGATTGTAAAGGTGATGTTTACAAGGCTTGTACATTTTTGTAAATTTAGGAAGGATTTTACCACTACTTCTTTCAATTTTGAAATTTCTCAAGAATCCCCATGACTCTGTAGACTTACTATTTTATTATTTCTTTTGTTAGAGTTCTTACTGTTGATTTGCATAATGGATCTTGCATGTGACATATTTATTCATGAAAACTGAAGGAATAAGCCATATTTTGTATAGTCCATTTGTGGTTTTTATCAATGCAACTGCGTCTGAAGACATGACATGAAAGACATGAAAGTTGATGTGTGTGGCCAGCATTGACCTATATACCGAATACTTGTGCCTGTTAAAACAGATGACTTGCCTTTGTTCATCATTCCAAGCTCATTCCGGTGATTTTTACCACTCTACTCAGTGGGAGCTATATGCATTTATGTTGATGCGCATTAACGGTGATCATGCAACTGGCGTATTCACGAAATGTCATAAACATGTCAATAGATAATTGGTTGTGTTGTCCATATGTTCGGATTGGAGCAAATACTCAAATGAATTAATAAATCATTGTGTAACAAGATTTATATAATCATTTACAAGAAGTATGTTACAAAATATTTAAATGGTAAATGCGTACCGGTCTATCATTTCTTTGGTTATGTTTGGCGTACATAAATTTTTAATTTATCATTCATACATAAAACATGACATACATAACTGTACACTCTGCTTTGCATTTGGTAATTGCGTAAATATAAGAAATTCTTAAAATGCTACACAATCATACATCATCAGTGTCAATAGTGATAGTTCATTGCATACACAATTGACTCAACAAGATGGGAAAAAACTTTTCCATACTCTGTCATGGTCTTCCTTTCTGCTTGAAGATGTTTTTGTCTCTAGTCTATGATTACTTTGGTGAGCATCCATAATTTTACCATCAAGACACCAAAAATAATTATCTTACCAATAACATTCTCATAAATGCTCTATATTGATAAAAAATTACTTTGTTACCTCTATGTGTGGAATCTTTAGAAGGGGGAAGTCAGATGTAATACGTATATATATATGGTTAAAACATATTTAACCATGAAGACGAATGGATCGGCAAACTAGCTTGAAGCTTATGTTAATGCCTCTCTAATGCACTTTACAAAGGTAAATAAACCAAAGTTCTAATACAAGATTATCATTTGACAAACCACGAGGTTAATTCTTCAATCATATTTAGTATCAAATCTAGAAGAAGCAGTGAAGAGGTAGGCAGATCTAAAGATGCATAGATTATTAAGGTAGGATAATTCACTATTTCCATATAAGATTGTCTGTCTTTAAGCTGTACCCATGTTTGTAATTCAAATTTATATACATGTGTGACAACACATGCTGCATTTAAATTTTGTATTGTATGTTGTATGGTACCAGTGTTGATATAAACTGTAAAGCTGTTCACAATCCCATTTCATTTTTCTGAATAAAAAACAAACACAATAAATAAGCTAATAAAATTGAGATGTGTAAATCATTTCCTCTGCTGGTGATGGCCGTGTGGGAATAGTTAAATGACCAAACCCAGTTGATCATGCCTTATAATCCTCTTACTCTTCAAATAAACACTTGGCAATGAGGATACCACTAGTGGGATTATTTGGCTGATTTGGGTTAGTGTTTTGATAACGCTTAGTCTTGATGAACGATAGTCTATTTCAACAACATGGTCAATAGGTAAAATTCGTATTAAAGTGAGATACCTTTATTTACATGTTTCACAAACCGCTGTGTACACGTGCACTGTCCATTGTATTTCTTGTTCCAAAGCATACAATATAGGAACGCTCATTTAGCTTGTGACATGCGTTAACAAGAATTAATGATGTAGACTCACAGGGTATGTATGCTGGTGAATGTAAGCAGTTTGAGAAAGGGATTTTAATCAGTAACATCGGGACTGTTAACAGGTAATTCAAGGCAGATGAAATCAGCAGAAAAAAAGTGTCTGCGTGTCTGAAATGAGCAGAAAGTTGGAGAAGTTACAGAGAGGAAGAGCAACTCAAAGTAATTTGATGACCTTTTGAGATCTAAATAAGCATATGAACACCCGGTGGGAAAATGCAACTGATCATTGCACACCAACATACGGACATTTTTGCTATCGTGAATTTGAGACTTTACATCTACAAAGCCGTTCAGAATGTCTGTCAGCGATATTTCTTCAGAGAGAACATTCAGCTCAGGTGAGTAATATTGCAGATGACGCAAGTATATTATTTGTAAAACCAGTAAGGCAATCCTGATGATGCCATGTGTTCCTTCAGCAGCATGGTTGTTGAGAAATCTTACACTCAAGACTACCATATCATTTAGCAGGGAGCTCAATACACAGAGTCGTAGAGTATCCCTGCATGTATAATTAGTATAAGACTGAGTTTGGACGTATTCTTAGAGACGTAAAACGTTGTGTTTTATGTTTTTAAGAGATAGCTTTCATCAAAAACAACAATGATGGGGCAATACAGACTAATCCCAGAATTCTTGCATATACGTATTTTGGGTTCCCATATCACACATCATTATATGGATGGAATAGTGACTTTAATAAATATAAACCCATTTACTCACAAAACATATCCTTTTCAACATCCCTAAGGAATTTCAAAATCAAATTTAACACAAATATATTTTAAAAACTAAATTGATTGTTTATTTCTTTGTAAATGTTTGTAACGTTTTCAGACAAGGTATTCTTATACGATGTTGTATTAGCAGTAATATCGACTTTATTTAAGACTTTAGTTGTAATACCTGCTAGTCATTTTGTTAGGTTTTTCAAAATGCTAATTGTATTTTTACCATGAATCTACTTTCACAGGCAACTGTGAGGCAGGCTCTACGGAATGCTGAGTCTTTAAGATGAATGACCCTAAATCCACCACAGACGTAAGAATATACTTAATATGATTCAGATACAGTAACTGCATGAGTTTCAATGCATTGAACCATTCAACAAGTAAAACTTCAGGTGTTCCTACAATAACCTTGACATGAACTTATCTTCACTGTGCTGACAATAAATTTAGAATTGTATTTTTTCAGGTTGGTAACAGGACAGAATAAGGACATCTTGGATTATGCATGGGATTTTGCCAAGGCGGTTAAACATGTTATTCTGCATGCTGAGTTTCAAGGTATTGCAGTTCTGCTTAATGTTCTGTCCTACATGCATCAATGCACAACAAAAAATGAGCACAACCCACTGTCATATAAATATGAATGCTCATTTCTTGAGCTCCAAACGTAACTTTTGTTGCACAGTCATATTATGCAACAAAATGTGATGTTTATGGGCGATTTTGTTTAACCGTTTGAATTGGGTGCATGTGTTTATTGACGACTTCTTGTTATAATTCTGTAATCACTGTATAATATATGTCAGTTTTATTGAAACATAAAGTTTCTGTCAGGGTATTGTATTTTGTTTGTTGCAGTGGCTATGACAAGATGTTTGCAGACAAAAAAAGGAAACCGTCTCAAGAAAGAAAAACAACCAAAACAAACACAATGACGTCATGAGAAAATATTCCAGAAAAACTACAGTAAGTAAACATAAAAATCAATTTAACTAACTTACGAGAATCAAGAATTTGATTAAACTGTTTTAAGAGGATGCACGTAACTTGGCTTACCATCAATTAACAAGGAAGAAGGCATGTTAATTAATGCATCTTAACTGAGATGATATCAATTAACAAGCAATTAGGCCATGATAATTAAGGAACCTTTACTGACATGACTTGCTCATCAATGAACAAGGGATTAGGCCTTGTTATGTGTTGAGGCTTTGTTCAAGGCTGGGAGATACAGTAACAATCACCCCACAGTATTAATCCGTGTGATCTTTCAAAGGAGAAAAAGGTTGTACCATACAACACCTGTGTTTTAATGCACTAAATACACAAGTATCAATAATACTTGCTATGAGATTATGAGAATAACCATTGATTCTATTCTGCAAGTATAAATATATACATATATTATCATATTGGCTGTTTTCTTCAGAAATCGAGTTGAAGGGATACGACAGGCAGACCTCCCCAGCCATAAGAAAGCAAAATATGAACAAGCATTAAAGAAGGCACAATAGATGCCATCAGAGGAAAGGGATGTGATGAAGATGACATCAAATATTTTATCGTAAGGCCGAAAATAGAATCCAGGGAGCTGATGGTGGCAAAAAGGCTTGCAGATGCAATTTTTCAGAAAACTACAAGCCATTCCAAAGGCCAGACGTGTCTATGGACCACCATCAAAATGAATTTGCAACCATGAAGGACGATCTTTCATGGGTGAAAACTGAATATGGAATGTTGTAGGACGAGTGAGAATAGTTTTACGCCACGAAACAGGACACCAGAAACTGGCTTCATCCATTATGCCTATCTGGACAATCAGACCTGATCTTTGACATGATGAGCAAAAACTTTACTACAATGCTACCCCATTGTTTTTGATAGTATATTTGATAATAATGTGTAACATATTTTCTGTAAATTTGTAAATGGAATGTTTTTGGATGAAATTTAATCTTTCTCTTTCTTGTTGTAATTGATAATTCCTACCCAAAGGTAAATACACATCTATTGTAAGCTTGACACTGTCCATTTGTTTTGGGACAATTTAATTTCGCATGAAAGACGAGAGTATTATATAAGTGAAACAAATTCCGCATCATAGAATACCATTTCCATCAACAGTGCAGCATTGACCATGGAGCACTATCAAGTGAACATAAACTTTATTTCAATGTTATGATATGCTAAATTCCTTGTTCACACGTCATAAACCAAATTCAGCACATTACAACTTTCACCACCTAAACAACCCACTCCTTGGCGCATTATCATGATGATGACACTGCAAGATACCAAACCAGCCTACAACTACAAACAATTTCAAAATGTTTTTTTTATCCAATAGAGATGCAGCAGAGTACTAATTATAGCAAGGGAAATGGAAGCAATGTGTCTTGCCAAATCTCAAATATGGTTCCTATGCTATGTCAACAAAATGACAATGCACAAAGTTGAACGAAGGTCATTCTGTGTTTTTACAGGCACGAGGTGGATAAGAACTTGCTAGTATTTGGCGTTACCATTATTGATCACGAGATAAAAAATAAAAAAATGAAATATCAACATGTCAAATATTCCACCACTATTAGTAATAGTAACATATATTCCATTATATCAGTTCTGCTGTTTGTTAGAAAACAAATAAATAAAATCATAAGTGTATAATCGCGATTCAAAAGTGCAATATTTTGTACTTGGGCTTAGTTTCCTTGAAACCCAGTCATAGCTGGTGGATGTGCACTCAAGTGTAACTACGGCTACCGATTGGCTGCTTCATTTGCTGATACGCTGAGGGCTCATTGTATGTTCAGAAAGATGATGTGTTTGATGGGCATTTCAGAACTATGGCGAGTCACAAGAAAGTAAGATTCTCTATGGATAAAAACTTTTTGGATTGTATTTGATGCATTGTTTCAGTATGGATTGATATACCATTGTCAAAGAAAATCATACACACTATGTTGTTATCCATAAAGAATGTATGTAGATATGTTGGGTTTTGTATATCCATCTCTGAATTTGCATTTGATCCAATCAAAAATCATCTCAGTAGAGATGGTGAACTACTGGAAACTGTCCATTCGTCCATGTATGAGGGGATGTCAATAAGTTTTGAGCCTTGCATAGAAAAACACAAAATATTGGTATGAATCACATTTATTTTTCAACATAGTCCGCTTGTGAGTCAGGACACTTGTTCCATCTTTTCTGCCAGGCACTGATGCCATCTCTGTAGAAGGCGCAATTTTGGTCCTCAAACCAAGCCTCAGTAGCAGCAATAAGCTCATTATCATCCTGAAATCTACAACCATGCAAGTGTTCCTTGAGATTTGGGAACAGATGGTAATCACTTGGTGCCAGGTCTGGAGAGTAGGGGGGATGCGTCAAGATTTCTCCCCCGCATTCCTGGACAGCAGCGGCTGCAACACGAGATGTGTGTACTGGAGCAATGTCTTGATGTAGGAGAATACCACGTCTGATCTTGCCCCGGCGCTTCTCCTTGATTGACTGTCATACTTGCCTCAACAAGTTAGCGTAATATTCCCCATTCATTGTTCTTCCTTTTGGTAAGTAATCTATGTGGATGGTGACTTTGCTATCCCAGAAGACTGTTGCCATTACCTTCTGCACTGATCTGGAGGCTTTGAACTTTCTGGTCCTGGTAGAAGTGACATGTTTCCATTTCATGGATTCTTGTTTGCTCTCAGGATCATAGTGGTGGATCCAGGTTTCATCACAGGTTACTAGCCTAAAGTGGAAATCTTCTGGATTCTTGTTGTATCTGGTTAGCATGGAGTTGCTTATGGTGACCCTTGATTGCTTCATTTCATCTGTAAGCATTCTTGGCACCCGTCTTGTGCACACCTTAGACATGACGAGATGTTCATGAAGAATTGTCTCGATGGATCCATGTGAAATGCCTGTGGTCTCCTCTAACTCGTGGAGTGTGATTCGACGATATTCCAGCACAAGTCTATACACTGTCAATGTTTTCCTGACTAGTGCTTGTTGTTGGGCGACCTGGACGGAGGTCATCTTCAAGACTCTCTCTACCATGCTTAAATTCATTGACCCATCGTTTGATGGTAGCAGATGAAGGGGAAGACTTCCCATAAACTGCTGAAAGCTTTTCTTCAATGTTCTTCGCTGAGTTTCCTTCAAGAACTAAAACCTTAATTACTGCTCTATACTCAATTTTATTCATTTTCACTGCCGTGAGGGGGGTCTCTTTCTGTCAATGTGACCTGTTCAATAACTTCTGAGAGTAGGATACCAAAACTTATATATCACATCAGCTACACCCCAAGGTTCAATGTCGTACCACAAGCTGTTCCTGGGTATGAAAAATGCTCAAGGCTCAAAACTTATTGACATCCCCTCGTACGAAGCAGGACTTGAAACTGACAAGCGTTTGCAGCAGTCATCCGAGAAAAATGGATGTAGTTTCTTTGCAACCCACAGACATAAAAACATGTCATATGTACAAGTATCACACCTGACTAATTACATAATGTGGTAGAGACAGGGCTCAGGTGCATGAGTCATAACAATTTATTTTGTTTATGGTGTATCATCTGATAGGTGTTAAGTTTAAATTGCATGTAGTCAATGATTGAAGCTGTGTATTGCATATTGTCTTTAGCAGACAGGCAGGCAGACATATAGGTGTCAATATACCAGACATTAAGCTTTCTCTGTGACAGAGGCTGCTTACCACAATAAACAATTTTTTTTTTTATGTAACGAGTAGATGATTTACTTGTTTGAGTACACAACCAAGATTAGACTACTGCTCACGACCTCATGCTCCGGGCATGCATACTGTTTCAAACTCTGTGAACCTATTCATTGCGCATGCGTTATGGGCGCAGCACAGCACAGCTGTTGAAACAACTTCTTCCCCCAACGCTGGGGGAAATTTTGTGAATCGCATGAACTCCGATTTTGTGTTTTTTGTTTCATCACATATTTTTTCTTTATAGGTTGAAATGGCATTTTTTATGATTTGTTTCGGTAACTGCATACCGAAAGGTATCAGAATCTGCAAAGTTGTGTTTTCCTTTTCATGTGTCCTTTAACTCATTAAGCCCTGGAGCCGCTCCACTGCCCAACACCTGGCACCCCTCGTGACTGCCTGATTGCTGTGACGAGGCTAATTAGTGCTAATCATGCCTGATTTCCCTGGCAGGTCTCGGATATGACAGGAAACTGTCTAGTCTCACAAACAAGTACTGATTATTTAATTGTGTCATAAAGATGTAAATGGGAAAGAGGCCGACGTGAATACATATATACCAGCATTTCATGTAATTTATTACTTGTGTCATACCCCTGTCTCATACCCCTTTGCCAGTGTGTGCTGTATTTTTATCAACACCTACGCGGTCTTTGTACGTACGAGATGAACTCATATACAAATTCCTCCAGTCTCTCTCATCGTATGGACTGAATTATAATATATTATTTGTAATAGAGTTTAAAAAGAGGGGGTCTTGCATTATCATCGTCTATATTTTTTGCCAATACATTGCTCGTGCTTACTGACTATTTCAAGGAAAGTATCAATAGGTGTGTAAGTAACATGGAGCATATAGAGATTTATAGTTTGTCACTTTGTTCATCTGAACTTAACGCTGCAAAATCACCATTCATACACATACATATTGCAAGACACATTTATCAACACTCAACGTTAAACAAAGCTTCCCATCATGCGATGTGATAAAGTTTTCCGAATGTAACGTTTTATATCTCACTCATTATATTGGCTGATACTTTGACCAATCGTATCGTGAGAACCTGTCACATAGGAAGGGCAAGGTGATGGGGCGTGGCCTAAATTTCTGAAGAGCACGTTTGGACACTCAAAGTGATAGGGTAGAGATTGATTATTGGCTTTATCGCTGACCAATGGCTGTGTTGTGTTTCGGCTGTATCAACTATCATGCAACAATTTGTGTATTGTAAACATAACATGAGTTACTGTAATGGTGTATGAAAGAAACACATAAGACATATGGGTGTAGACTGACACTATGATGAGTGTATTCGTTCTCTGATGGTGAACACACGTCTTAGTATTTTGGAAATGTAAAAGAATAACGACTGAAATGCAACAATTGAAGAGAATGAGTGAATTTGGTTTTACGGCGATTTAGCTATATTCCAGCAGTATCGCGTGGGCTTCACACATTGTGCCCAACAACTGACAAGAATGGTATACGGTACCATTTGTACAACACAACTAGTGCATAAAGCATTATTGTCCTTGAAACAAGTCTTTATGGTAGGCCTCAAAACAGTCAACGCACAAAAACACATCACAGCTGGAACATCTGCATTTGATGTCTCGACGTTTGCCAGTCCGTTTCATTGTATGTAAGACATACTTAAACCAAATGATGTCCCTCTCATATCATTGTGAGAGATTAAATTGTTCAAAACATCTATGTCACTGGCAGTAAAGACGAATTTACGCACATGCATAATAATCTATGAAAGAAGTGTTTTCGCTGATACATTGCTAGTGTATATTGAATATTTTCAGGAAAGTACTAATAAGCGAGTCTGTGACTTACATATAACAGATTCAGTTCGTCGCTTTGGTTCATCTAGATTTAAGGCAGAAAATATACGAACATACATGTATACATATTGTATAATGCTATTCCTTGCACATACATAAGACAAAGGGTCGTGGGATGGGCGTCATCAAAGTTCCCGAATAGGACGTTTTGTATCTTAACTGTTCAATATAGTCCCTGATTTGTTATCTATTACCAATCGTATCATGAGATACCTGTCACATTAGAAATGACAGGTGATGGGGCGTGGGCTAAATTTCCGAAGAGTATGTTCGGTCACTAGACAGCTTGGATACAGATTGACGATTGGTTAGATCGTTGACCAATCGATATGCTAGATTTCGGCTTTATCAACTCTAGCTATCATGAAAAACTTTGTGTATCGTGAACATACATAATCGTAAGGATGCCTGAAATGTACACGTAGGACTAACAAGCACTTTGATGAGTTCATTTTTTTTTTTGAAGCGCTCAAAGCGCTACAATCCGATTATTTTTACCCCGGATAACCCAATCCAATCATTGAGTAGAGATAGTATTTATTTCCGTATACTTTTTGCGCACACTACTTGTACATGAAACATAATGGCTTGCTGAACATTTCAATATAATCTATACATTGTTACGAATAAATATCATAATTCAAGTACATGTATTATAGAATTCAAAAAAGTAACACGATACTGATTTATTGTGATGTATACACTTGTAGTTGAATCTCCCCAAATATTTATGAAGATGGGCATACTTATATTTGTTTCGAAAGCAAACTAGGTTCAGAAGATTGGCAATGGGCGTGACTCCACAAAACAGGTTGTCCAATGATGTAACAGCGCATAAATTTGTTTTACACTTGTCACTGGACAAAACTTTACCTGGACATGCATTCGACCAGAGTCTGTTATTTTGAGGTTGAAAAAGGTGTTCATATATTAAGTGTTGTCTGATTGAATGATTATACGCATCAATTCCGTAACTGATATATTATCCTCCTTTTATTGACGATAGATCTGATACACGTGATCATTACACAGGATAAGGTAATTACAGAGATCAAATACAAACGTTTCTTACACAATGCTTATGTAAATTGCATTGAAAAATCACATTTCAAATAAGCATGAAACAGCTTGAACAAAATACCCCAGTTACCATTGTATGGTTTATGTGTACTATATATGTATATTATGAGTAGATGCAAGAGTTATCACTTCATATTTGATTATGTATTATTGTAAAAAATCAATAGACGCAAATGAATTACATGTAGGTCTAAATTAGTAACTTGGTTTATTTCAAATCTACACGAGTGTAATACAGTATTGCTATTTATGTCTACGATTCATTATATGAACTATTACAACGAATGAATGAATGATTCAATTTAGAAGAAGGTTTTGTAACCTTGTCACCGTTAATTCAATCAATGTGCAAACATAGTATCTTAGTATTCACTCCCAATGACGAGTAACAAACACGTACCTCCTGTAACAACATCTCATAATCCCTTTTCTCGCAGACATGTGTTCATCTGCCTGTATAAGCCCCCGACATTGCAAGCAATTGTTATCAAAACACATTAATAGTTCTTCTGATTAACACAGAAAGTAACCTCTTTCGTAAGAAAGGCTAATCTTTGATCATTACTGCTAAATTGATTGAAATTATAGGTACAGTATGAATTTAAAATGTAAAAACCCCAATACGCAGCTCTCGCTGAATGAGAGGTGCTTTTCATAACCCCCAATATGCGGCTCTTGCTGAATAAGAGGTGCTTTTTATTACCCCCTATACGCGGCTCTCACTGTGAGAAGCTAATTAATTTGCCGCATATAAGAGGCTCTCGGCCTTAATGAGTTAAGAAAGTTTCGTTCCATGAGATACCCTATCAAAATAATACAACATATCAATAATGCCCTATGTTCCAGGGTGGGCAGTTCTCTCTGGAGGTCTTGATGTTTCTTTTTCTTTGGGAGCAGTGTCTGGCCAGCACTATGTTGCACCATGTTCAATTTATTAATTTGAATCTTAAGTCCAACATGAAATTTATCATCTCGAAAACGTTGGGGTGGGCTTTTGCGACGAGTTACTATAACCTCCCATGCCAACCTCAAACCTGCTATTTGTCCTGGGCACATTTCTGTCATGGGGTTCCATTCCTGAAGGTTATTGTTTAGTTATGTTAAATACAGCAGTATGTGTTAACTACAACTAGCCCATATACAAAAGGTGTAGTCCCATGAAGCCTAAAATTAATCAGTTAGGTAGGTACATTTCATAAGGCTTATGGGACTTCATGCCTCAATGATTTTATGGGATTATGGTGGATTGTTGCTGGACTGACCCACTATTGACCACAGAAAGGAAGAATCAACAGAAACAACAAAAATCAAATATGATTGTGGAATATTTCAAAAGGTGAATTCTTTTCTAAACAGCTTGTGCGTAGTGAAAGAAACACCCATGCATCTTCACTCCACCGAACACTGTAGTAAGAGCATCAGCATCCTACCCCTAACAGAGTTAGGAACAGTGAACAGTGGTCTGTCCCACTCTTATTTCATGCCCCAATTACCTCATTAATTATGTTGTGGGGTCAAACTGTAATTAGCCTTTGGGATTTATTTGGTGTGAATTTGAGGCCTTGCAAACCGTTTTACCATCACCCACCAGGTATCTCCCCTTGTGGATCTTTGCAAATGGTAAATGTCTTGTAAATATCATCTTTCCAAAATTGTAAATGTATTGTAAACGTCATCTTTACAAAAGATTTACAAGCTTGTAAATGTGAACTTTTTTTCCAGTGCATCATGCCGCACTCACACACGACATGGGCGAACCCACCCCGAAGTGAGAGAAAAAGACAACACGAGGTAGCAAGATAAATGCAGTTAAATAATACTTTAACTTAACATACACACCTAAGGGATACAAACCATACCTACCCATCAGGAAACAAATGAAGTTGAACCACAACGTAGGTAAACTTAAAGCGAAAAGAAGTAAAAGTGATTTTTGGATTGTTCACGCTTGCGAGATTTTGGAGATCACGTCACTTCCGTGACTACATTCGTGGATTACATGGGGTAGCCATTTAGGGAATGACGAATCAACAACTGTCTGATCTCTTCTAGCAAAGCTTGAGGTAATATGCATAAGACCTATGGTAAGGTAAGTTAAAAATATATATTCCAGTTTAAACAATATGTATCATGTAGTTGCTACTACACTACATTATCACAAAAAGAAAAGCATGAATGTTATTTTGAAAAACAAATGCCACGCCCAAATGCGTGCACTTGTTGTTGAGGCTGATGTTTGTGAACGTTGTTGCGTTGGACCATGTGAAAAAAAGGAGACAAGCATCAACATGCATCACAATTATGTTTGCTATCTTCATATTTGATGTACAATAAAGTAATGGGCCTAATATGAACAATCCCTGTCTGTCACAACACATTCGGTGACTTTTGCACTTACCAGAAAACAAATTAGGTTTCAAAATCTTAATTTTCGTCTGTACCTTGCCATACTAAACAGAAAATGATAAATGAAACGCTTGTAGAATGAGAAATTCTCCCTCTTTCGCCAGGACCTGGATTTCACCAGGCCTTACATGGAAAAGTCCTGTAAACTTTCTTCTGATCAAATTAGCTATATTTTATGTTGCGGTTGGACGTTTGAATAAAAGGGTGTTGTTACTTCACTCATATTTTGCTCAGATACTGTGCAGAGTAGGCCTTCAGATTGTGTTTTTTAAACTTGAAAACGTTTTAAAATGTGTGACAAACTTAAGAACATCTACCAGAAAAGGAAACAATATCCACCACATTATGTCTTAATGTTATATGTTGTGCTATTTTGGTAGAAACTAACTGAAATCAGTGTTTACATTGTGTCATGTTTTTTTTGACTAAAAACATTTAGCAGAATCCATAGTGCAGTTACAAGAATTGTCCGTGTTTGTTTAATGAGCGAAGTCTTAAACTGCTGTTTGTTGTCATCTAATTGGTAATGATTTTGCACGTGTGCAAAAGTTTGTAAATTTGAGCAGACGTAGGTTTTGTGAAGGATTCGACATTTAACTGATCGTGGTGAGGCCTATAGCATTTCTTGATCTGCCTCAATTTGTTTTATCTTGACCGTATTGGTTTTGTTGAAAGTGCACATCAAATTGCAGCAATATATATTATAGATGTGTAGCGAGTGTGAATGGCATAATTGGAAGCATATCACATCACATCGTTTGACCCCTGAAACAAGTCTGAGAAATCCGCAAAGCATACCTGGCCTGCTGTTTGGCCCAAATTGACGCATGCGCCGTTTTTGATTGACAGACTGGATTGGTCTTATTAATAACCATATGTTTGAATTAAAATTTGGGGTACATGTTTCTGATGAGTTTATCTTTCATACAGCAAATTATTGTGATTGTCTAGAATTCCCGCTTAACAGTCTCCAGAGTAGTGCATTATTCTGCAGAGCAAGCTGACCTTTCCCTGAACTGGGTGTCAACACAAACACACCTGCATTTCTCCTGCAGAGATGCATGTCACCAACTTGCTTCCACATGTTGTTTTCTGGATCATAAACTTCCACACTCTTCCTCACAAGAGGACCGTCGTGACCTCCTACAGCATACAGCAAGCCATCTACCACACCAACACCTACAAGAAAAAATGGAATATATTGATGAGTTTGGCTGTGTTTCTGCGTGGAACCATCAATTCTGAATCTCCAATACACCATGTCTTATTAATCTTGACTAAGAAAGAAAGGAATGATTGAAACAAAATTTTGAGGGATATATGAAGGCTGGATCTGATGCCAAAGTAGATCCTATATTTGTGATGACATCAATTCATTGAACTGTATCATACTGTAACACCATTATCAAACTATAGCTGCTACAGTTAATTTAGCTCAACAAATTGACAAAAGAACGAAAAATCAAACATAGTTAATGTAAACCAAACTCTTGTTAACTCTCACAATCTTCTTCTTCAGCCAGACATAGTACCATTGAGTATAATCAAATACCTGTCACATTTTGTTCTCATATTTTGGTCTCATCATCAAGAGAGGTATTAGGGATAAAAACTGATCACATACATTTTAGATGAATAAGCATACATCTCTTCCAGTGTGCTACTTTAACCCATCTGTTAAAATGGGTCCAACATTTCTACACCAGTATCACCTGTCTATGGAACCGAACTGATTATCAGTTCAGACCACAAGATAACAAGTTGATTTCACAAGATAAGTCATGGCCACGAGATAAGCCACAGCCACAAAATAATAGGTCAGTTAGGTCAAAATGTTTATTCAAAATTATGCAGTATGCAATAGATACATAGTTTTGTCAACTTTGATATTATATTCTTCATTTAATATTATATAGTAATAGTTCTGCTGAGCTATTTCAGGTAGGTGGCGCTGCCTGCTGTGGTGACATATTCAAAGAGCTCTGAGATATATTCTTGAGTTTTGCTGTTAAACTGAGTTTATATTTCCGAAGTTTTGAAGATTTAAATTAGTGCTCAAATGTTGTATATATCAAAATGAAAAAAGCAATGATCACTGGGTTAGTTAACAGGAATCACCTATTCCATCAGCTCTACTGCACAACATTATTTGACAATATTCAAGATGTTGGACATCTTCAGCATTTCTTTTTATGGTATGAACACAACAGCTCACATTTCCACACTTTCTCATTGGATTACAGCATGAAACTTGATTTACCAAAGGAAAGTTTCACAAATGATGCTAAAAGGCAGAAAAGAAGGGGCTGAGACAATGTGTACAAGTCAGGAAAACCTGCCCTCCACTACCTGCAGTAGTCCATTCCAATGTCCGATCTTTGAGGCAACAACTACCCAAAGTTGAAATAAGTATCAAATACTTGTATGAATATCATGATTTATGTTTACCACATTTCACTGAAATGTGTCTGAACGACAGAATCCCCAATGATGTGCCACTGATCCAGGGCTTCAAAGATCTTATCAGACTGGACAGGGACAGGTGCATTATGGGCAACAAAGTTGAAGGCAGAGTGTGCATATATACTGAGTCAAAAAAAGAAACTTCACATTCTTTCTTCAGAGCACTATAAAAGAACAAGAGATGGTAAGATGGTTAAATTGACATTATTTCATTGCTGAGATCTGAGATGTACTTGATACACCGACAGTGCCACAATCAGTTCCATTAGGGTACACCGCCATTCCAAAACATGGACATTCGGCATGTCAATTCACAAGAATACAAATTCAAAAACTTCTCAGTTCAATATTGTGTATGGCCACCCCGCGCATTCACCACTGCCAAACACTGTCTTCTCATTGATGGCCTGATGCTTGTGAACACGTGGTTTGGGATTCTGCGTCACTGCTATTGCAATTTAGCATCTACAAATTCTGAAGTTGGTTCCTAAGACTGCGAAGCCTTCTCCCAAGTGCATCCCAAACGTGCTCAATTGGATTAAGGTCAGAGGACTTCAATGGCCAGTCCATGACGTTGATTCCAGCATTTTGAAGGAAATTTTGTGTCAACATGGCGATATGCGGCTGAGCATTATCATGCTGGAACTGTAGACCTGGGCCATCAGCCACCATGAAAGGAACAAGTTCAGGGGTGAGCACCTGGTCATTGTAAGCAGCAGTTGTGAGGTTTCCATGGATGACCAGAAGTCAGTAACGGTTGTTCCCACAGAATGCAAAAGCAAATCCAGCAAATTCCTGGAATTGTGCGGGCATTGTTTTGGGTTTCTCACATGGGTCCGTGGTTTGATGTAGGAAAAACAGGGCTTTCCCAAAGTAGGAATTCCCATGTAGACATAAAGGAAGTATGGAAAGTATGGTCTTGTTGGCAGCCAAGACCAAAAAGCGTTTTGGTTTTGGATCGACAAGACTCATATATAGGGGCAGGAAACCATGCCGCTGCTGGTCAAAGAAGAAGTACTGGTACTGCCTCAAAAGGTGACTTGAGACTGATCAAAAGTAGCAATATCTGGTCGTTCATGACTTCTACAACCCCATGGGGAACATCGAGACTTGTATGAAACAAACTACAAATATATTGGTTACAACGACAACAAATGGAAGAAAAAGAAGAGAACCATTTTGATATCCAGAGGGTGGGGCGGCTGATGGAATCAACCTAAAGATAGGTCTACATTCCATCCTTCTATGGAACTTGGAGACCCCCAATACATTGCACTAGTTTGTGGTGAATGCAACTTCTTGTTCATCTTTATGCTTTGATTTAGGGACTCGTGTCGCAAACATGACATAGGCACTCATAAAATGTCCTCTATTTATGCCATTCTGATCACCTATTGCATTCTTGCACTTTTGAACTTTTGATAAGCATCTTAGAACATGAAATGTTTAGAGTCTGATGTTGAGTGTTCAGGCTGGTGGAATCAAACTAAAATGCCTTATGGTTCAACTTCTTTATTATGCAAGGTCACAATGCTTGGTTAGATCCTTTTCTGTTCGACCTACGACCTGTAACTTGTCAAAGGCTGTTTGATTTTTATGACCGGTAAGTGTCGATCATGACTTTACTTACATGTCTACACCCCGGCACGTGACGAAAGAGTGACAGTGCTGCTTTGTATACATGCAACAAACTTGGGATTCCTTGGAATATTGTTTCCATCACTTGGGACTTGATTGTGGCAAAGCTTTTTTTCAAAGTGTATGAACACAAATCTCCAGCAGTGACAGTCTTGCATTGAAGCTAGCATAGAGCAGTGGTTCTAGTGGTTCAACTTTTTTAATCTACTTTTGAATGATGCTACAGAACATGGAGTGTAAGTGGCATAAATTTGGTGTTTCGTCTGACCGTTATCTTGTGAATTTCCCCTTCTAAATGGAAACAATTATCTCATTTCCCAGGTAGGCAAATGTTTACTCACATTTTGCTGCATATTCTGTATTGATTGGGATGTATTTTTGACAAGGCTTTCTGATTTATAAGTTAGATATTGTTTGTTTATGTTTGGGGCGGTGTATTGTAATTGAGTGAGTGAGTGAGTTTAGTTTTACGCCACACTCAGCAATATTCAAGCTATATGGCGGCGGTCTGTAAATAATCGAGTCTGGACCAGACAATCCAGTGACCAACAACATGAGCATCGATCTGCACAATTGGGAACCGATGATAAGTGTCAACCAAGTCAGCGAGGCTGACCACCTGATCCCGTTAGTTGCCTTTTACGACAAGCATAGTCACCTTTTATGGCAAGCATGGGTTGCTGAAGGCCTATTCTACCCCGGGACCTTCACGGGTCATATTGTAATTGAGTTGGAATATTTTCCTAATAGATAGTAATATGACTTTCCCTCATACTTGCAGAGGAAAAAATCACATAATGTGCATGTTTTCAAATTTTAATAAATGTTTTGTAAGTATTTCGTTCCAATGGTAGTCAAGATGAAGTAGTGTGGCAGTGTTGTATATGTGCTTAGTGAAGCGCCGTGAAGTCAAACACATTTTCGATCCAAATTCAGTCTAAGTAAAGTTATCCTCAGTACTTTTCGTTACACTCCATTCGCGCACACCTTTCAAAGTTTTTATCATGAAAAGGTTCATTCATACCTGAACGATTCCAAATGCTACTTAGCGTACGCTTGTTTCTAGGTGATGCACACGGTGTACGTACAACCATGACAACGGTAAAAAAACTCACATTTATACTGAAGGTTATCTATCATGTGTAAATGTTAAGAAATTCAGAACAGCATTATCACGTTTTCGTTGCTCATCCCATGATTTATTGATTGAAAAGGGGAGATTTATGAATATAAAAAGAGAAGATAGACTATGTAAATGTTGCACTAACAATGCAATAGAAGACGAATATCATTTCCTTCTTGTCTGTCCAGCATTTGATACACTACGTAGAAAATATATGAAAGAATACTATTTTGTACATCCATCGATTGCCAAATTCTCTTCACTGTTGACGTGTTCAAATGAAAAGGTAATCCAAAATATTGCAATTTTTATTCACAAAGCTATGCTATCCAGACAATTCTTCTATAAATGATATGTATATGGAGTGCGCCCTACAAATGATATAAAGATATGTGTGATATCGAGAAGTGAGTGATTTAGCATGATACTATATTACATTTGCTAAAATGTCATGTATATGATTTGATATGCCATTATATATGATGTACAAGCTGATCTTTGACATATGATATATAGGATATGACGTGAGACGATGATATGATGTATTATGATATGGTATGATACTATTTCCGATGTGAGAACATATATGATACGACATGACATGACATGGTACCATCTGATATCATATGATCTAATATGACGTGATACAGCATTATATGGTATGATATGACTCCATGATATTATACTACTTTATATCATGAGTAGTATGATGTGTGTTTTATACTATAGGCCTGAGGCCTTTCAGTATTGAAATAAATAAACTAAACTAGACAACGGTAAGTAAACAGTCGCTGAAAATGGTGTTTGGGGCAATATTCAAGGATGTCATTTTGCAGAAATGTTAGCTAATGGTAACCATGTCAACAGAAACCCCAACACATAACTGCAGGTCAAACAATTGTGTTTTATGCAGATTTCTGTTTGTGTTGAGATCAGTGTCAGTGACCTGAATATTTTAAAAGTCCCTCAGATCCCTAAATAGTAGCCGTTGTCTGATTGGTTAAATCTATTTCACTATCTCGCATTTGATTGAGTGACCGATTGGACGGTCATTGGTTGCTCAAAGGTTACCTAACGCGACCTTCTACTAGGTTTTGTTAGACTCAGTGGTGGAGTGTAACGAAATACACTGAGACTAAGTTTACTTAGACTGGATCCAAATTGATACCATTTGATTTTTTTTTATTGAACAATCAAATTCAAACATTTCACGAAACCATGGTAGGAAACATGCCTTATCATGATCAAATTGCTGAAAAGCACATTCAGACAACTGCTTTTACTGTATAGTTGTGTTAACATTTAACCAATTTTAAGTTTTCAAAGTTAAATTAGTTTTACAAAACATCACTTCATGTGTAAACAGTGTGGTAGAGTCATATGTTTACATTATATTAATTTGTGTAAATGTGGTATCATTTTAAAATAGTTTGGTTGAGGCAGTTTTAATTGGAGTAGGTTTTTCATTAGAGTGTGTATGGTATTTGTCTCTAGCTGGACCTGGGTACTATTATGTCATTATGGGAGAACAGGGCGTTGCTTTTTGATTATAAACGTTTTATGTAGGATGTGATATTTGTTAAATATAGTTATATTAAAAATATCATTCTTGTTTAGGTTATAATATTAACATGTGATGTGAAGATAAGAATGTGTTTTATGAATAGTATGAGTCAAAAAGTGTGTATTTATAGGCATGATGCTCTTGTTTATTGCATCAAGATCACTGTCATAAGTGTACTTGTAATAACTGAAATATTTTATGAGATTCAGGTGACACACAAGCATGAGTACCTACACAACAGCCATCTTTGTCAGCCATATTTTATATCTGTTGCTGGTAAATGTAATGTGTGTACCATTGGAGATATCATATCATTTAATAACTGTTTATTGTATATATTTCTATGAATATCACAGTACACATAATGTTGTGCTGTAGGGTATATGTATATCATGTAGGTTTCTTTTATAGAGTTGATTACTTAGTTGTGTTATGTTATTTATAGATGGGACATGATGTGAGGGTCTCTTAGGGTAGACACCATACCATTACCACATATTTGGTATGTATTTTATCCTTTTAATGCATTTGTATGTCATATTATCATTGCTGCCAATATGTGTGGAAATGTATGTATTTTCTCCTATGACTAATACTTCCAGACTGCAATTAACTGATGTTTTTTGTGAACTGCATGTGTTTATTGATTGTCTACTTGTCTATGCAGTTCAGGTAATTTGTATTAGTATATTGTGATTGTTTTATTGATTATATTTACTAGCATGTTACAGGGTGGAAACCAAAATTATATATCTATATATCTCTATATATCTCTCTATCTATCTATAGACCCGTGAAGGTCCCTGGGTAGAATAGGCCTTCAGCAACCCATGCTTGCCATAAAAGGCGACTCAGCTTGTCGTAAGAGGCGACTAACGGGATCGGGTGGTCAGGCTCGCTGACTTGGTTGACGCGTGTCATCGGTTCCCATTTGCGCAGATCGATGCTCATGTTGTTGATCACTGGATTGTCTGGTCCTGACTCGATTATTTACAGACCGCCGCCATATAGCTGTAATATTGCTGAGTGTGGCGTAAAACTAAACTCACTCACTCACTCACTATCTATCTATCTATATATCTACATACTACCCACATGTAATTATTACAATGAAACCAGATACTATCAACTCTTCTATTGACAGATCATTTGGGAAAATTCTAGAAATACTAGAATGTTACACTAATAGGTGGTCTGGTTGGGTTGTTGATATGATTAATATGATCTACCTGGATGTCGCAAATTATGTGCCCTTAAGAAGAGGGAAATTTTTACCAACCCCTAAAAATTTCGCAAACGCGCTACGGTTAATATTCCAAATATTCAAGGGGAAAATTGTATGAGGATATTGTTAAGAATCACTTTTTCAGTTATCCGGTAGATGATGGTATCATATGGGATGGCATAGAGGAACCCACTCCTCTCTCTCAGTGCACAAAAAACAGAATTCAGATTTGGCTATAAATGTATTTGGGCATAAAGGGAATAAACTCATAGTCCACAGGATAAGTCCTTTATTGTATAAGGAAAAAGCTAATATATTTCTAATACAAGAAGGTGAACAATGTCACTACACACCCATAACACATTTCAGCCGCTTGGTGATGATTGTTGGGGTGTAGGGGAGACAGCCATATGGGTAGATATGCCGACCCAAAAAAACAATATCTTGAAATTTATCACAAAAATCAGATGCCAGTACTATATGTAGCCGTGTGTATGTTGGTTCGGCTCTGGGCTGCTGCTCAAGACGACACAAGGCAATGGTGGTGATAATGAAGATTTATTTAATGTGGAATGAAGCAGTTGCTGAGACAAGTCCTGGAAAATGAAATGAAGTTTCCACCTCAGCAGCAACCAGTGAAGTGAGGTGGGTAACCGGTGGCCAAAGCAAGTCAGGACAGAAGGCACAATAGCCAATAAGAACATAGGTAGCACATCAAAGGAAGTCTTTGATGTGTCCTATTAATAGAAAAGGGAAACTCCCAAAGAATGGGTTACCTGGCTAAAAGAGAGGAGGTGAAGGGAAATCCTTGTTGACACTCCAGAAACAGAACAAAAAGGTGAAGTTGTACAGAGGTGGCATTCAACGGCAAGACACAGACAACATGGAACAAATGAACATTGAACAGATAATGCTGTCTATGAAATATGTGATGAATGATGTTTATGAAGTATGTTGTGAATTACAGCATTAATAAAACGCTGCTACACATACATTATCTACGCAGACTTTGAAGCTATTAAACCAATCGATACAGTGGCCCAATCCCCTAATAAAAACTTCACACAAAAAAATCAAGAACACAAGGCGTGTGGGTTTGGATATGTGGTTGTTCGTTGTGATGGCCAAACTAACCCTCCCGTCATTTATAGAGGCCCAGACGTGGCCCTCTTGGGTTGCAACAAGATCCAGACCGGGAATTCAAGGGTGCCTTGTCACAAATGCTAGCCAAACAAAATGTCGAGATAAGAAGGGGTGCGGCTTTTGAACATCGAAGTCAAGAGATTCAACTGCTCCTTAGCCGAACGTTTGTTTGCACACCAATTGTTACGGTTAAGAATTTACCATCACAACAATTTAAGAAATCCCCTTGTGAACCAGCAAAACAGGACAAAGACAAGTCATAAACATTAAAAATTCTGGTATTATGCAATGAGAGCAAGGTATACATTGTCAATTTCACAAGTCAATATAACAATGCTGATTACAGATACAATTCAAGCGAGACAAAATCTAAGTCAGTGGGTCACATAATACAATATAGCAAACTCACTAAAGTCTTGGTGTGAGAGAGAATCAACTATGGCAGAATGTTAACACAGCGATGGTTGCGACAGCAGATAATGTAGATTCAGGAGTTGAAGGGATTTTAAGCTTTGGCAGTAACTCCAGCAAATATGAATGAGTAAGAGTGTCGCCCTCCGCGCGGCAACCAGCCTTTATATATATTTACTAAGTCATTTCCCGAAAGTTCAGGCACAAACGAACATCATCAACACTGTAGAATGCCCTAGAACAAGTCTCCCGGAAGTAGAAACATAGAAAACTAGGAGCAGATAAATTCCGGAAAACCAGAATGCTAACTGTTGACCAGCTATTAAAACGAAATGTGACCCATCATAGCTATTATTCAAAACACTAAATGTTGTGACACAATAATAATTATTACTGAATTAATAACAAAAATATACAGAAAATACACACTCGTAACACAATATTCACATGACTTGCAGTCTGCTGTCCTCAGGCCTGTAGGACATCCCCACTGGGCACCAAACACAGAATGGGTAGACTATTTGGTGGTGACTTGCAGTCGGCTGGCCACAGGGGTGTGAGGCGTCCCCACTGGACCCCCACCAGGCCAGTTGACGCAATCCTTATGAAATGCATTGTATCAGAGGCAGCAGCACCCCGTCGGAAAAAAGGAAAAAAATCCAGATCGCGATCTCATTAGATATTTATATCAACCAGGTGAATACGAGGGAGACACCCGTAATCATGCTACAGATCCTATCTGGTCTATGAAAACGTACAATATCGATCAAGTGGATGTCAAAGACGGGGAGCCTAACCTGTACTTCCTGGAAAATGGGCCGCATAGAGGATTCGTACGTGAGGAATTACAAATCATACCTTGATCTTAAACAAGCGTTTAACTTAGCTGAGGTAGTCTTTTTTTTCTTTTCCTCTCTGAAGGAGTGTAATATTGAGACAACATGGTTCATTTAATGGTTCAAGTTGTCTACCCGTTAAAATGTAGTATTCTTTCATAGCTTCATCAAAGTCTGTGAAAGTTCCAACAGCATGATTTTCACGCTGGAGTTGATAATTGATAAATTCTAGTGTCTTCATTCGTCTCATAGCATATTCAGCCTGTGCGGCCTGTAGTCTTTCTATAGCTATATATAATGCTAAGGCATTCACAAGAGCCCCACCAACCATCATTGCTACTGAGGCCATATTATATACCTTACTTTAAAATATTTTCAGGTATAATACCTTCCTTTACCAGAATGTCCTTGGTTGTCATCGCCATACCAAGGTTCATAGTAAACATAAAAATATCTTGCAGGTCAAAGTCGAGTTTTATAGTCGGTTGTTTTATAATCATTTTAGTCAATCGAGCGTATCCTACTGCTAATCCAGAAACCCCCAATGTGTGATATGAATTGTTAATGAATGATTTTCCCTCAGACATAATAATATATAAATGGAAATATATACTTTTAATTATAACATAACATGAGAGTCAATCTCCACTGGTTGTCTTATCCCCACCAGGTGTGTGGTGGTGTCTTGTTGCAGTCGGCTGTCCGCAGGACCCCCCACTGGCTGTGGGTATGTGGTATGGGGTGAAATTGCCTGACCGGCAGGTCTCCCCCACTTCAACATATATAATGAAACAGAAGCAGTGACTACTACACCACCCATAGCCACCCACATGTAATTATTATTTTTTTTGTGCCTGACTATGGCATTTTTTCTACCAGCTTCAACTCTTTTGGGGTACTTCTTCTGTGTAAATCTGGTTAATAGTAGAACCTATGACTATTGTCATCATGGCAACAAGTTGTGTCTCATACCTAGTGTATAATTTATTTACATCCTCGTTTGACATTTTCTGAATTTTATCAGCAGTGATATTATCACCGAAACATTCCTTTCCCTTACCACCCACGACCAGCGTTATCAGTCTGTTTTGCTGTTTGTTGTCCTTTTTTCCCTCTGCGACTAACATCTGCTCTAGTAATTCATCGCACTCCATTTTATAATATAGTTATCTAGTTTTTATTTTCAAAAATTAATATCCAACATACACTAAACACAGCAAGATAAAGGTTAGGTTACACACAACTAGAATTTAAAAAACTGGCATTACTAAAAATTACATGTACTAGAAAATTACTAAAACATTACTAAAAATTACTGAACTGAACTTATTATTATGATATCGTTCTCTCTCAAACACTCCTCGAACTAATCCCTGTCCTTGCAGTGAAATGCCACCCAAAGCATCTGCTCCCCCAAATCTTTCAAAACTCAGTTGAATTTTTGTGTCAACACCCATATGCTGTACTTTGCATGTCGGCCAGAGAAAGCTAGGTACGATAGCATGTCTCTCTTTTTTGTTATCTCTCTGTTAGTGCTGTAGTCATCCAGGATGAACAACGCCGGTTTTCCTTTAAATTGGATGTGAAACAATGTTAAATATTCTTGTAGCCGTGTCCCCAGGTTGACTCTGTGTACGTCAGGGGCCGTCATCACCCAAGCTCTATCCTTGTAAATCTTGTTCATGCCTATAGTAGGGCATAGGATAATGATTTTATCAAATACTTCCTTATAATATCCCTCCAACAAATCCAGTACAAAAACAGTCTTACCACAACCCATCTGTCCAAATATAACAGCGCAGTGTGGATCGTGGTGCAGATTTTGAATCTGCCTGGCAAGATTTGGACTAGTCACCATGTTGAACTCTAATGAGATGTTGTCGATCACATAACTGGCAGCCTGATTGTCACTGTCCGGCATATGAATAACTTTGCTGTAATCATTGAATATGAGTTCATATTCCAGCCTGTCGCCCAATGCGGCTTGGTAAAATGGCGTGTGCCCAGTCAGCAACTCAAAGTCTACAAAACCTATTCCCATACGCTTCAGCGATTGCTTTTTCACTATTCGGTATTTTGGATGTCTCATTGTCTGTGAAGGTGTCCCTGATATACACTGTTTTCACGTTCTCCCTCACTTTTCCATAGGTCTGTGTAACAGTAAAACACATCACTGTCGTCTATACTAAGCACCTCGTCGCTAATTTTTATGGTGGTCTTCTTGACTATAGCACGGCCCACATTATTCATGAGCCTGCATTTCTCATTGGTTGAATCCAACTTGATGTTAAATGTCAATCGTGACATGCCTGGCACTATGACATCGTTCTCACCCAAGTTTGGGAATCTAACCAACAGTACTTAGTTCTGGTCTATCTTGCTGGGGTAGATCGTAATAGTAACTGACTGGCGCACGGCTTTGATGCCTAATGGTTCTCTTAATCTTTGAAAAGGACTTAGCTTTCTACCGTATGACATTATATATTACTATTAAATATAAATATAATTACAAAACTAAGGATGATTTTGAGATGGATGATTTTGGAGCTGCTGCTCCTCCTGATGTCTATTACCATGAAAATACTTCGTTTATTGGTTCACAAGCGCGGGCCTATATGTTATAAACAGCAGTAAATTATTACGAAGGATTAAAAAGCGATAAAAACTATGTCAAGTCTCAGGGTTGAGACTATTCAAACTTTACGATAGATGATACAGGCATTCTACGTCTTAGGGATAACCCGGAGGTTGACCTCTTTAAAAAGCATACTAGAAAACCACTTGCCTTGTCAACTCTATCCAGTCGTTATGGTACTGAATTTACCCATGAAAAACTAAACATGTATGATTATGATGGTGCAAAACCTAAAATGGACCCGAAGGTTGTTCAAGATCTGCAAACCACACGATCAGAATTGATTAGGGTGGGGATAACCCAAGGTGACATTATACACCGTGTTACAGAAGCATCGGATAGCATTGAAAAACTGTTGAGTAAATACTGGGATAAACCATTACCAGGATTTGAATTTACAATGAGGGAACTGTACAGCCTAGACGAAGCCTTGAAACGCGTATGCGGAGAACTCGTGAACAACATGTGAAAACTGAACGAACTCGATAAGCACATAGCTCGGGAAAAAAACAAACTCTGCGAAACTGAAGACGATGATATGAAACGTCGTATCACGGAACGTTTTTTTATTGATTGTCTACTTGTCTATGCAGTTCAGGTAATTTGTATTAGTATATTGTGATTGTTTTATTGATTATATTTACTAGCATGTTACAGGGTGGAAACCAAAATTATATATCTATATATCTCTATATATCTCTCTATCTATCTATAGACCCGTGAAGGTCCCTGGGTAGAATAGGCCTTCAGCAACCCATGCTTGCCATAAAAGGCGACTCAGCTTGTTGTAAGAGGCGACTAACGGGATCGGGTGGTCAGGCTCGCTGACTTGGTTGACGCGTGTCATCGGTTCCCATTTGCGCAGATCGATGCTCATGTTGTTGATCACTGGATTGTCTGGTCCTGACTCGATTATTTACAGACCGCCGCCATATAGCTGTAATATTGCTGAGTGTGGCGTAAAACTAAACTCACTCACTCACTCACTATCTATCTATCTATATATCTACATACTACCCACATGTAATTATTACAATGAAACCAGATACTATCAACTCTTCTATTGACAGATCATTTGGGAAAATTCTAGAAATACTAGAATGTTACACTAATAGGTGGTCTGGTTGGGTTGTTGATATGATTAATATGATCTACCTGGATGTCGCAAATTATGTGCCCTTAAGAAGAGGGAAATTTTTACCAACCCCTAAAAATTTCGCAAACGCGCTACGGTTAATATTCCAAATATTCAAGGGGAAAATTGTATGAGGATATTGTTAAGAATCACTTTTTCAGTTATCCGGTAGATGATGGTATCATATGGGATGGCATAGAGGAACCCACTCCTCTCTCTCAGTGCACAAAAAACAGAATTCAGATTTGGCTATAAATGTATTTGGGCATAAAGGGAATAAACTCATAGTCCACAGGATAAGTCCTTTATTGTATAAGGAAAAAGCTAATATATTTCTAATACAAGAAGGTGAACAATGTCACTACACACCCATAACACATTTCAGCCGCTTGGTGATGATTGTTGGGGTGTAGGGGAGACAGCCATATGGGTAGATATGCCGACCCAAAAAAACAATATCTTGAAATTTATCACAAAAATCAGATGCCAGTACTATATGTAGCCGTGTGTATGTTGGTTCGGCTCTGGGCTGCTGCTCAAGACGACACAAGGCAATGGTGGTGATAATGAAGATTTATTTAATGTGGAATGAAGCAGTTGCTGAGACAAGTCCTGGAAAATGAAATGAAGTTTCCACCTCAGCAGCAACCAGTGAAGTGAGGTGGGTAACCGGTGGCCAAAGCAAGTCAGGACAGAAGGCACAATAGCCAATAAGAACATAGGTAGCACATCAAAGGAAGTCTTTGATGTGTCCTATTAATAGAAAAGGGAAACTCCCAAAGAATGGGTTACCTGGCTAAAAGAGAGGAGGTGAAGGGAAATCCTTGTTGACACTCCAGAAACAGAACAAAAAGGTGAAGTTGTACAGAGGTGGCATTCAACGGCAAGACACAGACAACATGGAACAAATGAACATTGAACAGATAATGCTGTCTATGAAATATGTGATGAATGATGTTTATGAAGTATGTTGTGAATTACAGCATTAATAAAACGCTGCTACACATACATTATCTACGCAGACTTTGAAGCTATTAAACCAATCGATACAGTGGCCCAATCCCCTAATAAAAACTTCACACAAAAAAATCAAGAACACAAGGCGTGTGGGTTTGGATATGTGGTTGTTCGTTGTGATGGCCAAACTAACCCTCCCGTCATTTATAGAGGCCCAGACGTGGCCCTCTTGGGTTGCAACAAGATCCAGACCGGGAATTCAAGGGTGCCTTGTCACAAATGCTAGCCAAACAAAATGTCGAGATAAGAAGGGGTGCGGCTTTTGAACATCGAAGTCAAGAGATTCAACTGCTCCTTAGCCGAACGTTTGTTTGCACACCAATTGTTACGGTTAAGAATTTACCATCACAACAATTTAAGAAATCCCCTTGTGAACCAGCAAAACAGGACAAAGACAAGTCATAAACATTAAAAATTCTGGTATTATGCAATGAGAGCAAGGTATACATTGTCAATTTCACAAGTCAATATAACAATGCTGATTACAGATACAATTCAAGCGAGACAAAATCTAAGTCAGTGGGTCACATAATACAATATAGCAAACTCACTAAAGTCTTGGTGTGAGAGAGAATCAACTATGGCAGAATGTTAACACAGCGATGGTTGCGACAGCAGATAATGTAGATTCAGGAGTTGAAGGGATTTTAAGCTTTGGCAGTAACTCCAGCAAATATGAATGAGTAAGAGTGTCGCCCTCCGCGCGGCAACCAGCCTTTATATATATTTACTAAGTCATTTCCCGAAAGTTCAGGCACAAACGAACATCATCAACACTGTAGAATGCCCTAGAACAAGTCTCCCGGAAGTAGAAACATAGAAAACTAGGAGCAGATAAATTCCGGAAAACCAGAATGCTAACTGTTGACCAGCTATTAAAACGAAATGTGACCCATCATAGCTATTATTCAAAACACTAAATGTTGTGACACAATAATAATTATTACTGAATTAATAACAAAAATATACAGAAAATACACACTCGTAACACAATATTCACATGACTTGCAGTCTGCTGTCCTCAGGCCTGTAGGACATCCCCACTGGGCACCAAACACAGAATGGGTAGACTATTTGGTGGTGACTTGCAGTCGGCTGGCCACAGGGGTGTGAGGCGTCCCCACTGGACCCCCACCAGGCCAGTTGACGCAATCCTTATGAAATGCATTGTATCAGAGGCAGCAGCACCCCGTCGGAAAAAAGGAAAAAAATCCAGATCGCGATCTCATTAGATATTTATATCAACCAGGTGAATACGAGGGAGACACCCGTAATCATGCTACAGATCCTATCTGGTCTATGAAAACGTACAATATCGATCAAGTGGATGTCAAAGACGGGGAGCCTAACCTGTACTTCCTGGAAAATGGGCCGCATAGAGGATTCGTACGTGAGGAATTACAACTCATACCTTGATCTTAAACAAGCGTTTAACTTAGCTGAGGTAGTCTTTTTTTT
The DNA here is from genome assembly GCF_037392515.1 of Haliotis asinina. Lineage (NCBI taxonomy): Eukaryota > Metazoa > Mollusca > Gastropoda > Lepetellida > Haliotidae > Haliotis > Haliotis asinina. The sequence continues at coordinate 29,841,290 of NC_090284.1, forward strand.
CTTTTCCTCTCTGAAGGAGTGTAATATTGAGACAACATGGTTCATTTAATGGTTCAAGTTGTCTACCCGTTAAAATGTAGTATTCTTTCATAGCTTCATCAAAGTCTGTGAAAGTTCCAACAGCATGATTTTCACGCTGGAGTTGATAATTGATAAATTCTAGTGTCTTCATTCGTCTCATAGCATATTCAGCCTGTGCGGCCTGTAGTCTTTCTATAGCTATATATAATGCTAAGGCATTCACAAGAGCCCCACCAACCATCATTGCTACTGAGGCCATATTATATACCTTACTTTAAAATATTTTCAGGTATAATACCTTCCTTTACCAGAATGTCCTTGGTTGTCATCGCCATACCAAGGTTCATAGTAAACATAAAAATATCTTGCAGGTCAAAGTCGAGTTTTATAGTCGGTTGTTTTATAATCATTTTAGTCAATCGAGCGTATCCTACTGCTAATCCAGAAACCCCCAATGTGTGGTATGAATTGTTAATGAATGATTTTCCCTCAGACATAATAATATATAAATGGAAATATATACTTTTAATTATAACATAACATGAGAGTCAATCTCCACTGGTTGTCTTATCCCCACCAGGTGTGTGGTGGTGTCTTGTTGCAGTCAGCTGTCCGCAGGACCCCCCACTGGCTGTGGGTATGTGGTATGGGGTGAAATTGCCTGACCGGCAGGTCTCCCCCACTTCAACATATATAATGAAACAGAAGCAGTGACTACTACACCACCCATAGCCACCCACATGTAATTATTATTTTTTTTGTGCCTGACTATGGCATTTTTTCTACCAGCTTCAACTCTTTTGGGGTACTTCTTCTGTGTAAATCTGGTTAATAGTAGAACCTATGACTATTGTCATCATGGCAACAAGTTGTGTCTCATACCTAGTGTATAATTTATTTACATCCTCGTTTGACATTTTCTGAATTTTATCAGCAGTGATATTATCACCGAAACATTCCTTTCCCTTACCACCCACGACCAGCGTTATCAGTCTGTTTTGCTGTTTGTTGTCCTTTTTTCCCTCTGCGACTAACATCTGCTCTAGTAATTCATCGCACTCCATTTTATAATATAGTTATCTAGTTTTTATTTTCAAAAATTAATATCCAACATACACTAAACACAGCAAGATAAAGGTTAGGTTACACACAACTAGAATTTAAAAAACTGGCATTACTAAAAATTACATGTACTAGAAAATTACTAAAACATTACTAAAAATTACTGAACTGAACTTATTATTATGATATCGTTCTCTCTCAAACACTCCTCGAACTAATCCCTGTCCTTGCAGTGAAATGCCACCCAAAGCATCTGCTCCCCCAAATCTTTCAAAACTCAGTTGAATTTTTGTGTCAACACCCATATGCTGTACTTTGCGTGTCGGCCAGAGAAAGCTAGGTACGATAGCATGTCTCTCTTTTTTGTTATCTCTCTGTTAGTGCTGTAGTCATCCAGGATGAACAACGCCGGTTTTCCTTTAAATTGGATGTGAAACAATGTTAAATATTCTTGTAGCCGTGTCCCCAGGTTGACTCTGTGTACGTCAGGGGCCGTCATCACCCAAGCTCTATCCTTGTAAATCTTGTTCATGCCTATAGTAGGGCATAGGATAATGATTTTATCAAATACTTCCTTATAATATCCCTCCAACAAATCCAGTACAAAAACAGTCTTACCACAACCCATCTGTCCAAATATAACAGCGCAGTGTGGATCGTGGTGCAGATTTTGAATCTGCCTGGCAAGATTTGGACTAGTCACCATGTTGAACTCTAATGAGATGTTGTCGATCACATAACTAGCAGCCTGATTGTCACTGTCCGGCATATGAATAACTTTGCTGTAATCATTGAATATGAGTTCATATTCCAGCCTGTCGCCCAATGCGGCTTGGTAAAATGGCGTGTGCCCAGTCAGCAACTCAAAGTCTACAAAACCTATTCCCATACGCTTCAGCGATTGCTTTTTCACTATTCGGTATTTTGGATGTCTCATTGTCTGTGAAGGTGTCCCTGATATACACTGTTTTCACGTTCTCCCTCACTTTTCCATAGGTCTGTGTAACAGTAAAACACATCACTGTCGTCTATACTAAGCACCTCGTCGCTAATTTTTATGGTGGTCTTCTTGACTATAGCACGGCCCACATTATTCATGAGCCTGCATTTCTCATTGGTTGAATCCAACTTGATGTTAAATGTCAATCGTGACATGCCTGGCACTATGACATCGTTCTCACCCAAGTTTGGGAATCTAACCAACAGTACTTAGTTCTGGTCTATCTTGCTGGGGTAGATCGTAATAGTAACTGACTGGCGCACGGCTTTGATGCCTAATGGTTCTCTTAATCTTTGAAAAGGACTTAGCTTTCTACCGTATGACATTATATATTACTATTAAATATAAATATAATTACAAAACTAAGGATGATTTTGAGATGGATGATTTTGGAGCTGCTGCTCCTCCTGATGTCTATTACCATGAAAATACTTCGTTTATTGGTTCACAAGCGCGGGCCTATATGTTATAAACAGCAGTAAATTATTACGAAGGATTAAAAAGCGATAAAAACTATGTCAAGTCTCAGGGTTGAGACTATTCAAACTTTACGATAGATGATACAGGCATTCTACGTCTTAGGGATAACCCGGAGGTTGACCTCTTTAAAAAGCATACTAGAAAACCACTTGCCTTGTCAACTCTATCCAGTCGTTATGGTACTGAATTTACCCATGAAAAACTAAACATGTATGATTATGATGGTGCAAAACCTAAAATGGACCCGAAGGTTGTTCAAGATCTGCAAACCACACGATCAGAATTGATTAGGGTGGGGATAACCCAAGGTGACATTATACACCGTGTTACAGAAGCATCGGATAGCATTGAAAAACTGTTGAGTAAATACTGGGATAAACCATTACCAGGATTTGAATTTACAATGAGGGAACTGTACAGCCTAGACGAAGCCTTGAAACGCGTATGCGGAGAACTCGTGAACAACATGTGAAAACTGAACGAACTCGATAAGCACATAGCTCGGGAAAAAAACAAACTCTGCGAAACTGAAGACGATGATATGAAACGTCGTATCACGGAACGAATTAGTAATTTAGAAGATGAGAGACGCACGCGATTGGAATCCGCTACCTCGAATCATGAACACCTGCGATCCCAGATCAACTGCATACAGGAAACAATTGACAGAATACTGAACGAGGATACCATGTCGGTGGAAACGATCCGAATATTATTCCGAGAGCAAGGCATCACCATTGCCAGCGTTCTGACAGCACTGGGTTTCATCATTTCATCATATCGCTGAGTGGGGGAACCCCCAAATCCCTAAGTGGAGTTCCACCACACTGCGTGCCAAGTGGTGATGCCAGAGACTGGATAAAAAAACATCTGACATCACTCGGAGAGGCACTGGCTAAACTCACGGATAAGGCTGCTGCCTGGTATCCTAGGAAGTTTCATATCATGACTGCTCAGCACACTGGGTGAAACTGTCACGTGGCTTGGCCAAAATCTGTGGGCATTCATCATTGCTGTCGCTGGGCTGGTGTACATTGCAGTTAGGAGATTTTTAGCCAAATGAGACACAAGCCGACCGCAACCCCTCCAAAAACCAGTGCTGTTTTACGAACAATGTGCTGCTGACTGGACACCTACACCCTGAGTCGGGGAAGGTGCCCCACACCACCAGTGGGAGACACCTCCACACCCCCTGGTTTAAACCTTGGCTCTCCACGCTGGGGAAGATTAGCACTTATTTCCTTCAAGATACGTCTCGTTTGGTCATAAACATGAAACAAGATGACTGCCTTACTCAGTTTGTCTATGCCATAGTCTAGTGTCCCACCCGACCCTGTTGTCGCACACCCCACAGCAAATTAGTGTTGGTTTTGCCAAAACTGCATTGGGTTTTGATTCCAGTTTACCACCATCTGTGCTTTACTGACTTGCATTATATATTTTCGAAGATATCAATACAAGAGTCATCAGAAGATGACATATCCCCCCGGCTCCCACATGTTTGAAACGACAAATAATCTGAGAGTTACTCACTGTTTTTTTAGACTTTAGAAGTTTGAATTGTTTCCATGGAATTCATGGAAATTATAAATGCCATATATCTGTAACCAGCAAAGTCACAATTTCAAGATCTGTCTCATATATCTGCCAAGATCTGTTGAAAGATATGAAATGGTTTTCAAGTTGTGCTCTGGGAATGAAACCCATCCCTCCATTTAGAGAGTAAGTCTGAAACGTTTCCATGGAAACTGAGAAAATAATACATCACAAAAACCTGTACATAGCAAAAGGCACCACTTCAGCTTCTGATTGATATATCTACAAAGTTTTGCAGAAAAATATTGAACGGTTTTTGAGTTCTGCTCCGAAAACGAAACACACCTATCACTTTTCAGACTATGTCTGAAACATTTCCATGGAAACCGAGAAAATAATAAATTACAAAAACCTGTAAATACCAAAACGCACCACTATAGGTTCAGATTGATATATCTACCAAGTTCTGCAGAAAAATATTGAATGGTTTTTGAGTTCTGCTCCGAAAACGAAGCCCATTCCTCCATTTTGAGACTGTCCAAAACATTTCCATGAAGCCGAGAATATAATATATCACAAAAGCCTGTAAATAGCAAAAGGCACCACTTCAGGTTCTTACTGATATATCTACCACGTTTTGCAGAAAAATATTTAATGGTTTTTGAGTTCTGCTCCGGAAACAAAGCCCACCCCACCATTAGACTAACACCAAAATGTTCCATGGAGAAACAAAAATAAAATATATGCCAAAATTCTGTAAATAGCAAAAGGCACAACCATATGCTGAGATTACTATATCTATCAAGTTTGGTCTAAAAATATTGAATGGTTGCTGAGTTATGCTCCGGAAACAAGATGATTACGGACGGACGGACGAGGCATCGACTATATCCCCCTGCATTACATGCCGGGGGGATAAGAAGCTGTTTTAAAACTCGTGCCATCCGCATTCACTGTGATTTTCATGTGTGTGAAGTAGGTGGTGTTCATGTAGTTGTTTTTTTTGACGATGTAATATTTCTGAGTTAAAGATATCAATTTTAGATACAAAAAACAACACTGTAAATAAAGGGTACCTAAGTGTAACACTACATATACAAAATGGCTAGTAATCAAGGACCAGGAATGCGAATAAAGAGATGTATTAATACAAGTTTATCACACCTAGGTGATACTAGAGGGTTTGATGACACAGTAATAGATGGTAAAATATATGCTTTTAAGCTTATGAACAGCATTTACAAACGAGTTGAAGTTCCCTCCGGGGTGTCTGGTAATACTTTTACCCTAGATACATAAGGATCTACCAGCAACACACGATACGATATAGTTTGCAACAAAGCAGATGAATGGAGAATACAACCATCGTTTGGTGGTAAATTTAGTGATTTAGAAGACTTTGATTGGCCAAAAGAGACTTATAAAGGCACACCGTACTACCTAATACGCTCTAGCAACAGCAACAAGTGGACGATGCTACCAACTCAAATCGACTGGCTTCTCAACATAACACTAATTTCCCCATACGTTTTCATGGAAAACAAAGACTACTTAAAGAAAGTCATAAACAATGGAATCCTGCTTATGGCTTATGTCCCATCACAAAGACGCAGTGTAACCATCACATCAGTCTCGAATACAGCAACTCGCATGCTTTCATGTAAACCTGGGGAGCCAGCAGCATTGCAGTTGGTTACTGAATTTGATGGTGTAACCACCCTCCTAGAAAACCTCTCAGAGAATACCACACTGGCCATGCAAGTCTTCCTAGGTGAACCACCACAGAGCGATATTGTGATTGTGAAAGGAATCAAACCCTGGTGGGTTAATGGGATTAGGAGCAGTAGGAGTTGGTTGTTGACAACAATTGTAGCCACACCAGTGGTGTTAGGACTTGAATTAGCAGCTGTAGTGATGGGAACAGTTGGGTCGGTGTTTAAATTTGCATCCCGCAAATTGAATCGTAAAGCAAAGAAACACGCTGAAATTAGAATTCTTGTGGTATCAAAATTAAACATGATAGACGATCACGTTTCCGCAGCACTCAATGACAATAAAATCTCAGAAAATGAGTTTCGCTTGATTCTACGTGAACTAGAAAAATACAACAAAATGAAAGAAGTGATTTGATCAAAGGCTCATAAAACATCTTCTATAAGCGAGGATGAGAAAAAACAGTATATAAAACAAGCCCAACAGACATTTATTACGAAAGCAAACACCCTAATAGAAGATACACATTAAACTTAAACTATTATTAGAGATCTGTTCACACCTATATAAAATAATGAACTAGTGGTGGGCTGAAAATATATCTTTAGCTGATGTTGAGCCTCTGATTGTTAACAAAGAATTAGGGCACGACATCTATCAGTTAAAGGTTAATGAAGATGTATTCAAAGAGTATTTTCTGACTGAATTCATTGTTGATAGTTTACATATGTGTATATCAGGGTACCTAAACCACATGATAAGACAAGAATACAACACTGAGCCCATAATTGATATAGTTACTATAAATATAGCACATGATTACTGATAAGGCTGTAACCAGCTCTCAGCCGACGCATCGCGCACTGTGTGACCCAGGTCTCATCAGGTATCGATCGTGCTATGCATTGGGTCTCGTTGCCATAGAGCTATTATGTGATCACAATGTTGATAACACAGGAGGGGCACTCTCACACTGAGAGAAGGCACTGACGCAGTCCCCTTTGGGAGAATGCGCCTTCCATCTTTCTTAAATTCTAATCTGTGGGGAACACCCCCACACCCACTATATGTTAATGATTTCTCTAATTGTGTGTCACTGTGTAACCAGCTCTCAGCCGTCGTGCACTGTGTGACCCAGCTCTCAAGCTGGTATCGATCCATTCACATTTAAAAATTTGTATAGTATAAGAAATAGGCCAGCCCACAGTGGGGTTTGCCCCCATAGTGGGCTTGTGTGAATGAAGACGGGCTGTGCCTTTTGCTTTGGAGTTTGTGAAAAGTGGGGTCTAGATCCATATTATTGATAAGTATAAGGCTAATATTGAGTGTGATTTAGAACCCCCATTAACAATACTACTCCTTTAAAGCGTAGTGTTACTGTTACGAAGTCACTGGGAGAAGTGGCTATTATTAGATACACTGGAGTTCCGAAATTGATGATTTTTAATGGCCAAAAGTGTGTGATATCTGTGCAAAACTTAATCAAGAAATATTGAACAGTCTTTCAATTGTACTAGTGAAATAAAAAGTGATGTTTGGAAGGACAGTAACCATACCTGTTTCCTACCACCACCACCCATTAACTCACACAATAACACACCTTCAGGTTACAAAAGTCTGTTGCAATAAAGTCAGATTCCTTCAAGTGCTCACCTGCTCCACTTCGGCGACAGGACATCTCAGCAACATGCATCCATGTATCAGTCAGTGGATTGTAACACTCAACAGAACTCAGACACTGACGGGAGGCTCCATCATAACCTCCAACAGCATACAGCAACCCTGGAAAATATGCCTAGACACTGTAGCTTATATAAAACAAATAGTTCCCAAATACTCTGGATCTCCTTGACACATAGTCAGAGTATATTACATAAACAGACTAGTATATGTAGTGGGTGTACAGATACCTAGGTACCTTTAATGGATTATTTTGTGGTTAATTCCATTCCCTCGTGGGGTATGAATACTGGGGTACCATAGGGGCTTAATTGTTGTCTAAATGTACTCATAATGGATAGTAATGACTTTATGGAAAGGGTCTGTCATAAACTCATTGAGGTCAGCTAAGGAGTAGGTTGAGTACAGTGTGGTCATTTCTCTGGTCTTAAGGGTAAAATCGACTAAAGCATCCATGAGAAATTGTAACTGTTCGGTATCCGACAGACCTAACCTATCACGCAGGGTTGTGAACAGATCTCGATTAATCACTCGATGTAGGGCTGAGCAAATTTCAACTTCATCGATGCCCACCCCGATGTGACTGAACAACCGTTTCTTGATCAATCTCCATATGATGATAAATATCAATATGGGATCAAATCTTTAATAATACCATATCACAGGGTACAACAAGCAGTTCCTCTCGCACATATTCCCTACCTGGTCTGTCTTTCAGGTAATACAAATTTACTAGAATTTGTACTTTACTAAGAAAGTGTAATCTCTTATATGACATATGTTACATTTGACCACTTTATAAATGGCATCGTGAAATCATAGCTTTCAGCCATGGGAGGTAATCAAAGGTGTACACAAAACCCGCAGTCTATACTATCATTTGTCCCAGTTTTGTGGACGTTGCGGGGGCTGAGCAGGTTAGGTAGCTGACTTTGAATGCTGGTGATTAGATGCCTGACGCTGAGGGTGCGGGTTCGAATCCCAGATGGGACTCAACTTTAAAAAGCACTAGAATTTGCACTTTTTTAAGAAAGTGTAATAACAAATATAACACATGGTAAAATACAAACAGGGCTCATCTTCTTTGATATTTGATATCTGGCTGATTCAGCCATCACAGCATCAGAACATACTTACCCTGTCGTATACAGAATGGGAGCATGGGATAAGGTTTTATCAACGGTCCAATTTTTACAAAATGTGAGTAAAATCGTCCAAACGGTGTGAGACATGGACTTTGAAGTGAGCATGGGGTTGGAAGGTTTTTGGTTGTTAAGATTTGAAGACAATTTTTTCCAACTGGACTTTGAAAAAAAGAGAAACAATCGGTGCTAGTTTGAGAGTTCTGTTGTTGAGTTCTTGTGGGTAGAACTCAAATATCCACTTCAGTTAAAGAGATCTTCTTTTTTTGGTGGTTGTTTCAGAGTCTGGGTTGTCTCTGAGTTGGGTTATGATTTGGCATTGTAGATCATTCTGCCATGATGTTCTGCATTGAAAAGAAGTGCAACAGGTTTGTCGCACTTGTGTGTGATATCAGCATAGTGTTCTGTTAGTTGGATTCTGAAACATCTTTTAGTTTCACCTACATATTGTTTCTGGCAGTGTTTGCATGTAGGATGGTGTACTACATTGCGGGATTGGAAAGTGTAGCTTCGTAATTTGAAGGTGTGACAGAACTTGTGAAAGTGTCACTATTGCTTAGTGTTTTGCAGATTTTGCAGTTTGCTTCTGTCACACGTATTGTCGACAAGCTTGACTGTCTGTTCACTGATTTGTGGTAGTTGTCTTGGATGGATTTGACTAAGTGATCCATGAGGGTTTTGTTTTTGTGATGAGCAGCAATATGTGGCGAGGGAAAAGTGTCTGAGCCACTTAAAAGATGCTGACGTTTTCTGGCAATGGCATTGAGTTCCATGTTCATGGGATTATAGTTGCTAACTAGAGTGAGTGAGTTTAGTTTTACGCCACATAAACAATATCAATGCTGTCCGGTGAATCCCTGCACCTAAGCACATCAATTGCCCAAAATGGCAAACGTTTGCAACAAGTGAAAAATCTATGTCCTTAATTACGTGAATCACCAATACTAATACATACTTTATTGAATGCAAAAGTTTCAAAATGGTACTATGAATTTACTTCTCTGATTATTTCATTTCTAAAACATATGACAACAGCAATCAACATTTTGCCATGGTGATGTCAGGTACTTGTATGAATATCCATCAGGTCACCATGAACTTGTCAGCGACATGTGGGTGAGTGTGGCAGGTATTTATATTGATGAATTTCATAATTCATTCTCGTTTATAATTATTTGTTTAACAGTCAAGATCATGAAACTGAAACATCATTTCATCAAGTAACTACCACATGATTGCCCGTACTTCAAACACGCCAATGCTGTAGCACTGATAATCGCACAACTGCGTTGGCAATTTACTTCATTCCAAGACAGACAGGCACATGATGTTGTGCTTTTCCCAGGAATGGGGGAGGGCCATGCGAGTTAAGAGTTGTTAACGTATTTTGCTACAAGATATTCTATTGTTTATAAAGAAACAAAGTCCCAATTGTTTCCTAGGAAACTGGGAAAAATAAGAATGACGCAAATTTGTAAACAGCAAAAGACACGACTTTGGGGTCTCACTCACATATCTGCCAAGTTTTGCAGAAAGTTATTAAGAAGTTTTCCAGTTGTGTTCCAGAAATGGAGTCCATCCCTCCTTTGAGACCAAGTACAAATTGGTTCCATGGAAACCAAGAAAAATAAAGATAAAAAAACATGTAAATAGTAAAAGACATCACTTCAAGGTCTGTCTCATATATCTGCTAAGATCTACTGAAAAGATATTAAGAAGTTTTCAAGCTGTGCTCTATAAACGAAGGTCATCCCTCCCCTTTGAGACAATGTCCGAATTGTTTCCATGGAAACCAAGAAAATGATAAATCACCAAACTTAACAAAAGGCACTTCTTTAGGGTCTGCCTAACATATCTGCCAGGTTTTGCAGAAAGATATTCAGAGGTTTTTGAGTTCTGATCAGGAAACGAAGCCCACCCCACCATCTGACTTAGTCTGAAGCGTTCCCATAGAAACCCAGAATAAAGTCACAAAATCATGGAATTAGCAAAAGGCACCACATTGGGGTCTGCAACACATATCTGGCAAGTTTTGCAGACAGATATTAAGAAATTTTTGAGTTGTGCTTCGGAAATGAAACAGTCATCTCACTTTTGATACAAAGTCCGAAACGTTGCCATGGTAACCAAGAAAAGAATAAAATAACAAAAACCTGTAAATAGCAAAAGGCACCAGATTAGGTTCTGATTGGTATCTCAACCAAGTTTTGCAGAAAAATGTTGAACATATTTTAGTTCTGCTCCTGAAATGAAGCCCATCCCTCCATTTTGAGCATTTCCATAAACATTTCCGGCACATTTCCATGGAAACTGAGAAAATAATAAATCGCAAAAAAATGTAAATAGCAAAAGGCACCACTTTGGGGTGTGCCACACATATCTACCAAGTTCTGCAGAAGATATTAAAAAGTTTTCGAGTCCTGCTCCGGAAACGAAGCCCATCCCACCATTAGACTAAGACCTAAACATTCCATGGAAAAAGAAAACAAACAAAAAAAACCGCCATAAATCTGTAAATAGCAAAGGGCTCAACCACAGGTTCAGATTATTATATCTATCAATTTGGGTCTAAAAATATTGAACGGTTTTTGAGTTATGTTCCGGAAACAAATTGATTATGGATGGACGGATAGGCGGATAGACAGAAGACAGACAAGACATCAACTATAACCCCTGCACTACATGCTGGGGGGGATAAAAAAGAGAACAGCCGCACCCATTCCACATCTCCTGTTTGCTTTCATATGGTGCCATTAATAGCAGGCATTGAGTTGTAACCTCCCATAATTAGGCACTCACTGACAAATGTTGGGGAGCCACTGATGGCTATTATAGGAATGCTTCACTCACCTCCAACTACACCCACTCCAACACTGCTCCGCCGTGTGCTCATTGGAGAAATCATGCGCCACTCTCCAGTCCCAGGATCAAAATACTCAGCACTATCTAGACCTGCAAAAACACAGTAAACTGACGTTATACCATTCAATAAATACTGGGCATTATATCTCTCACTTTGAAATTCCAGTAATATTACAATATAATCATATTACATTATAAAAGAATACTGTCACCTTCTAGTGTTACTGTACAAACATTAACCCCTCTCCTACACCGTCACATTCTAGTGTTACTGTACAAACATTTACCCCTCTCCTACACCGTCACATTCTAGTGTTACTGTACAAACATTAACCCCTCCCCTACACTGTCACATTCTAGTGTTACTGTTCAAACACAAGAGTAATCTGAAGATGATGTATCCTCCAGCCCCTACATAAATGAAAAGACAAATCATCTGACAGTCACTTAATGTTTTTTCAGACTAAGTTTGAATTGTTTCCATGGAAATCAAAAAAACTATGAAAAATCTGTAAACAGCACCACTTCAAGATCTGTCTCATATATCTGCCAAGACCTGTTGAAAGATATCAAATGATTTTCAAGTTGTGCTCCAGAAACAAAACAGATCCCTCCCTTTTGGACACCATGATAAATAACAAGACACCAGCTTAAAGCATCAAGAGTCATCAGAAGATGACATATCCCCCCCGGCACCCAACATATTTAAAAGGACAAATCATCTGAAGGTTACTTGATGTTTTTTTATGTTTTGAAGAGTTGATGTTTGAAGAGTTTCCATGGAAATCATGAAAAATATAAATGCCATATATCTGTAAACAGCAAAAGATCTGTCTTCATATATCTGCCAAGATCTGTTCACAGATATCACATGGTTTTCAAGTTGTGCTCTGGAAATGAAGTCAATCCCTCCCTTTTGAGACTAAGACCGAATTGTTTCCATGAAAACTGAGAAAAATAAAATTGACAAAACTTTGTTAATAGCAAAAGGCATCATTTTGTGGTCTGTCTCACATATCTGCCAAGATTTGCTGAAAGATATTAAATAGTTTTATAAAAAAAGCCCATCCCTCCATTTTGAGATTAAGTCAGAATTGCTACCATGGAAAATGTAATTTTCTGCATAAAATTGATATTTTATACTTATCCTGACTCATGCTTAATTGCTTATCTCGTCTTCCTGGGGAAGGTAGTGGAACACCTGAAATCCCTTCAAGTTCCCATCTAATAGAAGCGGAGGTAAAATTCACACTCACCCATGTATTACCTCCCCCCCCCCCATGCACATGGTCAGCTGACCGCCATGATACTTCACTCTCTCCTATAATCGCCCGACACGAGAATACAAGAATTCACATGTCTGTGAGGGGCGGATGGGAGCACTTTCGTCATGAGTCAGGATATTTACAAAATATCAATAATCTACTATTCAAGGATGAGTCGCCTTCTTCGCTGAAAATCCCTTTTTCCTGGCGTATGCCTCAAAACATTTCCACTTGTCTCCATAAAGTATGCAAGTGGATTTCCATAAGGTGACTGCTTTTGCTGTTCTCGCCGAATATCCTCTGCATTTCAAACAAGTCTTAATATGGTCCATACGTGAAGACAAAGTAACGATGGTTGGCCCTGCATTTGCTTTGTGTGGGGGTGGATGAGAAGCTTCTTCCACTCTGGTAATTGTAGTGTTGGTTGTCCTAGCTCTTCTATAACTGTTGGAAACCAATCTCTCATTGGCCAGTAGGGCACGACCCAAATCAGTTGTAACCTCTTCATTGGGGGAAACTCGTATGCGTTTAGTCCTTCCCATGGATTGCTGAGAGCGTCCCTTGCCCAGGCTAAGGGATCTGGTACTGGCAACGCAAAGGTTGTTGTCTGTTTGTTGCTTGACTGATTAGTTGAAACGCTTCCCGATGCAGCATCCATTCTCTTAGAGATGGCTGAAGAGGACGAGATAGGGCGTCTGCCATGACATTGCAGGCTCCTGGTATGTGACATGCTTTTACTTGAAGATTCAGACTGTCAACTAAAATGAACAGTTGAAACGTTAGGTATAGCAGAGATAGTGATCTCGTTGAACCTTGTTTATTTATGTAAAAAGCTACCTTTGATCTGTGTGGATCATTAATAACTTGTCTCTCAATGCTGTCGACCGATGGTGGATGGCATGAATGACCACTTTCATTTCCAGCTGTTTGATGTGAAGAGCCTGTTCCAGATTCCTGCTCTTCGTTCCAGATTCCTGCTGTTACCTCGTTTCCTAGATGAGTTCCCCATCCTTGTAGAGATGTGTCTACATAGAGGTGGTTGTTGAATACCACTCTACCATATAGGTTCCTGTGCAGACATTAGATCAGCGAATCCACCATATCAGAAAAGGCTTCAGGCTGTCTGGGAGTAGAATCTGTCCTCTGTTGTCGAGATGAAAAATCGTTGTAACTGCAGTATTCCTCTTCTGGTCATATCTTGCTCTGATGTGAGGAGACCTAGTAGACACTGCTATTGTCAAAGTGTTGACGGAGAGAGTAGAACTTGCGTTATCATTTCTTGAATCTTGACCCACCGGTCCTCCAGAACTACAATCTGATTCGACGCAGTGATAGTAGTAGGCGTCTTCGTCTGGTCATATCCTGAGGTGTTGTGAGCAGATCGAGTAGACATTATCACTGACATAGTGATAACGGAGAGAATAGAACTTGATCTAGTCATCGGCTTGAAATTCGACCCATCGATCCTGGGACAGCAATGAATCAAATCCTGAGGAGTTAGATTCTCAAGTCATTCGAGCTGAGTTAGTAGCCTGATAGAGAAGTCCAACTGCAGACTGAGTTGACTTCTCCCATTGATGAACTTATATGCCATGAAGATGCGTCATTCTTCGTGTTCAGATCATCAACGCTGCATGTGTTGACCTTCCAAGGAAGTCTATTTATAGCTGGTTGTCCGATCAGAAACTGACATTCATTGCTGCAAGCCTCCTGATAGGCAACGTTGAGTCTGCTGTAGAAGATATCTTTGCCGTCTGAACAATCAAAGGACACTGCAGACTGCTAAACTAGCGTGTAAACGACATCATTCCATCGTTGAATGACTGTAGGTCAAATGTAGACGACTACCTAACACTGGAAAAATAACATCACATACTGTGCAGGGTGTTGTCTCTCGAGGACCAATCAGATTGTAGATGAAACATCACTGGCTTTCTTTACAAGGCGTTGTCTCTCGGGGACCAATCAGATTGTAGACATGACATCACCGGTGTAGCAGATAACTGATCATCGTAAAATATTGTTCAAACGGTGATACCCTTTCTAGAATTTAGGCTTGTCTGTAACCATGCTGTTTGGTGAACATGTGTCTTGATGAGTAAAGCGCATGAAAAAAACTCCCACCTCTTAAAGCTGATGTAGATAGACTGTCTTCCAGGTAGATGTGTCAGAATTTTTCCACCAAAGATAATACCGTCATCCCTTGTGATCAAAAGTGTAGTTTGCAGTGGTATGTTGCAGTCATCATGAAGAATCTTTGTGACGTATTCATCGTTGAGAATTCCCGACTTCTTCCAGTCGAATTGATGACATTCACCCACTGGAGATGGTTGTATGGGAACGGCTGAGGGTGGAAAACTCTAGTTGTTCCGACCCTGATCTTCAATGTTTACCTCCTGGACACTGCGGTATTAAACTTCTTATCTCTCGTTCTCTGGACTCTGGAGAACTTGGACTTGTTAGTGCAATGCTGACTTGTCTGCTTGAGTTGTCCGTTGTCAAAAGGTCGATGGACTTGATCATCATGACTTCTCTAAAGTCTTGGGCAATCATCCTTGCTACTTCTTCAATCTTGTCAAGGTGAGACTAGGTGTTTGGACGTATATTGCTGATCCTTCCTCTGAGTGACGAAAGTTGACAGGAACATTCATTCTTCCTCGTTCACAGGATTGGAGAATTTGTCATGAGAGTCCAAATCGAGCCTGTCCGAATGTCCTCTATCTTGTAAGATCTTTGCGTCGACTGCTGATGATCTTGTATGCCTCATCTACATCTGGTGTTCTGACGGAGGGCTCCACATGGTGAAGAGGGAAGCGATGAGCTTTGAAAGGTGACATATGTTGTTGCTGAAACTTGGATGCTGACTTGAATGCCGTAGATAACTAAGTCCAGACCATTCATGGTCCACATTATGACTTCTGAGTCCGAAAATAGGGCTTCCTCCATTGACAAATCATGATGGTGTCTAACTTTGTTCTTCCTAGAGTAAGATGAATTCATAGATCGCCGACGATCCCGAGTGTGTGAGTCTAAGTCCAAAGGGGAGGATGACTGCATACGCTGTGTTCTGTTAATAGGGGAGACTGAAAAAGACCTTCTCCATTGACGAGTCCATCCACGAGTGCACTCACGCAAGCGCATGATGTCACTCACTCAACTACTCGTGCAAGTGCACTCACTGGGACTAAGTCTCAGTTGATGAAATATGTGTTAGAAAAAGGCATAATAATCACAAATTTGTATAATAATAATATATATATACCAGCCAAAAACCGCATACAACACAAATTTAGTTAGAAAAACCAAAAGAATGAAATACTTATCGCTGTATACTGGACTCTAGGTGCCTCCAGCCGCCCTAGGTCGGGCGATAGGGAGAAAGTGAAGTATCATGGCAGTCAGCTGACCATGTGCATGGGAGGGAAGGTAAAACATGGGAGGGGAGTGAGAATTTTACGTCTGCTTCTTTTAGAAGGGAGCTTGAAGGGATTTCAGGTGTTCCACTACCTTCCCCAGGAAGAGGAGATAAGCAATTAAGCATGAGTCATCAAAACCTTCAAATAACAAAAGGCACCACTTTAGAGTCTCCCTCACATATTTGCCAAGTTTTGCTGCCAGACATTAAGAAGTTTTTGAGTTCTTCTCTGGAGACGAAACTCATCCCTCCATTTTGAGACTGAGAAAATAATAAATCACAAAAACGTAGAGTAAGACCAAAATGTTCCATTGAAAAACAAAAAAAATAAAAATGCAAAGATCTGTAAATAGCAAAAGGCACAACCATAAGCTCAGATTATTATATCTATCAATTTAAAACTTGTTGATTGTGGTAAGCAGCCTCTGTCACAAAGAAAGCATGATGTCTGGTTTATTGACACCTATATGTCTGCCTGCCTGCTTGTTAAAGACAATATGCAATACACAGCTTCAAACATTGACCACAAACAATTTGAACTTAACACCTTAACTACATCCCTTTTTCGCCGATGACTGGATCTGATGGAAACTGGTGTAAACTCTTGTCAGTCCTGCTTTGGACACGGACAAATGACAGTTTCCAGCCACACGGTAGTTCACCATCTCTACTGAGATGATTTTTGACTGGATCAAATGCAAATTCAGAGAACATGTATCTATAAAACCCAACATCTCAATACACATTCTTTATGGATAACAACTTCTTCTAGTGTATATGATTTTGTTTGACAACGGTATATGACTCCACATTGAAACAACACATCAAGCACAATAAAAGCATACTGGTAGGGTTGAAGCATATTGGGGTAGAGATACAAGTACAGCTCGAGCTCAATTTGAGCTTGTCATTACCAGCATAGCATTTTTCACAGAGATGTTCCTTCAATTTGGGAAATAGGTGAACGTTGCTTGGGGTCAGGTCAGGTGAATATGGGGGATGAGGAAGTTCTTCAAAGCCACATAGCTGTACTGCAGCCAATTGAGAGGTGTGAGACGAAGCATTACACTAGAAAAAAAGTTCACCTTTACAAGCTTGGAAATCTCTTGTAAAGATGATGTTTACAAGACATTTACAAGCTTGGAAAGATGATTTTTACAAGACATTTACAACTTGTAAAGATCCACAAGGGGAGATAACTGGTGGGTGATGGTAAAACGGTCCGCAAGGCCTCAAATTCACACCTAATAAATCCCAAAGGCTAATTACAGTTTGACCCCTGGACATAATTAATGAGGTAATTGGGGCATGAAATGAGAGTGGGACAGACCACTGTTCAGTGGAGAGTGGTCACTCTGTTAGGGGTAGGATACTGATGCTCTTACCACAGTGTTCAGTGGAGTGAAGATGCATGGGTGTTTCTTTCACCATGCGAAAGCTGTTTAGAAAAGAATTCTGACTCAGTATCCCACTTATTTTGTGTTTGGGAACAGTGAATAACAATACCATAAACAATATCACCTGTCACCTGCGATAATATGCTAAATGATAGAGATTGTGTTGTGATAACATAACACATGACAGTATATGTTGCTATGAATCATGTGGTCGATCCAACTTTTACCAATAGTACCAGTGATACAGATGGGATAGGTCACCTTTTGAAATACTTTACAATCATATTTGATTTCTGTTGTTTCTGTTGATTCTTCCTTTCTGTGGTCAGCCAACAACAATCCACCATATCCCATAAAATCATTGAGGCATGAAGTCCAATAAGCCGAGTGAACTGTACCTAACTGACTAATTTTAGGCTTCGTGGGACTACACCTGATGTACATAGGCTAGTTGCAGTTAACACATACTGCTATATTTAACATAACTCAACAACAACCTTCAGGAATGGAACTCCATGACAGCAATGTGCCCTGGACAAATAACAGGTAAGAGGTTGGCATGGGAGGTTAAAGTAACTTGTTCGAAAAACCCATCCCAACGTTTTCGAGGTGATAAATTTCATGTTGGACTGGGGACGCAAATTAATAAACTGAACATGGTGCAACAAAGTGCTGGCCAGACACTGTCCCAAAGAAAAAGAAACATCAAGACCTCCAGAGAAAACTGCCCACCCTGGAGCATAGGGCATTATTGATATGTTGTATTATTTTGACAGGTTATCTCATGGAACGAAACTTTCTAAACGGTCACATAAAAAAGGAAAACACAACTTTGCAGATTCTGATACCTTTCAGTATGCAGTTACCGAAACAAATCATAGAAAATGCCAATTCAACCTATAAAGAAAAAAAAACGCGATGGAAAAAAAATCCGCGAATTCAGAGTTCAAGCGATTCACTAAATTTCACCCAGCGCTGGGGGAAGAAGTTGTTTCAACAGTTGTGCTGCGCATGCGCAGTGAATAGGTTCGCGGAGCTTGAAACAGTATGCATGCCCGGAGTATGAGGTCGTGAGCAGTAGTCTAATCTTGGTTGTGTACACAAACAAGTAAATAATCTACCCGTTACATAAAAAAAACCATGTTGATTGTAAGAAGCAGCCTCTATCACAGAGAAAGCTTAATGTCTGGTTTATTGACACCTATATGTATGGCTGCCTGACTGCTAAAGACAATATGCAATACACAGCTTCAATCATTGACCACATGCCATTTAAACTTAACACCTATCAGGCTATACGCCATAAACAAAATAAATTGATTGATGACTCATGCACCCGAGTCCTGTCTCAGCCACATTATGGAATAAAGCAGGTGTGATACTTGTACATATTACATGTTTTTTATGTCTCTGGGTTGCAAACAAACTACATCCGTTTTTCATGGATGACTGGATCTCACGGAAACTGGTGCAAATGCTTGTCAGTTTCAAGTCCTGCTTTGTTCTTGGACGAATGACAGTTTCCAGTAGTTCACCATCTCTACTGAGATGATTTTTTATTGGATCGAATGCAAATTCAGAGATTTACAAAACCCAACATCTCTACATACATTCTTTATGGATAACAACATAGTGTATATGATTTTGTTTGACAACGGTATATCAATCCATACTGAAACGATGCATCATATACAATACAAAAAGTTGATATCCACAAAGAATCTTACTTTCTTGTGACTCGAAATACTTCTAAAATGCCCATCAAATACATCTTTCTGAACACACTATGGGTCCCACCTTATGAGCACTCGGCGTATCAGCAAATGAAGCAGACAATCGGTTGCCGTCGTTAAACTTGAGTGCACATCCACCAGCTATGACTGTGTTTGGTCTCCCGCGGGCTTCCTTACGAGGGACGAAAGTCCAAGTACAACCAGGGATACTCTACAATACTCTATATAGGCTCCCTGGTACAACATATTGCACTTCTGAATCGCGATTGTACGCTTGTAATTTCATTTATTTTCTTACAAACAGCAGAACTGATATAATGGAATATATGTTACTAGTACTTATAGTGGTGGAATATTTGACATGTTGATATTTCATATGTTTTGGGTTTTTTATCTGATCAATACTAGTAAGTTCTTATCCACCTTGTGCCTGTAAAATACACAGAATGGCCTTCGTTCGGCTTTGTGCATTGTCATTTTATTCATATGGCATAGGAACCATATTTGAGGTGTGGCGAGTCACACTGCTTCCATTTCCCCCGCAACTCTACTGCATCTTTCTTGGATGAAAAATTGGATAAAAAAACATTTTGAAATTGTTTCTGCTGAGTTGTAGGCTGGTTTGACATCTTGCAGTGTCATCATCGCGATAATGCGCCGAGGAGTGGGTTGTTTAGGTGGTGAAAGTTGTAATGTGCTGAATTTGTTTCATGACGCATGAACAAGGAATTTAGCATATCATAACATTGAAATATATTTGGTGTTCGCTTGATAGTGCTCCGTGGTCAATACTGCAGTGTTGATGGAAATGGTATTCTATAATGCGGAATTTGTTTCACTTTTATAATACTCATGTCTT
The DNA here is from genome assembly GCF_037392515.1 of Haliotis asinina. Classification (NCBI taxonomy): domain Eukaryota; kingdom Metazoa; phylum Mollusca; class Gastropoda; order Lepetellida; family Haliotidae; genus Haliotis; species Haliotis asinina. Next base: position 29,861,455 of record NC_090284.1, read on the forward strand.
TCATGCGAATTAAATTACCCCAAAACAAATAGACAGTGTCAAGCTTACACTAGATATTTATTTACAGATTACAACAAGAAAGAGGAAGATTAAATTTCATACAAAAACATTCCATTTACAAATTTACGGAAAATATGTTACACATTATTATCAAATATACAATAAAAAACAATGGGGTAGCATTGTAGTTGTGCATTCTTTAATACTGGTTCATATTTTGCTTTCTTATGGCTGGGGAGGTCTGCCTGTCGCATCCCTTCGACTCGATTTCTGAAGAAAACAGTCAATATGATTATACTTGCATTAAGTGAATGGTAAACCAATGTGAAAATAGAATCAATGGTTATTCTCATAATCTCATAGCAAGTATTATTGATACTTGTGTATTTAGTGCATTAGAACACAGGTGTTGTATGGTACAACCTTTTTTCTCCTTTGAAAGATCACACAGATTAATATAGACTAACAGCTAGTCTCTGAAATGAACATATTTTACTGAAAAAACGTTCATAGTGAAAAAAATAATGAAATGGAGCCCTGAGACTTTCTTCATTTTCTGAAGCTAAGGAAATCTAGACTTGCCACATTTTCTAGAATTGTGTGGGCTTTTGTGGATATATATACTTCAGGGTCTGTACGACAGACTAGGATTAATACTGTGGGGTGATTGTTACTGTATCTCCCAGCCTTGAACAAAGCCTCAACACATAACAAGGCCTAATCCCTTGTTCATTGATGAGGAAGTCATGCCAGTAAGGGTTCATTAATTAACAAGGCCTAATGCCTTGATATCATCTCAGTTGAGATTCATCAATTAACATGCCTTCTTCCTTGTTAATTGATGGTAAACTAAGTTACGTAGTGCATCCTCTTAAAACAGTTTCATCTAATTCTTGATTCCAGAAAGCTAGTTAAATTGGTTTTCATGTTTACTTACTGTAGTTTTTCTGGAACATTTTCTCATGACATCACTGTGTTTGTTTTGGTTGTTTTTCTTTCTTGAGACGGTTTCCTTTTTTGTCTGCAAACGTCTTGTCATAGCCACTGCAACAAACAAGATACAATACACTGACAGAAACTTTATGTTTCAATAAAACTGACGTATATTATAGAGTGATTACAGAATTATAACAAGAAGTCGCCACCAAACACATGCAACCGATTCAAACGGTTGAACAAAATCGCCCATGAACATTACATTTTGTTGGATAATTTTATTGTGCAACAAAAGTCACGTTTGGAGCTCAAGAAATGAGCATTCTTATTTATATGACAGTAGGTTGTGCTCATTTTTTGTTGTGCACTGATGCACATAGGACAGAGCATTAAGCAGAACTGCAATACCTTGAAACTCAGCGTGCGGAATAACAGGGAGAGCTGCCTTAGCGTCCTTATTCTGTCCTGTTTCCAACCTGAAAAAATACAATTCAAAATTTATTGCCAGCACAATGAAGATAAATTCATGTCGAGGTTATTGTAGAAACACCAGAAGTTTTACTTGTTGAATGGTTTAATGCATTGAAACTCTTGCAGTTACTGTATTTAAATCATATTAAATTATATTCTTACATCTGTTGTGGATTTAGGGTCATTCCTCTTACAGAGTCAGCATTCCATAGAGCCTGCCTCACAGTTGTCTGTGAAAGTAGATTCATGGTAAAAATGCAATTAGCATTTTGAAAAACCTAACAAAATGACTAGCAGGTATTACAACTAAAGTCTTAAATAAAGTCGAATTACTGCTAATACAACATCGTATAAGAATTTCCTGTCTGAAAACGTTACAAACATTTACAAAGTGATAAACAATCAATTTAGTTTTTAAAATATATTTTAGTTAAATTTGATTTTGAAATGCCTCAGCGATTTTGAAAAGGATATATCTATTAAGGTCACTATTCCATCCATATAATGACTTGTGATATTGGAACCCAAAATACGTATATGCATGAATACAGCGATCAGTCTGTATTGCTTCGTTATTGTTGTTTTTGATGAAACCTATGTCTTAAAACATAAAACAGAACGTTTTACGTCTGTAAGAATACGTCCAAAATCAGTCTTATACTAATTATACATTATAATTGAAATTACACGCAACCGGTAATCCTTCAGCTCAACCACAAAAAACAGCTGGTGTTACCTGGGGAATATATTCCACCCCCATAGCCTGATTAAGTCCCAGGAAGGATATTTATGACATGTCGTAAACCTTTGATCAGCCAATTAGTCGGGCTGTTGTTCTCATATCGTGATTCAATATACTAAACACTTTCCTGAATGGCAGAGATACTCTACGACTCTGTGTATTGAGCTCCCTGCTAAATGATATGGTAGTCTTGTGTGAAAGATTTCTCAACAACCATGCTGCTGAAGGAATACATGGCGTCATCAGGATTGCCTTACTGATTTTACAAATAATATACTTGCGTCATCTGCAATATACTCACCTGAGCTGAATGTGCCCTCTGAAGAAATATCGCTGACAGACATTCTGAACAGCTTTGTAGATGTAAAGTCTTCAGCAAAAATGTCCGTATGTTGGTGTGCAATGATCAACTGCATTTTCCAAACGGGTGTTCATATATGTATTTAGATCTCAAAAGGTCATCAAATTACTTTGAGTTACTCTTCCTCTCTGTAACTTCTCCAACCAAGAAATACCATGGACAGTGCACGTGTACACAACGGTTTGTGAAACATGTGAATAAAGGTATGTCCCTTTAATATGAATTTTACCAATTGACCATGTTGTTGAAATAGACTACTGTTCATCAAGACTAAGCGTTATCAAAACACTAACTCATATCAACCAAATAATCCCACTAGTGATATCCTCTTTGGACTGAAGTTGTTTATTTGAAGAGTAAGAGGATTATAAGGCATGCTCAACTGGGTTTGGTCGTTTAACTATTCCCACACAGCCATCACCAGCAGAGGGAATGATTTACACATCTCATTTTTTGTGTTTAATTATTGTGTTTGTGTTTGTTTTTTATTGAAAAAAAAAATGAAATGGGTTGTGAACAGCTTTACAGTTTATATTGACACCGGTACCATACAACATACAATACAAAATTTAAATGCAGCATGTGTTGTCACACATGTATGTAAATTTGAATTACAAACACGGGTAAAGCTTGAAGACAATTTTATCTGGAAATAGTGAATTATCTGATCGTAATAATCTGTCCATCTTAAGATCTGCCTACCCCTTCGTCACTTCTTCTTTTAGATTTGATACTAAATATGATTGAAGAATTAACCTCGTGGTTTGTCATATGATAATCTTGAATTAGTACTTTGGTTTATTTACCTTTGTAAAGTGCATTCCACACATACAAACTAATTGTATAAATATTGAGCATTTATGAGAATGTTATTGGTAAGATAATTATTTTTGGTGTCTTGATAGTAAAATTATGGATGCTCACCGAAGTAACCATAGACTAAAGACAAAAAACATCTTCAAGCAGAAAGGAAGACCATGACAGAGTATGGAAAAGTTTTTTCCCATCTTGTTGAGTCAGTTGTGTATAAAGTGAACTATCACTGTTGACACTGATGATGTATGATTGTGTAGCACTTTAACAATTTCTTATATCTGCGAAAGTTACCAAATGCAAAACAGAGTGTACAGTTATGTAAGTTATGTTTTATGTATGAATGATAAATTAAAAAATTATGTACGCCGAACATAAACAAACAAATGATAGACCGGCACGCACCATTTAAATATTCTGTAACATACTTCTTGCAAATGATTATATAAATCTTGTTACACAATGATTTGTATTAATTCATTTGAGTATTTGCTCCAATCTACATGTACTGACATCACAACCAATTATCTACTGACATGTTTATGAGATTTCTTCAATACGCCAATTGCATAACACCGTTAATGAGCACCAACATAAAAGGTCTAGTGACAGGTGTTATTTAGAGAATGCATATAGTTCCCACGGAGTAGAGTGGTGAAATCACCGGAATGAGCTTGGGATGATGATCTCGAACAAAGGCAAGACATCTGTTTTAACAGTCACAAGTACTTGGTATATAGATCAATGCTGGCCGTACACATCAACTTTCATGTTTTCATGCACCAGACGCAGTTGCATTGATATAAAGCACAAATGGACTATACAAATTATGGCTTATTCCTTTCCATTATTCCATTCAGTTTTCATGAATAAATATGTCACATGCAAGATCTATTATACATATCAACAGTAAGAACTCTAACAGAACCAAAAAAAATAATAAATTAGTAAGTATACAGAGTCATGGGGATTCTTGAGAAATGGCAAAATTGAAAGAAGTAGTGGTAAAATCCTTCCTAAATTTACAAAAGTTTACAAGCCTTGTAAACATCACCTTTACAATCATTGTAAATGTTTGGAAATATGACATTTAAATTTTGTAAATTTTTGTAAATCACCATTTTTTTTCTTGTGATTGTCATGTAAAATCAGAAATCCAGCTCCCAACATCTCAAGCTGTACTCGCTGTGCCCCAATATGCTTCAAAGATTTATACAAACTCTATTGAAAAAAATTAAACATAGTTCCACCTAGGAGGATAAGAACTAAAATATATACTAGAGACAGTATTTCGGAAATGCCAGACATACTAGTTGCAATTATATATACCATTGTTCTTATCAATCAGTCAGTATCAGTTTTTAACACAGGATGCTGATTGTGTGAAGTTGTACTAATTTATAGAACTGATTGTTAGGACTGCAGACCGATAAATATCTTGCATTAAGCATCAACTTTTAAAAATGTACTGAAAGACAATATTTATGGGAATTTTTTTGCATCAGGTACAGTTGCACTAGAATGAAGCCGACATGTGGCTTGTTCTTACAGCTTGTTCTTACATTCCCATGTATAAAAAATATACTACTAACAAAAAGTAGGGGAACACATTAAAATGTTACAGTCACATATGAACTTATACATGATGTCAGTTTACACCCTAAGGCAAGTGCGAACATCTGTCTTCCACATGCACTAAGCTGCTGTTGCGTTTGGTTGTGGGAATCAAACATGGTGCTTGTGTGTCTTAGCACCCTTGTTTTTCGCTATTTCTGACAATGTTTCATTTCACTCAAACACAACGAATACTGAATCAATTGTTACAATGCATCTTCTGACATGTCGTTTAAAGTTAGCATGAAGCACACAAAAAGTTGCATTTAGATAGAGCTATAAAAGACCTCACCACATTTAAGTTTATATATGACCATAAAAATTTAGGGTGTTCCCATACTTTTTGTCTGTAGTATATGTTACTCACAAGAAGCATTATACATTTGTATAATGTGAACTCAAACAGAAGAAAAGATGCTTAAAATTGGAGAGACAATGAAACAGGGCCTGGGGATCCTTGGCAACAGTGGAGCTGCAAGAGGTAGCAGTAATATCCATCCTAAATTTACAAAAAATTACAAGCCTTGTAAATATCATCATTACCAGACTTGTTTAATTTTGTAAATCATCTTTTTTTCTTATGATAGGTAGCAACTGGAATCATGAGTGGTGGGAAATGACTTTGTATGTGATGTATGAGGCTGTATCACACATGGCTGGGTAATGTCATGTTCATGATGTGGATAAATATACGGTAACTGTCCTTACAATGAGTTCAAAATTTTAAGCTGACATGACCTTAAAGCTGAGTATGCAAATTTTTGTTCCCTTTTCAAAAACTAGTTGTGACATAAAGTCTTAGTGTAAAGTATAAGAAGAAACACTTCAAGTAATTGTTTCCGCTGTCAGTTAAACATTCATAATATATCCAGGATTTAATCCCGTGTCCATAAACCACATTGTAACACAGACCCATTCAATTTATGATCACATTTACCCTTTAAAAATATTATGCATACCTGTTGAGCCATCAAATCCTCCAACAGCATAGATATAGCCATTGAGAACAGCTACCCCAAGTGTGCTGCGACGTGCTTCCATGCTAGGGCATGATGTCCAGGTGTCCTTCACTGGGTCATACACATCTACTGTACGTACACGCAGCGATCCATTAAAACCACCCACTGCATAAACTTGACTGTTGAGAACAGCTACACCTACAAAACAGGAATGCAAACTTTGCAACTACCATTAAATGTTACTGGGTTAATAACAATAATGCAAACGTCCACACACTTTTAAAAGGTCAATGAGATGAAAAATATTGACTAAAAGAGTCAGTCATAGGCACTTTGAAACAGGTGTGTTCCAGCTTTTAACTTATAGGCTGAGAAAGATTCAGAGAGGTTGATTTTTAAGGTAAAGAGTTCCAAAGAGTTGGTGCAACATAGGAGAAAGCTCTTTTCCCATACAAACCTAGGTGGAATTTGGGAACTTGTGGTGGGAGCTGAGTCTAGGACCAGAGTGATCTTGAAGGAATATATTCTCTGATGAGTTCAGTGAGATATTCTGGTGGTTGATTGTGGAGAAAGCTGAAAGTGATGCAGGGAGGTTTGATTCCCTGTCGGTAGCCAATGTAAGGATTTGAGAATAGGAGAGATGTGATCAGATTTAGTCTTCAGAGAAATAAGTCTTGCAGCAGTATTCTTTACTTTCTGTAGTCTGGAGATAATGTGTTTTCTGAGGCCAATTAACAGTCCTTTGCAGTAGTCCATTCTGGATGGTACATGACTGACTAGGATATCTGACTAAGATGTGGGCATATTCTGCTGTGATTACTTCATGTTTCCTATGGATCTGAGATTTAAGTAAAATGCTTTGCATAATCTGTTGACATGTTCCTGCAGTGAAAGGTCTGCATCAATCCAAACTCTGAGGTCTTTCACAAGTCTGGATCTTAACACTTGTGCTGAACCAATTGTGACTTCATTTCTGAGATCAGTTTGGTGATGCTTTCTGCCAACAATGAGAACCTCTGTTTTTTTCCCATCATTGAGCTTTAATGTTTGGTTGTTTATCCATGATTTTATTCTGGTTGTGCAGAGTTCTAGTTGTTGGATGGCTGGTGATTGTAACACAGGTGACAAAGGGTTTAAAAGTTTAGAGCAAGACAAATAGAGAATTTTAAGCTGTCGATGACAGACTGAGGATGATTTGTATACATGAGAAAGAGGACTGTACCTAGGATGGAGCCCTGAGGTAAACCATGCGAAAGAAAGGTCTTGCTGAAGGTCTTGCAACTCATACAAGTTCACTCATGTCTGTCAGACAGGACTGAGGCTTGAAATAGTTTAAAATCTGCATATAAACTTTCCACTCATCCTTGTAAAATTGTACTTGCTCTTTACATCATGCATCACAATGAATGTAAGTTTAAATTACTTTATTTCAAAATGTTTGCTGGGAATAAAACTACAATAAACATTACTTACTTTGTCTTCTACACAGGTACACACTTAAGCCTTTGACAAAATTGAATGGGGGATCTTTTTGTTGGGAGGGGCAATAACTCTCCTTTTGAAATGATAAAAGCGACGATTTAACTTCTCGCTTCCAGTCTGGTTCCCGACTCAAAGTGTGCTGCGACAACTTGCTACATGTAAAGATATAACCCAGCAAACACGTTGCTGAGGTCACCTTCATTGAAAAAACGATCGTTTACAACGAAAAGTCATTATTGTACACGTTTTGCTTTTTGCTTTGATTTTTAGTTTAGAAAGGCATCGTTTGTTTAATTTCCAAATGTAGTATGAACTGACATAATAGAAGATCACAGGGAAAACGCCATGAAAAGTTGCTGTATTGTCACAGCATTTCCTACGACTGAACATGAGACAGAGCAAGTCTCGGGTGTCGTAGCATCTGTGAAATAATTAAAATTCTTTTTTATTCTTTGTAATTCTTTAACTATTGCCACATTAAAATCTTACAAATTGTTCCTATACTACCACCGATTGCAACATAAAAGAAAATCGGAGATACATCTCCGGCAAAAGAGTATTCCTTGGAAGTTCTTTATCGAGAATTTGTGATCATTACACATCCCTGACAATTGAAGAAATTACGTATAGAATGTGACTGTTAGTTAGAAACATAAATATTACGTTTTCAGCAGCAGTTCCTCACTAATCTGAATCCATTTTGGTTTAAAATTCTGACACTACTGTTTGTTTTTATAAGTATAATGCATCTATTATCCAAGCTGTTATTCTGTTGCATCAGAAAAACCAGTCATCATATCTTGAAATAAATATTTACCCCTTGTAAAATATGTCTACCAGTCAGTGTTGTGCGTCTTGTTACATTTGTGAATTTAGTGATTCAATTCTTATAAAAGTTTAAAGCTCTTAATATATTTACAGAGATTTCTCACAACGAGCATGATAAACTGGCGGGCAAATGAAAGTATAGGTTTTTAATAATATTACATTTTGTACATTTGTGACAAAATGTGATGACAGTTTGTATAATAATGACTGCCTAAGTTCCCATTTATGGTTTCTATTGACAAAACGCAACTTATGGTCGTCATTCTGGAAATATTCAAGAAAATGGTAGAACATGTACAGAAGTCCAATTTCATTAAATGCTCGTGCAGTAGTCCAGTATAAATTGACTTCTCCGATGCTGCAATATCACAGCAACTGAAAACACACAAAAAGGATGCCACGTTTGACCCAGGAAGAAAGAGAGAGAGCTGTTGGAATGGCACAGATGGTAGCAACACATGTGCAAATTGCGAGGACTTTCCATTGCTCACCCCTGACAGTGTCCAGACTTCTACAACGTCACTGGCAGACTGGTACAACTCGAGACAGGCCCCGTAGTGGCAGACCACATATAACAACGCCCCAAGAAGATCGCTATATTTGGAGAATTCATGTTGTACTGCCATTTTTATTAACTCAACCACAGGGCATTATTTTCCAACATGATAATGCGAGACCTCACACTGCAAGAGTAACACAAAGCTTTCTGCAGCAAAACAACGTTCATGTTTTACCCTGGCCTGCCTGCTCACCGGATATGAATCCTATTGAACACTTATGGGACAACTTGGACAGACAAATTAAACTTCGGAGACCTGTTCCACATGATCGTCAAGAGTTGCAACGCGCACTTACAGAAGAATGGCAACGGATACCTAATGACGTCATCAGACGATTGCCTATGTCAATGAGGAGACGTATCCGAGCCTGTATTGACGTGGCAGGAGGTCATACACATTACTGACAGTGACCATGCTTCATTGTAGTGTGCTACTGATATTTGGTGTAACGAGAGATTTCAACAAAATGTGCTAATTCAACCCTTGTGTGTTTACTGGGCCATTATGGCATAAATGCAAACACTAAAGTTCTCTGTTTTATGTTGAGAATATCATTAAACATCCCTGAATCCGATAAAATAATGTAAACTGAACTATTTTTGTTTGTCTTTGTGTTATATGTTGTGAAAGTGTACCTATACTTTCTTTTGCCCGCCAGTTTATAATTCTGACCACCCAAGAGGATGTGAATCATAACATGACATTTCATATCTTTCTTGTTATGGTAACATTAAATTGACAAAATATTTCTCATGACAGACCATGTACTACCTAACTTTAACTAACTTTCTGATTATCATTCAACAGTTCTAAAAGAAAACTTTAGCTTATGTCTGTTTGTTAGGAATAAACACAGAAAATGTGTTTATTATCAAACATATGTTTTTGATGATATAAATTTGAATTTAACCCGACAATTATTATGTGAAGATACGTTGATGCATTTATTTATATTATAACAAATAACAGTACAATGTACAAGGACTGAATAAAGTCATGCATGTGTAATGTAATAAATTTAAGTATACATACACCAGCATACAAAGAATCAGATAGATTTAGAACATTGCACAGTGCAAATACAATGTAAAGTGGGAAAAGATTTTGACTTTATTGATATATCTGTGTTGGAATTTGAAAAATCAATATAATGCAATAAAACAGAAAGAGTGAGGTCTAAAAAAAAATATGAGCTTTTCCTTGACTGTTACAATAATCTGATCATTATCATGATGATCAGATGTATTTAGACTCTGCAGAAAAATGTAAACCATTTGATGCTGACAACACTTAACAGTACCATTTATATTAGAGATTGAAATTTATTATCAACATAAATATATGTATTGTATAGTTGTGTAATGAAAAATAACATTTTGAAAGTGCCCTTGAATGTGTACTTAACCTAATGGTAGTTTTGCTTCGTACATTTAATAAATTAATATTTTAATATTATTTCCTTTGTTAAAACTTAAGAAAAACATATTAATTTATACACTTAATTGAGGATAATTAAAATGCAGTCATTGTAGAAATTTGCAACATTTTTATTTATTATCTATCTATACAGTGAATTAATATTTCATGCATCACAAACTGTTACAGACATAAAAAATTACAGTAGGGATTTTAGTTATGTCCAATTTATCGCATTTGCAAGTTGGCTACATGTGGGCAATAACTGCCATAATTCATCCGTTACTGTTATTTTACAATTACTTCACCATTGTTTCTCACTTTCCTCTGTACCTGCTAAGTATATGTATTGTCAGAAATCGCAATCCCATCATGAACGACCCAATAAAATTTATATAACAAGACTTTCAGTGTTTCACATTTTGCGCATTGCATCAACTCCCCACCTTAGTGAATTTCAAGAATGCAGATATATCAGCCGTAATACTAAGATGATTTGAATACATATACAATGAAAATACACTGCAGTTTTAAATGTGTGATACTGAGACATCTAGTGCCAGACGTAAAGTACTGACTGCAAAACGTCAACAAAACGACAAAACATGACCTGAAAATGATCAGCTGATTCCAACGACTCATTTCAAACTGCCATTTTCATACTTGCAATGTAAGCAGTCATGCCTATCCCAGGTGTATCATAGAATCATGGAATAAATATTTCGAGGCATAACACTTGATGTATCATCTTAAAAGGGAAAAGATATGCTGTCCATGCACCAGCGTGAACGTTCCCAGTGACGGTAAAGGCTACACTAGTTAACTGTCTCTAAATGTAATAGTAATATGTATGGTTCACATCGTGCATACGACATGCACTGTCAGTTTAAGTTTGGACCATTCGGATCAGTACACCTAGCAGATTAGAAAGGGAAGATAAATTCAAAAAGATAGCCCATTCGTTCAACATTTAAGATCACTGAACAGAAAAATGGTAAAACAAAGGGAAATACTTCAAGGACTCTACTCAACACTCATGGCAAACTCAGTCATCAATGCTGTTTGAACAGAAGGCTTTTGTTTTCCAGTGTCATTTGTTTATACTAAGTTTCCTTTTATCATCCAGTTTCACAAACATAATCTTTTTCCTCTCTACATCACCCTGATCAACAAGAAACTCCCAAATATCTCATATAGATGATTTGTTACCAGTGACATTTCAGCGTTAATAGCAACAGGCCACTTACAACATCAAAACTAGCTCTAGTTACTTCCTTTGGCTTTGCAATATTACATGCAGTTAGGATTTGAAATATTTGAGAAAACAAGCGGAGTACAAATTACCATAATGGAAACTGTAAACCCAACAAAGTATGAATTAGTGAACTTTTCTCATTCAAAACATCAATTATACCTTGCAAATGCATTGACACATTGTACTAAATGTAATGAGTGAATGAGTGAGTTTAGATTTATGCCGCACTCAGCAATATTCCAGCTATATGGCAGCGCTCAGTAAATAATCAAGTCTTGACCAGACAATCCAGTGATCAACAACATGAGCATCGATCTGCGCAATTGAGAACCGGTAACTTGTGTCAACCAAGTCAGCGAGCCTGACCACCTGATGTAACAAAGTATAAGCAGACGACAACCAGAGGTTTTCAAGGAACGACTTTTATTTTCTTCATAACATCAGCCGGCAGGTCGATCAGGGGCATCAGAGGCAGGGCGAGGCAGGCAGAAGCAGGAGGAGGCCCTCTCGGCGAACTGTACTGTACTTGGCGAGCGTCAGTTCATGTCTGCTGGAGTGTGGGGTCTGACCCCCTTTTATCCAGCTCATCCCCCGCTTTGATTGATACGAGGGGAAGAGGCAACTGGCATATGGTTCCACTCATCTGGCAGGTTGATCCAGGTAGCTGGCAGGTCGATCCATCCAGCTGGCAGCTTGATCCAGGTGGCTGACAGGTTGGTCTGCGTGACTCCACCACACCAATCTTGTCCCCCATTAGTGTCGGGCGAGACGTTGGTCTCTAATCCCTGATAGGGCAAGTCACGGTCAGCCGGATCGCAAGGCAGCATTCATGTCGCGCCTGGCCTACCCCCCATTGTGTTACATTTGCCCCTTTGTATTCTGAAATTTTTTGGCAGAAAAATTTCATTTCGTTTACATGGTTATATAGTCTTTGCGTTGTGTTTTCGGCCGGATACGTATGCTACAGTCCGTTATCACTGATCACAGTTCACACAATTTCTCATGCATTCCCACACTATAAACACTTTTGGGAATAAACCGAACACTGGTTGTCCATGAGTCCTTCCTTGGACCCCAGTTGGGACACAGCACAGTCTGGTTCATGTCACTGTCGTCGTTAGTTGGGGTTAGCCAGTCACATCCAGACTTGGGTAGAGCTGCCGCACTACGGTGGCTGTTCCCGTCCTGTCCGTCCTTCCGGGCACGAGTGGTGCAGAGGCTATCCGCTCCCTGTCGGTGGTAACCGCACCTTCCGTTTCAACAGGCACCAACTCAAACTCGGAAGTAGCATGGGTGTGTTTTCCCCTCCTAATTCTTTTGGCTAGCCAGGGTTTGATAATTTTGGAATAGACAGTAACTGACACCATTATCAGTGCAAGTGACAATGCTACCATGACAAAAGACCATAAATAATTCCCCGTCCCCATTTCCTCAACAGTATCCATTGACTCTAATTGCTCAACCAAGTGTCCCATTGGAATCTTATCGAGGTGTCTTAACTTCTTTGGTAATTTAACCCTTGTAAGATCAAACGTCCTTCCTCGTAGGGGTTCCAGCAAAAGCATTTCCGTTATATTCAATGTATTGACCAAGTTCAGGAATTTGTCCTCAACATTATATCTGCTCTCATTTTGATAATAGGGCAATAGAGTCATATAGTCATTTGATGCAGAACAGGACTTTTTTAACCTTATCACATCCAAGGGAGGTTGCGCCGTTAGGGCATGGGGTCGTCTGACGTCACTTTCACAAACTATGGTGAAGTCCAATTTAGTACGCGTTGCTATGACCCACTGTCCTGTAGCCAGGTATTCGGCTAGAGGTAGAATAGCCTGAGGCATCACTTCTGTCCTGCAGAATCTCTTTATCTTTTGCTCATTTTTCATAAAGAGGGCAACTATACATAAGTGACTGAAGTTTATGGGGTATGCAGGACTTTGAATTTGACAGTAACCGACCATACTGGCAGTACACTCCTGCTTTTCTGTTTCTTTCAATAGCATGTACTTAGTACGCTTAGCGTTCACTGCTATTAGTTCTGCCTCCAACTTGTATTTAGCTATAGAATTTTGGAAACCATTTTCAGTGCTGTGAATTTCATTGGCCAGGATAGGAATAGGTAGGTTATGGGCTCGATATATCTCTACATGACCATCTAGATCTAAGAGAGGTAGAGAGACAACTATAACTATCTTATTGTCATAAAGCACTGTTGTACACTTAAGGGTCCTATAGAAATTCCATAACTCGCTTTCGGGATCACCGGCTAACTTGAACCTTGGGGGGAGACGAATTTTTACCTCTTGTAAGATAGTTAGCAACTGCGTGGGCGTTATTGTGCTAGGCGACATATGGCCCAGGGATAGCATGTTTAATTGTAAATGAAGGTGTTCCAAATAAGTGGCAAAGTTTCCTATTGTTTGTCTTAGTTCCTCTATTACCAATTCTATTTGTAGATAAGTCTTAACAGCCCACTCAAGGCTGTCTATGCGTACTCGGAAATGGTTGGTGACATTCCGGATTGAGCTGTCAACTTGTTGTAAGCTATCTACTATATTATTTATGGCATGACGATTTTCCCCAATTTGGACTCTGGATACGTTCAGGATGGTTAATCCTTCCTGCACTACATGCGCTAAACGAGCTTGGTTAGTGGCTAACTTATGTACATTCCTTTTGATACTACCCAGGTCCTCGTCTGACACTGTTCCGAAAAGGAAACTCAACGCTTTCCCGACAAAGGGTAGAAGCGACCTTTTGGGCCTCGACAGGTGGTGATATTCCAAAAAGTTTTCCTGAAGATTACTTAACGTGATATTCAAACTATTTATTTCTTGATCCAGTTTTATGAACATGCCGTCTATTCCAGCATAAGCAGCACTATAGTTCTCGTTGATTACCTTATGAATAACTAATGCCACGTCTGCAATATCCATTTGACCTTTGGATAGATACATTTGGTAAGGTTTTAGGTCTATAACAAAGGTGATTAGCCACTTAGATCTGGTGGTTGTCACGTCATTCAACTTTTGAAATATGATATTTTCGAACATCATGGTACTACTGGCTAGACCAATACATACAAAAAGAATTAGGACACCCATAACGATTCTCTGAAAACACAGAGGATAACAGATTGGTCTCGCGAAATACATGAGTTATAATTAACAGCCAGAACGATTCCTTTATATATGTATATATGTATATATATATGTATGCATATGCAGGTTTTGGTCAGTTGTCATAAGAAATCGTCCAGTGAATAAACATATCTATATGGGCATGTACATGTGGCATTACTGATATGTACATTGCAGTCGTAGCTAACCACCTATTGTGGAGCCTTACAATAGTTGGGCTACAGCTTCTAGTAACTTCTTAACGTGGTTACCAGGCTTAGGTTTCTTATCCGCTTCACCTTTCATGGTGACAGGGTTGCTATTGACGACGTTCACCACATCTTCCTGATGTGAGCTATCAGTATACTGGTCAGAGTCATAACCCCTGGTTATTTCTAGTTCCTCCTCCCACGTTGCCTGTTCGTGGTCTTTCATAAACCTAAATGTAGAATCGCTGACGACCCCTGTGCTGGTTTGATAAGCTATCATTCTTTTGGGTTTGAACCTGAATTGGTCAATACTGAATATTTTTCTATGCCTTTTATCCATTCCTTATACCTCTTGGGGTCCCCATCAAAATTCCTAAGTACCGCCGATATTCCTTGAGTCCCGATTTTAGCTGATAAGTTAGCTAAGTGTCCTGAAATCTGGTTGGTCAAACCTTGTGAGAATTCACCTATCTCCTGGTTAGCCATCATGAATGTTGGAGAGTACTAACAAAAACCCTGTCTACTCACTCGTTTCTCGTTGGGCCAGTGTCCACGAAACAGCACTGTGTCTTTTCTTGTCGGCAGTCCTTTACTTTGATGAGGATCCGTGTCACGGCACCAGTTGAAGAACCCACTGCATAGCCTATACTTGTAACAAAGTATAAGCAGACGACAACCAGAGGTTTTCAAGGAACGACTTTTATTTTCTTCATAACATCAGCCGGCAGGTCGATCAGGGGCATCAGAGGCAGGGCGAGGCAGGCAGAAGCAGGAGGAGGCCCTCTCGGCGAACTGTACTGTACTTGGCGAGCGTCAGTTCATGTCTGCTGGAGTGTGGGGTCTGACCCCCTTTTATCCAGCTCATCCCCCGCTTTGATTGATACGAGGGGAAGAGGCAACTGGCATATGGTTCCACTCAGCTGGCAGGTTGATCCAGGTAGCTGGCAGGTCGATAAATCCAGCTGGCAGCTTGATCCAGGTGGCTGACAGGTTGGTCTGCGTGACCCCACCACACCAATCTTGTCCCCCATTAGTGTCGGGCGAGACGTTGGTCTCTAATCCCTGATAGGGCAAGTCACGGTCAGCCGGATCGCAAGGCAGCATTCATGTCGCGCCTGGCCTACCCCCCACTGTGTTACACTGATTCCATCACCTCTTACAAGCATAGTCACCTTTTACGGCAAGCATGGGTTGCTGAAGGCCTATTCTACCCCTGGACCTTCATGGGTCGTACTAAATGTAAGAATTGTTAAAACATTAGGTAAAATCAAAGTTTGCACCTCGTCTGTTTCATGTAATTTTCAGTATAGTGTATGTGATAAAATTACAAGTATTTCATCAAACCTGGAAATGACCTAATAACAACAAAAAATATCACTGAAGATGAAAAGTTAAAGACGATAAACGATCGGTAATCACCAGCAGGGAATTCCCTATAGCAAAACTTATTCTGATTTGACAGCAGTAACATTCAAGTTGTGATGATTTTTCTCATTGATTATTTTTTTTTCAAAGCAGCCAATCACAATATTTGAAGCCTTTAGGTTACAAAAGCCATGCAGCACGATATCTGTTTGCGGGTTAGTTTTCGAGGAAATTGAAAATACTGATGATTGGGAATGACAATGTTAACTTAAATTTATTGTTTTGAAAAATAGTCGAAACATATTTTACTCATCAATAGAAGTGGACAAATATGCAGCATTGCCTGAGTCAACTGCCCATCTGAGGTCCTTCATGGATCTAAGTAGAAGAGTTTTGGTTGAGTGATGTGGTCCATATGCAGACTGGAATTTACTTTGAATGTTATTTTGAGACAGATGATCCATGAGTCTCTTTGTAATTGCTCACTCAATAAGTTTGGACTGAATGTACTTAAGTGGGAACACAGATCAAGTTCCTGTGGTTGTCATTCCAGGATCAGCTGCAGCTGGCCCCTGTGAATACATGATTGTGCCCACAACAGCTCCATTCCTTGTACTTAAGAAGCATCCCTAATTGTATGAGCAGCTTGATGGTTACCTGTGCATGTGAAGATGAAGGACAACTGGATCTTGCTGGACTGCACATCTGTGAACCCTGGAGCATCCTGGTGAAATAGATTGGTGAATCGAGCCAGTTTTGTGATGCAAGTGAGCACGCGTAAGTGAACTCCTCCATTCACTAGATGTTCTATGACACTCCAAAATGATCTGGCCTGATGAACTGTTTCGGCGACAAGAATACAAACAGGCATTAGTGCCGAAACAACTATGTGGATCGATTAGTGATTCTGTGTGGATCAAAGGTCAAGGGAGGCCGTAGAAACCTGGGATGCATTAAATTTAACATCTACAACCACACTAGTACCACCTTGGGGATCAAACCAGGTGAAGGCAGCATCCCTAAAGGCTTTCGTACATCTTCTGAGAGGTACAAATCAGATGAACGTGCATAAAATCCTTGCGGTGTGAGCTGATGATCATGCCCCTCCAATCCTGTGCACCCTGTGCAGCCAGTTGCTCTCTTAAAGTGTGAACAGATCCTCTGGGATCCTTATGGCTTTTGGCAGTCCATGTAGTTTTTCCAGTCAGTGCAGTCCATGGAAACAGTTTCTGTTTCTCCACCTTTCAGTATGCTCTTTGTGGCCTGTGTGGCAGGTGTCTTTCCCAACTTGACATGAAATCCATTGAAAGTAGTAATGGTAAGTTAATATGAACGATATCACTGATAGTCGAATGCTCTTTGACTGGAACTACTGGAAGTTTCTAGAAACTGTTCTCAAAACCATTTTTTCTTAGATTGAAAAAATATCACTTAGGTATAATGAATCTGAAAAGAAAGGGAAACTTTGTTCAAACAGTCACAAAACTAGAAAAATTATTAACGGAACAAGTTTCCCTAACATGCAGGTGATACAGCGTTGTCTCTCGGGTTTAGGCCAATGATATCAGCTTAAGTGACGAATGCCTTTTATTGGATGCTATCTTGTATACAGTACATGAAGCACAGTTGCTTACTACCTCCTGCAAATTATCATTGAAATCAAGTGGTATGTATGCATTGCTGAAACTAAGACACTTGTCCATGCTTTTGTGACATTATGGCTTGATTATTGTAATTCATTGCTGTCTGGATCAATTCAACTATGTCTGCGCAAACTTCAGAAGGTACAGAACTTAGCGGCAAGATTGATAAAAGGAACATGCAGACATGAGCATATTACACCCATCTTATAAGGCTTCCAGAAACTGATGTTCGTGTTTAAAGCTCTTCACCGTCTAGCCCCTCTGCATCTGAAACAGCTGTGGTCGGCTTCTCTTCAACAGCTAAATGCAACCAAAACAAGACCGACACTCCACGGTGACAAGAATTTTGCCAAAGCAGAAAGCAGGCACTGCACTCTGTCATTCAAATGTGAAAATGTGACTTAAAATGGAAGTAGTTTTTGCGTCAAGTCGCACAGCAGTATTCCTGCTCTGTGACAGCGGCCTAAAACAAACCAGACAATCATGAGATCGATGGAGAATAAAAGACTCGTGAATTTTGGAATATCTGCTGTTTAGAGCTTCCGATGCTTTTAAATTAAGAAACACTGTGGGACAGTTTGAGTGTCTCTGATCATGCATTTCTCTTGTAGCTGACTCAAAATATATGTGTTACTAAGAAAGTTTGGTTCACAATATCCATGACCAAATAAACATTTGTTCACTTCATAACAAAATGTACTGACAGTTTATCCTTCATATACAGTTTGGGATGTCAGTGGAATACTGTCATCAGAGGTAATTCTATTAGCCCGCTTGACAACTCAAGCACTGACAGCTATTACCGGAAGAAGCAGGACTTGACTAGGTAAATAGTTCATTGGGAAATTACCCAGGAACAGTTGACCAAACTCAATCATGTCCAAAACACTGATGAAACATGGATCGTGACCCAAACTAAGAAGTGAGCACAAACAACACAAGTGCTAACCTTCGAGTTCAAAACAAGCTTCTTACACCTTTTCATACAAATGTGTCAATCAAACTGCTCATGTTTATTTTATAAAATTGATTGATTTATGAATCTCCTCGGTCACTAATATCTGCCGATCAGTTTCTTTTTAAAGCATTCAAAACTTGCTATTATTAGCTCTTTTCCAAACATTACATTGTTATACTCTTGATCTGCATTGAATGCCGAAACATTCTTGACAACTCTTGTACCATTTCAAACTTTATCCAGTAAGCGATAGTACTTTTAACATTTACCATGCGCATATTTTTTATGCATAAAGTACTCAAACATATCGCCATCTCAGCGATACCACCAAACTACGAGAGGAGAAACGCATGTGCCTGCACAAGAAATATATGCATAATCATGCGTCGGATAAGAAGAGACATGAAATGTCCAACCACTGTGTCTGTATTTAGGCAGCTTGAGGGATGGGTCCCAGTAAAGGTTTGAACAACAATTTAAATTGCAAAAATCAGATACAAACATGATCGTTATCTCTTGTTCAAAATGAGGGTTAAGTAGTTTATTCCCACACTTTTCCCGAGTGTATGAGCGATTACACCAATTGCCCCTTTAGAAAGGCCCCCTCATTAAACTGCTGGCGTATTAGCCCATTCACACATTAAATATCGGAACAGCTGTTACATACACAAAAGCACATATATTTATACATATATTACTCAACTGTGAACAGAACCATTGAACATGCAGACTATGGTGAATGGTGGTGTGTAGTCCTGCGTAAAGATCTCTAGCTTGTCTCCATGAAACAGCTCGAAAGAGTGATTGAATAGGCGGCCACAATCGTCACATGCTCAGTGAGGATAATCTCATGCAACTTTTCACACATTCCCTTGCGTATCCCTGGGCCGTGATATTAAGAAGTGCCTATTTTCTTAATCTGTCGAAATTTGTGGGTTTTCAGAGCCAGTATTATTTATCCTGACTGGTACATTCGTTCAAGCCTTTTCGCATGATTCCCGCTGTCGACTGCCTTGAGCTGTGACCGACTTTGTTTCGCACTCTTTTCTTTCATTTGGGGCACGTCTCAAATGTAGTTTTGATTGGTTAGTAAAAAACAAGCTCCGTCAGCTGCCAGATGGTGCATTTTAGCGACTCGACATGTCAAGATAGGCACAAAGTCTGGAAAGTTTGAAAGCCGTAGCTCTTGTATTTTGAGTGCAGCAGATTTTGAGAGTAAAGCAGTTGGGATTTTGCTTGAAAAACAGCACCATAAACTTGAATCCAAAATAGCGGCCAAACAGTGCATATTTATTAAGCAACTCAACCCGTCCAGGTGAAATTCTAAACATTTTGATTGCACATCTGCACAAGAAATCTGGAACTCGTAGGATCAGCAGAGATATTTGAAGTTGAAATTGAAAACAATTCATTAATTTTGATTTATCTCCCCTTTGCTATTGGCCCTACATCCTTGAGATTTTAATGGGGAATATCTACACCTCGATGGACATCTGCTTGATTTTTTTCAAGCGATTCTGTCCACTGGTGCTCTTTGTAGCTCTGGTACAAAATCCAGCGGAACAACAAATAATAATAATAACAATAATAAAAACACGAACGATTACAATAGGTCTCCTGCTTAGCAGCAAGGAGCCCTAAATATATTGATCTTCTCTAATCTAACAGTTATCATTCAAGTAATGAGCAGAATAACTTGCTTGTTTAAGTGTTAGAAGATACACCGAAACAATGCTCTCACTGTAGTTAAGAAGCTGTTCCTTCCCATACAGTTATCCATCCTTACTGCTTCTAAATGCCTCTCCAAGAAGTTGTCACCAAAGCAGCTTGTCCGAGTAGGTAACTGTAGATGAATGAGAAGTTAGTGCTGCCACCTCCAAGTCATGGTGAAAGGATGCAGATTGAAGTATCAACTACATGTATATGTTTCACAATGCTGAGCTGAAAACCTGGGAGACAGGCTATTAACATGATAGCCACTACCAATGCTGGCCTAGATGAGCTTGATTGCTGGCAAACTGCATTACACCTTCATCTTCTTCACTCTCTGGGATGGCTATAAATCTGTTTGATAGGCCCCTTCAGGTTACTGAAAGGTTTCAGGAACACTCACAAGGCTTCCTCTGTGATGTACTTTGGCCCAGGAATAACAGGGCAGGGACTGACTGGATGAGAACAAACAGAGAAGACACAATACCTTAATATTGTCAGTGATGATGGCAGGCTTATCATCTTATCCTGACCTTTCTTATTACTGCCAGGTCAGACTGCTTATATGCTGCAGGTGTCCACATCGTGAGACAAAGGAACATGGCATCTCCACACGATCCCAACACTTGCCATGTGGATCATGAGGGAACATAAGATTAACAAAAAAACCCAATATTTTTATCACCCAAGTGGGGTGGAAGCCGAAATATATTTGCTGCCTTTAGATTTAGCTTTCTTAAGGTGGATCAGCTTTGACAAAACCTGAGAAAATTTATAGAAACAGAGAAGAAGTAAACACATATACCCCTCTGTGCCACAGTTTCCTGTCAAGTAGAGAAAGCTCCACAGAATAGTGTTTGGGGAGACTACTATGAAGTAAAAGTAGGAAAGCACATGATGAATCATTTAAAAATACTATTTATTGGGGCTGGCTGACTTCTAGTTATTTTTAAAGTGTGTCAACTGTGCCCAGATTTTCGTATTGCTCTGAAAGGAGATTAGGTGGCTGTAATGGATCTGAACAGTTGGCTGTGAAGGAGCCTCAAAAACAGTGTAGGTTTGGAGAAAGGTGACACAGATGTAGACAAAATTGAGCTGTTTGATTGACTTGTTCCAACCCCATAAATAATGGCACAAACAGTGTTGACCGCAATGATCCTTTACTTTTTTGAACCCCATAGTTCTCATGACCAATTTTTAAACATTTCATAGTCAATGCAATATTTGTGAAAGTAATATTAAAAGATTTCCTTCACTTAATGCCTTATGATTTAAATTACATATGATTGTCACTTTACAAATTCAGAATAAAAGCTCATGTTTCCGATTATAAGCCCAGGCTTCCACCTGGTGTTGAAGTTCATTTGTCCATAACCCTATTTTGCTTACATAAGCCCTGTGCTTGCTTTCGGAGAAACCCTGGTACTGATTAGGCATGCCAGTGTTGTCCCAACCTTTATGGTGAACAGGCATCAACTGCTGTCCAATCTTTTATTGTGAACATTCATCTTTTGGTTGTTCTGACCTTCATGGTGAAGAAACATCCACCTGCTGTCTTGACCTTGATGGTTAAGAGCATCCTCTTGCTGTCTTGACCTTCATGGGAAACAAGCATCCTCCTTCTGTCTTGACCGTCCTAGTGAATAGGCATCCTCTTGCTATCTTCACCTTAATGGTAAACAAGCATCTTCCTGATGTCTTGACCTTCCTGGTGAATAAGCATCTTGCAGCTGTTTTGATTTTTATGGTGAATAAACATCCTCTTGCTGTCTTGACCTTTGTGGTGAACAACCATCCTCCTACTATCTTGACCTTCATGGTGAATAAGCATCCTACTGCTCTCTTGACCTGGTGAAACAGGCATCCCCTGGCTGTCCAGACCTTCATGATGAACAGGCATCTTCCTACTGTTCTGACCTTCATATTTTTTCAACTTGAATCAGTGTCCAGATCAAACAGAATATCAAGATAAACATACAGCACTATCAAGACTGAGAGTGAAACAACAGGTATCCTCTTACGAAACAGGTAGAAGCAACCCTTGAGGGTTGTGAAATAATTCTACATACTCTAGAAGACAACTGCCTTTGCAGCTCTCAGACTCATGGGTGTGTGGAAGAGAGAAGGTAACAAATTCCAACATTCGACTTTAGATAATGGTGACAAGCTAAATAGGGCTACAAGGCTCTAAGGCACTTTTGTGCTTTGAGCTGTTTAGTCAGCAATATTCCAGCTATATGATGGCAGTCTGTAAATGAACAATCCTGCGACTGACATTATGAGCATTGATCTACACAAATGGTACATAATCACATGCATAAACCACATGCATAAGTCAATGAGCATGACCACCCACTTCAGTTTGTCACTGGTGAAGAGAAGAAAAGTGCTGCATAAAGGCAATGCTTTCAAAGGTTCTATAGCACTTTGTTCCAGCACTAACACACATCTGCTCTGAGTGATAACATAGAAATGGAGGACAAATACACAGACTGTTGTATTGTTTTTAACAAAGGTAATCAATGAGCACTTAGAAGTTAATGAAAGGATGTTACACTTACCACAGCGACACCTTCTTGTGGGCATCTCAGCCAACTGAAACCATCTGTCATCCTGGAAGTCATAGCACTCGACACTACGAATTGCTTTAGGAGCCTGGCCCCCAATCACAAGTAGCACCTGAAAGGAAACTCAATGTACAATGTAACATCAACATCCCTGTCATAGTATCATAGATACAATATCATAGGAACAATTTCAAACAAAATGTAAACAAAATTGTGATGATAATTAACTGTAGAAATTTCATAGAGTAATCTTGTAAACGTAAACAAATTTCAACTTCTTCTACAGTGTCAGTTGGTTGTACAGCAGAGTTTCAACTAATTTGGAATTGTTCAAATGTGATAGGCCTGCAAAGACCACCCAGGAACACTGAGAGTATACCTTTGGCAATCCAATAGGATTTCTTGGTTGCGTTCGTGGAGTTTTGAACATAACCTTTTGGTCACTTTTGAGCAGATGATATTTCATAGCCTCAATGAGGAAGTCTTTGCATCTACTATTGGTCTTGACCAGTGGCTCCTCTTCAACCCTTTGTACCAAGTATTCCTGCGTCATTAGAGGCAGACGCACATGCTCCAGTAACTGCTCAACCAATCCCTGCCTTGACCCCAAGTCATGCTGTACCCATGACATAACAGCCTCAAACACCTAAAACAAGACATTTATGGCTGAAAAATGTTAGCAGACTGCTTTGTCTGTGTTCAGAGCTGTCCCCTTGAATCTGATGTAATTATACAGCACATATAACAAAATACTACATGCATGATATGCTCCATTCAAAGGGTGGCACTAACTCTTCAACGATTAACTGCCTATAACTAAAACCTTCAGAAATACAACAGCATGCTCTTGCTCGAACCAACCTTGCTTGGCTAAATGAAAGGTAGATACTATTGTCAAATTGTTGTAAATAACTATTTGACATTTTACATCAAACCTATAAAAGTGTACTCAAAAAAAAAAAAAAAAATGGGTGATAATTTGAACACCACTCACAGAGTCCTTTCAATCAAAAGTATACTTAGAAAATGAAACCTTCCTGTGAGATGAAATTTGTTAGTCTGTCATCATATATAAGAGTATTCAGGGGTCACATGAAAAAAAGTGTGCATGTACATGGTCAAACATCATCTCTGAATGTACTCAAAGATAAGAGGGGGCACATTTTGAGGGTCATAATCTGAGAGGGCATGTAACTCCTCACCTGACAAAATTTCATCTTACTGGTAAGGCTTGTATAATTTTCTAATTCTAACAACCAATCTCTTGCTAGAGTTGTCCCATGAGATGTCCTTAGCCATCTACTTTGTTTAAAAACTCCAATAATTGTTGAACAAGCTAAATAACAAATATCATCAACTACTAATAATCCTGATCATCAAATCGTGTAAAAATATGAGTAAAATCAATCTTAACAATTCCTAAGACGACATATCAATGTACTTGGATAAGAAGATTGAAGCTGCAAGAAGGTCCATCTAAAACATGTAGTTATCTAACTGGTAGTGATGGAGACATCCTCACAGCCATGCACAATGCAGCTTCACATTCACAAGTCTGTGATGAATAGATTTTTAGCTGATTTCTTAAATTTTCCTGTATTATGCCTTGATGCATTTAAATCAGATTTTATGTCTCAGGATGATATACTCCACAATTTCCTCAAAACATTTGCACTTCTGTCCTGTAAGATAGAAAAAGGGATGATGAAGGTTCATGCTTGCCAAAAGGGTCCATATAAATAACTGTGTTATAGCCTGAAAACTGAGATACTATCGAAACTGACTGAAAGAACTCACCACTTAGATGACCCCTTTCAATCATGACTGAAAGAACTCACCACTTAGATGACCCCTTTCAATCTGCATATCGCCAACAGCATAGCACTGAAACTGCGCTCTTCTGAGTGTTGAATGCTCCGACTTATGAGAGGAATCTAGCATTATATGTCTTGCTGGATCCTTGTGTAGCCTTTGACACAATACAGCATAGCATAATAATTTCCAGCCTCAACATTGGACTCCAGGGAACAGAAATGAGTTTTTTTAAGTCCCACTTCAATGATAGGCATCAGACATGCTTGTGAATTTATCAGAACCTGTTCTGCTGTCTATCAGAACCTGTTCTATTTACATGTGGGGTGCCACAAGGGTCTGGCCTTGGGCCGATCTTTTTTAGCTGTATACAAGACAGCTTGCTAGAATCATTGACTGACACCAGGTGGGATGTCACCACAATGCCAACAACTCAAGCAATCCTTTGTTCTCTCTGTTCTCAGGATATTACGTCAAACAACAAACTCAACTATGACAAAACTGGGTGCCTCGTAGTTGGATCCAGGCTGAGGTGGTCCAAGGATGATATTACTACCATACCAATTGGAAGCTGTCTCATTAAGGTAACAGATGTAGTTAAAGATCTATGTGTCCTTGATTCTGATTTATCTTTGGAGAACTAATACTAACTAATACTAATACTAACTCATCATCAGCTCAGGGCCCTTGCTCCCTCTACATGCAGCCCAGACAGTGAATGGGACTTCTGCCAGGAAACACTGCCTAGTTGAACCCATCAAAAACTTCTTGGAGAATATGAAGGCTCCCCTTCACTGCAGCCTTCTGCATCACAAGTGTCAAAAGGGCAGTATTCCCGGTGGAAGACCCGGGCACTCTCATCTGTGCAGGAGGTACCAAAACAAGGGCACCAAGAACAATGGCAAGTCTGATGACAGTGTACTTGGGATGCAAGCACGATGTTTCAAAGGCGAGGTTTGCATATTTTTCATGCATTTCCTGAATCTTGCCAGTTATGTGGCTGTCCAATGGGATAGGACATTCAATGATAAAAATAAATTCATTAGCTTTATCAAAAAGGACAAGATCAGGTTTGTTTTCTGGAATTCTTCTGTACATGGGCCTTTTTTATAGAAGTTGTTTCAACTGCATTTAGAAGTTGGTGTAATCAAACTAAATTATGGTTCAACTTCTTTATTATACAAGGTCATAACATTTCGAGACAGTTCCTAGTCTCTTCTTCAGGTGAAGTGAGGGTAAACTAAAGGAATGTAGTATATATACACACAACAGTAGACAGATAACAATGGGTAACAAGATATACAGGTTTCTATTAATTGATGTACAGGCTTCGATAGTTTTACCCTCACTTTTCCTGAAGAAGAGACTAGGAACTGTCTCGAAACGTTGTTACTTTGTATAATAAAGAAGTTGAACCATAAAGCGTTTTAGTCTTTTTTATAAAAGTTTGAAAGCATCATTTTCAATCACGCTCTGGGCATGTTCAGGGTCATATTGTAATGATTGTTTATTGAAATGACCTATAGCAAGCCTATACAGTCATTAGTGCGCACTAATTTCTTTATCTGAAATGGACCATAACCAGCAGGAAGGGTCATAATCTGTGACGTGGATGTTGATTGGACGTTCTAGTGGTGCCTCGCTTGTTGATTGTTAGTTTGGTGCATGAGCAAAATCACGCATGGCAGATTCCGGCACTGTTTCCTTGGGTTTTGAGAAGAGCAGACGTGACTTTTGAGACCTTCTGGTGTGTGATGGCCATGGCTACCCACCTGAGTTTGAGGGGTGATGTGGATTTTCATTTAGTAAATCTAATGAAGGGTATGTGTATAACGGCGCTGGTAAGACGGTTTGAAGTATAAATTGCTCACTGTAATTTCTTTACTGAGTTCGTATCATTGTGGCATAGTAAGGTTAATAAAGTTTTGCTACTTCTTTTGCCACATTCCTGCATTAGTTAATAAACACTGGGAAAATTAATTTCTGTTTTGCTTTTATTCATAGGTTAATTAGATGTTTATGGCTAAAAGGTAGTTACAGGCTGTGTCATTACGCTCCTTTCCAAACCTGTTTATTTATTGTAATGTAATGTGCCCTTCCTTGGCACACACAGTATATCTTGAAAGACATGATGGCATGACCTGTTGCTTTTACTACCATCTCCACCATGCTTGTTACTTTGACGCCGAGCTCCACCCATGGAACAACCCTGAATATGAGAACATGTCCAGTGCGTTATGGAAAATGATGCTTTCAAACTTCTTTGGAATAGGCTCATTTACAGTCTCAGAAGAATTCCACCTAACCAACCTGATCAATTTTGAACAAATTCATTTGCCTGAGGTGAGACCACATGTAAAACATGTGCTTTAATTTGTTGTAAGGCTGCACTTAAATCCCTGAAACTCTCAGGAGTCAAGCTACCAAACATGGTCATCCATCCAAGGACCCTCAGAGCCAAACAGTGATTAATTTTGTGGCCTGATCTCTATGCACAGGATCATGTGCCATCACACACAGAATTTCAATGATGTATCTTGCATAGGTTCATATGGATCACTCTGTAGAGACTGTAGAACTAGACCAGGGTTTTACACAGCTCCTCAAAACTGGGAGTACTGGGGACTCATAGCATATTTTTGGGGAGTCCAATTTCCAAATTTGGGAGTCAATCAAACTCACGTGCATAAAATCAATGATCATGGATGCTTCCAATTTGATAATGATTTTGTAATAATATAGTTACTTTCAATGTTATTAGAATAATGATAATAATGACAGCAATATCAGATGACTACACATCACCTTTCAGTACTGCATGTTATTCAGATTAAACAACAACATGATAAACTAGAGAAACTGACATAGTGACAATGGAGAATATTGTTATTCTCACGACTGATAAGTCAGATCAGCTCCTTCACCCATTCAACACAGTAGACCGGAAAAATGGCCTGGCACTAGTCATATCAAAATGATCACATCAAAATGATACACAATTTTCAGAACCTAACTAACCTATGATTCTTTTATCAAATCTATCACAATGTCTGAACATACTTGTTAAATTTCAGATAACTATATTATCAACAGGGTTAACATTATAAACCATTTTCTCAATGTTATTGAAAAATGAATCTCTCGGACACATGCTTAGGCAATGGGTCCACATCAAAGTGTCAAGGAGCAAAGTAACTATGTTTTGAGAATATAATTAAACAAAGTGAATAAAATGAAGAATAACATCAACAACAGTACTTATAAAAGTTGTCAAACATACATAAGAACTTACTATCTTTTTTGAGCGATCGTTTTAATGCTAAATTATATGCACGAAACATTTTTGTCACAGGTCATAACCAAGCATGATATGTCCACCTAGTTCCATAATATGTACGATAAGTTATGTTTTGCCTAACACGTTCAGAATAGTGAAATTTTACCCCAAACTTTCATCTGAACGTTTAAGTTTTTTCTTTTACGAGCACAATAGCCATTGCCTTGACTAATCATGATCCTTATAGCAGACTGAAGGCAACAAGTGTCATTAGAAACAAATTTTTATCCAATAAAATCACTTCTTCCAACAGCAAAAAAATACTCTAGGCAAGGGTACAATTATATTGCCATGTTTAGAGCTCTTGAATGACACCCGTCATCTAAAAAATCGCCTCACGTTATTCATACAAAGCCTCAAAAACCAAGATATTTCCTGTTGTTGCATCACATTAGCGAGCAGAAAGCCATTGAATTTGGGAAAAAGACAACCATACATATTATTTGAGATATCTCTTGTAAAATAATTTTCTAATATTGCGTCCATAAGGATGCACTGGATTTTAGTTTGGCAGTCCTTCATCCATTTCCTCCCTGAAAGACTATCCTCTGCAATAATCCTTTGTAGATGAATCCATGGATGTCACTGGCATAAGTCCTTCCTTCATCACAACCTCCAGGCTGGAAATAGGTAAATGCTGTAACCTTCCAATTCCAAAATGTCCATCAACAGTGGATTAATCGGCAGATTGTCCGTGTCAGTATGGTCCAGCAGCATAGACCCCTTAAGCCAACCAACAAATCACCATGACTACCCATGGTTACAGTAACCATCTGCTGATGTCAAGCCCGTATCTCAATACCAGCTACAGCTGGAGGCGTTTATCCTGTGCAAGTGGACTGAGGGAGGACCACCACATCAAACAGAATAATCTTATGCAGCGCCAATCAAGGGACTCAATTTGCCTCTGTCAGTTTGATAGTTTCACTTCGTTCCTTATTTCAAATCTGGAAAAGACTAACTAATGCAGGTGCTGTACATCCTGTATAAATGAAAAAACAAAACAAACAAGGCCATCATAGCTGAGAGGTCCAACTGACAGAAAGCTTTCGGACACCATGAATTTAGGCTAGAAAATTTAGAGTCTGATGATATGCAGCTAAACCTCAATATGGAAAGAATATCGAATGCTATTGTAAGCATATCCACCAATGTGATACTACTGACTGATACTGTTGAAACTTGAAGCAGAAACTTAAAAACACTTTCACTCTGTCTGAATGTCTTGTATGTGCCGCATACAGAAAAATCATGAATGGTTTCAAAGAACAATGCTGTGACGCATAGTCAAGGGAGAAACAAGTAACTGCATACTCCATTGGCATACCACTAGGGCTATGACTTAGCTGAAATAGGATTTCTATTTCTGTATCTTAGTGGATAAAGGCAACAATTATGCAGAAGGAACACATACACTATAATTCTCAGTTTTAATATAAGCATTCTCTCATATAAAGATCATTTCAAGGCATCAGTATTCGTAATCTGATAATGGTTGCCATTCAAAGTTATGGAAATTTAATGTAAACAAAAACTATTTTTGAATAAAATTCTTAACGAGTCATCAGAAGATGACATATGCCCTCACACCATCACCCGACTTATCTCAAATATCTGCCAAGTTTTGCAGAAAGATATTAAGAAGTTTTCAAGTCATACTTGGGAAATCGAGCCTATCCTTCCATTTTCAGATGGAAGGATGAATTTTTTCCATTCAAACAAACAAAAAAAAAGAAGACAAAAATCTGTAAATACCAAAAGGCACAACTTTGGGGTCTGCCTCACATACCAGCCAAGTTTTATTGAAAGATATTGGGAAGTTTTTGAGTTGTGCTCCAGAAACAAGGCCCATCCATCCATTTTGAGACTAAGTCCGAATTGTTAGCAAAATGGACCTGTTTAGGTTCTGACTGATATATCTAATAATAATAGGGGAATTTTATTCCCTGAACTGAACGTACATCACCCAGTTAGGACTGACCCCCCGAAGCTGGTTTTCTTACTGGGTTACAGCAAGACAAGAAGAATTCAATCTTTCACTTCCGCAGCCCAGTCAGCCTTCCTCCGGTAGTCAAACCAACCTTACTGGATATGGGACTTGCCCCAGGGGACAATGCCATGCCCATGTATGCTTACCTGACGGAGCAAAATCTACTAGATCAACTCCGGTGGCTAAAACATCTCATGCCCCGAGAGCCAGTTCAACCCACAACTGGTGCCCATCAGGAACCTTTGCAAGAGCAAAATGCTCAAGTGGCAGCAGACCCAAAACTTCTTATGGACGTCCGTGTCAACCTCTTTCTTCTTCCTGGTGGAAACTCTTCCGAGAAAGAGCCAATTGGCCCCGAAATTTTGGACACTCATTCTTCCTCTTCTTCAGTTGCAGACCTTACCGAAAATCCTGTGTACATTTTGTTTACATCTATTTATCAGGAAATTTGTGATTTACCTTTAGAGAAACGGAGGCCAGTTAAACAACTAAACATGTCTTTTCCCCCAAATGAAATTGATTTACTTAATGAAATTATCTCTCTAAAACACCCTGCAGACTGTTCATTACATGAAGTAAATTGTTGTGTCTATGCTGCCGCTCGAACTTTGGAGGAGCTTCACACAGTTTCCAAAGAAAAATCTCCCAATACTAAGAACAATAAACCAAGAAAAAAACGGTTTCAAGTAAAACTAACAGAAACTAGAAAATATATTTCCTGGATAGAGCTGTGCCTGAAATTAAGATCATCAGGGAATCCCATGTCTAAACGAAAATTAAAATTACAGTACAAGACAACAAAAGAAAAGGTACTTCTCCAAGTTGTCGATTCCCTCGAGGCAAAAATAAAAATGTGGACTGAAAGAAAGAAAAAATGGGAAAAGAAAAACAAATTTATCAAACAAAATAAACTATTTAGAAATAATGAAATGCAATTTTACAGGCAACTCAAGACAAGTGGTGTTGATGAGCATGACAAACAGCCTCCCATGGCTGCCAATGAAAGGTTCTGGAAACAGTTGTGGTCTGTACCCGGCAACTGTAACCTGGAGGAACCATGGGTCAGTGATTATGACCATGCAATGCATGAGAAAGTAACTAGGTCGTTTGTCTGTTACATCTCACCAGATTGCCTGAAGACTTTTAAAAAGAAGTCCAAATCTAATACAGCTCCAGGGCCTGATGGCATTCGAAACCAGTATTGGAAACTGTTTCCCTGTGTCCAAGCACCATTACTTCACGGTTTCAATTCTCTTGTGGATACAGGTGATGTTCCTCCGTGGTTTTGCAAAGGTTGCACAATACTTCTCCCAAAAAAAGGAGACTTGACTGCTCCCAAAAACTTCCGCCCTATCACATGTCTATATACTTAATACAAATTATTCACAGGGTGTTTAACGAACCTCGTGTCATCTTATTGCTCGTCCAATGAGATAATTTACAGAGAGCAGAAGGGGGAGAAGAAGGGATGTTGGGGGTGCAAGGATCAACTTCTTGTACAGAAAATGATTTTGGAAGAGGCTAAAACATATCATCACAACCTCTCCATGTGCTGGATTGACTACAAAAAAGCATATGACTCTGTCCCTCACGAATGGATTCTGAAGTCTCTTCAGTGTATCGACCTCCCTGAGCAACTACTTGATTTACTCAAGTCTTTAATGAGTTGCTGGTCGACTCAACTTGAGATGTATTGCCAAGGAGAGGTGCAGACTTCAGAATCTATTCCAATCAGAAGGGGAATTTTCCAGGGGGACTCCTTTAGTCCTTTGCTTTTTTTGTCTGTCTCTAATTCCTTTGAGTTTTCTGCTCAATAGGAAGGAGGGTTACCATCCCTGGCCTCCTCAGCACAGATCCCCAACACCTCTTTACTCATCTCCTCTACATGGATGACATCGAGCTCCTTGCCAAAGGAGAGACCAATTTGAAAGAACAGGTTCTCCTTGTCGAGTCCTTCTTTAATGATATTGGCATGACATTTGGACTCGACAAATGTAATACTCTTCATCTGAAACGTGGCAAGGTAACTAATGATGGATCGGTCAGGTTACAAGGGGGAGGAGTTATTGAGCATCTTGTGGAAGATCAGGCCTACACCTATCTTGGAATGCAAGTTCGAGACAAGCTCCAAAATGCCCAAATTCAACATAAACTTTGGGCCGAAAATAAATCTCGTTTGAAGAAAATCTGGAGCTCCCAGCTAAATGCTCGAAACAAGGTAAAAGCCACCAGTACTTTTGCTGTGCCAGTCCTCTCCTATTCCTTTGGAGTAGTTGATTGGACAAAACAAGACATCCAGGGTCTTGACTGCCTGACCAGAAGGATCATCACATACCAATCAATTCAGGAGAACAGGGTTTGATTAATGTGGAACCTCTTCATGACAGAATTTTTTTGTGTACTTTTGCACATACATGTATTTATTTATCAGATGATCCTCTGGTGATGCATGTCAAGACTCATGATGAAAGCAAGGAATTCCACAGCTATTTTAAACGTGCCAAGGTTGTTGGACACAATTTGAAATTTGAAATTGATTTTGTTGATGGCGATGTACTGCTGGATGGTACAGTGATGGGAGTAAACCAGGTGAAGTCCTTCACCAAGTCTGCTCAGAGTCGGTCCTTTGTGGAGAAGCTGTCTGAGAAGCCATTGCACAGAGTGTAATGCAGTGTGTGGAACAGAACAGCAATCCAAATGACTCCTTCGCCTGGATGAAGTCGGCTGGTCTCAAATGTGAAACTGAGGGCTTCCTTTTTGCTGCTCAGGACCAGTCACTTCCCATTCGCAATCGCCAGAATGTTATTCTTAAAGAAAATATCAATATGAAATGTCGTCTTTGCAATGAATTTACAGAGACTGTCCAACACCTTGTCAGTGGATGCCCTTCCTTGGCACAAACAGCATATCTTAAAAGACATGATGGCATGGCTCGCTGCTTTTACTATCGTCTCCGCCATGCCTGTGGCTTTGACCCCGAGGTCCATCCATGGTACGACCCCGAACATGTCCACGGCATCCTGGAAAATGACACCTATAAACTTCTCTGGAATAGGCCAATATACAGCCTGAGACGAATTCCAGCCAACAAACCTGATCTTGTCCTCTTTGATAAAACCAATGAAATTATTTACATCATAGAATTTTCTGTCCCTTTTGACAGCAATGTGATTGGCAAGATTCAAGAAAAGCATGATAAATATGCGGACCTCGCCTTTGAAATGTCTCGCTTGCATCCCAAGTACACTGTCGTCAGGCTCCCCATTGTTCTCGGTGCCCTTGGTTTGGTATCTCCTGATCTCTCGGCGCAGATCAGGAGAGTTCCCGGGTTCTCCACCGGGAGCACAGCGCTTCTGACAATCTGGGTAATGCAGAAGGCTGCAGTGTTGGGGAGCCTTCATATTCTCCGACAAATTCTTGGTGGGTTCGTCTAGGCAGCGTTTCCTGGGAGAAGTCCCATAAGCTGTCTGGGCTGCGTGTAGAGGGGGTGAGGGCCCTGAGCTGATGATGAGCTTGACCAGCCTGACTGTGCCAGGATCACCCGAACCCTCTCTGCTGCATATCAATCTTAATCTGAAAATAATAATAGTGGGTATTTGTAATCCAATGCTCGCTCAATGTATATATGACATTACTAATATAAAAAAGGAATATAATTAAAAAATGAAGAAAGATCTAAGAGAAGGCTATGGAGAAGTAATGGGTTTTTAGAAGGGACATGAAAGAATTCAGCAGTGATTCAGCACATTTGATGTCTGACGGCAAAGAATTCCAAATCAATGCAGCGGTGTAGGTAAAGGTCCTCTGACCATAGGAGACAAGTCTGACTTTAGGTACTGTAAGCAAGTGTAGCCAGTTTAGGAAAATGAGAGACGAAGTGATGTGATCTTGCTTAGATTTTAGACATACAATACAGGCAGCAGCATTTTGAATTGTTTGAGGTTTCTGTAATTGCACAGAGTTTAATCCAGCGTCGAGGCTATTGTAATAGTCAAGTCTAGAAAGCACAAGGGATCTCACTAAGGCATGGGCACAGTCTGTGGTGATGTATCGGCGGATTGAGCTAATGATTCTGAGGTGTTGATGGCAGACATTACATAGATGGTCGATGTAGGCCTCAAGCGAGAGATTAGAGTCTATGTATACACCAAGGTCCTTGGCAACAGAGCAGTGTTGAATGACAGAGAGGCTACCTTGACACCTGAGACTCCATGACAATCCATGCAGTTGCCTATGGCTGCCGGCTATCAATAGTTTGGTCTTACTGTCATTAAGTTGAAGCATCCTAGATGTCATCCATCTCTTTATGTCAGACACACAGTCATCCACCATCTGCACGTCTGCCAAAAGTGAGCTCCGTCTCAAGATGGAAGAGCTGGGTGTCATCTGCATATCCATAGTGGCTGCAACAGTGCTTGTTGATAACTGCTGGTAGCGAGTTCACATAAAGCAGGAATAGAATTGGCCCAAGGACCCTTGAGGAACTCCATGGGATAACTCAAGTCTTGATGAAGTAAGACTTAACTGACACTTCTTGACTCAGACTTCATAGATATGACTGAAACCACCTCAAAGCAGTTCCTTTCACTCCATCTTGCAGATTCAGGATTTCTAATAGCTGTGCGTGATCCACAGTGTCAAACGCTGCACTCAGATAAATTAAGACAAGGGCAACCAAATTCTCGGAATCCAGGATATTTCTCAAGTCATTCACTAATCTTAGGAGAAGAGTTTCATTGCTACAGCTTTTTCAACGAGTTTTGACAGAAATGGTCGATAGCTTTTCAGTTCTGAACAATCCAATTTGTTGTTTTTAATCAGAGGCTTGACTATTGCATTTTCAAAAATTGAGGAAATGTGCCAGTTGAAATACTTGTGTTTATGATATCTGATGACCAGGAGTAGACAATCTAAATGATCCACAACAAGCTGTGTTGGCATAAGGTTAGAGGCACAGGTAGTCTTATTTGACTGCATAAGGGATCCTACATCCAAAAAAGAAAAGGGGTTAAAATCAATGAGACGTCATCCCACCCTCTTGAGCCACTGTCCTGCAGAGTGCAGTGATGGGGTGACTGTCCGTCTGTGTTTGCAGTGATCACGTGCTTGTTTTGGTGGCGAATGTATGATTGATGTTAAAAATCTACTCACCATTTGTGAAACACGAACAGTATGGTTGAAATATTAGCATTTCACGAAAGTAATGGATGTGGTGGTTATAAATAGAAAGTTTCAAGTTAAGTTAAACATGAAAGAAGCTATCGTTGATTATCGACAGAACATATCTTTTCATGTAGACAAATACTAAGTTTATTTCCTAATTGTTTGATTTTACAGCATTTCAATGACCCTATATTGTTAATGATACACTTTTGCACATATATATGACGTCTTTACCCAACTGAATGCATAATATTCATTTTATCTATCAAAAAGTGATCGGGTTCCAATGACTGTACACCCACTGTGCATGCTTGCAGTGATCATATTTTTTCTTGCAGTGATCGGTATCGTACAGTCTTTTCAAACATGCGCCTGGACCATGTAGAAGTGAAGATGACTGAAATATATTATTTGGATCTAAGATTTATTGGCATAGAATCAGAAATTAAAGTCCCAGCTATTGTGCCAGAAAGGAATGAGACGGCACAACACACGTTAATGAAAAAATAACGACAGCACATCTTAATGAAAAAATAATGGCACAGCACAAGTAAATGAAAAAAATTACTTTCTTGGCACTTGTGTGCGTGCTTCACGAATGCATGGTTGTCCCTTTCTCTGCACTCCTCCCTCGTAACAGTGAAATGTGTGAATATTTTAATATGATAGATTGTTAAACAAAATCCTCACAGAGATGGTATGAAGGTTTGATTATGATCAGCATTTCACTGAGTATGCTATGTTTAACAGTTTCCGTATGTGTTAGATTGCAATTCATCCTCTTTTGAGCCAATCCAACTATAGTCGTCATTCATAAAGAGTCAAATGATGTATAGCCTAACACAAGCCTAGAAAAGTTAATTAGAAATGATAGAACTAAGAGTGTCATTATGTTTATTATCACACTTCATCATGTATGATATATGGAAACTAGCGATATTTTGCGAATGCGATGGAAGGGAGATAACTCTAAATTTGGTTTTCTTGGCAAAGTCTAGCAATGGCTACAAGTCTTGTACCCTTGCTTCAAACAATTCAAAATTAACATAGGGAACGTAAACAAACATCGAAGATACATCAACCCATGTTCACCTCCTGGCCAGCGAACAACTTGCATTGTGTGTATGCTAAAAAGTGACTACATGGGTTTGTTATCCTGGGGAGGTGGGGAGGACATACAATCAATGCCTAGTCTGTCCGACAACCTTGGACGTACAAACTGAATCTGTTTTCATCTGTAGAGAGCACATGAAACCACTGGCCATGACGTCTACTCCATCTCAAATGCGCTTGCCTGTGACATGGTGTTAGTGGTGGATGAAATGCAAGTCATCTACAGCAGAGTCCAGTTGCCTTTAAACATCGACGACCGGTGCTCCTGGATATCCTTACATTGTTAACATTGGAGTGTTCTAGTAGTATAGGGAATAGGGGTTCTAAAACACTTTCACAAAATGTCTCTACAAAGCCTTATTTACTAAATAAGGCTTTGGTTGGGCCATTAGCTCTTGCTACTATTACCCCTACTACAAAATTACTGTGCCTTGGTAGGAGGTAACACTGTGCCGTACGGTACGATCAATAATTCTTCTCTTACAAATCCCCTACCCGGCCCATCCCTCAAGTAGTACAAGTTAGGTTCGTCGGCTTTCATATCCACTTTATCTATGTTGTAAGTTTTGACTGACCATATAGGATCGGTGGCTCGCTTACGGCTATCGCCCTCGTGTTCCCCCGGCTGGTATAGATACCTCACTAGGGCCCTATCTGGTATCTGTTTCTCCTTCCCACGCAATGGAGCGGCCGACTCTGCAACTATTGATTTTAGTTTGATAGCGTCTGCCGGTTTCTTACCGGTGAGACGGGTGACTTCATGGTTGATTGCCGACACCACCTTGGGTAACCTCGTGACCCATTCAGTCGATCGTTTTCCAGGGGTGACCATCTCCCTAGCATACTGATGGCCGAACAAGCGCTCAGCCAAAGTCCTATTAAATCTCTCAACTATGGCTTGGCTGCGATGGGCTCCGGCCGTGCCACGCCTGACCTTTGTATCGTGTTTGGCTAGCAGTTGTGACACGGCACCCATGAACTCCCGTCCGGGGTCAACTTGCAGCTCTGTTGGCCACGTCAGCGGGCTGCGTTTGTATATGCGTTCAAATCCTCTGGCTACCTGGGCCGAATCTTTCGTGGTCAAGGGTTCGGCTTCCTTGTAACGACTGGCTACATCCACTACGGTTAAGGCATACTTGTACCTCTTGTCGTGGGGTAGGAACAGTAGGTCTGCCTGGTGAATGCTATTAGGTATGTTAATACCGAACCTCCTTCTAGGCACGTAGCGTGGTGCCGGCAAATAGATCTGCCACAGGGCTTGTTTTTCAAGCCACGCTTTGGCTTCCTCCGGGGGTACTCGCGCTAGTTTAGCTAGCTTATCTACTGCGCTAGCTCCTTTCCAGTACCCACGCGGGCTGTAGTAAATAGCCTCAAATTTTTTCATGTCCATACGCGTATGTGTTTATTCCATCAATAGCTATCCAACGTTTCGTGTCCATAGGTGATAGTGACGTCTTGTTTATAGTCAGTCCGTATATCTTATGCCCATCACTTCTAAGTGTGTTCATTTTATGTCTAAAGGTACGGGTCTTGAACAGGGCTTCCTTGAATCTGGCGTGTTTGATGTGTTGTTTCACCACATACTTCTTAACCCCCTTAGCCTTCCGGATCTCACTATTGTCGGCTTTCAGTATGGAGTACATCTTAGGTCTCAAACCTATGTACTCGGCTATGGGCGTGCCAGCACACTCGTCCTTCATCTTACCTAGGACCTTTTTATTTACCGTGCTGTGTAGGGTATGGGTCTTAGGGTAGTCGCTGGTGTCGTATAAATCGAGGTGTTTTTTCATGTCCTCGTACACGTCCTCGGTTCGAATCTCCATCAGCAGGGAATCCGTGTCAGTGTACAGCACTTCACACCTGTCGCCGTACTGTTTCTTGAGCTCGTTGTAGTAAAAGTCGTACATCAGGTGTTTGGATAAATCGAGGATGCTCATCCCCACGTAAACAGGCCGGTTGAATTTTATGTGGCTTTTCTTCATGTGTAGGGCAACCAGGTTGTCTGTGAATATCTTACTACGGTTGAATGCCGGACTGGCTATCAATTTCCTGAGCTTGTCTTCCTCACTAGATCTAACCAGCTTCACGGTTACGCGTTTCCTCAGGTTTTCCATAGTCTTACCAAACACCGAGTTATTCATGAGCTTGTAGAGATTTTTCTCAAAATCACTGGTGGCTTTTTTTCGTAGGTCTGTGTTCATTCTGATGTAGGGCTCCATCCATGGACTCTGGTCGAACATGAGCACCCTGTGTATTTTGGTCAGCCTCATACCCAACGACAGGTACAGCTGTAGGTTGCGATAGTGAACGATGTACTTGGTCTTATTCATTAAGTTAGGCACGAGTTTTTCAACGTCTGTCACACGCCCACCTGACAAGTTATGTTGGTACTCAGACATCCAGTCTGTGTTAACCCTCATACGTTCGGGTGCAAGGGGATAGCTGTTGTGCGATGTGTGTAATTCCTTGGGATACTCTAAGTCAACTTCGAGGATATACCCTTTGTTCGAATCTGGTGCAACCTCTATAACATCAACGTGGGGTACCCATTCGAATCCCCCTGTAGGTAGATACTGACTCATGGCCCAGCCGTACAGGTTGTTTGCGTCGAGGTAGAGAATGTGATTGGTTGGCTTGTTAGGATCGTAACCTTTCACGTATTGATTATTTGCTTTCGCGT
This sequence comes from Haliotis asinina, assembly GCF_037392515.1. Lineage (NCBI taxonomy): Eukaryota > Metazoa > Mollusca > Gastropoda > Lepetellida > Haliotidae > Haliotis > Haliotis asinina. Next base: position 29,900,558 of record NC_090284.1, read on the forward strand.
ATCGTTTGGATGCCATGGAAATACCACCTCGCAAGCCTTTCTCAATGAATAGGTGCATGTCGTAATCTGTGAGCAATTCCAAATTAACTCCGGTCTTTTTAAGCAAGGCGTCCCACGACAGACCTGGGCTGGTGTAATACCATGCGGGGTCGAGTTTATACTGCTTTAAACATGTCTGCCGAAACGTTTCAAACACGTCGGCTAACAGCAGTACATCTGTCCTCAAGTACAAGTCGTGATAATCGCCCAGGTTCTTACAACCCAGTTTATTCCATACGTTAATCGCGTGCGAGTAATCGTCTCGTGAGACGGACGCCTCATTCAGATTACTATAAAAACAGTCAATAGGAGGTAGTCTGGTCTCGGTGAACTTAGCCCAACTATCCATGTACTCATAGGGGTACACACCCTTCCTCATAAGCAGGGGTCTAGTCTCGGCGTCTGTGTATCGATCGGTGATAGGGAAGGTATTGTTGGCCTTGACCAGACTGTCGAGTGACGACAGGAGGAACTGAAACGAGTCAATGAACCTAAGTCCGTTTAAGCTGAAGGAGATGTATCTCTCCATGTTGTTGGGGATGCACGTTATATTACCATCGATTTTCGCGATGGCCTGCATGATCAAGTGTGAGTCGTACCCTCTCAAGTTGTGAAAGACAACGGGGATGTTTATTGTCTTAGGGTTGATTTTAAGCTTGAGGTTGCACGCGTTGTGAGCGGCGCCTCTATACTTACCAGTTATGTGGCAGTGATCTCTCACCGAATCACCGTTAAGTGGTGAGTCGCACACGTGACAGTTAGTGCTACTAGCGTGAGCTAGCCTGTCGGCTCGGGTCATACGCATGGGAGCGATTCTATACAATGCATTCCTAATAATTTTTTCTTCCTCCTGTAAACACGTTAGAAACCTTTCAGCCGCGTCAGGGCCCCTATACACTACCGGAGCTTTAGTTTCCCCGTCACAACGGACGACAATGTATCCAAACGAACAGGCTTTATGCTCTTGTGTCTTGTGGGTAAAGATACCCCCACTAGGGGGTGTGGGGGATTCCCCAACCACTAAGGCTTCGAAGTCGGCATATATAATATAAGGTACAGACATTTGGTTCTTGTGGTTACTGAATTTTAGGATATTTTCACCTTCCTTAGGCATTTCGACTCGTATGGCCGTCTGCCCCACACCTTGGCAATCATCCCGGTGGGATTCTAATAAATCAGCTCGACTGAAACCGTGTAGACATCGTTCACAGAAGTGGGTCTTTCCTTTGTATGCTGATTGGTCATACAACAGCCTGCTAAAGTGTTTTATCCATGTGTAGTGATACTTGTCACCTTTCTGGATCATGAATATATTGATAACTTGGCGATCCTTCACCGGGCTGACCCTGTGTACTATTGTTGTGTTACCTTCGTGCCCAAAGACATTTATAGCCAGATTATTCTGTTTTTCTACTTTAGTGATCTGAGATATGGGGGTGGGTTCATCTATACCATCCCAGTTGAGCCCATCGTCTTGGGGATAATTAGAAGGCCTGTTTGGATTAGTGTCAGCTGGAAATAAGGCTGACCTGATAGCTAACCTCAGGCAATCGTTTCCTCTATTCTTAACGTTTACTATGGCATGTTTGTTTCTATAGTAGGGAGGCAAGGCTAGGTATGACCCGCCTCTGAACGGCACGTAGTTAGCTATGTCTAGATAGACATTATCGATTTTATCTACAGCCCACCCGGACCCCAAGTGTGTGTAGCGTTCTAGGTATTCTCGTATCTGCTGAAAACTGGTATCGATTGATGCGTCAATGGTCTCTGCATGTGTGACGACCTCTTGTTTACCTCGGAAGTAAGGCTGAACATACTCAGTGACCCCTGTGGGGCCCCCAACTTGCTTATCGAGCGACATTTTCACTGTAATCTGAAACTTGATACTTCCTAGATTATTTAGTTCCTGGTTGACCTTATCAGCTATCAGAGGCTTGATATCTATAATGTCTATGTTTCTATCAACGTGCATGCGCCAACCTCTCAAATAATTACCTACGGCGTGCTCAGTGCGCACGAACTGTAGGTCAATAGCTCTATTCTGTCGTAATAATTCTACAAGCTGTGGTTTTCTCATACGGGAATACCCGCCTAAACCCAAATCGTGTGCCTCGGCTTTCAGTTGTTTTACAGTGGGAGGTTTTGCTACAGGGGCATGTGATAACAATGCGGTTAACCCGGCTCTCCCCAGGTTTGAATAACCCGTGTGTCCAAGCTGTTTTGCTTGAGCTTTTAATTGTTTTACTGTAGGAGGGGCTTCTAAACCTAGTAATCTCAACAATGCTGGCTTCCGCATTCGAGAATACCCGATAACACCTCTCTGTTTTGCGGCCCTCTTGAGCTCGCTTACAGTAGACATCGTGTTTACACCTAAGAGAACTAATGTCTAATTGGTTCACAGTAAGGGGAGGTAACTCTTAAGTGGCTATCTTGAGCAGTCGCCTACGTTCTTTTATGTAGCCTTTTTTATTCTCGTATATGAGTTGATGTCTGACTACGTTCGCTCCGTGAGCTTTACATAAACAGTAGTGCCCTTTAACCCCGATACCACACACAGAACACGTGTAGTTAGGACTTCCCATATGGAAACAACAGAACCCCTGATTCCTGCATTTCCTACCACAGGCCTCGGTCTTCCCCATAAGTATATATTCGCATCGGTATGGAGCGGGTCTCATGTTTACTTATATAGGTATTTTAGTTTAATTGCTTAGCAACCAACGCAGTAGCTGCTATACCCAACACTATGAAGCCCAGTTCACGATTCATTTGTCCCTTGGATGGTGTGTAGTACTGAGCGAGTGTGGGTTTATTGAGCGGTTCCAATTGTTTACCAGTTAGTAGATAGTATTCTTTCATTGCTTCATCGACATCGTTGAATGTTTTAATGGCATGGTTTTCACGCTGGAGTTGTTCGTTAATAAAATCGATCCTCTGGAGGCGTTTTTTAGCGTACTCGGCCTGTGCTCTTTGTAATTTCTCAGTAGCGAGATCGTGTCGCTTCCTTTCTTCCTGTATTTCAGCCGCGTGATCATCTCGTAGTTTCGAGAAGAGGTAATTACTCCCGGAAAATGCCAGGGCATTCACTAACGCCCCACCGACCATCATAGCTATCGTGGCCATCCCTATATTTATTTCATTATATTATCAGGTATTATTCCTTGTTTTACTAGGATGTCTTTTGTGGCCATCGCCATACCAAGGTTCATTATGAGCATACCCATATCCTGCAGGTTGAAATCTAGCTTGATAGTTGGTTGTTTAAGCACCATTTTAGTCAACCGAGCGTACCCTACGGCTAGACTAGCGACCACTGTGGCGTGGTATGCGTCGTTGACGAATGTTTTCCCCTCAGACATTATGTATATATAAAAATATTTTAAATTATAACATGATATGCGGGTCAATAGTGGGGCCTGCCGGCGGCGTGGGGGGTGGTGGCTCACTGTGGGAGGGTACCCCCACGTATAACCATGTTATAACCACGGCAGCAGTTACACCTACAGCCAACAACAGTTGGGTTGGGTTGGTCACTTTATGTTGGTTACACCACCGTTTTTTACCGGCAGCTACTCTCTTAGGATTCTTCTGTCTGGTTACTGTTGAAGTGGTCTCCACCGTCACCTCGGGACTCACTGTTTGGGGTGTGGGGGGTACCACCACTGGGGTCTCCTCCACTGGGGTTTCCTGTGCAGCATCCATCTATACTATTATTATTATTCTTTCTCTCAAATTGACAATGTTTTGCTGTGATAATCGCCGCCGTCACTGGAGCCAACAACATACCATATTTGTGGTACAACCCGCAGCTGATAGAGCTCACGGCGTGTTCGATAAAAGGGTCTTTCTCGAGGTCCTCCCACAGGTAAAGTCGGCGCTCTGGTGGAATGGGAAGGAAGTGTGATACAATACCGGTGTATATCTGGGCCATAGCCGATCCTATTGTCTTTGTCATTTCTGCTCCGAGCCGGGACTCGTATCTAGCGTACAGCTTATCGATTTCTTCGGCTGACATTTTGTTAATTTTATCTGGAGTGTAGTCTCCAAAGTAATGTTTGGCTTTGCCGCCAACAGCCAACGCCACCAGTTTCTCTCGCTTGGGGGAATCCCCAGTGGGGGAACCCTCCAACGACAATTGTTCGAGCAATTCCTCACACTCCATCTTATAATATAACAAGTAAGATTTAGTTTTAACTATATAATACCCGATACAAACAAAACACAGAGAAATGAAGGTTAAGTTGCACACGACAAATACTTCAAATATCATAGCTATGCTTAGCATTTGCTTAGCTTTGCTTAGCAAACTATATATGCTACTGGTTGGTCGGTTTTTAGAACGAGCTTAGCGTGTTTAGTTTCAGCGAGCTGTTTCTTCACCCGTTCCCGTTCTAATTTACTCATCACATCGTTCTCTCTCAAACACTCCTCGAACGAATCCCTATCCTTGCAGTGAAATAAGGCCACCCATCGCGTCTGCTCCCTGAGGTCTTTCAACACCGAGTTGAACTTCTGCGTTAGCACCCAGACGCTGTGATTTGCATGCCGGCCGGAGAAGGCCAGGTACGATAGCATGTCTCTCTTTTTTGTTATCTTGCGATTAGCGCTGCAGTCGTCCAGTATAAACAGCGTCGGTTCCCCTTTAAATTTCTCGTGAAGAGCTTTCAACCAGTCCTGCAGACGTGTTCCAGGGTCGATTTTGTGTACGTCCGGGTCCGTCATCACCCAAGGTCGCGCGTACGTTTTATTCATGCTCAGAGTAGGGCACATGATAACGATGTTATCGAACACACCCTTGTAGTAACCCTCCAACATATCCAACACGAAAACGGTCTTCCCACAGCCAGTCTGCCCGCACACTATGGCGCAGTGTGGGCCAGTGGGTAACCCCAGGGGGTACCCCCCATCAGTAGATGGCTTGCACGAATCTCCCATTGTCTATATTAAGTTGCGCGTCCATAATAACGTACAGATATAATTTCAACTTACCAGCGGTTTGAGCCTTCTTAGTAATCTGGATGGTTATCCCTTCGCTGCCGTTATCTATACGGCGCCCGCTACCGTGCAGTTTATCATCATCCGTGGATCGCATGTCCAACCATAGGGCGTACTTGGTGGTCAGGTATTCACCGATCTGCACGGAGCCGAGGTCCAGGTCCTTTGTTATGTAGTCCCCCACTGGTAGCTTTTTTATCTCATCCCACTGCTGGTGTGGCCTCATACCATGACTGAACAGCTGGTTGGGCACGCCCTCGATGGTCACTTCCACCTTTTCAATCTCGGGGTTGAAAAACTTCTCGCTGTCCCTCCGGAATGGCTCGTAATCCTCCACGGGGACGACCAGGATACCTTTCATCGATCGCGCCGGCACGTTCAGGTTGATATTCCACACAGTGTCGCTCTTATCTCGCATGACTGATCTATGCCTCAGTACGCGATCATACAGGATAGCCATCTTCCCAGAATACTGGCTTCGAACCTGCCTGGCCAGATCCGGGCTAGTGACCATGTCGAACTCCAGAGAGATGTTGTCTATGGCATAACTGGCCTCATCACCGTTCGGCGTACGAACTACTTTGCTATAGTCGTTAAACGTGAGCTCGTATTCGAGCCTATCACCCAGCGCGGCCTGGTAAAACGGCGCGTGTCCCGTGAGCAACTCGAAGTCGAGCGGCACGCAGAATCGATTCCCGTATGCTAGAGCGATGGCCTTTTCACCGTCCGATAGCTTGTCTTGCTGGTCTGTCGTGAAGACGTATCCTATGCGCGCCCGGGTTGATTTGCTGATACCCTGGTACACATCATTGACTCGTTCTCCCTCGCTTTTCCAGAGATCCCTGTAGCAGTGAAACACGTCGCTGTCGTCGATGCTCAGCACCTCGTTACCGCTGATCTTGACGGTCGTTTTCTTGATGATAGCTCGACCCACGTTCCGCACTAGCTCGCGTTTGTCGTTGTCGGAGGTCAACGTGATATTGAACGCCAGTCGAACAGTGCCTGGTACAATGAGGTCATTCTCACCAAGGTTTGGAAATCTAACCAGCAGAGTTTGATTCTGGTCTATCTTGCTGGGATTGTTGGTGATGGTCACCGACTGGCGCACGGCTCTGGCACCTAATGGCTCTCTCAATTTTCTGAAAGGATCTAATTTTCTGCCGTACATTGTTATATAAAAGAAATATATTTTTAATACTAATGGATGAAGACATACCTATGGATGATATGTGGGACGATAGTGCCCAGGCATTCAATGATGACCAGGAGACCTCATTCTCGCAAGGTGACGAGCTCCTTAAGGACGCCGTCGATGATTATTACAACGCAGTTGAAAATAAATCCAAACTCAAGCCGTTGGGAAGGAACTATTCCGATTTTACCCTCAGCAATGGCACGCTGCGTTTGAAGTCTCGCCCGGAGATCGATCTCATGAATAAACGCACTAGAGAACCGCTTGCTTTATCAACATTAGCCGGTAAACATGGAAGTCAGTTGGTCCAAGATGAACTAGGTTTCATAGATTACGGTGGCGCGCGACCTAAGCAGTATCCTCCGAAGTTAGTTCAAGGTCTGGAAGGCATCAGGGACGCCACATCAGATCAAAATATGACTTATGATATTAAAAAGGTGTTGGCCGACTACGAGAACAAACCATTCCCGGGGCTCGAATTTACCGTTCGGGAACTGCGGGGGTTGGATCTGACGATGCAAACCATTCGCGGACATCTCGCGAAAAGCACAGCCAAAATGAGTGAGATAGACGACCACATCGCCTATGAAAAGAAAAAACTCGGTGAAACTGAGGACGAGTCTATGAAAGCCACCATCGAGGAACGAATACGTAATTTGGAAGATGAAAAGCAGACCTGGCTGGAGACAGCATCCTCCTTCAAAGAAAAGCTTCGATCCCAGGTCAACCGTATACGGGAAACCATCAATCAAGTCCTCTACCGAGACACCACGTTAGCAGACAGGATTCGGATATTATTCCGGGAGCAAGGGATCACCATCGCCAGCATTCTGACTGCATTGGGTTTAATTATATCAACCCTGGTGGTGTCACTGGTGGGAGGAACCCCTGTGGGGCCTGGAGGGTGGGGGAGTTACCCCCACACCCCCTGGCGGTGGTGTTAAAGACTGGATTAAAAAACTCGGGGAAGGCCTAGCTAAACTGGCTGGTAAAGCCGCCGAAGCCCTTCCCGGCATCCTGGGTAGCATCGTCTCGTGGTTGTTGAGCGCTCTGTCTAAAACTGCCATGTGGCTCAGTCAAAACCTGTGGGCAGCCATAGTCGCCGTGGCGGGTCTGGTGTACGTAGCGGCTAAGAAATCTTTAACCAAATAAGTCCCAAAGTTACCCCACCAACCACTAGGGCTGTTTTATTATCAATATGCTGCTGATTGGAGGCCTGAATATGGGGGTGTGTGGGGGGTACCCCCACATGAACTTTAGGCTCCGGGGGTGGCTCCACTATACCCGTTTCACGTGGTGGGATGTGTGGGATATAGGGGGTGTTAATATCGGGGTTGATGCCCAACTTTTGGTCCGCCGTGGCTATGACTATTTTGTTGTTATAACCCACCACTTTTTTTACTCTCAGTTGCATATCACTCGGAGACATATACAGCCCCACACCGAACACGTAGTTAACTTTCGATCTGGCGTATTCTAACACGTTTTGGTAGCGTTCGATGGCCCGCGGGAGATCAACTGGAGAATTAATAGCATCCTCAACGTTGGCAACGAACTGTTTCTGAGCGTCGTAAGCAGTTCCCTTACCGATGATGTTGGAACGCGTTTGCGACTGCGCACCCAACAGCGACCACACATACGTTCGAATCGAGTCGTTCAAGCGTATTGTACCAGCACGAGTGAATCCTTTCGATGTGTCCAGCATGAACATTTTCCACCCGTCTGCGGTTGACTGCTCCACTTTCTGGACTGTGAAAGCAACACCACCTTTAAAGTTCATACGATCATCCCTCCATTCATTACTCGACAAAGCAAAGTCCGGGCGTAGTTTACCTTGTTTCAGTACAAGATCACTGAGTTCTTTCACTGATCGCACGCCATCAGAAGGAATACCCAACCCGTGGTTCGGCCCCGGCAAACGCCAATCCGTCTTCGGGTTTATTTCGAATTCATTACAAATACGTTCGTAGGCCCGTCTATCGTATGGGTTGTTTGTTGCGTTCCACGCTTTGTCCTGTGGGAGGGGGGCACTGATCTCTTTAAGGATACGTCTGACCTGGTAGTACACGTGGAACTTGAACACAGACTGACTCAGCGGTCCACGCTGAGAGTCGGCCAATGCCACACCACACCCCGTTGTAGCGCACCACACAGCAAAGTTGAATTGATTCTGCCAGAACTGCATAGGGTTGTTGAACCACGCGTGGACTGCCTCAATGTTAGTCACCATAAGCTTATACTTATCGAACACATCTAAAAGCTGGGCATTGAAATACAACTCAGGAGCAACCACGATCTTCATGGGGGAGAAATCTACATCCAGTTTAGGGTAAAACACACCAGGGGAATACATTTTAAAACTATTATATAAATAAATATATATGTAATATGTACATAACACTTCCAGGAATAACGAGCGGTGAGGCCGTTCAGCTGACGCACGCGATCGATAACACGTCAGGCCAACTCGAAGTCGCACTCTGCGATATCACCTACCTACCGCAATGGACTAACATTAATATCAGCAACAATAAGCTATTCGTTAGTGGAACTCGCAGTCAAATAACTGACGGCTACTACAGCGTGTGCTCGCTAAACGACGAGGTCTTCAAACCCCTGGGAGCCGAACTCAAGATGAACGACTCAAACGGCACAGTGGTGTTAATCAACAACGGAAGAACCTCATTGAGGCTAGGCCGACCATTAGCGAGGATACTCGGTATGTCTCCTGACGAGATAAAACCAACAACAACCGTCACAGGCACGAAGTTACCCGACCTAGTACCGTACCGAGAGCTGTACATTCATCTCGATCAGGTGAGCACAACGTATAACATTCAAGGAGGTCACCCTTCCACTATATTGAGAGCAGTGCCGGTGAAAACTGAGAAATTCAACGACGGTAGAACCGAGTCATTTTCACCACGGCAGTATAAGAGATTAACCCAGGGCAACATACCTGAGCTGACAATATCGGTGTTAGATATAAATCATAATCCTGTAAATATAGGATACCTCAGCTTAACGCTTCACGTAACATGACCAGCGCACAAGGGCCCGGAGTGAAAAAATGCGTCAATATCGGGATCTCCGACCTCGGAGACACGCGCGGTTTCGACGCTCCCGGAGTAGATGGTAAATCGTATGCCTTGCAACTGAAAAACAACATTTACAAACGCGTTGAAGTCACCTCCGGTGGAACCCTAAGTGATATAGTAGATACCACAAGAGCAACAGTCAACACTAAGTACTCCCTTGTCAACACCGGTGATAATAATTGGGTAATATACCCATCGTTCGGTGGTAAACTGTTCGACTTAGACGATGTTGAGAGCACTACCGTCGTCAAAAACAAACCATATATGCTCGTCTTCACCGAAGATGACAAGTGGGTGTTGCTACCCGATAACAAATGGTTTCTCAATATTAAACTCGTCTCCCCTTACGTGTTCACGGATAACAAAGACAACCACCTAAACAAAGTCGTGAACAATGGAACCCTGCTCGTGGCTTACGTCCCAACTCATAGACGTAGTATAGTCGTCAGCCCAGTCAACACTATAGCAGCCCACATGCTATCGAGTAAACCGGCCATGCAAAACGTGAAATTGCAGTTGGTGTCTGAATTCGAAGGCGTGGTCAAGATACTAGAGGATCTACCGGCAAACTCAACACTGTTCATCAAAGTCTACCTAGGGGAACCATCGGTGAATGATGTCGAGATCGTGAAGGGGATCAAACTCGGGTGGGGGAAACGACACCAGTTTCAAGTTTGCAACGTTTACGTGAGGGTGGGTGTCGACTCCAAGACCAGTCTGCAGGGGGTCAACGTGATCGTGGAAAACAAGATATCACTAATCAATATCTTCCTGCCTGACAACATACACTTCATGGGTATGAAGTTAACCCCTGAATTATTATCAGAAAACCAGTTGGAAATTATATCGTAATAGTATAATAATGACCAGTCATCACCCCAACACTACACTTAACGACCTTGGAGATACAGAGGGATTCGATCAGCCTGGTGAGGAAGATGAATTATACATCCTACAATTCAAAGACAACGTGTACAGACGGGTACCGTTACCAGATTTTAAAAAACCTAAATGGCTGATCAACTTAACACCCACCTCACCTTATATCACAATAGACGCAGATACGGGACGTATTTCTAAGATTAGGAATAACGGTATCTGGGTCGGGGATTTCATTCTGGAGAGGGGATTATTAAGAAGTAGAAAAAATGGGTTATCGGCTCCATTCGAAAATAAATTAACATTTAGTAATCCTGAAATAATATTCCCCCCTTTCACACTCATCATAGAAGTCTTCTTTGATTATTCAGACAATGGAGACCCCCCAATAGTACACCAAATTTTACCCGAGGTGTTAATACGCTGGTTTAGCATACACAAAGGCAAATATTGCCGTATTGTTATACAACAGGATACCACGGGTCCTATAAACCACTTGACAAGCCTCAGTGGGGTTTTTATTATAACAGAAAAATTTATTAGCCTCTCACCTATTACCCTGACTAATAGTCTAGAACTTATAGACTTTAAATTCATTAATAGATTTTTAACTGAACCCCAATTAAAATATCTTTCAAAATATATATTATAGGATGGGTCTGTACCCAGTCGTAGAGGAAGTAGCGAAGACGCTTGAAACCGTAGATGGGTTCCGCTTGAGGCAGTTATGTGATGTGAAACGTCAACTAGAACAAGACCGTGACACGCGGAAAGCACTATGTAAAAAGTATAATAGAGCTTTCAATATCGTGGACGGGGCTGACACTACCCTTATGGCAACCAGCATGGGACTAGGGGCGGCAGGCGTTGGGTTGTTGACTACCATCGTGGCTGCACCTATAGTGCTAGGTATTGAAATAACGGCTGGGGTGACAGGGTTGGTAGGGTTGGCGCTTAAGTTAGTATCACGCAGACTTAATCGTAAGGCATTGAAACATGACGAGATCAGGGTTCTGGCCGAAGCAAAGCTGAACACAGTGAGTGAGCGAATTTCCACGGCACTCTCTGACAGTAAGATCTCAGAAGAGGAGTTTCGTTCAATCCTATCTGAACTCACAAAATATAACGGAATGAAACAAGATATTCGGTCCAAGTCTCGTAAGTCTGCTATCAGCGAGGATGAGAAAAAAAAGTACATAGAACAGGGGATACAAAAAGCCCAACAAGCCTTTATTACGAACACCAAAGAGATCATAGGCGGTTCACGTTAAACTGTTTCATCGATATAAACATAACATAGGGGCGATAGCCGTAAGCGAGCCACCGATCCTATATGGTCAGTCAAAACTTACAACATAGATAAAGTGGATATAAAAGCCGACGAACCCAACTTGTACTACTTGAGGGATGGGCCGGGTAGGGGATTTGTAAGAGAAGAATTATTGATCGTACCGTACGGCACAGTGTTACCTCCTACCAAGGCACAGTAATTTTGTAGTAGGGGTAATAGTAGCAAGAGCTAATGGCCCAACCAAAGCCTTATTTAGTAAATAAGGCTTTGTAGAGACATTTTGTGAAAGTGTTTTAGAACCCCTATTCCCTATACTACTGTTCTGTTGGAAGATCTGCTGCGTTAAGGGATTGGTGTCATAACGCAGTGTTAATCATGTGCCAATCATCTAAGACTACTGACTAGTTAGAATTCTTGAAATCTCTGTCGCAGTCTACCAACAGCACCCTGACTCACATGAAAGTGGATAGCAACCTACTGCTGAATTTGACCAGGCCTATGGTCTGACACTCTCACAGTCCCTGAACAACATTATTTTCCTTACATCCTAGCTTCACTGCAATGCTAAAGTCCTAAATGAAGCAAGTCTAGATTTCCCCTGGTTTAGAACCCCTGGTCTCCCTGGGGCTCCTTTTCAATTGTATAATAGGTTTGTTGGTTGCCATCAAAATTTATGATTATCTATTCAGAGACTAAGCGTTAGTCTAGGTCCGACACCTTTCAGCAAGTGTCAACAAATGGATTTTCATGTCGACATTTTGAATAAAATGTGTGTCATTTGAAACAGAATGTATCGGACATTAAAGAAATAAATGTGTTTTTCATACTGTTAAAAACCCACTTGTATATGTTTGACACAAAACCAAAGATTTTACAACTTTTAAGAATTGTTACTAATAGCTTTAGCCTTCCTTCAACACCATTACTGTGGCGGTTGGGTATCCTAGAAGTTAAAGCGTTTGCTCTTCACGCCAAACACCCAGGCTCGATTTCCTACATGGGCAGAAGGTGTGATGCCCATTTCTGGTGTTCCCCAACTTGAAATTGCTGGAATATCACTAAGGGCGGCGTAAAACTAAATTCACAATACTGATATTGATGATACTAATGACATGTAATTCTATTAATATATTTGGGACTACAAATATCCCTGAATACGCCTTATGAAAATTATTCAGAGAATACTTAAATTGTACAAAAGTATGAATTGTTCTCTTTCCACGTCTCACATGATTGATTGTATTTTCTCCACATTGTGGAAACCTTCCCTGTCTACATGTTTGTCTGTGTGGTGACCACTGATCAGTTTTTTTTGTTTTTTTTATAATATTTGATTTATTTCAGTGAAGCAGTTACATAGTTACATCTTCAAACAAGAATATGAATGTACAAGAGATCTGTAACAATAATTGCATCATGTGTTACCCAAATCATATGAGCTATATACATTTCAGAAAGGCTGTTACACAAATGTAATTCCCATTATGTGCGAATATAGATGTACGAGGATGCTATAGCACTACTGGCATAATATACTTCTAAAACATGTAGACAGTCTTCATTTGGGCGAGGCGGTTACGTAATTACCTCAGTAATTGTATGGGAATATAGGTGTACATAGGTATTGACATGGCATTAGCGTAATATATTTCTATTTCATATATAATGGCTCTGTATACATATTCAAATAAAATACATTCAAGACATGACCACTGATCAGTTGGTCAACAACAAATCTCTGTGAGTAGTTGTAAGTCTGTTAATGGAAAGTCGAAGTATGGTGCATATTTCCGCCAAATGACATCACTGATCAATTTTCACACTTTGGCGATACATCCATGAGTCTCTGGTTCGCGGTTTGTATAGGGGAGAAGCTGTGGTTTAAGGTACTATGGGTAGAGATTTTGTGTTTTTGCAGATGTATAATATCTTTTTTGTACCCTCAAGTTGGTTTGATATACATTGTCATACGTGTACGCTTGGTAAATATGAATTATTGCCTTTGTTTTTATTAAGTGTTATGGTCATGTCTCTATTTTCAAATCTCCTTGTTTCTGCACACAGTGATTGACAACTGCAGAAATGTCATCCACAGAAAGGCAATATCCACACCTAATCCCCTCTTTGCTACATTGAAAACCCTATTTATTTCATATTTTTGATAAATTTTAATAAAAAGTGTACTGAAATTTCCAATCACTGCATATTCTGAATTTCTGAATTATGTGTTCACTGTACTCCTGCGATCACTTCACTGAATGTCAGGTTTACATTTTGCACAATAACTTGTTCAGTTTTGATCTGAATGACTTCCTCTTTTCACAGAGGGTACTGCTATTGATACATATTAACTCTATTTGTCATTCATAGGACAAATGGAGATATATTTGAAATAAAATCGGTACTTGTCTTCGTGAAAAGATATGTTCTGCCAATAATCGACGATTGCTTCTTTCATGTTTAACCTAGCAACTTGAAATTTTCTATATATCATCATCAGAACCTGTGTATTCGTGAAATGTTAATATTTAAATGATATTGTTTGCGTTTCGCAAATGGTGACTAGATTTTTAAAACCGATCTTACATTCGCAACCAAAACAAGCACACGATCACTGCAAATGCAGGCGGATATTCACCCCATCACTGCACCTCTGTAACACAGTGGTTCCAGGGGGTGCATCCTTGGAACACAGATTGTTGGTCGTGCTGCTGATCGGTGACACAACAGGACAGACATTGTCTGATATCCACGATCTTGTCTTTAAAGAACTCATTAAATGACTCTGCGAGAGCAACAGGATCCAAAATATCTGGAAGTATACCATATATACCCGCGTATAATGCATGTTTTTCATACCTACAATGAGGGTCAAGAAGGGGGGTTGCATTATACACAGGATATAAGATCTTATGTTTTTCCGAACTGTTTCACTTTCAGTTTCCACTGACGATGTCAACCTGCGTTTGATACCCATCCCAGCACTTCATAAGAAAACTTCACATTTAGTCAGAAATAACTGTTAATATCCGAAATAAAGACCATTTGTATCTCGTTTCCTTGTTTTTAACGTATATTCTCTGTAAATAATGTTGAAATGACCATCGATCCAGATTTACTGTTCTATTGTCTTTGAGACCATATTTCGAAGTAACTGATATATCTGAGTGTGTACAATTAGTTTAGTTTTCCTCCGATTCCGTTCAGCAAGGCACCTGAGACGTTTGACTTCATGTACAGCCTCATAAAACAAAGCACATCCTGGTTTGCGCATGAATGTTCCCTGTTTCACTGGAGTATGTTTATCCAGCACTGTACGGAGAGCGGTGTTGTATAGTTGAATCAAGCCAGTTGCATCACCCATATTGGACTCAGACGTGATGATCTGAGACAGGTTGGAGGAAAATACATCTTTATCAATAGTTTTAAGATTTCTGCATGATCAGATTGATTTCTCCATATTCAACACAGCAAACATAGCACGGTGGTCAGTTACACAGCATGGTGGACAGATATAAGTTTGTTACAAGCTAATCTAATATATGATCTGATATGTGGGTTGGTTGGCAAATGTACTGTTTAGGACCATGGGAAGACAAAAGTGATTTTACTTTCAGCACATCTGATTTCTTGTTATCATCAAAGTGCACATTGAAATCTCCAACATAAATAATGTTTTCCTTTCATGAAGATGCCCAAAGACAAGCAAGACAATTGTAGAAATCAGAATGACTAAGCTTGTTTCTGACAGAAGGTAGTGGGCGATATAGACATACAGCCCTTACGGTTGTATTGAAAGATGATATCTTGATATTGAGATGTTCAAAGGGGGATGCATAAACATCGAGAGATGCACCTGACTGCACACATAAACTGTTTCTATGGATCACAGCAAACACCACCGCCCCTTCCTGTCCGGGCTACATGTTTAAATGAATAGCCATCTGGTATCATATCAGATTCTAGCCCCTCATCACCACTATCATACAACCATGTTTCAGTCAGAAACAGCATATCCAGATTTTCATCTAAGATTAAGACTGCAATGCCTTTGGTTTTGTTTCTCACTGACTGAGAGTTAAATGGGGCAACATGAATGAACTTACAAGCAGGCTTTGGATGAACAATTATCAAATTTGATTTGTTGATGCCCCTTTGACTGAGCATGGTTGATTGGGAAGTCGATGACTGAAAAAAACTTTCGTACTTTGTTGCGGCCACCTCTTCAACCCCTCTCTGCCTTGTTCCTAACACACAGACCCATTTGTCTGACTGTGCTGTAGACAGACCATGGGAGCTTGCAGGGTGTTACATTAGGTGTGTTGTTTTTTTAGTCAACTGGGCTGCCAGGTCTAAATGACAGCAGCTTGTCCCTATTGTATGTCATCCTCTGCTTGATAGCCATTATGTCAGTGGAGTTCACTGGGAGGGTATAGCCAGCTTGGATGATCTCACTGTTATTAAACTGGTATCAACCAAGTTTTCCACAAAAATATTGAATGTTTCTTGAGTTATGCTCCGAAAACGAAGCACACCCCACCTTTAGACTAAGACCAAAACATTCCATGGAAATCAAGAAAAATAAAAAAGCCAAAAATCTGTAAATAGCAAAAGGCTCAACCTTAGGCTCAGTTTGTTATAGCTCCCAATTTTGGTCAAAAAATACTGAACAGTCTTTAAGTTCCGGAAAACAAAATGATCACTGATGGACAGACAACCAGACAAGTCCATGGCTATATCCCCCGCATTACATGCTGGCAGGATAAACATAAAGGTGAAAAAATCTGGAAATATCAAAGGGCACCATGTTAGGTGCTGTTTGATATGTGTGCCAATTTTTGTTGAAAAATATTGAATGGTTTTGGAGTTATGTGCTGGAAACAAAACGATTACATACGGACTGACAGATGGACAGAAGACGAGGAGTCGACCTTGTTCCCCCCCAATGTATTACATGCCGTGGGGATAAAAATGGATTAAAAACAAATCAACACACTCAACGAGCATTCTTTAACAAGAAGATGACATATCCCCCCCCCAGTCCCACATAGTTGAAAGGGCAACTCATCTGACAGTTACTTAATGTTTTTTAAAGACTATGTTTGAATTGTTTCCATGGAATTCATGTAAAATATAAATGCCATATATTTGTAATCAGAGAAACGTCACCATTTCAAGATCTGTTGAAAGATATGAAATGGTTTTCGAGTTGGCCTCTGGAAACGAATCAAATCCCTCCATTTTGAGACTAAGTCTGAAACGTGTCCATGGAAACCGAGAAAATAAGAAATCATAAAAATCTGTAAATAGAAAAAGGCACCACTTTAGCTTCTGATTGATATATCTACCAAGTTTTGCAGAAAAATATTGAATGTTTTTTTGAGTTTCTTCCGGAAACAAAATGATTACAGATGGACGGACAGACGAGGCGGCGACTATATGCGACTATTACATGTCGGGGGATAAAAACCCAAACAGTGTCATTACATGATTCAGTTTCAAACTTATTAATGGATTGTTGACGTTGTATTCTGATGTAATATGCATTCTGGTCACTGGGGAAAATACCTACTATACTGAAGAAAATATGGTAGCTAATAGACCACCCCTCATCTTGCATGATTTGTGTACCATTTGTACTCTGACCTTGCACATCCACAATTGCAATTTCATGGGACAACTTTAGCACAAGGAAGATCTATTCAGAACACCCATGAGGAATATCGAAGTCAATTCTCTTGTGATTTATCTATTACAGACACACTTCATGCACAAGAATAAAATGCTAGCCACATTACCTGTTCTTCTGAAGTAACTGTGAGCCTGTCACTGGAGATTAGTCGAGCTACCTGGTTCTCAGACAGAGAGAGAAACTCATCATAGTGCACCACCTCACTAAAGAAAACAAAAGAAATTTATATATACTTTGACAAACATATATATGATAGGTTTTTATTAAACATGGAAACACTACCTTCAAAGGACATATGTCCCATAAAAAAATCAACTCTATTCACTTCCTGCCTTCTGTCGAACACAAGAGTATCATGAGACCGTGGTCCAAGGTGTTGAGTCGGGTCACTGGACGATGCCGTGAAACAAGAGTCATCAAAAGATGACATATCCCCCCGGCCCTCACATATTTGAAAGGACAAATCACCTGACAGTTACTTAATGTTTTCTTAGACTGTCTGAATTGTTTCCATGGAAATAATAGAGAAAATAAATGCCATATATCTGTAAACAGCAAAAGGTACAACTTCAAGATCTGTCTCATATATCTGCCATGATCTGTTGAAATATATCAAATGGTTTTTAAGTTGTGCTCCAGAAATGAAGCCCATCCCTCTATTTTGAGACTAAGTCCGAAACGTTTGTATGGAAACCCAGATAATGATTAATCACAAAAACCTGTAAATAGAAAGAAGCACCACTTTGGGGTCTGCTACACATATCTACCAAGTTTTGCTGACGGATATTAAAAAGTTTTTGAGTTCTGCTCTAGAAACGAAACACACCTCTCACTTTTGAGTCTGAAACGGTTCCATGGAAACCAAGAAAATAATGGTGAGTGTGTGAGTTGATATTTAATGTCACATCGAAAATATTTCCGCCATATCCTGACGTGAACATTTAACACTGAAATGGAATATATGTGTATTATAAAAACGTGTCGACAAAGGACAGTAAAAGAACTAGAATATCACAATTAGCATTAAAACTAGCGTAGAAAGTTAAAACTAATGTCATTATATGGACAATACAGTATGAAAACAGGCTATAAATCACCAACAACTGAAAGTTGATCACCACACTAGGGACCATGGGGACTTACAGTACCTTTGCTACCGTCATAGACCCTAGTTGGATTTACACCATCCCTTCAGCTGCCGGCGAGTGTACGGAATGCTCACCAAAATTAATACAACAAAACTACTGTGTTTGAAAAGCCTGGTAAGTTTACATTGACTTGAAAGTTTTGGGACTTATGTACCCTAGGAGGACAATCATTTCACAATACTTCAACCCCCTTTGACGATACAGCTACTAACAATTCCAGTTACTAATCTGAACTGCCAATATTAAAACGCATCTATCTACAGAACATATTACTCAAAATTCAACAATGAAATCAATTGCCTTTCAAAAACCAATAATTAAATGAGCACTGACTGTGTTAAAAACATTCTTAATGGTTTTTACAATAAAATACTTATCCTTTGGATGGAGAATTCAACAGTGTCAAGCAGGATATGCTTGAACGTGACTCATCACAAGGGACACAAAATGGAAGATCCTCACCTTTTAACAGGTATGCATGAGTATATCTTGTATGGCCAATACATCGTCATAAAACAACTGCATCAAATCTGGACTGACAGCCCAAGTAGGCATAACCAATATACAATTTTATTTCATATAATTTATTTACACCTACTTGGGTGTCCTACTTCTTCTGCATCAGATCACTGGTGTAAGTTCTAATGCTAGCTTTGTAATCAGTGTGCTGTTACATGGTAACAGGGTTGTATGAGGGCCGTTTTTATTTACTTTGTTCCCAGTCAGGGCAATGCTGAGGAACCAAAATGTGAGTGAGTGAGTGAGTTTAGTTTTACGCCGCACTCAGCAATATTCAAGCTATATGACGGCGGTCTGTGAATAATCGTGTCTGGACCAGACAATCCAGTGATCAAGAACATGAGCATCGATCTGTGCAATTGGGAACCGATGACATCTGTCAAGCAAGTCAGCGAGGCTGACCACCCGATCCCATTAGTCGCCTCTTACGACAAGCACAGTCGCCTTTTATGGCAAGCATGGATTGCTAAAGGCCTATTCTACCCCGGAACCTTCACGGGTGAACCAAAATGTAAGTGTTTATGTTTTATATCATGCGTAAGTCATCAATGTAACTTTTCAGCCCTTGTTTATGTCATGACAATCTTTATTTTTGTGTAAAATATTGTTGTTGAAAAAGCATATGGTCTGTATCTGGCTACTCGTGTATGTTGTGAATAGGAACTCTCATATCAAATCTTAGATTTTTAACTGTCAACAACTAACAGTTCTTCTGGAGAGATGTTGTAATATTTTAATATTCTGGATTCTTCGTAGTTATGATGACTGATTGTTAGCACTGCATGCGTCCAATCTGGATTCCAACTTTACTGTCAAAACATGATTTGTATTTGTTCTTACTCTTACAGCTTCTTACTCTTTTGCTCTTAGAAAATAAAGTGAGTGAGTAAATTTAGTTTTACGCAGCACTCAGCAATATTCCAACTATATGGGGGTGGTCTGTGAATAATCGAGTCTGGACCAGACAATCCAGTGACCAACAACATGAGCATCGATCTGCGCAGTTGGGAACCGATGACATGTGTCAACCTGACCACCCGATCCTGTTAACCGCCTCTTATGACAAACACTTAGAAAATAAAGAGATAATGTTTGTGATGCCCGAGCTTCGGACATTACAATCAAAGTATGGAATAAGAAGTGTTGTGACAGATTTGCTGAGTGCTGCTTTGATCGGCCATCGTGTTACCAGAAATGCCTTCGTGGCTGGGTAACCAACAAAAGACATTGTCGTACTGGCCAGCAGCAAGATCATTATACAATTCAATGATTTAACTTATAAGGGCATGTTTCCAAGAAATATTTTTTATAGCCTGAAGGCAAGAAAGATAACCTGAATAGATTATATACTGTTTATGTTTAGGGTGTCTTTGAGCATATTTAAGAGCTGTTAATATGGCGTTAGCTTCAGCTGTAAAAATAGAGCTGTTTTCTGGTAATCTAGAAGATATTGCTCTGGATCCAATGACAGTGGCACAAGCCACTGCGCCACCGTCCTTGGACCCATCTTTAAATAATGATTTATAATGGTTATATTTATGTTTTAATTGACTATATTGTTGTTTATACTGTATTTCATTCGCTAATGATTTTTTAAATGTAGTAATGTTATGTAAACTTGTGGCCTAACCAATTGCCAGGGAGGAGAAGAAAGAAGTCGGGATGGGGCTATATTTTCCAGCTCAATGCCGCCAGCAGCAAGAAATGGCTTAATTCTGTGCCCAAGAGGTGGAACAAGAGAAGATTTCTTGTTGCACAAACCTTCATAAAGAGGATTAAAGAGACAGTGGAATGCAGGATTAGACTTGTTAGAATGTAACTTTGTAATATATTGTAAGGATAATTTTATACGGCATTGGGAAAGACATGGTTCATCTGCCTCGATATAGAGACTGTCAACATGAAAAGTTCTGAAGGATCCAAGACAAAGTCTCAGGCCTTCATGGTGGACAGAATCTAAAAGTTTCAGGCTGCTTTTGCAGGCTCCACCATATACGATGGAGCCATAATCAAGTTTTCAGCGGACCAGTGATCTACATAGGTGAAGGAGGATAGTTGATCCCCTCCCCACTTTGAATTAGAAACGACTTTTAATAAATCCAGCACCTTCAGGCATTTAGTTTTTAGGGATTTGATATGGGGGAGGAAAGTTATATGTGAGTCGAAAATCAGACCCAAGAACTTGATCTCCTTAACAACTTTGATGGGAGTGCCATTTAAAAACAGTTCAGGGTCTTTATGTGGTTTGTATTTTCTACTGAAATGTATACAATAGGTTTTCAACTTAGAAAATTTGAAGCTGTTTTCAAGATAGCACATATTTATTTTATTTAAGCACAACTGCAGTTGCGGCTAAATAGCATGCATATTTTTACCTCAACAAGAAATATTAAAATCATCCACAAAAAGTGATCCATCAAAGGAATCATTCAAAACCTTGGATAAAAATAAAATTGATCTTGATACTAAAATCTTGATACTAAAAAGTGTTACAGACAAAATAATGCCTTGTGGAACACCCTGATCCTGATTATAATGGTCAGACAGGATTGAACCCATTCAGACTTGAAACTGCCTTTCTTTTAAAAACTGTGATATAAAAAAGAGGTAAACGACCCCTTAAACTGAAGTCATGTAAATCCTTTAAAATGCCATGCTTCCAGGTTGTATCGTATGCTTTCTCGAGATCAAAGAAGATCGATACTGCATGTTGTTTATGTACCAGAGCATTTTTCGACAAAGGATTCTAGTCGTATCAGATGATCAGTGGTACTACGATTTTTTCCTGAAACACACTGAATATTTGTTTTAAGACTTTTGGTTTCAAGATACCATGTTAATCTATTGTTTACCATTCGCTCCATGGTTTTACAGACACAACTTGTTAAAGAGATTCGTCTGTAGTTAGACGGATCAGTATGATCACGGCAAGGCTTCAGAATAGGAACTACAATGGCATTATGCCAGGAAGGTGGGAAATGACCTGAAGTCCATATTTGATCAAAAATTTCTAAAAGGATTTCTAAACATGATTCAAGCAAATGCTTCAAAAGCTGATAGTGTATGTTATCAGCCCCTGTTGCTGTATCATGAGCTTGCTCAAGGGCGGTATGGAGCTCATGTAACGAAAATAATTCGTTATAACCTTCACCGTTGTCTGAGTTAAAATTGATTCTTTTCTGCTCCTGTTGTTTCTGATACTTTTGAAACTCAGGAACATAATTAGATGATGAAGAATGTTTGGCAAGTGTTTCATCAACTTTATTTGCTGTCATCTTTATTAGTTAATACATTATCACCATCCTCCAGATGTTGAACAGTAGATTTTGATCCTTTACCTTTTATCCTTTGGATCATTTTCCACACCTTTGAAATTGGTGTGCGAGAATTTATTAGGGAAATATAGTTCCTCCAAGACTGACGCTTATTCAGTTTAAAGGCATGTCTCGCCTTGGCATTGAAGATTTTAACTTTGTTTAAATTATGGATTGTCGTATGTTTGCGAGAATATTTTTTTTCAGATTTCTTCCTACTTTTTCTTGCCTGTCTACACTCATTATTAAGGCATGGTTTGCGAATGTGTGGAGTTGCAGAGGACTGTGGAATTGTTCTGCCATGTCATTTAGTAAATCTGAAAACAACTGTACAGGATCTTGAGTGTTCCTGAAAAGATCATGCTTCAAGGATTCAACACACAGCATTGCATATAATGACCAATCTGCCCTTGGGACGTTCCTTCTTGAGACAGGTGGATCATCACCAGGGTTGCTTGTTTTGAGAATGGTGGAGAAGTGATCACTCCCACAGAGGTCATCATAGAGCGTCCACTCAAATTCAGTATACAAGTTCGAATCGGTAAGTGACAGATCCAGGGAAGAATATGTTCCCATAGCTGGATGCAGATAAGTGGCTGAATTGTTGAAAATGCATAAATTATTATCAGATATGAATTCCTTATGGATTTTACCTTTAGTATTAGTGTGGGCACTTCCCTAAAGCGGACTGTGTCCGTTAAGGTCACCCATGATGATAAATGACTTTGGAAGTTGATCATATTGATTTTGAAGATCTGACTCTGATATTAGAAGACGGAGGGATATACAAGCTGCACAGAGTCAATGCAATATGCAGGGTAAGTTGAACACCTACAGTTAGAAGATTGGTACTAAGTGGAACAAGGCTGTGTATTATACCCTACCATACTAAGATAGAAGCACCTCCAGTTGGTCTATCTCCTGGGGGAGAAAAGGAATGATAATCTCTGTGTTGTCGTAAAGTGAAGTTATCTGTAGATTTTTAATGTCTCTTGTAGACATATGGCTGATGGTTGAAAATCTTGTATCAGCAATTGTATCTCACTGAAGTTATTTTTTAATCCTCTGCAATTCCAATGCATTCATGTAGACAACTGAGTCATGGCGTCTTAGTTGGTGATCTCTCTCGTGAATGTGAAGAGGTTATGCTTTTCCGCCTATCCTGTGAGGATGGAGTCACCTCCATAGCTAGAGGCCCAAATTAGTTTTCAAGAGGAACCTCTGGAACTATTGGGACAACAGGTAGTTTATTCCTATTAATTCTTTTTCCATTCTACTTTTTAGATTTATCAATGGCTGGTTGCAAAACAGTCGTTTGTGATGTCTCGGATTCAGTTTCATCAGTCTGAGAACAAGATGTAGATTGAATAACGGTGGCAGTAGGTATAGTGGCTGAAACTGAAGAGACGGGTGTTGCTGACTTGACACAAGACAAGTCAGTCTGAGATGCAGTAGAGGACACTACCACAGAGCTGCCGTAGCATAGGTAATGTTTGCAGGAGTAGAGGTTTGATTTAGCATTTTTTTTGGCATCCATGTACTAGACATTTTTCATGCATTTAGGTTTTAAAATCTGTGATTCACACGGGAACATGCCAGGATTTGGAAGAAGCAGGATGTGCACCATTACAGTTTGCACACTTGTAATTTTTCTCGCAGTCGGACCGCCATGAAAATCGCCACAACGATAACATACGACAGAGTTCCGGCACAACTGTGAGCCATGTTCAAAATGCTGCCATTTGTAACATTGGAGTGGATTGGGGATATACAGAACCACCCCGATACTGAAGTAACCTGCTTTGATAGATGTTTGAAGTGAAGAGCAAGAAAAGGTCAAGAGACAGGTATTGTTTTTTGTAATAATTTCCTCTTTCTTAAAGGTGAACCATTTCAGTGCTGAAACTCCCTGATCCTGTAACTCTAAAGTCCTCAGACATATCAGCAAGGCAATGTGCCCTGTCATGGATAGTGCCATGGCAAGAGGTGAATGTTTTATGTATAGAAACACGAACCTCTATATTTGCAAATGTTATGATGGATAACAAATTTAGAGAGTGTTGTTTTCGTAAATATTCCACCAAAAGTGAGCCACTACGGAGACGAGTAACATTTTCACCTCTCCGCATATACCAGATAAAGCCTTTGAAATGGCAAAAGGATTGAGTTTGAGAGGAAGAAAATCTGCAGCTTCTATCACATGAAACCAAGCCCATGAGTCCATATTTTTCTGAATTTGATCTGTGGTGAGATCTATTTTGTCAAAACGTCTTTTCTTTTCGTGACGAGATGAACCAGCTTGTTGTTGTGTCATGATGGAAGGAAAATAATTCGGCGTCCATGCTCTCCAGCCACCATGGAGTGTCAACAAGGACGTTGTCAAATAGCATCGGGTATGCTAGATGCTGACAACAGGGATACAAGGATAATATAGTCAAGGGAGTATGACACGAATAGCAACATTTGTATACCAAATTAAATGCCAGGGTGGTTATGCCCATGACAAGATATTGGACATGTGCTGAATTTGGAGGTCAACATTAGCAGATTGGCCTTCTGGCACAGGAATCTAGGCAATTTAATTATATTACATGATAGAACATACAAATTTAAAGTTATCAATAATTTAAACAGTACAAATCAAAATGTGCAAGACCAAAAATGATAGGTGACTGGGCAAATATAATCACTATGCACAAGGCTTGGCGTGACCAGCAGATTGGTTGAACTGGGGCCATTCAATCACCTGTCTAGGTGAAGTCAGGGCCAAAGTTATTGTGTTGAGCAACAGAAACACAGTTCCAGTCCCCTGTTACCCTCAACAACCAGGATCCCTTCCTCCACCAACTCAGGGCTGCAACCCACAGCAAACGGGTTGGAGGACCAAATATCCCCACGGGTCCACAACAGGGGTGAACGGCTCATAGCATTACCTAGCACCCACCACGAGGAGGTGGTCCTTCACCGGTGCCCGAGAAGATAATAAATCACGAAAAGGCAAAAAAGCAAAAGGCACCATGTCAGGTTCTGATTGATATATTTACCAAGTTTTGCGGAAAAATATTGAATTGTTTTTTATTTCTGCTTCGGAAACAAAACCTATCCCACCATCAGACTAACACCAAAAGGTTTCATTGAAAAAAAAAAAAAAAAAAAAAAAATGCCAAAAATCTGCAAAAAGCAAAAGGCACAACTATAGGTTCAGATTATTACATCTATCCATTTTGGTCTAAAAATATTGAACATTTTTTTAGTTCTGCTCCGTAAACAAAATGAGTATGGACGGGAGGACGGACGGACAGACAGACTGAGGCGTCGACTATAACCCCTAGGATTACACGCCAGGGGGATAATAAAAACTTTGTAAATAGCAAAAGGCAGGGGGGGATAATAAAAACTTTGTAAATAGCAAAAGGGCACCACTTTGTGGTCTGCATCAAATATCTGTCAAGTTTTGCTGAAAGATATTAAATAGCCCATCCCTCTATTTTGAGACTGAATCATTTCCATGGAAACTGGGAAAATGATAAATCAGAAAAATCTGTGAATAGCAGAAGGCACCACTTTGGGGTCTGTCTCACATATCTGGCAAGTTTTGCTGAAAGATACATGAAGAAGTTTTCGCGTTGTGCTCCGGAAACAAAGCTTATCCCTCCCTATTTAGACCAAGTCTGAATCGCTTCCATGGAAAAATGATAAATCACAAAAATTCACATAAAAATGGTTATATCTCTGAAATTAAGAACAACAGGATCATTCTGGCATCTTTCATTCGAACTGATTCCATACAAGTTACATGAATACCAGGTCACACTGGCAACATGTTAGCTTCAATCTCCTGTGGTTCATTCTTAAAGTTCGAATTACCCAGCTACCAACACGATTTTGTGATTATCAAATCAGATACCACATTCATCACAGAAGTCTGTCTCGGATACTATCATAATGGTTCAGACCCTTTATTTGGGTTGTAAATATTCTGGGAAGAAAGACACAAATACCAATGTTTTCATACAGCTAGGGCTGACACCATTAGTACAACTCGATGGGGTCTGTGCTTTAGTCCTAGATTCCCCCATAAGAGCCTCACATATTTTCCTGAACGATAATATAAGTCTTATAAACCTCAAATACATTGATGAAAAATTAACTCAAAAACAATCAAATTTATCTTATAATATATAACATATAAACACAGTATGGAACTGTACCCAGTGGTAGATGAAGTAGCAAAAACACAGGAAACACTGTAGACGAATTTCATTTGAGACAGTTTTGTGACAAAACAGCAGCTAGGACAAGACTGCGGCATATGGACAGCATTATGTAAGAAATGCCATAGAGCTTACAATTTCTGCAATGGGGTCAAAACCACCCTTAACGCAACCAGCATGGGATAAGAAGCGATAGGTGTCAGGTTGTTGACCACCATTGTAGCCGCACCTATAATGCTAAGCATTGAAATAACAGTGTCAGGGTTGGTGGGGGCTGGTGTTTAAGTTTGCACCTCGCAAATTACATCGTAAAGCACTGAAACATGACTAAAATTAGAACTCGCAAAATATTATATAAATAAACAGATAAAGCTTTACAGAGGCATTTGTCAAAAGTGATCTCGTACCCTCATCATATATACTGCCAAAAATACATGAAGGCTGTGATATTTTTATTTAATAGAAGCCACAAAGACAAATTAAACACAGAAATCTGTACTTTTTAAAATGTTTGAATATAATCATGATAAGCTCAGTGACAGGCACATTCCTGTCACCATTGTGCTCACTATACATCGATGAGGGGCCTTATGAAGTGTTGTACTCACGTGAAGTGTTGCTCTGTGTAGGTCTGAGCATAGTTATTTAGATCTGTGCATGCATGAAGATCAGCAAAGTCACGTATGCCCAGTGAGTTGGAAGGATGTAGCTGTGCCTGCAGGAACTCACAGCATGCTTCTCGCACTTCAGTCATCTGCAGGATGTTGGCTGCTGGCAGTAGAGTCTGAAAACATAAAGAGATGTGTCATTAACGTCAATTTATATTGCAGTTAGGGCTCAATATACCAGTTGTATACTTGTCATCTGGATATGGCCCATTCTTAATCATACAAACCAGTGGTTGATATAAGCTAAACTGGAAATTATTCGCCATGAAAGAATTATTTAGAGCTGCATTCATCCTCGATAATCTCCTGACCTAAATTACTGATTTTGATACAAGAAGAATGAGCATGTCTTTAATGGGAATGCAGAAGATTTGGCCAGTTTGGAAGCTTTAGATTTGGTTTTCCTGCAGTTGCCATCAAACACGTTTTTGATGGCCAGTAAGGCATGACAAAATTCAGTTTCAGATCCTTGTCAGCACAAACTTTTGTAAGGCTTTTAGAATGAGGAGTGATGATGGGAATATGTACGAGAACTTTCCAGGATACTGGAAGCACATTGATGGTTCATGCCAGTGAGATATGAAAGTAGTTATCTATTTGTTGCAAACAGGTCTATCAACAGACAACCTAGGTCCTTAACTACCAGTTGAAACACTTGTTTGCTTGTTTGTTCAACCAATAACTTAAAAGACCTTCATTGGACTGTTTATATATGATACTGTAATTTTTGCAATTACAGAAATGTATAGATGAGAACTAAAAAACATTCATAGCATTGATGAAACATACAACTTTATGGATTACAACTTCTTCTTTATTGCATTGAGTAACGTTTTGATGTAGATTCTTACATGGTGAGACATACATGGTATGTTGGAAAATGGTCCTGAGGGTTGGAGAGCTAGAGAAGATGCTTGGGTAGGATGGAAGTCCTACAGACTCTCTTGAGTCAAGCTATCAAACACGTTTACCCATCCATAGACTGTCCGAACTTAACTTCAACTGATTCATGATCTGAATTCTGTACACAGGACCTGCCAATGATTACATATTTGTCACTGATACAGAAATACTGTTTAAGAAATGTACCAAATTCTTTTCTTTTTGTAATGTTCACATAGAAAAATTGTAGAATCTTCCAGATAATCACTCCCTAAGCAGTAAAATGATACTTTTAAGAAGTATCTATGACAAGGTAAAGATGTGTGTTAGAAACAATAATAAATCTGACACCTATGAGAGCTAAATATAAGTAAGAATAGGTTGTATCTTGAGCCCTTGTTTATTTTTATTCTCTTTCAGTGAACTAACACTACAGATTCATGAGAACTTGTTCAAATGGTATTCAGTTACATGAAGATACAGTACAACTATATCTTTTATTATTTGCTGATGGTATCATTCTTTTTCTCTAAAACTATTTGTGGACTACAAGCAGCAATACAGAAGCACGCAAAATGAAAACAAACAGTAAATAAAGATAAAACTAAAATAATTGATTGAACAGTGGAGGTACACTTGCTGCAAGGAGAAATGGTATTACAAAGGTGAAATGTCAGAATAACTAGATCCTACAAATTCTTATTTATTTCACAAACCACCTACCATGGTCCTTACATGTCAGATATGCATCAATACAAGCAAAGAAAATACTAGTGCATATAATAACAACCAGTACTTCAGTCTCCCCATCTCAGCAAAAATATCCTTTGAAATAATCATTCTGACTGTCTGACTGACAATAACTTTGAAAGTAGTAAATTACTTGTTTAAGATTTTCCATTTTTATGATTTTGTTTGAAAGAAATGGAAAAGGTAATTGGGTCACAGATGTTAAAAATTGATTATACTCAGTAAGAAAAGTTTAGCAACAACCAATGAAACCATCCACAGAAAAAATAGAAATGAGGATATGAATCACTGCATCGTTTCACACTTTGCTTTGACCATTTTTTCATAACAAAACTTAAAGAAACAGTTGTGGCGTCAAAACGAAGAGGAAAGCCAGTGCACTATAAAGTTAGAGACTGGGTCGGTGAAATTCACCCATGCAAACAATAAAGGTCATTATCTAGCCTCATGTAGGAATGTCGAGTTTTGATTGGTCCACGTGACTCTGATAAAATACCATGTACATCCATCATGATCCGCCAGCGGGAGTATACTCCCGCTGCGAAAGTCATATCCTTCCGCTACGCCTCGGTGACGACGCGAGAAGTGAGAAAAGCGTGCATCGACAAGCCTTAAGTAACATACGGTGTATTGAGGTCAAACAATCAGCTGGTGTCAACATGGCAGCAAGTCGATTCGATGCGTGTTGTTTTGTTTTGATTTAGTGAAAACATTCAGCTAGATAAATGTGTTATCACATCGTGTCGAGGGAAATACAGGGTTTTATCAGTCCCTCGTAGGGTTGTATTCCCTCATAAGGTTGTATAATACAACCTTACTCGGGACTGATAAAACCCCATATTTCCCGAGACACGATGTGATAACTTATAGTATCAAGTATGTCAGCCTTCAGTTTGCTGTCCTGCCATATAAAGTTATCTCCTGATTATGATGGAGACATTGAGCAGGATCTGGTGCACTGGCAACTCTGTAGACATAAAATGTAACTATGGTGGACCTGAAAATATCTGGCCACCTGTCATAAGTTCATCCCAGCCCTCAGCATTTCAATAGTGTCATTTCTGACATTCCCCTGTGATGCCCCATTGTGTTAGAATCTTGTGAAATGTTTTTTTTTATCTGATAGTAATCATATACAGGACAGTAATCAGTTCGGATGTGTGCAATTGTTTTCAAAATGATTTTAAAGACTGAATTACTGCAAGTTAAATCACATGCAGTGTAGCCCAAAGGATGCACTTGCGTTTTGTACAGATCAATTTGGTGTGTTTGTACGATGTCACATGCTAGTTATTACCGATATTGTTAAACTTTTGCTAGTGAATATATTTTCTCCTGGTTTCAGTCATATAAGGCTAGAACAGGGCACTGACTCCCATCCAGATTTTCTCATACACGACACAAAAGTTACAAGATATGCATCTCCAGAATTGGCCTCACTATGACCTGTATCCAAAATGTTTAAACAATCTATAATGAAACCTATTTATCATCTCTGAATGTTAAGAAATACAGAATCATACTTGTAAAATTTCATTGCTCATCCCATGATTTGTTCATAGAAACAGATATACTGGAATAAAAAAAGACCATACAATATGTAGAATGTATGATTGATGACAAATATTTTCTTTGTGACTGTCCAGCCTACCCCACTTTGAGAAAGAACTATAATAAGAAATATTAACCTCACACACAACATCTGTAAAAATTGTCAATGTTCGTGCATCATGCCTTTATGTACCCTGTATTGCTAAATAATAGTATTGTCTGTACACTGTGGCCTATTATACACCGTAGCATCACGTGACCATACTGTGTGCCTAAAAAGTGTCTTGAGCGGTTTCGTACGGTGTCTTCAGTTTCGGTAGTTTCTTCTGCACGTGGGCCCCACGTAATACCACACAATTTTTACCACACAATTAAGTAGTTGTTTAATAATATTGTAATTATGTAGTAGTAGTGTCATGAGATGTAACCTGGAAAGTTACAAACCCCATAATGTAAATTTGTATATGTCTTGATGTTCAAGCGTTTCAAACAATCGACAATCAAACATTTGTCGTGGTGGGGAGGTTTGCATGTCTCAATGGCCCTTTGGGTTATGCCAGCTGGAACACAGGTTCCTGGCAGGGCTTTTCAACTACTTTGAGTACAGTGGCCCAGAAAAATCAATCATTCAAGCTGAATGATGTTAAGCACATGTCAACACTGCTATATGTGACATTGACATTGCACCCTGGCATCATGTATTGAACATGTCAAGAAGGTGGAGAAAGAGTACTGGCTCAAAGATGGCTTGAAGGAGCCAACAGTTAATCCAGTTGTCATGGACACATAAAATTATCATGAAAATATAAATATTAACTATCTATATGCTTAAAGCTATTAGAAATGCATTGCTTAATTAAGTTCTAACCAGTGGTAGGCTGATTAATGATTTAGTGTAAATATACTTTCTGTGTTCTTTAAATGCATTTCCACTTAGGTACTTCATAAACAAAATATGACATCAACATTACAAATTAAAAGATTTTATCTTAGGCATGCAATTACTATTGTTATCATAGCCATGGAATTATGATTAGTGTTATAATAATTATAATATTTAGATCTACGAATGATATTATTAATAACAGTTTATTAAGGTGAAATGAGATACGAATAATGACAGGATTAAATAATATAACAATTTTTATTAAATGTAATTTTTTATACTTACCTGGTAGAAAGCCTACATTGCCCGCTTGAGTGGCACTTAATCAATTCCTCTCATAACACATTCTACACAAAGTAGAGACACGAGGTCAACATACAGGTAAGTATAAAAAATGACATTTAATAAAAAATGTTATATTTTTTACATACTTATTAGGTAAGAAAGCCAACATTGCCCAGAATGGCACAGAGGCGGAGGGCTGAGATGCTAGACCTCGCCCGTGTGTCTCTACTTAAAGAAGGACCAAGAAACCCTGAAGGGAGCGACCTTGCGGAAGCATCCGTCCCCACACTAGAGGGTGAGCAGGACACGAACTGCTGCCCAGACACCTCCGCTAAGCAGCCTGGAAGCGGACGGCAACCCCAGAATGAAATCCCAACACGATAAAAGGCAGCACAACACCGAAGGATTGGAGATAAACAGCGGAAGTGTTTATTAGCACAAACAAAGGTGGGGAGCTGAGGTCCCCAGCATAGGACCTATCGAGAGGTGGAGGAATGTAGTCCTTTTAAGGAAGAGGAACACCGTGCTGACTCAAAGGGTGAGGAGCCCCCGTTCTTTGCTGATGCAGACCCTCCGTCTGCGGCCTCAAATCTCAGGAGGTCCGTCTGAAGAGCGTGAAGCTCCGATATTTGGGCCGCTGAGGCCATGGCCACTATAAAGATGGTTTTGACAATGACCCCGAGGAGGGGAGCCTCGTCCAGACTTGAGGTGTTCAAGGACCACCGCCAAATCCCACTCAGGATCCCTCGGCTTGCGTCGACCCTCCGCCTGTCGCAAAGACTTGATTAGTTCCCTCAGCACCAAAATGTCCAGTCCCGGCGACCTCTTCCTTACAACGGAGATGATAGCTGCCAGATTGGTGTTAATGGACGAGGCCTTCAGCCCTCTGACGTTGCGCAGGTGAACCAGATAGTCAGCTATCTGGGGCAGTGTGGCAAAATCCACCTCCACGCAGGTCCTCACAGGAGGTGGAAAAGGAGCCCCACTGTAAGTCGTACAGCTCTGTGAGGAAGCCAGGGCAGGGGCTACTTGCTTGGAGTATCCGCTCTTCCAGAGCCCCTTTTGAATACAAGCCAAACGTGCAGATCGAATACCTGAGGGTTTTCATGAACGCATCCACTTGGCTTGCTTAGGAGTAAGTCCCTCCGGAGAGGGATCTGAATAGGATCCTGCAGACAAAGTCTGTGAAGGTGAACGAAGCAGGATCGAGCGGGCCACACGGGAGCCACCAGTAGCAGTCTGATGGACTTGGTGGTCTGAAGTTTGGCCACTACCTGTGCTAGAATCACTGGTGGAGGGAAGGCATAAGCGTCCATCCCTTCCCATTCTAATCATAGTGCGTCGAGGGCCCAGGGCGCTGGGTCCGGCACTGGGGATACATAAATCGGGAGCTGGCAGTTCAGCCTAGAGGCAAACAGATCCAACATGGGCCTGCCGAACTGGAGACAGAGGGACTGAAATGTCCGCGGGTTCAGTTGCCACTTCGTTGAAGGAGGCATGTCCGGCCGGGAGAGAGCGTCTGCCAGGACGTTCTTGGCTCCTGGGATGTGAACTGCGCGGATGCTCTACCAGTTTGAACAGACGGAGTGTCAGGTCTAGGAGAGGAGTGGTTCTGGTTGAGCCTTGTCAGTTGATTGTCCAGGCTGCGACCAAGCTGTCCGTGTGGACCAGTAAGGTCTGGTGATTGAGGGGAACGGACCAGTGGCAGATGGCAAGCCAGTTGGCTTTGCACATTGATGTGTCGGTCCTTCTGGTCTGCTGACCAGGTACCTGCCATCTGGTCCGACCCCAAGTGAGCGCCCCATCCTTGGGTGGAGGTGTCCACAAAAAGGTGACTGGTCGGGGGAGGTATCCTTAGGGGAACTCCTCTGGGGACGTTGTTGTCCACCTGCCACAACGTGAGAAAGTGTCTGAGGTGAGGTGGGAGAGTTATAGGGTGAAGACAGTGGGTCTCCCTGACGTGCTTGTTGAGGATCACCTGAAGGGGTGGGAGCATCAGCCTCCCCCTGACGATCATGTCCTTGGCGCACATCAGGAGGCCCAGTATCCGCTGCCACTGCCTGAGGGAAAAGAGCTGTGATAGTGCACGAGTCATTAGGGATGCTAGCCTTGTCATCTGCTCCTTGGGTACAAAGGCCTTGAAGGCTTTTGTATCCAGTATGGCGCCTAGGCATTGGAGAGAGGTGATGGTACTAGATCCGACTTCTCCAGGTTCACTAACCACCCTCGGCGTCGGAGGATGTGGATGACGAGGTCCCGTTGCGCCTCGAGAATGGAGGGCAAAGGGTTGTGAGCGAACCCATTGTACCTGGAGTTCATGGAGGAACTGGACGATCACACGAGTGAATAGCCATGGGGCGGAGGAAATCCCGAACGGAAGGACATTCCATTGAAAGTGCCTGCACCCCCAGCATGAAACGGAGGTCACCAAGTGAACTGGGATGTGCAGGTACGCATCCTGGAGGTCAAGGGACAAGGGACTGATGGAATGGTCAAGAGTCAAAAATATGGTGGCTGTTCGAGGCAGGAGGAGTTGAACTCCTTCAGGTCGTGAATCAGCCGCCATTTCCCCGAGTTGCACTTGGACCTGACAAAAACAGGGAAATAGCACCCGGGAGTCAAATCCTGAAGGGGGATTTAATGAACTGCCACCTTGGAGATGACAGACTCCACCTGTTCTAAGGTGAGTTGGAACCTGAGCGAGTCCATCTGACGTTCCACTTGAGAGCTAGCTAGAGGGGCGGAGAGGAGATCGGGATGCGGAAGCCCCGCTCCAGGATCCGACACACAAACGGGTCTAGTCCTAGATGACACCAGTTCGGGACAAAGAGGCTCAGACGGCCGCCAACGGGCCCGTCGAGCGGAGGAAGGATAGGTGATGGAAAGACTGGTGGGCACAAGAGTCAATTCTTCTTGGGGGTCCACATACCCTTGGTCCATTTCCGGGGAGTGCCCTTGGTGGGGGTTTGGAAACCCTGGTTAGCCTGGCTGAGCTGGTTAGACTGGTTTGTGGGTCCTCGGCCACGACCTCCGAACCGAAAGTCCACCTTCCCCGTCTGCTTCCTAGGAGTGGACTGGTCCGCTGGAGGACCTCCCTGACGCTTGCGGGGGGTGGAGCCTGCGGAGGGTCCGCCACTTGCCATGATCCGATTGGTTAGATCCTACTGCTGAATCTCATGTCAAGTGCAGAGGGCTTCTGGGATCCCCCCCCCCGAACAAAGTGTTTGCGGACACTGAAGCATGACGGAGGGAATCCCTAATCTCCAGAGGGAGATTTGTACGCCCCAGGAAGCCTTCCTGTCTCAGGTTGATAATGGCGGCCGAAATCCTAGCAGCTGATAGGGTGACTTGTGCCACTCCACCGGAAAAAGCTCCAAATGCCCTATACAGAGGCTCCTCACTCTGCTCCATCCCCGCCTCCATTGGCAAAAGTGGCCATAGCTTGGCAGGAGTGAGCAACATAGTTGCTAAGCCCCACGATGGATCTAGCCTCCTTGTCCAAATGGATGAGGTGATTGTCTGACACCTTGTGGGGCACACCTGCAGATGCCACTCGAGAGATGTCCGCTTCCAAGGAGGAAGGATCTTGTGGAATGGGCGAATTCGCCACCTGAAGCCTAATCCTCTGTTTATCCAAGAGGAGCTGAGTGATAAGGTGACCTGGTCCGGAGGAGGTAACAGCCTCTTCAATTCCTTAGCAGCTGCTTCGAGGAAGCGGTGTGGAGGGTGAACCTTCCGAGAGGAGAGAACCGAGTCAGAACAGGACAGAAGGACTCTCCGCTCGCCCTGGACGCGGCAGAAGGTTGGTCCTCTACCTCTGCCAACACCACGCCAGTGTATTCGGCAATAGCCTCCAGCCTAGAAGCAGAGTCAGAGACTGGAGGGTTAGGTTCCGGAAGGGTAGGGTCGCTGTCCTCCCCGACCTCTTCCGGAAGGATGGGAATACGAGGAGGGTCTCTTATGTCAATGAAATCCCGAGGACGGGAGGACCTGGGAGAAGGAGAGGGAACAGGCGCCTGGAGCGGAGTGGAGCGGAGCGGAGTGGAGCGGAGGGTTCAGAGGAGCCTGATGGCTTGGACAGACCAAGGCGTTGGTCGAGGATGGATTCCACTAGCCCTTTAACTGAAAGTAGAAGTCTCTCCCTGTCACAAGACTTCTTCACATTTTTATCCTTCTTCCTCTCCTTCTCCTTCCTCATCTCCGGTGATACAGCCACATCCTCCCTCAGGACAGGCCGAAGAGGAGAGCAGGAATGGGAGTGAGAAACGCTCCTCTCTGGCATATACCTAATGGAGCCCGACTCAGTTCAGACTGAGTGTCGAACTCCTCTGCCTCCTCGGGAATAACTAACTCCTCAGAGACGGAGGGAGAAGGAGGACGGAGGTGGGAGGGATGCACCAATCATCTGGACGACGCCAAAGAAATGGGCGAACCTGTGGAAGGTGACGCCTTCTTCTGGTAAGCACTCACTCTTCTTAAGTACTGCCAGGTACTGACGAAAGTCCCGCTCAGATAGGACCTCGCGCGTAAGTGTTATCCGAGGCGCAGGGGCTCTTGCAAAGCCTACACAAGGTGTGAGGTCCCACTTAGCCGATTTCCGAGTGCCGCACTGAGTGCAGAAGGAGGCAAATACCATGGTGGAACGAACGAAAGGGTTCGCTACTAAGGGGAGACGTCTGTTTAAGCTCCAAGGAGGAGAGACGTGTAACAGGCGAAGGGTCCGATCAGACGGAAGGTTTGCCTATCTAAAGACAGAAGAACTGCCTAAGGAAGGATCCACCTAGGCGGATGGTCCGTCTGTCCTCCGCTACTCCGCACAGAGGCTGAGGGCGTTTGATAGCTAAGAGAACTAACGGAGGGTTCGCCTGTCCTCTGCCTCTCCATCAAGGCGGAAGGTCCGCCTATCCGCTAGCGAGGAAAGTGAAAGTCTGACAAGGGCTCGAGCACATGAGCCACACAAGCGCAAGCCGAGACACAATCGGGACGCCTGTGTCACACGTGCAAGAGGGACGTCAGCTGACGAGTGAAATTGTCAGCAGACCCACCAACAACAAGCAAGAACTAAAGAGAAATCTTCCTAGTCGCAGGTGACTAAAAGCCCCCGAAACTGACTAGAAGAGAGGGCCTAGTAGAAAGAGAGAAAGGTGCAAAAAACAACGTACACTACTTTATTCATGCACACAAGATAGAGCGGCCAAGCAACACATCCTGACTTGCTCGTCTGTAGTAAGGGAATGACGGGTACAGGTCATGTCGTGACCTGGGTGACCTACCACCCGTATGTTGACCTCGCGTCTCTACTTTGTGTAGACTTGTGTTAGGAGAGAAATTGATCAA
The DNA here is from genome assembly GCF_037392515.1 of Haliotis asinina. Lineage (NCBI taxonomy): Eukaryota > Metazoa > Mollusca > Gastropoda > Lepetellida > Haliotidae > Haliotis > Haliotis asinina. The sequence goes on from NC_090284.1 coordinate 29,937,298, forward strand.
GCAACACTCAAGTGGGCAATGTTGGCTTTCTTACCTGATAAGTATGTAAAAAATATATTTAAAATAGGAAATGACAAAGAAGGCCTGTGAGGTAGGAAATAATAAACAAGGACTGGGAGGTAGACGCAGGTATTCGGTAGCGGAGGAAATAAGTACTGAAGTAGGTCATTAGAGCTTGTTGGGGCAAGTTGAGAGGATTCACAGATAATGTACAGGGAAAATGACGGTACTATCAAGATGCAGCAACTTGTCCGCGGACCTCGGTACCAGTTCGTAGTATACCACAATACATACATGGTTAGGAGATAGAAAGCAAAAGGCCCCACATCAGGTTCAGATTGATATATCTACCAAGTTTTGCAGAAAAATATTGAACGGTTTTTGAGTTCTGCTCCGGAAACAAACCCACCCCACCATTAGACTAACACCAAAACGTTCCATGGAAAAACCAAAAAAATAAAAATGCCAAAAATTTGTAAATAGCAAAAGGCACAACCATAGGTTCAGATTATTATATCTATCAATTTTGGTCTAAAAATATTGAATGGCTTTTGAGTTGTGCTCCAGAAACAAAATGATTACGGACGGGCAGATGGCCAGACGAGGCGTCGACTATATCCCCCTGCATTACATACCAGGGGGAAAAAAAACGGGTCCACATGCATTTCATGCCAAGCTATACATGAAAAAAGCTGCTAAGGCTTGTTATTTCAGTTCAGTGAGGGTTGTTATCTCCCTTGAAAATGAACTCCCTCCCCCCGTTGCAACTCTTTTGTTCACTGAAACAATAACAAGGTAGTCAATCCTACATCCAGAGAGGCAAAATGGAGGACCTGTTACCAATGACATGGATGGAGTGAAAGAAAAAACTTCAAAGTCTGCTTATCGACACCATTGTTGTGTTTGCAGGAGAATCTAACTATTGTGTGAAGATCATGAATGAAAAAAGTGTCACACTTCACCTCTGTCCAGCAAAGAAGATCTTACAAAAGGCTTGGTTATGGTAAATACAAACTGTCAGTAAACAGTTTCAGTTCAGCGAAAAGAATGACAGATTATGTTCATCACATTTCAGTAATCGCAAATACATTGCTTCTAAAAGTTTGCAGACTGTATTTATCCCGAAATATGGATTTACTGAGTGACAAGATGAGAAAAAATGTTTTCCATAGCTACTTTTCCAAAAACCTTGGTCCCCAACATCTACACATTTGTATATATTTATTCAGACTAAATGCAATCAAAATCTCTAAACATATCAAGTAATGTAAAGATACTCTTTTCACTTTCAAAAAGCTGAAACAATATTTGCATTGGGTTGTTTGTTAATTTTTTATCTAAGATGTGAAATGACAAACTACTCTTTGTAAATCATGTTTCATTTTCAACCTGTGTTCAAGTTCTAAAATTACTGGTTTTATTCAGCATACATTACTTAATGTGTAATTCATTCAAATGTTTTACTTTACCAGTCATTTGTATGGAACATATCTAAACAGGTAGCAAATTCTGGCATTAATCACATGCTTCCTTTTTAGCAGGTAACTGAAGAGACGTTGAAGAAATCACTTTTCCTGAGAATGCACATTCTGATAATGATTCAAGTGTTCCTATTAATGACATCAGTGTATTCACATGTTGTGGATCTTTTCCACAGGCTTCAAGTATGCTCCACGACTACTGTGGACCAATGGGTACATTACATATAAGCATATGTGTCAATAAATATGAGCAAACATAGGAGTCATTCAGAGGATAAGTTCATTCAAGTGTGCAGACCGACAATACTAATACAGTTTCATTTGATTCTTGTCAGACTGACACAACCAATGAAATATTGACTTTTAGAAATGTGTGGATTCAAGTATGTAGACCTGACACAGCATTTGAGGACATATCACATTCCGATGATAAGTGTATGTTCTGCACGGGTATCTCTAACAGAAAAACATTTGAGGCACTTTTTGATGAAATGAATAATGTAGAGGAACATACACACAGAACTGGTAGTGGGGAGAGCAGTCGAAGGCCTCAGATTTTGAGGACTATTGATGAATTGTTTTTAATAGTTTTTGTTAATGCAAGACCACAAAACTCGCATCAACAGGGTTTATTATGCAGACTTCAGAAATTACAGTTTATACATGGCTGAGACAGAAGACAGACTTGACAGATGAGTTGAGTTGAGGTTCAGAAAACTACAACAAACAATAACTTTCAATGAAATTTGGAAAATGTACAAATTTCACAGTATATAAAATTAAATACTTCATTGGAATGATATGTGAATGCATGAGTCAAGAGCACAATATGCAAAATTAACAACAAATTTGCAAATAATTGTGTAAAATATGTTAACAGTTTTTGCACTAACCAATTGACATTTTGGCCTATAAAAATTTCAATGTAATTTAGACATTGCATAACCTAGCAATGAAAAGATACAGTACTCAAATGTGTGTCTGTACATAGTTCAGCTGACAGTCTCCTGGGTGACAACCAGGCAGTTTGGAGGTCCAATAAACACTGACAAGCATGTGCTCAAAATTGCATGAGCTTTGGAGAGGTCATGATGTGAACTTTGACTGATGTGACCTGTGAGCTTTGATATTACACATGAAGGGTAAGGCCACAGATCAGTGGAAATTTACTGGCCACATGTAAACATTTACACTTTTGAATGATAATTTGAATGGAAATGAACTTCAAATATTGACAAAGCGTTTTTGTTATTGGACCACCATGGATAAACTAATTAACACAAACTGTAACAGTTTAGAAAACAACTTCATTTTGTACAGTTTATACATTGAAATGTATGTAAAGAAATCTTGCATTTACAGTTTTCATGCGTTTGCAATTAGATCTACTTAATGAAGACTTAGGAGATAGACTTAAAGTTTCTAAATCCATCTGCAGTAACATTACTAATTATTGGATTTCATGCTGACATGTTAAGCTGTTGTTCCTTATTGCGTGGCTTTCAAAACATGTTGGTGAGCAGACAGTGCCAAACAAGTTCGAGATTAAATATTCTGATTGCAGAGTCATCATTGACTGTACTGAGATCTTTACAGAAACTTCACAATCACAATTTAATAAAACCCTTCTGGTATTATCACTTTTGTGTCTGATTTGTGGTCTGGGAGCATTACTAATGAACACTTGACAGAACAATGTGGAATTATGAGGAATTTTGAATATATGTGACAGTGGAGATTCAGTTGTGGCAGACAAGGGCTTATTCAGCTCAGATCTGATAATTCTAAGAGGCATGAAATTAATAATGGGACAGATCCAGATTTAAAAATAACAGGAGACCAAGTGGCTAATCTTAGAATTGATGTAGAGAGGTCAATGGAAAGGGTGTGCACTGTACTGGTAATGCCTATTACAATTGCAAAGTAGGCGTTAATTTGGAAAATTTGTGCTGCATTATCTTACTTGCAACCATCACTTGTTAATGTTGAAGAAGATCTACTAATGTGTTGTACTGTCATTGATCTCTGAAATGATAGATGTTACTGTTAGGCATGGTTTAAGCTTCTTGCTCCTTGTTGCAATTAACTGGGTTTTTTCTCTCTTTTTTGTGACTGATAACATGACAATGCAGTTATCTTGTGTAATGTAGACATGTCGATTTCCTTTGGTAGGCCTGAGGATGTAGATAGCAAACACTGAAATTATTCTGCTAAAACATTTAAGATAACAAGATAATCTCTTGATGCATGATGTTAGCTAAACTTGAGTAAATCAATCAGTGACATTGACTGAACAGGATATATACAGCAAATCTTGAGTGTCGTTGCAATGTCATTGTGGGCAGCAGCTGCCCATATTGAGACTTGTACAAATGTACCTGTATGTTGTCAACACGATCAAATAAATATGACAAGATGATAAAGTGAAGCTGGATTTTTATTTGTAAGTCTTCCTTTCTGTACTGTCAACAAGAATGGTTGTACATTCCCTTGAATGTTCACAAAATCTGTGGACATTTACCATCATTATACAGTTTTTCAAGTCTACTGGACCGTTTTCTGGATGTACATGGCTCCACATTTTCACACAATTTATGCAATCTGTGACCTCTTGGGACTCAATTTCCTCTTTTGTGGTCTGTTCCACTTGCACTGAGTAATTAACCAGCATGATATCCTCCTCCTTGTGAGACATATCTACAAGTGCATAAAAAAAGCTGCGATGTGGTTGCAGGCTTCACAGGTATCACAGTTTTCCTTGGATGGAATCAGTCTTCACTTGACATAACATTGGGAGTCATCAGTGTCAATTTCAATGTATGTGATGGTGTTTACGTGACAGTCTTTCATAAAACATTTATATTTCAATTGTTGTTTTACTTTGCCTTTGTTTGAGGGAATCAAAGGTTCTGCTCAAAACTAAATACAGTAGAACATGGATAGAATGAACTCCAAGGGACCAAGAAATTTAGTTTGCTATATCTGTTGTTCGTTATTCACATTTGACTGCCATCTTGGATTGTACAGATGTAGAGATAAGTATATGCTGAAGCTACAAATCTTTATTCTTGCAAACTGACATAATCTGTCAATCCAAGGGGTCCTAGTCAAAAGGGCTGCATGACAAAAGGGCCGCAAAATGAAAAAGTCAAAAGGGCCACAAGAAAGTCAAAAGGGCCGCAAACCCCTAGTCAAAAGGGACGCATCAAAAAGTCTAAAGGGCCGCATCAAAAAGTCAAAAGGGCCTCAGACTCCTAGTCAATATGGTCATATATAAATAAAATAATAATAATAAACTTCGGGCCGAGTATAAATCTCGTTTAAAGAAAATCTGCAGCTCCCAGCTAAATGCTCGAAACAAAGTCAAAGCCACCAATACTTTTGCTGTGCCAGTCCTCTCCTATTCCTTTGGAGTAGTTGATTGGACAAAACAAGACATCCAGGGTCTTGACCGCCTGACCAGAAGGATCATGTCTGATAACAGAGCACACCACCCTCGTTCCTCTCTTAATCGTTTATACATGCCCATCAATTCAGGAGGTCGGGGTTTGATTAATGTGGAAGATCTTCATGACAGAATTCTATTGTGCACTTTTGCACATATTTATTTATCAGATGATCCTCTGGTGATGCACGTCAAGACTCATGATGAAAGCAAAGAATTCCACAGCTACTTTAAGCGTGCCAAGGTTGTTGGACACAATTTGAAATTTGAAGTTGATTTTGTTGATGGCGATGTACTGCTGGACGGTACAGTGATGGGAGTAAACCAGGTGAAGTCTTTCACCAAGTCTGCCCAGAGTTGGTACTTTGTGGAGAAGCTGTCTGAGAAGCCATTGCACCGAGTGTACATGCAGTGTGTGGAACAGAACAGCAATCCAACCAACCGACTCCTTCGCCTGGATGAAGTCGGCTGGTCTCAAATGTGAAACTGAGGGCTTCCTTTTTGCTGCTCAGGACCAGTCACTTCCCACTCGCAATCGCCAGAATGTGTTTCTTAAAGAAAATATCAGTATGAAATGTCGTCGTTGCAATGAATTTACAGAGACTGTCCAACACCTTGTCAGTGGATGCCCTTCCTTGGCACAAACAGCATATCTTAAAAGACATGATGGCATGGCTCGCTGCTTTTACTATCGTCTCCGCCATGCCTGTGGCTTTGACTCCGAGGTCCATCCATGGTACGACCCCGAACATGTCCACGGCGTCCTGGAAAATGATGATTTTAAACTTCTCTGGAATAGGCCAATATACAGCCTGAGACGAATTCCAGCCAACAAACCTGATCTTGTCCTTTTTGATAAAACTAATGAAATTATTTATATCATTGAATTTTCTGTCCCTTTTGACAGCAATGTGATTGGCAAGATTCAGGAAAAGCATGATAAATATGCGGACCTCGCCTTTGAAATGTCTCGCTTGCATCCCAAGTACACTGGCTCCCCATTGCTCTCGGTGCCCTTGGTTTGGTACCTCCTGATCTCTTGGCGCAGATCAGGAGAGTGCCCGGGTTCTCCACCGGGAGCACAGCCCTTCTGACAATCTGGGTAATGCAGAAGGCTGCAGTGTTGGGGAGCCTCCATATTCTCTGGAAAGTTCTTGGTGGGTTTGACTAGGCAGTGTTTCCTGTGAGAAGTCCCATTTGCTGTCTGGGCTCCGTGTAGAGGGGGTGAGGGCCCTGAGCTGATGATGAGCTTGACCAGCCTGACTGTGCCAGGATCACCCAAACCCTCTCGGCTGTATTTCTATCTCAATCTGTAAAACATAATAACATAATAATAATATCAGAAAGAAAAAAATGACAAACAATATATTATGTAATGGTTATACATTTCACTTCAGTATCAAGACACTTCCCATTTATCATTATGATAAATATAATGTCAGGACTAGTACAGGACTAGTATGCACAAAATATACACCGTGTAGATGTAAAATATTATACAATGATAAGTTCGAAAAAGAAGTTATTATTATTTTATTTATATATGGCCCTATTGACTAGGAGTCTGAGGCCCTTTTGACTTTTTGATGTGTCCCTTTTGACTTGTTGATGCGTCCCTTTTGACTTGGGGTTTGCGGCCCTTTTGACTTTCTTGCGGCCCTTTTGACTTTTCTGGCCCTTTTGTCACGCGGCCCTTTTGACCCATTCCCAATCCAAGCACTAATGCAATTAAAATCTAAATGACCTAACCTAGATGCCAATTCACTTGCCTTAATCTGCAACATGGGACCATGTTTAAAAGAATGTTCTCACATCTAGCTCCTTGAAACCATTTGTAGACAGCATCTTCTACATCTTGGTGATTAGCAGCTCTTAACTTTTTGTGGGCGGGGGCCAAAATCAATAGACACAGATTTTGCAAAAATAGATTTGCGATTCTTAATGATGGAACTAAAATTGCATTTAGGAATTCCAAAGTCAAAAGCGATGTTTGTCTTAGATTTTTACACCTGAATCTACAGCCTGAATTATCTGAAGCTTGTTGTCAAAGGTGATACCTTTACGTCTGCGTGACATAATTATGCAAGTGAAATGAAGACCTGTATACCAGTCAAGCCTTTAAACACGATACGTTTGTTTTCTTAATTAATTAATGATCATCAAACAATGTTGATTTTCTGCCAACAAAGTTGATGTATACCACTGAGTGGCCAAGATGACACTGAGTGAGTTCGCTAATCAAGTTGACATTGAGTAGTGAGTTCACTAATCATGTCAGTAATTAGAACTTGGGGGTAGTGAATCAGTTTGCTATAGCCATTAATTCGCTACTTGTTATTCGCATTAAATTTTAATGATTTTACAAAAGCACTATTTACAGGACTTTTACTTTGTTTGCGATGTCCAAGTACGCGATATCCATGTTCTACTGTAGTTGTACAAATTATACAAACTTAATCGTAAAATTGGAATGTTCTCAACACTTGAATCCCACTTTTGTATATCTGACCCTTCATGAGGTAATAAATTGGGTCGCCTTGCTTTCTTGGTTCTCTCTGATGTCAACTTCCTGAATCCCGCTTAGAGGCCAAAGACCACATTTTCCAATTACGCACGCATGAATGAGAAACCCTGCCTTGTCACGCACAAGAAGTCTATCCAGGTCATTCATTATGCTTTGCTTACTTTCCGCCATTTTGACACAAATATTTTGCTCCCTTGAAGTGGGAAAAACAAGAGTCATCAGAAGATGACATATCCCCCCAGCCCCCACATATTTGAAATGACAAATCATTTGAAGATTACTTGATGTTTTCTTACATTAAGTTTGAATTGTTTCCATCGAAATCATGAAAAATATAAATGCCATATACCTGTAAACAGCAAAAGGCACCACTTCAAGATCTGTCTCATATATCTGCCAAGATCTGTTTAAAGATATGAAATGTTTTTGGAGTTGTGCTCTGGAAACGAAGCCCATCCCTCCATTTTGAGACAAAGTCAGAATTGTTTCCATGGAAAGCGGGAAAAATAAAAATGCCAAAAAGCACCACATTGCGGTCTGCCTCAGATATCTGCAGTTTTGCAGCAAAATATTGAACGGTATTTGAGCCGTGCTCCAGAAAGGAAGCCCATCCCTCCATTTTGAGAGTAAGTCCAATATTAAATCACAAAAAACTGTAAATAGCAAAAGGCACCACTCTGGGGTCTGCCACACTTATCTACCAAGTTTTGCAGAAAAAACATTGAACGGTTTTTGAGTTCTGCTCTGGAAACAAAGCCCATCTCTCCATTTTGAGACGAAGTCCAAAACATTTCCACGAAAACGGAGAAAATAATAAATCACAAAATCCTGTAAAGGTCACTTTGTGATCTGCCACACATATCCAACAGCTTTTGCTGACACATATTACAAAGTTTTTCAGATGTGCTCTGGAAGCGAAACACACTTCTCACTTTTGAGTCCGAAATGTTTCCATGGAAACCGAGAAAATAATAAATCACAAAAACATGTAAATAGCAAAGGGCACCACTTCAGGTTCTGATTGATATATCAACCAAGTTTTGCAGCAAAATATAGAATGGTTTCTGAGTACTGCTCCGGAAACAAAACACCTCTCTCACTTTTGAGACAATGTCCGAAACATTTCCATGGAAACCGAGAAAATAATAAATCACAAAAACCTGTAAATATCAATATAAATAATGAAAGAACATCCTATGGAAGTACCACAGTGGTTTTACTCACCTAGAAACAAACCCAATGTCAGAGGATATAACTGTGTATCGCTTGTGTGAGTTGTTGATGAGGCATATTTTGTTTCCACCTTACATGATTGTAATGAAGTCAGAAAATGTGTGATATTTTGTGATAAGGAGCAATTAACAATTTTCATGACCTACTAACATATTACAGTCATAACAATCCTAAGTTATGACAAACAGACTACTAGTTCACACAAAAGAGACTGGACAAAAGAAGCAATCTGCACACAATTAAATACACTTGTGTGACACTACATACCTGCACATTATCTTCAGTTACATGGATTTCTGAGGTGTAGACAAATTCGACAAGAAGGGATAATGCTTTTGGATCTATTTCTTGTAGAATGATGCGATTTGCTTTTGCTTCTGCCATCTCTCCAGTAAACATAGCATAGAAATATTGACTGCAGGAAGACAGGATTGCTTTGTGTGATGGAATCTCCACCGAGTCCACTACAAGCACAATGTCGCATAACAGTCCATGTCTGAAATAAAGTAAATTCATCTTAGTTTGTTATAACATCAAAATTATGTCAAAAGCAAAGGATTAGGACTATTGTAAAATAAACAAGCGTCATCAGAACATGACATATGCCCCGGCCCCCAAATGTTTGAAAGGACAAATAATCTGAGAGTTACTCGTTGTTATTTTAGACTAAGTTTGAATTGTTTCCATGGAATTCATGAAATTATAAATGCCATATATCTGTAAACAGCAAAGGCACAATTTCAAGATCTGTCTCATATATCTGCCAAGATATGTTGAAAGATATGAAATTGTTTTCGAGTTGTGCTCTGGAAACGAAGCCCACCCCTCCATTTTGAGACTAAGTCCTAAACATTTCCATGGAAACCAAGAAATTAATACATTACAAAATCCTTTCAAAACCAAAAGACATCACTTTGGGCTCTGCCACACATATCTAGAAAGCTTTACTAACAGATATTAAGAAGTTTTTGAGTTCTGCTCTGGAAATGAAACACACCTCTCACTTTTCAGACTATGTCCAAAACATTTCCATGGAAACCAAGAAAATGATAAATCACAAAAACCTGCACGTAGCAAAAGGAACCACATCAGGTTCTGATTGATATATCTACCAGGTTTTTGCCGAAAAATATTGAACGGTTTTTGAGTTTTGCTCCAGAAATGAAGCCCAGCCCACCATCAGACTAACACCAAAATGTTCCATGGAAAAACAAAAAAAATATAAATGCCAAAAATCTGTAAACAGCAAAAGGCACAACCATAGGCTGAGATTACTACATCTATCAAGTTTGGTCTAAAAATATTGAACGGTTTCTGAGTTATGCTCCAGAAACAAAATGATTACAGACGGAAAGATGGACGGACAGACGAGGCGTCGACTATATCACCCCGCATTACATGCTGGGGAGATAAAAAGATGTTTACACTGCACTCGAACACTGAAGTACTCTTATCCCAATTCCTTCATAAAATCAGAAATATAAAAGTTGTGCTCTGGGAAGGAAGCCATCCCTCCATTTTCAGACAAAGTCTTAAACGTTTCCATGGAAACTGAGAAAATAATAAATCATAAAAACCCGTACATAGCAAAAGGCACCAATTCAGCTTCTGACTGATATATCTACAAAGTTTTGCAGAAAAATATTCAACAGGCTTTTGAGTTGTGCTCTGGAAACGAAACACACCTCTAACTTTGGAGACTATGTCTGAAACATTTCCATGAAAACCAAGAAAATAATAAATCACAAAAACATGTAAATACCAAAACGCACCACTTCAGGTTCTGACTGATATATCTACCACGTTTTGCAGAAAAATATTGAACAGCTTTTCAGTTCTGCTCCGGAAACAAAACACACCTCTCACTTTTCAGACTACGTCTACCAAGTTTTGCTGATAGATATTAGGAACTTTTTGAGATGTGCTCCGGAAATTAAACACACCTCTCACATTTGAGACCAAGTCTGAATCGTTTCCATGGAAACCGAGAAAATGATAAATCACAAAAACCTGTAAATAGCAAAAGGCACCACTTCAGATTCTGATTGATATATCTACCAAGTTTTGCAGAAAAATATACAACTGTTTTTGAGTTCTGCTCCGGAAACGAAGCTCACCCCACCATAAGACCAACACTAAAATGTTCCATGGAAAAACAAAAAAATAAATAAAAATGCCAAATTCTGTAAATAGCAAAAGGCACAACTATAGGTTGAGATTGTTACATCTATCAAGTTTGGTCTAAAAATATTGAACGTTTTCTGAGTTCTGCTCCGGAAACAAAATTATGGACGGACAGACGAGGCGTCAACTATATCCCCCACATTACATGCCAGGGGAATAAAAATTGGCCTTTTGGGGAGGACCTCATCCAAAACACACTATTGTCTATACTACCGTGGGTGTGTATGCAAAATTTGAGCAAACTCGTCAGAATTATTTTCGAGCTATGGACTTTTAAGCGAGCACAGTGTAGGTCTGGGGAAAAGTCTTTTTCGGCTGAATTTTGAAACAAGAGTCATCAGAAGATGACATATTCCCCTGGCCTTCACATATATGAAAGGACAAATCATCTGACAGGTACTTGATGTTTCCTAAGATAAAGTTTGAATGGTTTCCATGGAAGTCATGAAAAATATAAATGCCATATGTCTGTAAACACCAAAAGGCACCACTTCAATATCTGTCTCATATATCTGCCAAGATCTGTTGAAAGATATAAAATGGTTTTGGAGTTGTGCTCTGGAAACGAAGCTCATCCCTCCATTTTGAGACTAATGGAATGGAAACCAGGAAAAATATAAATGCCAAAACATTGTAAATAGCAAAAGGCACAACTTTGTGGTCTGCCTCAAATATCTGCCAACTTTTGCTGTAAGATCCTGAATAGTTTTCGAGTTGTGCTCCGGAAACGAAGCCCATCTCTCCATTTTGAGACAAAGTCAGAAAATGATAAATCACGAAAGTCTGTAAATAGCAAAAGGCACAACTATACGTTGAGATAGTTAGATCTATCTATGAGGCGTTGACTACATCGCCTGACATTACATGCCGAGGGGATAAAAAGAGAGAAACATTGGTGTCAGTCGCACACGAGAGAGTGTTACCTTGAACGCATGGTGGGTGATGCATAAGGAACTGTGTCACTAGGTACGATCATCAACTCCACTGTGACGAACACTCTCTGAAGTCCGTCTTACAAGTGGTACAACTTGGGTTCACCGTCTTCAATGCTGACCAGGTCGACATTGTATGTTTTCATTGACCATATCGGATCGGTGGCACATTTTCTGCTGTCTCCTTTGTATACGTCCGGCTGGTATAAGTACCTAACACTGACAAAGTTGGGTAATGGTTTCTCTTCTGTTTTATAGCATTCTGTCGCCGCCGGTGATGATTTGACAGATTTCATTTTGAGGGCTTCAACGGGCATCTTGCCCAGGAGTCTGGTGACTTCATTGTCAATGGGGTTCACCACTCTCAGCAAGCATGTGACCCATTCTGTACTTCTGTTTCTGAGATCGATTAAATCCTGTGAGTACTGATGCGAGAGTACCTCAAGGATCTGTTCTAGGCCTGCTCTTGTTCAGAGTCTACATTCTACCAATCAGTGACATCACAAGAAGTCAGGGCCTCCAATTCCACTTGTACACGAATGACAATCAACTATGCGTTGATCGAAGCAATACATGCTCGCCATGGCATCCTACAACTGCAACTGGTTTGTACTGCCAATATAAGAGAATGGCTCTTACCTAAAGATAAACAACAGCAAAACCAAATGTTGAACTCTTGGATCCAAGCAAACAGTTTAAAAAACTCCAACCATCATCCTGTGTCAGAACCAGCAAATGCAAAGTACCGGTGTCAGCCAGTGCCAGAAACCTTCGGCCATCATGTCCATGGAACAGCAAGTTAACCACCTCTAAAAGGCCTGTTTCTTCCAAATTCGCACCATCAGCAAAAGTAAGGTACCTGCAGGACACAAGTACAACTGAACTCAGGATGTAAACTCTCGTCACTTCCCATCTTGACTACTCCAACACTCTCAGTTTCAACATCTCTGCCTCTCTTATGTCAGAACTTCAAAAAATTCAAAATGCAGCAGCTCAACTAATCTTGAGAACAAAAACGATCTGATATCTCCCCAGTTCACACATCTTCCCACTCGCTTCCCATCAAACAACACATCAGCTTCATCATGTTCCTGTTCACCTTTGTGACCATGAGTCATTAGCTTTTAAATGGGATGGAAGAGTTTTTAGATGGCGTGTTTTACCATTGGGTTAAGGAAGGATGACAATATATGGATGAAAAACCTTTTTATTACTACGAGAGCGACAGTTTGGTGTAGGTTTTACACCATTATCAAGCAAGTGATGCATGATAACGGTGCTAGAACCTACAAAGATGATGCTTGATAACGGTGTTAGAACCTACACGCACGCACGCACGCACGCACGCACGCACGCACGCACGCACGCACGCACGCACGCACGCACGCACGCACGCACGCACGCACGCACGCACGCACGCACGCACGCACGCACCTCCCAACTTCATGAAAACTCAAGGAAAAGGCTGGCAAGATTACAGAAATGAACAGAAACTTAAATTTAAAAAGTTTGGAGCATGTAACTTCATGTATGATGATAAAAATTGACAGAACATTTTACAGTATTCCATCATTTCAAACATTGGCACTGATTAGCTGGAACTGTTTCTTTTGTTGAATATTTTCCCAGGTTTTGTGAGATACCTTGCCCAGTCAGCACAACAAATGGATGTAGTGTATCTAAATGACTTTGTTTCTGTGATGGATGAAAAAAGATTATGCATTAATGGATTTAGATGGATAACAGAAAAGTCTTTGATAGTTTGCTGCTGTTTATTAAATAATTGATGAAAAAGAATTTATTTCATCCTGATTGAAAGAGTTGGTTGGGAATCTGAAGAAAAAATCAAAGATTATGATAATGTGTGAGGGGAGAAAATCTGTGATAAATTATGAATTGATCCAGCTATTGTTGCCATTCATGTTTTCATGTCAGAGGAATATATGTAACTCGATCATGATAAATACTACCCAATATATTTCCTATTTGCAATTTGCATCCTTTGAAAACTGTATTATAAATTCATCAGAATTAGAGTTTGGAGCTATTGTAAATGTGTCTATTAGACTTGAATTTGAATTAACTGAACTCCAGGTGTTTTTTATTTATTTGGGTTACTTGCTTGCTGTGGTGTGAATCCTGATATGTTAATCTGATAATATAACCTCCATAAAACAGTTTTCAGTTACAATGGTACAGAATAAATACATCAGATCTACAATACATCAATTCTGACAGTTGATTCAAATATTCCATATGCAGGTACCATAAGTTCATTAAGGTTACCTCCAATTCAGTCAAGAAAGAAATTGAAAAAATCATCCAGTTTTGTCTTGCACTTTGTGTCCAACTCATGTTGACTGAAATAAATATTTTCTTAATGATGACATGGCGATTCATTTTTCCCCTGTTACTGTAACATGCATGCAGTCATATCAGTTATGATATGTGCACATCACCATCACCAGTGTAAAACAAATGCATGAATAAATACGCAAAATAAGATTCAATAGGACAAAACATTTTAAACAGAAAATATCCCAAACAAATAATTTTATAGCATAAATAAACAATTTTGTTTGGTTCCAATCCATTCAAGGAGAGCTATCATAATAGCTCGGTAATATTAATTATAATTTTGATTACCCAGCTCAAGAAACCTCTGGGGCTTTATCATTATTCACATTGTTGAGGAGAAGTCAGGCGAGGTGTTTCCTGTAGTGCGCCTTGAATGTTCGAATAATTTGTTAATCTCACAATTGCAGAGTTATGACTAGCAGCATTGTCCACGTGACCTCATCTGCCTATCAGAGTGAGCAGCCAATCACTGAAGAGGTCAGACTTCATCCAGGCTTTAACGTTGAACCTGTAGCAAGCATACACCTCCAGATTGAAATCACTTCCGAAATATTGTGGTCTTCTTGATTTGCCAATAACAAACAGTTTTATCTCAACAGACCCAGTTGTATTAGCACACAGATCAACAGTTCTCTCTTTTGATCTTTTCGTTCCTCCAACTGCTTTCGAAGCCAAAGTATAACTTGGACCCAAATTGTAGAAAAGACCAGTCTCATCCAAGTTAAAAATGTCCTCATTATCAAAATTGTCCAAAACTTTCTTCAGGTCCACTCTCCTATTCACAACTGCATCTTTATCTGCACTAGCAGCCTTGTCTCAGTAATTCTTCTTTGAAATGTTATAATGAGACTTGAAATGTGACAGCCATCTCCGTGAATATGCGAAGTCCACAACATTTACCTTTTCTCTGATTTCTTTGGCCTTTTTTGTCAGAATTTGATCATTTACTGGCACATTTCGATTTCAAACATCGCTGAGCCACAGATAAACAGCTTGTCCAAGTTTCTGATGTTTCTCGAGTGTGATGAGTGCAAAGAATGATTTGGCGTGCCAAGCCATTTGTCTTTTTGCTTGATTACGTAGCCAACTGTCGACTTTCCAATCACATGTCCCAAAACTGGTCCAAAATGTTTGCTTATGTTTTCCAAGCTTACTTTGGGATTCAGTTCTTTGTAAAGACAAATCTCTTTCTTTTCCTTGGCTGTCACTGCACAGCGCTAGCATTTAGTAGGTTGACTAGCCATTGTTGACACCAACTGACTTGAATATTGACTCACAGCACTTGTATTGCTTTGACATCTTGACCGTTGGAACTCAGTGGTTAACTAGTGTCAGCTAGGCCTAATAATGACTACGAATACCTTGTGAACCGGTCATTAATCCGGATGAGCAGACCGTGTTTTGTGTCAAAACATGGGACTCACACGCTTCACCTCACATGGTCAGCAGTAGATCAAAGCTGTGTCCAGATATGCGAGTCAATTATGTGTTGATTTAGTTGGTTGGTTTGCAAAATATACCATCCAGAGACAGAAACTGATTATCCGTTATAGACAGTCACTGCTTTTTCTAAAAATTGACTGGGAGGCGAGGTTTCCAGATATCTGGCGTCCAGGTATCGGAGGTCTCACTGTATTTGAATCCAGGTCACGAAATATGTTGAGTCTTTCGCTTTGTTCATATGTTGATAAAGTAAACGAGAATGAGTTCCCTTGGTAATATATCCACTATCATGACTTCAGAGTAGGTTCCCTTCATAACTTCTGCGCAACATCGTGAACATTAACCTAGATTTTTAAGTCACATGACTTATCGTGATATTAAGTGAAGAACAGTAATTACTCTCCCTTGAATCCTTGGATATGCTTCAGAAAAGTATTTGTAACCCTCTCCCATTCCTCCACGATTTTCCTGGACTAATGGACAGTTCTGTAGTGTGCTGTTCAATGGAAATTTGAAACCAGGAAGTACAGACTGAGATTTGTCACCATTATGCAAATGTGTCCTTGTCCAATTCAACCTTGTTTTGGTACATATATGAATATTCATGAGGCCTTATTAAGAATGGGCTATAGCAATAAAGCCGTTGTTCATCCATATATTGTCATCCTTCCTCACTATTTCAACTTTTAAATGCCTTACAAAGAAGTCATTTGGGTTAAGGCCATGTTATTTCTTCCAATTCCTCAGATCTATAATCCAGAATCTTCACTCTGATGGCCTTAGATCCGTTGTTATTGTAGATGATTTTATACATATGATCAGATCATATAGTTGCTGATACTCTTGTAGATTTGTGTTCAAAAGTCAATTATGACACAATTACTTCAGATCCTTCTCAATGTGTGGAGAATTTCAGGTTTACAATACATGCAAATACTGAAACTGGTTTGGTTGAGAGCTAGTTTCACACTACTCAGTACCAGTGAAACTTTGTACTCCCTTCTGTCTCTTACATGTGATGCTGCAGATGAACTGCAGTGGTGGTTAGATTCCGTGAACAATATGTATTGCCAAGAAGTATAAAACATGACTGCTTAGATAATATAGGATGAGGTGGTACTCTTCTCATATCTAAGAAGACACTACCAAAATCTGGCAACCGGAGTTCAGACATTTGAAGCAAGTCATCCAACTTCAGGGAGCTGTTTGTTAAATTGATGGTGCTAATGCCTTTTATTCTGCACATTCACAGACTGTATATACATATTCTCACTGAAAACAGTTTGACTCGTCAACAAGGGGGGGGATCCCTCTTGCCCTGTACACTAAGCCTCATTCTTTTTCAGAAAAGTCCTCTTATGGGTACATATAAGCATTAAAATGTCCATTTCAAAATCCTTTAACAGGTGAACTTATTTGAGAGATATTATGAGAAAAAGTGTCCCCTAAGAACAGTAGAGTGACATCAGTCAGTTTATAATTATTGCTTTATTGTTTATATGTTTTCTGCTTTACAGTTCCTGCTAGTAAAACTGTCACAGGATGGTCATAAGGGGTGCCTCAGGTGTTCAATGATCAATGATGTTTATAACTGACGTCCTTGCGTTAATAGTTTCCAGTAACATTATGTTCTGTTACACACATCTGCGTTTCATATGTATACACACAACATGTTTCATGGTGACCAAAGTTGTGTTTTTTGCCTGGGATTAACACGCTTTTTTTCACGCATACAGATTTTATGTTTTTCACAAATCTGCTTCAGGCAGGGGATAATATTTGATGAAAGGTATGTAAGGTTGTAAGGAAATCCCATTTTACCCATTTTATCTTCCCCACCACCTACACCTCTGATACAAACAATATTGGTACACCAATAACAATTGATTTCATATCTATCTATATATGCTTATAGCAGTAGCGGACTTCGAGAAAGGAGATTGGTACTCAGACACAGCCTGAGCTTTGCACCTGTTACGGTACAGAGATCCCTGACGCTCATAGCTCATATCTCAGCTTGATGTCTATCAATGCTGGTGAGTGTGATGCTGTTCAATGTGACTGAGTTACTGATAAACATCAATGCTCCGAGGTCTACTTGTGCACACCAGGGGATCATTGCATTGCCAGGCTACTCCAATGTGTCTCAGGACCAGGATCAGACTCTATGAACTCTATGACTCTAGCACCAACCTGGGCTTTGGCCCCAGTACTAGACAGATCCTCAGCCAAGAAGCTGTTCAGGTAATGAAGCTGCTGATCACTTTGAGACTCCAAGGTCTACCCATGTACACCATGGGAACCCTGCATTGTCAAAATAACTCCAATGTGTCTCGCTGACCTGAGTACACATATTGGACAGAATGTCCGAATGAACCCAAAACATTCACACGAACATACCACTTGAACACTGTGGGTAGCGCTTCATGAAAACGCGCATCACGCGCAGACGCTTGCATCAGTGTGCACGGCCACTGGTGCAGGTAGAGTTTAGATGTTTTCGTTAGGGCAGCCACGCTGTCGGGGACTGTCTCGCATATAGTGCCAAATCAGGGCACAATTGTTAGAAGTCAGACAAAGACTTCAATTTAAACCACATGGTGGTTCAGTGGTCACATGAAGACCGTGTCGTGTATAGTGTCAAATTAGGACATGTTGGGGGATAGAAAGACGTTGAAACATTTCGCTGATTCAAAGGTATACAAGTAAAACTGCATGAACTTTGAAAAATGTTGAGTTATTTTTCCACTGCTGCTCAACACATATGGATATCTATGTATGTATGGGCATTTATATAGTGCTATAGGCAGTGTCTAACTATGCTCAGTGCATTTTTGGAATATTTATTTATGTCTTGGGATCAGGGTTTGAATATGAACTACTGAATTTCAGCTCTGTATATGCTCTGAACCTCCTGAGTAGCACTGACCCGTACTTTTGCACACTAGGAGTTCAGGTCTTGGTCTGATGTCTACAGACACTTTGACTAAGAGTGAGTGAGTGAATGAGTTTAGTTTTACGCCGCACTCAGCAATATTACAGCTAGATGGCGGCGGTCTGTAAGTAATCGAGTCTGTACCAGACAATCCAGTGATCAACAACATGAGCATCAATCTGCACAATTGGGAACCGATGACATGTGCCAACCATGTCACCATGTCTGACCACCTGATCCCGTTAGTCGCCTCTTACGACAAGCATAGTTGCCTTTTATGGTAAGCATGGGTTGCTGAAGGCCTATTCTACCCCGGGACCTTCACGGGTACTTTGACTAAGAAGTGTAACTGGCAAAACTTTTCCCAAGGAAGCTTTGGCCTAGGCCAGATCCTCAAAGTGGAAAGTTTATATCAGGTAAAAATGCCCTTGCTACACTGGGTATACCATCACCTCGACGCTCCGAGGTCTGTCTGAGTGCTAGAGTTACATTGATTTATCAGGCTACTCCTACGTGCCTGGAATTGAGGTTGAGACTGGAAGTTGATTTGAGCATCAGCTCTTTTCTCTACTTTTAACTTAACAATAATTAGGTTGACCAGTGAGACCTTGGGTGTTGTCCACAACAAAGGCCCAAACATTGGAGGTCCTCCCGGGGAAGCCTGCTTCAAAAATTTCAAAATATCAGTTATGGCTTCACAAACTTGGTTTCCGTTACAAAAAAGTAGGCTCAGAAAATAGACGTGCACTGTGCGAGAGGTCTGACATTGTTCAACTAAGAAACCAGTACTTACGCACAATTTGAAAGAAACATACAGAGGGTTACGAGCCTGTATATTTAGACGAGATATGGGTAAATGCTTCCGATACCACAGGGACACAATGGTTCGCTAGCGCCTCTTCAGAGTCCTGTGCCAGAAAATTACCACTTGGCAAGGGAGAGCAACTGATCCATGGTGGTTGCAAGAGTCAGGGATTCCAACCTGGCTGCTCCCTAGTCTTCATGGCAAAATCTAAAGACAACCGAGCTTATCCTTCCGAAATGAACGGGATGGTTTTCTTAGAATGGGTACAAAGTCAATTGGTACCATCACTGCCACCCAAACAGTCTGATTGTCATGGATAATGCTCCATGTCATAGCGTTCAAGTACCTAATACAAAGGCCCCAACATCTAACAGTAAGAAGGGGGACATGATAGAATGGTTGCAAAAAACAAAGCAATATTGTATCCAGAAAAAGCAACCAAACCTGTTCTGTATGACATCATAAAGTCAAATAAAACCACACCTGTCTTTAAGGTTGATGAGTACCTTACAGAACATGGTCATTCAGTTTTGGGATTGCCACCCTATCATTGCGATTTAAACCCAGTAGAATTCATTTGGGATATCATGAAATCGGATGTTGGCAGGCAAGATGTAACATTCAAACTTCGGGATGTACAGACGATTGTTCAACAGTCAATAGACACCATCACGCAGAAACATGGCAAAAGTGCGTTGAGAATGAAATAGAAAGACATTATTGGGAACAAAATGGACTGGACCATGCCACCATCAAGTCAGTCATCATCAGGGTAGACTCTGACGACAGTGACACCGATTCGGACAACAGCGTCTTCTGAAAGTGGCAACACCAACTCCCATTGAACATCTCAAGTGATAACCAGATTACAGCTTTTGATATGACCCCATCTTCACAACACACATTTGTTGATTACCTGGCTGTTCTACCAGCAAGTGCCCCATCCCACAAAATAGCCAAAGGTGACAAGAAAATGATGATCATTTGTTAAACAACTTTTTTATTCGGGTGTCCCAAATTATGAGACACATCATCAGAGTTGGTCTGTTGATTTCATGTGACTGTGCAAAATTTGGTTTTGTTGCACTTATTAGATTTTGTGGTAGTGAGCAATTCGTCGGTCTCAAATGGAATCAAACGGACTGTAAATGGTATCATTCTGCAAAGAAGTCTTGGAAGAAATGCCTTTCGACATTGAATGAGTCATTGCACAAGAAGGATAAATACCCAGAAATTCATCCTCCTTTTTTTTGTACTAACTGAACTCTCCAGCGAAAAAGCGATAATTGGATCAGTGCCAGCTTTGCCCCCATAAGATCATTACCAATCAACAAATCGACACCCGGAACTGAGAGAGTGAAGAACACCAACTTTCACCTCCCCTGAAATCAGATCTGAAGCCAGATTCACAAAATGGAGAGGAGCAGAAGAATTGCCACCTATATACTGAAGCAAAACATCTGAGTGCATCAGAGCAAGAGTCATCAGAAGATGACATATCACCCCGGCCCCCACATATTTGAAAGGACAAATCATCCGACAGTTACTTATTGTGTTTTTAGGTCTGCCACACATATCTACCAAATAACACTGACACATAATAAGAAGTTTTTGAGTTCTCCTCCGGAAACGAAACATACCCCTCACTTTTGAAACTAAGTACGAAACGTTTCCATGGAAAACGAGAAAATAATACATCACAAGATCCTGTACATAGCAAAAGGCACCACTTCAGGTTCTGACTGATATATCTACCAAGTTTTGCTGAAAAATATTCAACAGTTTTTGAGTTCTGCTCCGGAAACAAAACACACCTCTCACTTTTGAGACTATGTCCGAAACATTTCCATGGAAACCAAGAAAATAATACATCACAAAAACCTGTAACTACCAAAAGGCACCACTTTGGGGTCTGCCACACATATCTACCAAGTTTTACTGACAGATATTAAGAAGTTTTTGAGTTCTGCTCTGGAAACGGAACACACCTCTCACTTTTGAGAGTAAGTCCGAAAAAGTTACCATGGAAACTGATAAAATAATAAATCACAAAAGCCTGTAAGTAACAAAAGGCACCACTTTAGGTTCCGATTGATATATCTACCAAGTTTTGCAAAAAAAACATTGAATGGTTTTTGAGTTCTGCTCCGGAAACAAAGCCCATCCCTCCATTTTGAGACTAAGTCCAATACATTTCCATGGAAACCAAGAAAATAATAAATCACAAAAACCTGTAAATACCAAAAGGCACCACTTCAGCTTCTGACTGATATATCTACCAAGTTTTGGTGAAAAATATTGAATGGCTTTTCAGTTCTCCGGAAACGAAACATACCTCTCACTTTTGAGACTATGTCCGAAACGTTTTCACAAAAACCTGCATCTAGCAAAAGGCACCACTATAGGTTCTGATTGATGTATCTACCAAGTTTTGCAGAAAAATATTGAACGGTTTTTGAGTTCTGCTCCAGAAACGAAGCCCAGCCCACAATAAGACTAACACCAAAATGTTCCGTGGAAAAACAAAAAAATATAAATGCCAGAAAT
The DNA here is from genome assembly GCF_037392515.1 of Haliotis asinina. Classification (NCBI taxonomy): domain Eukaryota; kingdom Metazoa; phylum Mollusca; class Gastropoda; order Lepetellida; family Haliotidae; genus Haliotis; species Haliotis asinina. Next base: position 29,959,185 of record NC_090284.1, read on the forward strand.
CTGTAAATAGAAAAAGGCACAACCATAGGCTGTGATTACTATATCTATCAAGTTTGGTCTCAAAATATTGAACGCTTTCTGAGTTATGCTCTGGAAACAAAATGATTATGGACGGGCGGACGGACGGACAGACGAGGCATCGACTATATCCCCCTGCATTACATGCCGGGGGGATAGTAAGCATCCTGAGCTTTTCCCTTCAAAACAGTTTGCAATAACATAGTCCATGACTCCCTAGGCCACTTGAGATTTGCAGTAACTTTCTCAAAGTATTTGTCTACTTCTTTCTCAATAAAAGGGGGTACAAGTCAAGCATGCCTTGCAATGTCAAATGAGGAAGAATCACAAACTTTCTCATTTCCCTTTCTCCTTTTTCTCTCTCTTTTTCTATTTCAATCCTTTTCAGTTCTATTTCTAATTTTTTTCATTTCCAACTGGTCTGAATATTCCTCTGGCACCATTTCCAAAACATCATCTTCAAAAATTCTCTCATCAATATAGTGATTCAACTTAGTTTTCAAAATCTGAAATTTCCTCATTGCAAGTTTGGCATCAAGTATGAGATATAAAGAAATTTGCAATAAATCTGATTTCCTCAACTGACTAATTGTCTCAGAGTCAGGGGACAATACAAATTTCTCGAGTTCAAACGCCATTTTGCTGGTTCCACAATTAACTTGTTGCAAAATTGCAAAAATTTGAAATAAATTTCACAAATGGTCTCAAAAGTCAAATGAATTCTATCCCGGACGAGCCCCCAATTTTGTTACAGTACATTCCTAACCGTGACAAAGTTATGACCACACAATCTTACAGATGTTCTAGACTTAAAATCTTAGCCTAAGGTAATCAGAACTCCACTGTAAGACAAACCATTCACTAAGACAAGGGTTATGTCTAGACAGGTTAATAAGCTGCTCTGATGAGGTAAACATGTCATCACCTACAGTAAAATAACATTATGCAAACACCAGTTGAGATTCGTTAAAGATCTAGCCCAGAGTAAGCAATCAAGCATCGAGTAAATGTGACAACAAGATTAATGCCACTTAGAATAGGATTAAAAGATTAAGTACTCCCCGTGTCTGGTCATTGAAGTTGTTCTGGTAGGACACAGCCCATTTTGTTTATTCTGTATTTCATTGGCTATTGTAGGTTACACCCATTTTTGCATCAGTCAGCAAATCATAATCTTTGTATTGTTTCAATTGCAGTTAAATAGTCTCAACCTCCATTTGTCCATCAGTAGGGTTTAGACTCCCAACACAGGTTAGATCTAGCCCTCAGCCAAGAGGGTTGTACCAACTCTCTGTGGCCACCCTTGTTATTCTATCTCTTGTAAATAAAATTGTAATTAGCTTCTTGTGACTTCGGACTCTTTGCTGAGTTAATTCCCCCAAGCAAACCAGCATGCCAGTAAGATAAGGGATTTCACTGGTACCCTCACCCTCACTTAGGACCAAGACCCATATCACAACAGTTGTCTAGCCCACCAAAGTTTATTCAGTTCACGATTTCAACTTTGCGCAATGCTGACAGTTCGCCTAGGTAGACTTGGATGACCAGCGTGGAATTCGCAGGCACATATACTTGGACATTGGCCAAATTGTTGAATTCCGAGACCACCTACAAACTCATCAACGCATCATGGGTGTTCTCAATAGCGTGTGGAATATTCTATTTCTCGACATTGCGCTGAGGATCATACTGCATCTTTGTGTAGGGGCGTAAGCCAAGAGCAGCGTTCCCTCATTCATGACTTTCGTTAAGTAGTGGTCTTTGTTTGGAGTGAAAATGAGGGGAGAGCCACACATGTCAATAATTCGATCAATTTGACTGGACAACAGCACCCATTGGTGAAGACATGCAGTCAACATCTTTTGGGTTTGCATTTGTGGAAGGCTTTTGTAGCAGACCCTTCTGTCTCATATATCTGCCAAGATCTGTTGAAAGATATGAAATGGTTTTTGAGTTGTGCCCTGGACACGAAGCCCATCCCTCCATTTTGAGACCAAGTCCGAACTGTTTCCATGGAAACCGGAAAAAATAAAAATGACAAAAGTTTGTAAATAGTTATGAAATGGTTTTTGAGTTGTGCCCTGGACACGAAGCCCATCCCTCCATTTTGAGACCAAGTCCGAACTGTTTCCATGGAAACCGGAAAAAATAAAAATGACAAAAGTTTGTAAATAGCAATAATTTGGGGTCTGCCTTAAATATCTGCCAAGTTTTGCTGAAATAGTTTTCGAGTTGTGCTCCGGAAACAAGGCCCTTTCCTCCATTTTGAGACGCAGTCCAAATTGTTTCCATGGAAATCCAGAAAATTATAAATCACAAAAACCTGTAAATAGCAAAAGGCACCACTTTGGGGTCTGCTACACATATCTAGAAAGTTTTACAGACAGATATGAGGAACTTTTTTACCTGTCCTCTGGAAACGAAACACACCTCTAACTTTTGAGCTATACTCTGGAAACAATGATTACGGATGGACAGACAGACGAGGTGTCGATTATATCTCCCCGCATTACAAAAATATGAAAATAGCAAAAGGCACCACTTTGTGGACTGCCTCAAATATCTGCCAAGTTTTGATGAAAGATATTAAGAAATTTATTGGTTGTGGTCTGGAAACGAAGCCCATACCACAAATCTGAGACAAAGTCAGAATCATTCCATGGAAACCCTGAAAATGATAAATCACAAAAATCTGTAAATAGCAAAAGGCATGATACAAATGTTGCATGTTTTTTTAGTTATGCTCAGGAAACAAAAAGATTACAGATGGACGAACAGAGACAGATGAAGCATTGACTATATTCCCCACATTACATGCTGGGGGGATAAAACATCTAAAATGCAGGATAGTAGAAATGTTGGTAAGCTGATAACTAGGGAATAGATGTGATCCAGTCAGTACTCAAAATCACTAAAAGCACACAGAGTTTCCGATACATCTTTGCTGTGAGTGAGAAAGACTATGCTTTAACTGTACAGCTGTATCATTCCAACAACATGGCATGGAACACAAAAAAATGACTGACTGCCTCAACCAATTAGCTACAAAAAGTGCATCATACTTGCGCATCTGATTGAGTGATTCAAATGCCTTCTGTGTGTGCTGGGGATGTCTGAATGCTGGGCGGTCCCGACCTGAAGCCAGGATCTTTGGCCTGACTGCACCATCCATGATGTGCTCTTGTTCAGATTCTGCCTCCAACAGGGCAGTCATGTGACCAGCAAATTTACTTCCCCTTTCAAAAGTTCCTTTGGATGTCAAAGAAGTATCTGAAGAAAAGAAACATGCTATACTATATTGGTACAGAAAGTCTATGATGAGGAAAAATATAACAATCAAACATTAAACCACATTTCCATACGACAAAAACCTCATTGTAATCTAGCAAAACTATACCCAATTCAGCTATACTAATGATCTTGAAAAAAAAACAATACATGCATAACAGATTTGTGGATGAACAACTTCTTCATTCAAGTGATGCAACATTTCAATACAGATTCTTGCATCATTGTCAAGCAAGAATCTGTATCAAAATATCACATCATCTGAATGGGCAATGTTTTTGTTGCAACTAACAAGATTCATCAGAAGATGACATATCCCCCTGCCCCTACATGTTTCAAAGGACAAATCATCTGATAGTAACTTGATGTTTTTTTAGACTAAGTTTGAATCATTTCCATGGAAATCATGAACAAGAGTCATTAAAAGATGACATATTCCCCGGACCCAACATGTTTGAAAGGACAAATTATCTGAAGGCTACTTGATGTTCTTTTAGACTAAGTTTGAACTGTTTCCATGGAAATCATGAAAAATATAAATGTCATATATCTGTAAGCAGCAAAAGGCACCACTTCTAGATCTGTCTCATATATCTGCCAAGAAAGATATTAAATAGTTTTCGAGTTGTGCTCCAGAAACGAAGCCTATCCCTCCATTTTGAGACTATGTCCAAAATGTTTCCATAGAAACTGAGAAAATATTAAATAAAACAAACTGTAAATAGCAAAAGGCACCACCTTAGGTTCTCACTGATATATCTACCACATTTTGCTGAAAAATATTGAACGGTTTTTGAGTTCTGCTGCGGAAACGAAGCCCATTCCTCCATTTTGAAACTAAGTCCAAAACATTTCCATGGAAAATGAGAAAATAATACGTCACAAAAACATGTACATAGCAAAAGGCACCACTTTGGGGTCTGCCACACATATCTACCAAGTTTTACACAAAAATATTGAACGGTTTTTGAGTTCTTCTCCGGAAATGTAGCCCGCCCCACCATTAGACTAACACCAAAATGTTCCATGGAAAACCAAAAAAAACGAAAATGCCAATAGGTTGAGATTATTATATCTATCAAGTTTGGTCTAAAAATATTGAACACTTTCTGAGTTATGCACCGGAAACAAAAGGACGGACAGACGGACGGACGGACGGACAGATGAGGCGTCGACTATATCCCCCCGCATTGCATGCCGAGGGGATAATAAAAATGCCAAAAATCTGTAGATAGCAAAAGGCACAACCATAGGTTCACATTATTATATCTATCAATTTAGGTCTAAAAATATTGAATGGTTTTTGAGTTATGCTCTGGAAACAAAATGATTGCAGACGGACAGGCAGACGAAGCGTCAACAATATTTCCCTGCATTACATGCCGGGGCGATAATGATATAAGCGATTGTCCAAATTCTCACTTCCAGTCTGGTTCCTGACTTAAAGTGCTCTGGAACAACTTGCAGAGCCAAGTAAATGCGTTGCCGTGGTCACCTTCATTGAAAAAAGAATCGTTTACTATGAAAAGCCATTAACTGACACGTTTTGCTTTGATTGTTAATTTGGAAAAGCATCTTTTGTTTTATTTCCAAACGCAGCATGAATTGACACGATAGGAGATAATGGGGAAAACTCCATGAAAAGCCGGTATATTGTCAGGGCATTTCCTGCGTCAGAACACAAGGCAGTAATTCTTTAACAATTGCAACATTAAAGTCTTACAAATAATTCCTGTATTACCACTGATCTCATTGTAAGACACATCACTGTCATTGATGCTCGACTCCTCATAGCCATTGATGTTGATGGTTGTTTTCTTGACTGATCTCAATGTGAGACAATGTAAGTCATCAGACCCCTACATATTTCAAGGGACCAAATCATCTGACAGTTACTTGAGATTTTTAGACTAAGTTTGAATTGTTTCCATGGAAATCAGAAACCAAGATGGCAAATCCCCCCGACCCCCACACATTTGAAGGGACCAAATCATCTGACAGTTACTTGAGGTTTTTTAGACTAAGTCTGAATCGTTTCCATGGAAATCATGAACAAGAGTCATCAGAAGATGACATATCCCCTCGACCCCTACATATTTCAAGGGACCAAATCATCTGACAGTTACTTGAGTTTTTTTAGACTAAGTTTGAATCATTTCCATGGAAGTCATGAAAAATAAAATTGCCACATATCTGGAAACAGCAAAAGGCACCACTTCAAGATCTGTCTCATATATCTGACATGATCTGTTGAAAGATATGAAATGGTTTCCGAGTTTTGCTCTGGAAAAGAAGCCTATCCCTCTATTTTGAGACTGAGTCAGATTTATTTCCATGGAAACCAGGAAAAGTAACAAGACTCATCAGAGAATGACATATCCCCTCGGCCCCCACCATATTTGAAAGGACAAATCATCCAATAGTTACTTATTTTGTTTTTAGACCAACTATGAATTGTTTCCATGGAATTCATGAAAAATATAAATGCCATATATCTGTAATCAGAAAAAGTCACCATTTCAAGATCTGTCTCGTATATATCTGCCAAGATCTTTTCAAAGATCTGAAATGGTTTTCGAGCTGTGCTCCGGAAACGAAGTCAGCAACATGTTCATGGAACTGAGAAAATAGTACATCAAAAAAAGGAAATAGCAAAAGGCACCACTTTGGGGTCTACCACACATATCTACCAAGTTTTACTAAAAGGCACCACTTTAGGTTCCGATTGATATATTTACCAAGCTTTGCTGGAAAATATTGAATGTTTTTTTAGTTCTCCTCCGGAAACGAAGCCCATACCTCCGTTTTAGACTAAGTCCAAAATGTGTCCATGGAAACAAAGAAAACGGTAAATCATAAAAACCTGTAAATAGCAAAAGGCACCACTTTGGGGTCTGCCACACATATCTACCAAGTTTTACACAAAAATATTGAACGGTTTTTGAGTTCTGCTCCGGAAATGAAGCCCATCCCTCCATTTGGAGAATAAGTCCGAAACGTTTCCATGGAAACTGAGAAAATAATAAATCACAAAAACATGCAAAATACCAAAAGGCACCACTATATGTCCTGATTGATATATCTACCAAGTTTTGCTGAAAAATATTGAATGGTTTTTGAGTTCTGTTCCGGAAACGAAGCACATCCCTCCATTTTGAGAGTAAGTCCGAAACATTTCCATGGAAACCGAGAAAATAATAAATCACAAAAACATGTAAATACCAAAAGGCACCACTATATGTCCTGATTGATATATCTACCAAGTTTTGCAGAAAAACATTGAATGGTTTTTGAGTTCTGCTCCAGAAACAAAGTACATCCCTCCAAAGTACAACGTCCGAAACGTTTCCATGGAAACCAAGAAAATAATAAATCACAAAAACATGTACATAGCAAAAGGCACCACTTCAGCTTCTGACTGATATATCTAGAAAGTTGTGCAGAAAAATGTTGAATGTTTTTTGAGTTCTGCTCCGGAAACGAAGCCCACCCCACCACAAGACTAACACTAAAATATAAATGCCAAAAATCTGTAAATAGCAAAAGGCACAACCATAGGCTGAGATTACTATATCCATCAAGTTTGGTCTAAAACGTGAACGGTTTCTGAGTTATGCTGACGGGCGGACAGACGAACAGACAGATGAGGCAGTGACTATATCCCCCCGAATTACATGCCAGAGGGATAATAAAACCTACAACCACTGTCACAGGCATGAAATTACCTGACCTCATTCTGTACCATGAACTGTGTACTCATCTCGATTAGCTGAGCACGATGGACAACATTTAAGGTGAGCACCCTTTCACGCTGCTGAGAGCTGGGCTGGTGAAAACGGAAAAGTAGAACAATGGCAGAACCAAAAGGTTTACAAATGCATGGATGTCCACGCCGTCAATGACGACGTTAACTTTGGTGACATCGTCAATACCACAGCACATGACAACAACACCTGGTACAATGCAGTAAACAATAAGGAGGACCAATGAAAGATATCCCCAGCCTTAAGCGGTAAGCTGTTCGTCCTAAACGATGTCAAGTGCTTGCTCATCGTTCGAAACAAGCAACAAGAAACCAGTCTGCATGAAGTCAGTCAGCATCAAATCAGATGCCACACTTGTCATAAATGTCCGTCTCAGAAGAGACCCTGAAAAGGGTTCAGAACTAGTACTTTTACATTCGTTTACTACACATTTGGGAGACATGAGCGGTGTCCAATGTCACCTTATCATCGTAAAAATACAGCCAAAATGGGGTTTTATATTCACCTCAGTAATAATAATTGTTGGTTTCTAGGTTTCATAAAATATCACTTCAAAACGATAATTTAGAATCTTCCTATATTCCTGTTTAATTCTGTTGACAGTTGAGGTATTCGACGTTATAGGTAGATTCTATGTGAAGATTGACTGTAATACAATCAATCCAACTTAAGTAAAGGCAGTCAGTCTCACATATGAATACATGTTCATGCTTCTACCATGACAATTACACTTTCAAAGTTAGAAATGGAATATCTAGTAAAAGGAAATGTAATTGATATCACTGGATACGTGTAAAATGATAATTTACCGTTTATATGCTGGAGTGTCGAAATGATGGTCCGGAGCATGGCGAATCGAAAACATGAGAAACACAAAACAGAATTATCTCCCTTTGAGAGCTACAAGAATGCAGAGTGCACACCGCTAAAATTTTGATAAAAAACAAACAAGAATAAATTCAAAATTCCTACAATAATATAATAATAATAATGCATATTTATATATGAGCGCCAATCTACTTCGACAGTCATGCTCAAGGTGCTACAGAGTCAAGTATGTACATATGTACGGAAGTGGTACTGGAGCACATTAAGGGAAACACTGCTGGAAGAAATGTGTTTTGAGTTTTGACTTGAACACGTCAAAATTGTCAACAGTTATGAGATTATACGAAGGAGAGTTCCGGAGAGTAGGAGCTGCATAGATGAAAGAACACTGTCCAAAAGTTTTCAGTCTAAAGCTGGGCACAGTGAGCAGGTCCTGGCTGTTGGAACGAAGATTGTGTGAATTATAGTATGATGATAACATGTTAGACATGTACTGAGAAGCAAGTAGGTCAAACACAGTATCTTGTGCTTGATCCTGGCTTTGACTGACAACTAGTGAAGCTCCTCCAGTACTGGGCTAATATGGCAGCGTTTAGGGAAATGATAAATGATGCAGGCGGGAGTGTTTTGGACTTTCTGGAGTCTGTCACAGAGTTTCTGTGGAATGCCAAACAATACACTGTTGCAATAATCCAATCTTCAAGTTATGAGGGCTCTGACCAAGGCATGGGTAGCATCCACTGAGAGATAGGGACGTATGTTACTGATAGAACGAAGATGAAAGTGACAGGTTTTTCAGATCTGAAAGACTTGAGCTTCCATTGAAAGTGAGGAGTCGACGACTATACCAAGATCTTTTGCAGTGGAACAGACAGGGACGACAGCATCAGCTACTGTCACAGATTTGGCAGGGATTTTAGACAGCAGGTGTTTGGATCCAATCGGAAGAGCTTCGGTCTTGGTGTCATTTAGTTTCAGCATATGGTAAACCTAGATAGGGTTTGTGTACATATAAATACACCTGTTAACCTCTCACTTATTTCCCTAAACAATAATCTGTACCTTATAAACTTCAAATACAATTCTCAAGAATTAAATGAAACACAATTAAAAAGTTTCTTATAACATATATATACACTGACACAGGATGGGACTGTACCAAGACTTAGAAGAAATAACGAAAACACTGGAAACTATAGATGGATTTCGTTTGAGACAATTATGTGACATAAAACATCAACTAGAGCAAGATCGTGACATACAGGCAGCATTATGTAAGAAATACCATACAGCTTTCAATTTAGTGGACAGGGCTGACACAACCCTTTTGGCAACCAATATGGGATAAGAAGTGATAGGTGTCGGGTTGTTGACCATCACTGTAGCCACACCTACAGGTTCCACTACACTATATCAATATCACATGCAGCCCGAGCAAGGACCGTATGGAAACAGCTCAAACAGACAGAGGCCTGTGACAGCTGTGATTGGATGAAATTGTGTAAGATGTGTATGTGTTTTAAAAGCACATCCACCCTGTTATTAAAACTGACCACAATTTTAAGTATTTAGTACTGTCATTTTTATCACCATGGGTTATGCTTATGTGTGAACATATATTTTGAAGTAGGTGACATTCAGTGCGGAGCTGGGGGTTGATGTGTTCCGCTTCCTGTGCTTGGCAAATGTGCCAGACAAGTTGGCCACAACTTGTGTTTTATTGTAGCTTAGAGGCCAGACTGTGCTCATGTGTACATGGAGTGGCTGTTGATAGCCTGGATATTTTTAAAAAAAATATAATGTTACTATAGAAGTCTGTGGGAAAATATTTGGTGTTGTGTAACCTTATAGTGCTAAGCATTGACATAACAGCTGGGATGTCAGGGTTGGTGGGGGTTGGTGGGGGTTGGTGATTAGAACTCTATCCGAAGCAAAGTTAACCCATTCAACACCATAGGCCAAGATGTCATGAGTTCCCTGACACCATAGGCCTGTATACCGGCCAGGTAGTAGTCGCATCAAAGTAACATATAATTTTCAGAACCTAACTAACATATGATTCTTTTATCAACTCTATCACTTTTCACTGTGTCTGAAAGCACTTATCAAATTTCAAATGATCAAATATTTTAGACAGGATTAGAATTATAATCCATTTTTCGCAATGTTTTTATAAAAATACAATTACCAGACACATGCTTCAGCAATATGTCTATTTCAAAGTTGTCAAAGAGTAAAATAACAATGTTTCAAGATGATAATGATAATGATGATAACAAATTGAAGAACCTCAAAAATACAATCAATAACAGCACTCATAAAAGATATCAAACGTACATCATAACTTACTATTTCCATCTTTTTCTTGAGCAATTGTGTGTAATGTAATTCAAGTGGCATCTCGGCTTTCGTTGCCTCAAACATCGTCTCGGACATGATGTTTAATGCTAAAATACATAACCTAGCATGGTATGTCCACTACATTCCATAATATATGTACAGGTGGTGATATTTGCGTAACACGTTCAGAATAGTGTGATTTTATCCAAAACTTTCACCTAACTCTCAAAGTTTCCATTTAGGATGTCGGCATCCATTGCAGCAACATGATTGGATGTCTTAGGTCATGTGTACGATTTTGACCAATCACACTCCTCATAGCAGAATGTGGCAGGAAAGCGTCATCAGAAACCAGTCTTTATCCAATAAAATTGCTCTTACAACTGTGAAAATACTCTTGATAAGGACACAGTGATAATGGTGATGCTCGGAGCTTTGGAACGATAACCACCATCAAACAAATTGCCTCAACTGTCACTCGTACGAAGCTTCCAAAACAGAGTTATTTCCTGTTGTTGCACATCGTTACAGAGCAGAAAGCCACTGACATTGGGAAATAGAGGACCATACATAATATTTTTTAATCTTTTTATTATAATGTTCCAATTACGTGAAAATTAAAATATCAATAGAGAAAGGTAAGGGGATACTAAGACATGTTTGTGGTTTTTCTGACCATTAAAAATGTGTAAGTTTGAATTTTCATTAAATATTAACTTATTTACATTGTAGTTGCATTATTTGAATAATATAATGAATAAAAAACATTCCATATTCATAAACAGAAGGATTATACCTTTCAAATGATGTATGACATGTAGTAGTATTAAGTATTTATGAGTTGACATTTCTTTTGATAAACACAGGCTTCATCTATGACCTCAGAGTCTCTGAGAACTCGGTGTCATGGTAGTAAATGCCTCTGGTTGATTGTTGAAAAACTTAAACACAATAGATGACTATATTTCAACAGACAGCATAATCTCGGAGGAAGAGTTTTGTTGAGTATTCTCTGAAAATATCGCAGAATGAAAGAAGGGTTTCGAACCAAGTCTCATTTAAAACACTGCCATCAGCGAAGACTAGAAAAAAAAAATACATAGAACATACAACAAGCCCAACAAGCCCTCATTACGAAAACCAAAGAAATCATAGGCAGTTCACATTAAATTGATTCACTCAGATCAACACAATCGAGTAACTAGGAAGTTGGCGGGGCGAGCAAAATGTGGTATACACACCAGTGGAAAGAGATATGAACCCGGTCTTTTGTCAGAAGTGATCTCATAATGCTATTGAATATACTACTAATGTTGTTCCCCATATGTCACAGCCATAATTCACGGTGCTGGAAACAAATGCGTGGAACAACTGATCAGCGCGAGACATAAAATGCTATTTCCGAAAGTTGGAAAACTGTACATTCATTGCTTTTAATCCTTTAGCGACTGGTGCCTTCAAACATATTTTACAGTTTACGTTCGATGATATAACATTTCCAAGATTGTTAAATTCATTAACAGTCTCCAGATTTTCCAAGAACCAACCAACAACAGAATCCAGACTTAGTCATCAACGTATTTGGACACAAAAGCAATAACATAATAGCACACAGGATAAGTCCTTTCTTGTATAAGGATTCTTGTAAAACGATCAATATATTAACAATCCAAGAAGTTGAAAAATATCACTACACGTTGATAAAGTATTTTAGTCGACTGTTGTGCGATCAATTGAAACACAGGGGGAAAAAACACTTTCGTGAAAGGTGCCTTCATGGGTTTTCTTGGGCCAAACTGCTCGATTCGCACAACGTTGCTTGCCTAGGTGTAAGGGAGAAAGCCATATGAATAGATATGCCAAGAGAAAACAACAACATCTTGAAATATATCAACCATGAAAATCAAATGCAAGTGCCATATATTCCCAACACTAACTTTGAAGCTATCAATAAACCAATCAATACCATAGCTCCATCCACTGATCAGAGTTTCACACAAAAAATGCAAGAGCACAAAGCGTGTGGGTTGGGATATGTGGTCATTCGTTGTGATTGTCAGACTAACCCTCCCATTATTTATATAGGTCCAGATGTGGCGGACAAATTTCTAAAGTGTTTACAACACGAGAAAACGATCAAGAAAAAACTGTACATCAATATACCAATGCGTATGATCCAAGCAGACAGAAAAGCCCAAAACAAAAGCACACATTGTCACTTGTGTGGTTAACCTCTGAATGGTGATCACTAGAGATCACTTTCACATTACTGGTGAATACAGAGGTGATTCACGCTTGATTATGCAAGCTATTTCATTCACACTTGATTATGCAAGCTATTTCATTTTCAAAGGTAAGAGGCAGCATATCCTGTATCCCCAACAATATGGAAAGATATATATCCTTTTTGCTAAATGGGTTGAGATTCATAGATAGTGTTCAGTTTCTGTTGTCGTCTCTAGACAGTTTGGTCAAGGCTAATAACCCAGACGACTTGGCTATAACCAATCATTACACAGAGGAGGCAACTTGAGCTCTGCTGCTATGTAGAAGCATCTACCCGCATGAATATATGGATGACTGGTCGAAGTTCAACGAGACACAGTTCCCTTGCACTCACCACTTCCATAGCAAACTGTCCGACGCGTCTATCAGACAATACGATTACAAACAAGCAAAAAATGTATGAGAAAAACTGGGTTGTAAGAATGTAGGGGATTACCATGATTTGTATTTGAAAACAGACATGCTATTGCTGGCCGATGCATTTGAGATATTCAGACAAGAGTCATCAGAAGATGACATATCACCCCGGCCCCCACATATTTGAAAGGAGAAATCATCCGACAGTTACTTATTATGTTTTTAGACCAAGTATGAATTGTTTCCATGGTATTCATGAAGAATATAAATGCCATATATCTGTAATCAGAAAAAGTCTCCATTTCAAGATCTGTCTGGTATATCTGCCGAGGTCTTTTGAAAGATATGAAATGGTTTTCAAGTTGTGCTCCGGAAATGAAGTCAGCAACAATAGCAAAAGGCACCACCTAAAGTTCTGATTGATATATCTACCAAGTTTTCCTGAACAATATTGAACGGTTTTTGAGTTCTGCTCTGGAAACGAAGCCCACCCCACCATTAGACTAACATCAAAATGTTCCATGGAAAAACACAAAAAACAAAAATGCCAAAATTCTGTAAATAGCAAATGACACAACTACAGGTTGAGACTATTATATCTATCAAGTTTGGTCTAAAAATATTGAACTTTTTGCTCCGGAAACAAAATGATTATGGACGGACAGGCGGACTGGCAGACGGACGGATGGACGGAGGGACAGACAGATGATGTGTCGACTATATCCCCCTGCATTACATGCCGGGAGGATGAAAAAAAGTATTCTATCAAAAAAGCAGACGACGCTGAAATAAGGAAGGCTAAATGGGAGAAAAAGAATGTGGTAAAACCACATATCAAACATACCCTCTACAAACAGACCATATTCAAGAAGAATACGTTCAAACACCAGATAAACAAGCTTCATAGCGACAGGCACAAGATATACGGGTTGACTATAAATAAGACGTCTTCATCACCGATGGATACAAAAACAATGGATAGCTCAAGATGATATCAAAACCTACGCTTACGGTCATAAAAAAAACTAAATTTACATATATATTTGATGGAGAAAATTTACTACAGTCCGTTTACCAAAATTAGCTAAAGCTGTACATGTTTCAGAAGAAAAAGCCAAAGCCTGGTTACAAAAACAAGCTATATGGCGAATCTAACTGCCAGCACCCAAATATATGCCGATGAGAAAATTCGGTATTCATACACCCAATCAATTTCACCAGGCAGACGTGTTGTTTCTTCCACACGACAGGGTGAGAGGTAAAACCTACAAGTATGCCCTGACAGTTGTAGACGTGGCCAGCCACTATAAGGAAGCCATTAACCATGGAAGACTTGGACCAAGTAGCACAAGCATTAAAGCGAATATACAAGCGCAGCCAGCTTATCTGGCCTGATTTATTGCAAGTCAATCCAGGCCAGGAATTCATGGGATCTGTGTCGGAACTGCTAGCCAAGCACAATGTAGAAGACACTGTGAGGTGGGCTCTCATCGAAGTCAAGTTACAGTCAAGAGATTCAATTACTCCATAACCGAACGGTTGTTTTCACACCAATATTCACATGATTCGGCAGAAACCTACCAACAGAAACCCTGAATGGGTAGAACAACTTCCACGGGTGGTTGACTTTATAGAGTAGAAGCAATCCATATGAATTCCATTGAATCAGAGCAAGCAGCACCACGTCATAAAAAGGATCAAAATTCCAGATCACATGTTTGTAAGATATTTATATCAACCTGGTGAATACAAGGGAGACACCTGTAAACATGCTACAGATCCTATCTGGTCTATGAAAATGTACAATATCAATCAAGTGGATATCAAAGACGGGGAACCTAACCTGAACTTCCTGGAAAATGACCACTTCAAGCGTCCAAGTGTTTTAACAGTTCAGGGCGAAAGTGTGCTTTATTACACTATACATGGTGGTAGAACGAACTGTATTTCTTAATTATTTACCAATGCATTGATAATAGTTTAGATATAATATTTTGATCTGTAAATAAATCAGTACTCACAGTATGTTTAACATCATGAACAGGTTGATATGACACTGTCACATTGTCAGTAGTGTTGACCCAAACACCTCCATGTTGGGATTCATGTTGGGCGATGGAGATATATAGTATGATGGCTTTTGAATAGTTCTCAACACCTGGCAATACATCCGTATCAAACATGACAGTTCTGATCACCTACAATTCAGGTATTCGTTATCTAAGGTATTTGACAACAACAAAGGACAGCAAAAGAAAATTCTACATGGTGAGCAACAACTAACATTAGGGAAATTTGAAAGATAAAGTTATTAACCTTATAAAAAATTTAACTTGCTAAGTTCAAGCACACAACAGTCATTAATTATTTCATTCCCAATCAGTCTGCAGTAAATAAACACTCAGTTACTCACACTGTCAAGATCAGTATTTTACTTCACACTGTAAAAGCTGCTTATGAACATGTAACGGATCAACTGAACACCTGTGGGTGGTTGGGGTCACAGAATGCATGTGGAGAACAGTTACAGTACATGTGGTTTCTTGCTGGAATCATGCCTCAATCAAGACGAGTCATGCCTCAATATGTTTCATAGATACAATTACTCAGTTTAAAGCAAAATGTTTAAACATGTTGTATACTTTTAGGTCTCATGGATAGGATTAAACATGTTTTAAGTTTTGATGTTGTTTATTCTGCACATAAATCTAGCTTTGCAAACACGGCCTGTGATTTGTATTTGGTACTTTTGCAAACGCAGTCTATGAAATGCATCTTGTGAATGCAGTCTGTAAAATGTGTTTTGTAGTTTTCTTACCTTGACACACAGTTTACAGTTCATGTTGTGGGTGTATATATGTTAACTTTCAGATACAGGTGATATCTTTTATTCAGGTACACTTGTAAAATCTGAATTTCACCTATACTGAGAATGTGTTATGATAACAAACAAAGATTCCTTGTAAGTAAGGAAGCATCGTATATGAGGGAAAGCATATGAAATTATATAATGAATATACTTGTGTTATTCCACTCCTGTTATGTGAATGACATGCACTGACTTGTACAGGAGTGAGATCAGTCCAATGGACACATGGTACCACAACAAGAAAGAAGAACAGTTGGATGGACTGATGAAGGTACAAGGAGGGGGTGAACAGTAGGAAAGACTAACATGACCGTGGTCATTAGTTAAATGAACTGAGTGTTAAACAGAATATTATAGACAGTTAATTGATTGTAGCTTATATTGCTAACAATGTAACATAGATATGATATGATATGATATAGGATATTTATATAGCGCACATATCCACCCTCTAATGCATGCTCAAGGCGCTGGTATTTTCCCCTTGATCACTGAATGTCAATCTCAACAGCACATTGTATTTTAATCTCAACTCCCTGGGGAGTATACACTTCTTGCTCCCACTTGGCGCCCTGATTTTATTGAGGCACTCTCATCCTAACGAGGTACAGTAGTATAGGGAATGGGGGTTCTAAAACACTTTCAAAAAAAGTCTCTACAACGCCTTATTTACTAACTAAGGCTTTAGTTGGGTCCTTAGCTCTTGCTACTATTACCCCTACTCTTAACGTGTGTTGGTAGGAGGTAACACTGTGCCGTACGGTACGATCAATAATTCTTCTCTTACAAACCCCCTACCCGGCCCATCCCTCAAGTAGTATAAGTTAGGTTCGTCGGCTTTCATATCCACTTTATCTATGTTGTAAGTTTTGACTGACCATATAGGATCGGTGGCTCGCTTACGGCTATCACCCTCGTGTTCCCCCGGCTGGTATAGATACCTCACTAGGGCCCTATCTGGTATCTGTTTCTCCTTCCCACGCAATGGAGCGGCCGACTCTGCAACTATTGATTTTAGTTTGATAGCGTCTGCCGGTTTCTTACCGGTGAGACGGGTGACTTCATGGTTGATTGCCGACACCACCTTGGGTAACCTCGTGACCCATTCAGTCGATCGTTTTCCAGGGGTGGCCATCTCCCTAGCATACTGATGGCCGAACAAGCGCTCAGCCAAAGTCCTATTAAATCTCTCAACTATGGCTTGGCTGCGATGGGCTCTGGCCGTGCCACGCCTGACCTTTGTATCGTGTTTGGCTAGCAGTTGTGACACGGCACCCATGAACTCCCGTCCGGGGTCAACTTGCAGCTCTGTTGGCCACGTCAGCGGGCTGCGTTTGTATATGCGTTCGAATCCTCTGGCTACCTGAGCCGAATCTTTCGTGGTCAAGGGTTCGGCTTCCTTGTAACGACTGGCTACGTCCACTACGGTTAAGGCATACTTGTACCTCTTGTCGTGGGGTAGGAACAGTAGGTCTGCCTGGTGAACGCTATTAGGTATGTTAATACCGAACCTCCTTCTAGGCACGTAGCGTGGTGCCGGCAAATAGATCTGCCACAGGGCTTGTTTTTCAAGCCACGCTTTGGCTTCCTCCGGGGGTACTCGCGCTATTTTAGCTAGCTTATCTACTGCGCTAGCTCCTTTCCAGTACCCACGCGGGCTGTAGTAAATAGCCTCAAATTTTTTCATGTCCATACGCGTATGTGTTTATCCCATCAATAGCTATCCAACGTTTCGTGTCCATAGGCGACAGGGACGTCTTGTTTATAGTCAGTCCGTATATCTTATGTCCATCACTTCTAAGTGTGTTCATTTTATGCCTAAAGGTACGGGTCTTGAACAGGGCTTCCTTGAATCTGGCGTGTTTGATGTGTTGTTTCACCACATACTTCTTAACCCCCTTAGCCTTCCGGATCTCACTATTGTCGGCTTTCAGTATGGAGTACATCTTAGGTCTCAAACCTATGTACTCGGCTATGGGCGTGCCAGCACACTCGTCCTTCATCTTACCTAGGACCTTTTTATTTACCGTACTGTGTATGGTATGGGTCTTAGGGTAGTCGCTGGTGTCGTATAAATCGAGGTGTTTTTTCATGTCCTCGTACACGTCCTCGGTTCGAATTTCTAACAGCAGTCAGTGTCAGTGTACAGCACTTCACACCTGTCGCCGTACTGTTTCTTGAGCTCGTTGTAGTAAAAGTCGTACATCAGGTGTTTGGATAAATCGAGGATGCTCATCCCCACGTAAACAGGCCGGTTGAATTTTATGTGGCTTTTCTTCATGTGTAGGGCAACCAGGTTGTCTGTGAATATCTTACTACGGTTGAATGCCGGACTGACTATCAATCTCCTGAGCTTGTCTTCCTCACTCGACCGAACCAGCTTCACGGTCACGCGTTTCCTCAGGTTCTCCATAGTCTTACCAAACACCGAGTTGTTCATGAGCTTGTAGAGATTTTTCTCAAAATCACTGGTGGCTTTTTTTCGTAGGTCTGTGTTCATTCTGATGTAGGGCTCCATCCATGGGCTCTGGTCGAACATGAGCACCCTGTGTATTTTGGCCAGCCTCATACCCAACGACAGGTACAGCTGTAGGTTGCGATAGTGAACGATGTACTTGGTCTTATTCATTAAGTTAGGAACGAGTTTTTCAACATCTGTCACACGCCCACCTAACAAGTTATGTTGGTACTCAGACATCCAGTCTGGGTTAACCCTCATACGTTCGGGGGCCAGGGGGTAGCTGTTGTGTGATGTGTGTAATTCCTTGGTATACTCTAAGTCAACCTCGAGGATATACCCTTTGTTCGAATCTGGTGCAACCCCCATAACATCAACGTGGGGTACCCATTCGAATCCCCCTGTAGGTAGATACTGGCTCATGGCCCAGCCGTACAGGTTGTTTGCGTCGAGGTAGAGAATGTGATTGGTTGGCTTGTTAGGATCGTAACCTTTCACGTATTGATTATTTGCTTTCGCGTATCGTTTGGATGCCATGGAAATCCCACCTCGCAAGCCTTTCTCAATGAATAGGTGCATGTCGTAATCTGTGAGCAATTCCAAATTAACTCCGGTCTTTTTAAGCAAGGCGTCCCACGACAGACCTGGGCTGGTGTAATACCATGCGGGGTCGAGTTTATACTGCTTGAAACACGTCCGCCTAAACGTCTCAAACACGTCGGCTAACAGCAGTACATCTGTCCTCAAGTACAGGTCGTGATAATCACCCAGGTTCTTACAACCCAGTTTATTCCATACGTTAGTCGCGTGCGAGTAATCATCTCGTGAGACGGACGCCTCATTCAGCTTGCTATAAAAGCAGTCAATAGGGGGTAGTCTGGTCTCGGTGAACTTGACCCAACTATCCATGTACTCATAGGGGTACACACCCTTCCTCATAAGCAGGGGTCTAGTCTCGGCGTCTGTGTATCGATCGGTGATAGGGAAGGTATTGTTGGCCTTGACCAGACTGTCGAGTGACGACAGGAGGAACTGAAACGAGTCAATGAACCTAAGTCCTTTTAAGCTGAAGGAGATGTATCTCTCCATGTTGTTGGGGATGCACGTTATATTACCATCGATTTTCGCGATGGCCTGCATGATCAAGTGTGAGTCGCACCCTCTCAAGTTGTGAAAGACAACGGGGATGTTTATTGTCTTAGGGTTGATTTTAAGCTTGAGGTTGCACGCGCTGTGAGCGGCGCCTCTATACTTACCAGTTATGTGGCAGTGATCTCTCACCGAATCACCGTTAAGTGGTGAGTCACACACGTGACAGTTAGTGCTACTAGCGTGAGCTAGCCTGTCGACTCGAGTCATACGCATGGGAGCGATTCTATACAATGCATTCCTAATAATTTTTTCTTCCTCCTGCAAACACTTTAGAAACCTTTCAGCCGCGTCAGGGCCCCTATACACTACCGGAGCTTTCGTTTCCCCGTCACAACGGACGACAATGTATCCAAACCCACAGGCTTTATGCTCTTGTGTTTTGTGGGTGACCAAGGCTTCGAAGTCGGCGTATATGATATAAGGCACAGACATTTGGTTCTTGTGGTTACCGAATTTTAGGATATTATCACCTTCCTTAGGCATGTCGACTCGTATGGCCGTCTGCCCCACATCTTGGCAATCCTCCCGGTGGGATTCTAATAAATCAGCTCGTGTGAAGCCATGTAGGCATCGTTCACAGAAGTGGGTCTTTTCTCTGTGTGCCGACTGGTCATACAACAGCCTGCTAAAGTGTTTTATCCATGTGTAGTGATACTTGTCACCTCGCTGGATCATGAATATATTGATAACTTGGCGATCCTTCACCCCGCTGACCCTGTGTACTATTGTTGTGTTACCTTCGTGTCCAAAGATATTTATAGCCAGATTATTCTGTTTTTCTACTTTAGTGATCTGGGATATGGGGGTGGGTTCATCTATACCATCCCAGTTGAGCCCATCATCCTGAGGATAATTAGAAGGCCTGTTCGGATTAGTGTCAGCTGGAAATAAGGCTGACCTGATAGCTAACCTCAGGCAATCGTTTCCTCTATTCTTAACGTTTACTATGGCATTTTTGTTCCTATAGTAGGGGGGCAAGGCTAGGTATGACCCGCCTCTGAACGGCACGTAGTTAGCTATATCTAGATATCTACTTCCTAGGTTATTTAGTTCCTGGTTGACCTTATCAGCTATCAGAGGCTTGATATCTGTAATGTCTATGTTTCTATCAACGTGCATGTGCCAACCTCTCAAATAGTTGCCTACAGCGAGCTCAGTGCGCACGAACTGTAGGTCAATAGCTCTATTCTGTCGTAATAATTCTAAAAGTTGTGGTTTCCTCATAAGGGAATACCCGCCTAAACCCAAATCGTGTGCCTCGGCTTTCAGTTGTTTTACAGTGGGACGTGCTACGGGGGGATGTGATAACAATTCGACTAACCCGGCTCTCCCCAGTTTTGAATAACCCGTGTATCCAAGCTGTTTTGCTTGAGCTTTTAATTGTTTTACCGTAGGGGCTTCTAAACCTAGTAATCTCAACAATGCTGACTTCCGCATTCGAGAATACCCGATCACACCTCTCTGTTTTGCGACCCGCTTAAGCTCGCGTACAGTAGTCATAGTGTTTACACCTAACATAACCAATGTCTAATTGGAGTCTATCTTGAGCAGTCGCCTACGTTCTTTTATGTAGCCCTTTTTATTCTCGTAGATGAGTTGATGTCTGACTACGTTCGCTCCGTGAGCTTTACATAGACAGTAGTGCCCTTTAACCCCGATACCACACACAGAACACGTGTAGTTAGGACTTCCCATATGGAAACAACAGAACCTAGTCCTGCATTTCCTACCACAGGCCTCGGTCTTCCCCATAAGTATGTATTCGCATCGGTATGGAGCGGGTCTCATGTTTACTTATATGGGTATTTAATTTAATTGCTTCGCAACCAACGCAGTAGCTGCTATACCCAACACTATGAAGCCCAGTTCACGATTCATTTGTCCCTTGGATGGTGTGTAGTACTGAGCGAGTGTGGGTTTATTGAGCGGTTCCAATCGTTTACCAGTTAGTAGGTAGTATTCTTTCATTGCTTCATCGACATCGTTGAATGTTTGAACGGCATGGTTTTCACGCTGGAGTTGTTCGTTAATAAAATCGATCCTCTGGAGGCGTTTTTTAGCGTACTCGGCCTGTGCCTTTTGTAATTTCTCAGTAGCGAGATCGTGCCGCTTCCTTTCTTCCTGTATTTCAGCCGCGTGGTCATCTCGTAGTTTCGAGAAGAGGAAATTACTCCCGGAAAATGCCAGGGCATTCACTAACGCCCCACCGACCATCATAGCTATCGTGGCCATCCTATATTTATTTCATTATATTTTCAGGTATTATCCCTTGTTTTACTAGGATGTCTTTTGTGGCCATCGCCATACCAAGGTTCATTATGAGCATACCCATATCCTGCAGGTTGAAATCTAGCTTGATAGTTGGTTGTTTAAACACCATTTTAGTCAACCGAGCGTACCCTACGGCTAGACTGGCAACCACTGTGGCGTGGTATGCGTTGTTGACGAACGTTTTCCCCTCAGACATTATGTATATGATATAAAAATATTTAAATTATAACATGATATGCGGGTCGACAGTGGGGGGTACCACCTCACTGTTGGGGGGTACCACCTCACTGTGGGAGGGTACCCCCACGTATAACCATGTTATAACCACGGCAGCGCCTACAGCCAACAACAGTCGGGGGTTGATAATTTTATGTTGGTTACACCACCGTTTTTTACCGGCAGCTACTCTCTTAGGATTCTTCTGCCTGGTTACTGTTGGGGGTTCCTGTGAAGGGGTCACTTCCCTCACCTCGGGAGGGGTCTCATGTGCAGCATCCATCTATACTATTATTATTATTTTTTCTCTCAAATTGACAATGCTTTGCCGTGATAATCGCCGCCGTCACTGGAGCCAACAACATGCCATATTTGTGGTACAGCTCGCAGCTGATAGAGCTCACGGCGTGTTCGATAAAAGGGTCTTTCTCGAGGTCTTCCCACAGGTAAAGTCGGCGCTCTGGTGGAATGGGAAGGAAGTATGACACAATAACGGTGTATATCTGGGTCATAGCCGATCCTATTGTCTTTGTCATTTCTGCTCCGAGCCGGGACTCGTATCTAGCGTACAGCTTATCGATTTCTTCGGCTGACATTTTGTGAATTTTATCCGGAGTGTAGTCTCCAAAGTAATGTTTGGCTTTGCCGCCAACAGCCAACGCCACCAGTTTCTCTCGCTTGTCATCATCCACTACCCCAGACAATTGTTCGAGCAATTCCTCACACTCCATCTTATAATATAACAAGTAAGATTTAGTTTTAACTATATAATACCCGATGCAGACAAAACACAGAGAAATGAAGGTTAAGTTGCACACGACAAACACTTCAAATATCATAGCTATACTTAGCATTTGCTTAGCTTTAGCTTAGCTTTGCTTAGCTTTGCTAAGCTTTGCTTAGCTTTAGCACACCCTATATGCTACTGGTTGGTCGGTCTTGAGCACGAGCTTAGCGTGTTTAGTTTCAGCGAGCTGTTTCTTCACCCGTTCCCGTTCTAATTTGCTCATCACATCGTTCTCTCTCAAACACTCCTCGAACGAATCCCTGTCCTTGCAGTGAAATAAGGCTACCCATCGCGTCTGCTCCCTGAGGTCTTTCAACACCGAGTTGAACTTCTGCGTTAGCACCCAGACGCTGTGATTTGCATGCCGGCCGGAGAAGGCCAGGTACGATAGCATGTCTCTCTTTTTTGTTATCTCGCGATTAGTGCTGCAGTCGTCCAGTATGAACAGCGTCGGTTCCCCTTTAAATTTCTCGTGAAGAGCTTTCAACCAGTCCTGCAGGCGTGTTCCAGGGTCGATTTTGTGTACGTCCGGGTCCGTCATCACCCAAGGTCGCGCGTACGTTTTATTCATGCTCAGAGTAGGGCACATGATAACGATGTTATCGAACACATCCTTGTAGTAACCCTCCAACATATCCAACACGAAAACGGTCTTCCCACAGCCAGTCTGCCCGCACACTATGGCGCAGTGTGGGTCAGTGGGGAGGTGGAGGTCAGTAGATGGCTTGCACGAATCTCCCATTGTCTATATTAAGTTGCGCGTCCATAATAACGTACAGATATAATTTCAACTTACCAGCGGTTTGAGCCTTCTTAGTAATCTGGATGGTTATCCCTTCGCTGCCGTTATCTATACGGCGCCCGCTACCATGCAGTTTATCATCATCCGTGGATCGCATGTCCAACCATAGGGCGTACTTGGTGGTCAGGTATTCACCGATCTGCACGGAGCCGAGGTCCAGGTCCTTTGTTATGTAATCCCCCACTGGTAGCTTTTTTATCTCATCCCACTGCTGGTGTGGTCTCATACCATGACTGAACAGCTGGTTGGGCACGCCCTCGATGGTCACTTCCACCTTTTCAATCTCGGGGTTGAAAAACTTCTCGCTGTCCCTCCGGAATGGTTCGTAATCCTCCACGGGGACGACCAGGATACCTTTCATCGATCGCGCCGGCACGTTCAGGTTGATATTCCACACAGTGTCGCTCTTATCTCGCACGACTGATCTATGCCTCAGTACGCGATCGTACAGGATAGCCATCTTCCCAGAGTACTGGCTTCGAACCTGCCTGGCCAGCTCCGGGCTAGTGACCATGTCGAACTCCAGAGAGATGTTGTCTATGGCATAACTGGCCTCATCACCGTTCGGCGTACGCACTACTTTGCTATAGTCGTTAAACGTGAGCTCGTATTCGAGCCTATCACCCAGCGCGGCCTGGTAAAACGGCGCGTGTCCCGTAAGCAACTCGAAGTCGAGCGGCACGCAGAATCGATTCCCGTATGCTCGTTCTCCCTCGCTTTTCCAGAGATCCCCGTAGCAGTGAAACACGTCGCTGTCGTCGATGCTCAGCACCTCGTTACCGCTGATCTTGACGGTCGTTTTCTTGATGATAGCTCGACCCACGTTCCGCACTAGCTCGCGTTTGTCGTTGTCGGAGGTCAACGTGATATTGAACGCCAGTCGAACAGTGCCTGGTACAATGAGGTCATTCTCACCAAGGTTTGGAAATCTAACCAGCAGAGTTTGATTCTGGTCTATCTTGCTGGGATTGTTGGTGATGGTCACCGACTGGCGCACGGCTCTGGCTCCTAATGGCTCTCTCAATCTTCTGAAAGGATCTAATTTTCTGCCGTACATTGTTATATATAAATGAAATATATTTTTAATACTAAATAATGGCTGAAGACATACCTATGATGGAGATGTGGGATGATACTATGGATGATACAGGGGCCGAGCAGGAGACCTCATTCTCG
Source organism: Haliotis asinina (assembly GCF_037392515.1). Lineage (NCBI taxonomy): Eukaryota > Metazoa > Mollusca > Gastropoda > Lepetellida > Haliotidae > Haliotis > Haliotis asinina. The sequence goes on from NC_090284.1 coordinate 29,983,797, forward strand.
CTAGGTGACGCACTCATGAAGGAGGACGCCGTCGACGATTATTACAACGCAGTTGAAAATAAATCCAAACTCAAGCCGTTGGGAAGGGACTATTCCAGGTTTACCCTCGATAGCAATGGCACGCTGCGTTTGAAGGCTCACCCGGAGATCGATCTCGTGAATAAACGCACGAGAGAACCGCTTGCTTTATCAACACTGGGCAGTCGACATGGGAGTGACTTGATCCGCGATGAACTAGGTTTCATAGATTACGGTGGCGCGCGACCTAAGCTTCCTCCGAAGGTCCGTCAAGATCTGCAAGCTTATGATATTAAAAAGGTGTTGGCCGACTACGAGAACAAGCCCTTCCCGGGTTTCGAACTTACCTTTCGGGAACTGCGGGGGTTGGACCTGTTGATGCAAACCATTCGTGGTCAGCTCTGGAAAAGCACGGCCAAAGTGAGTGAGATAGACGGCCACATCGACTATGAAAAGGGCAAACTCGGTGAAACTGAGGACGAGTCTATGAAAGCCACCATCGAGGAACGAATACGTAATTTGGAAGAGGAAAGGCAGGTCTGGTTGGAGACAGCGTCCGGCTACAAAGAAAAGCTTCGATCCCAGACCAACCGTGTGCGGGAAACCATCAATCAAGTCCTCTACCGAGACACCACGTTAGCAGACAGGATTCGGATATTGTTCCGGGAGCAAGGGATCACCATCGCCAGCATTCTGACTGCATTGGGTTTCATCATATCAACCCTGGTGGTGTCACTGACAGGGGGTACTGTGGGGGGAACTCCCACACCCCCCGGCGGTGGTGTTAAAGACTGGATAAAAAAACTCAGGGAAGGCCTAGCTAAACTGGCTGGTAAAGCCGCCGAAGCCCTTCCCGGCATCCTGGGTAGCATCGTCTCGTGGTTGTTGGGTGCTCTGGCTAAAACTGCCACGTGGCTCAGTCAAAACCTGTGGGCAGCCATCGTCGCCGTGGCGGGTCTGGTGTACGTAGCGGCTAAGAAATTTTTAACCAAATAAGCCCCAAAGCTACCCCACCAACCACCAGGGCCGTTTTACTATCAATATGCTGCTGATTGGAGGCCTGAATATGAGGGGCCACCTCCTGTGGTGTTGGTTGAACTTTAGACTCCGGGGGCGGCGCCACTATACCCGTTTCACGTGGTGGGATGTGTGGGATATAGGGGGTGTTAATATCGGGGTTGATACCCAACTTTTGATCCGCCGTGGCTATGACTATTTTGTTGTTATAACCCACCACTTTTTTTACTCTCAGTTGCATATCACTCGGAGCCATGTACAGCCCCACGGCGAACACGTAGTTGACTTTCGATCTGGCGTATTCTAACACGTTTTGGTAGCGTTCGATGGCCCACGGGAGATCAACTGGAGAATTGATAGCATCCTCAACGTTGACAACGAACTGTTTCTGAGCGTCGTAAGCAGTTCCCTTACCGAGGATGTTGGAACGCGTCATCGACTGCGCACCCAACAGCGCCCACACGTACGTTCGAATCGAGTCGTTCAACCTGACTACCCTGGCATTAGTAAACCCTTTCGACGTGTCCAGCATGAACATTTTCCACCCGTCTGCGGTTGACTGCTCCACTTTCTGGACTGTGAAAGCAACACCACCTTTAAAGTTCATACGATCATCCCTCCATTCATTACTCGACAAAGCAAAGTCCTGGCGTAGTATATCTCGTTTCAGTAAATCATCACTGACTTCTTTCACTGGTCGCCCCCCATCATAAGGAATACCCAACCCGTGGTTCGGGCCCGGCAAACGCCAATCCGTCTTCGGGTTTATTTCGAATTCATTGCAAATACGTTCGTAGGCCCGTCTATCGTACGGGTTGTTTGTTGCGTCCCACGCTTTGTCCTGTGGGAGGGGGGCGCTGATCTCTTTAAGGATACGTCTGACCTGGTAGTACACGTGGAACTTGAACACAGACTGACTCAGCGGTCCACGCCGAGTGTCGGTCAATGTCACACCACACCCCGTTGTAGCGCACCACACGGCAAAGTTGAATTGATTCTGCCAGAACTGCATAGGGTTGTTGAACCAAGCGTGGACTGCCTTGACGTTAGTCACCGAAAGCTTATACTTATCGAACACATCTAAAAGCTGGGCATTGAAATACAACCCAGGAGCAACCACGATCTTCATGGGGGAGAAATCTACGTCCAGTTTAGGGTAAAACATTTGAAACTCTTATATAATGAGTATATATACTCTAACATGTACATAACACTTCCAGGAATAACGAGCGGTGAGGCCGTTCAGCTGACGCACGCGATCGATAACACGTCAGGCCAACTCGAAGTCGCACTCTGCGATATCACCTACCTACTGCAATGGACTAACATCAACGCCAGCAACAATAAGCTGTTCGTCAGTGGAACTCGCAGCCAGATAACTGACGGCTACTACAGCGTGTGCTCTCTAAACGACGAGGTCTTCAAACCCCTGGGAGACGAACTCAAGATGAACGACTCAAACGGTACAGTGGTGTTAATCAACAACGGAAGAAACCCCTTGAGGCTCGGCCGACCATTAGCGAGGATACTCGGTATGTCTCCTGACGAAATAAAACCAACAACAACCGTCACAGGCACGAAGTTACCCGATCTAGTACCGTACCGAGAGCTGTACATTCATCTCGGTCAGGTGAGCACAACGTACAACATTCAAGGAGGTCACCCTTCCACTATACTGAGAGCAGTGCCGTGAAAACTGAGAAATACAACGACGGTAGAACCGAGTCGTTTTCACCACGGCAGTATAAGAGATTAACCCAGGGCAACATACCTGAGCTGATAATATCGGTGTTAGATATAAATCATAATCCTGTAAATATAGGATACCTCAGCTTAACGCTTCATGTAAAATGACCAGCGCACAAGGACCCGGAGTGAAAAAATGCGTCAATATCGGGATCTCCGACCTCGGAGACACGCGCGGTTTCGACGCTCCCGGAGTAGATGGTAAATCGTACGCCTTGCAACTGAAAAACAACATTTACAAACGCGTTGAAGTCACCTCCGGTGGAACCCTAAGTGATATAGTAGATACCACAAGAGCAACAGTCAACACTAAGTACGCCCTTGTCAACACCGGTAATAACTGGATAATATACCCATCGTTCGGGGGTAAACTGTTCGACTTAGACGATGTTGAGAGCACTACCGTCGCCCGAAACAAGCCATATATGCTCGTCTTCACCGAAGATGACAAGTGGGTGTTGCTACCCGATAACGACTGGTTTCTCAATATTAGGCTCGGCTCCCCCTACGTGTTCACGGATAACAAAGACAACCACCTAAACAAAGTCGTGAACAATGGAACCCTGCTCGTGGCTTACGTCCCAACTCAGAGACGTAGCGTAGTCGTCAGCCCACTCGACACTATGGCAGCCCACATGCTATCGAGTAAACCGGCCATACAAAACGTGACATTGCAGTTGGTGTCTGAATTCGAAGGCGTGGTCAGTATACTAGAGAGTCTACCGGCAAACTCAACACTGATCATCAAAGTCTACCTAGGGGAACCATTGGGGAATGATGTCGAGATCGTGAAGGGAATCAAACTCGGGTGGGGGAAACGACACCAGTATCAAGTTTGCAACGTTTACGTGCGGGTGGGTGTCGGCTCCAACACCAGTCTGCAGGGGGTCAACGTGATCGTGGAAAACAAGATATCACTAACCAAGATCTTCCTACCTGACAACATACACTTCATGGGTATGAAGTTCACCCCTGAACTATTATCAGAAAACCAGTTGGAAATTATATCGTAATAGTATAATAATGACCAGTCATCGTCCCAACACTACGCTTAACGACCTAGGAGATACGGAGGGATTCGATCAGCCTGGTGAGGAAGACACCTTATATATCCTGCACTTCAAAGACAACGTGTACAGACTGGTGTCGTTATCAGATTTAAAAGAGCCCAAATGGCTGATCAACTTAACACTCGCCTCACCTTATATCACAATGGACGCAGATACGTGGCAGATCTCTAAGATTAGGAACAACGGTATCTGGTTCGGGGATTTCATTCCGGAGGAATCAGTACTCATGAAAACTACTGATACCGAAAAAAATAGGTTAAAGTCTGGAAAAAAAAAAAAATTAATATTTAGCAATAATCCTTATGGCATAGGTCTTGTTGATAGAATATTATCCCCTTTCACACTCATCATAGAAGTCTTCTTTTATTTAAACAATGAAAACACCTCAAGAGTACACCAATTTTTACCCGGGGTGTCAATACACTGGTATGACGAACACACAAACAAATATTGTCGTATTGTTATACAACAGGATACCCCCACGGGTCCTATAAACCGCTTAATAAGCCTCAGTGGGGTTTTTATTACAACAGGAAAGTCTATTAGCCTCTCACCTATTACCCTGAGTAGTAATCTAGAACTTGTAGACTTCAAATTCATTGATAGACTATTAACTGAAACCCAATTAAAATATCTTTCAAAATATATATTATAGGATGGGTCTGTACCCAGTCGTAGAGGAAGTAGCGAAGACGCTGGAAACCGTAGATGGGTTCCGCTTGAGGCAGTTATGTGATGTGAAACGCCAACTAGAACAAGACCGTGACACGCGGAAAGCACTATGTAAAAAGTACCATAGAGCTTTCAATATCTTGGACGGGGCTGACACTACCCTTATGACAACCAGCATGGGACTAGGGGCGGCAGGTGTTGGATTGTTAGCTACCATCGTGGCTACACCTATAGTGCTAGGAATTGAAATAACAGCTGGGGTGGCAGGGGTGTTAGGGTTGGCACTTAAGTTGATATCACGCAGACTGCATCGTAAGGCATTGAAACACGACGAGATCAGGGTTCTGGCCGAAGCAAAGCTCAACACAGTAAGTGGGCGTATTTCCACGGCACTCTCTGATAGTAAGATCTCAGAAGAGTAGTTTCGTTCAATCCTCTCTGAACTCACAAAATATAACGGAATGAAACAAGATATTCGGTCCAAGTCTCGTAAGTCTGCTATCAGCGAAGACGAGAAAAAAAAGTACATAGAACAAGGGATACAAAAAGCCCAGCAAGCCTTTATTACGAACACCAAAGAGATCATAGGCGGTTCACGTTAAACTGTTTCATCGATATAAACGTGACATAGGCCGGGTAGGGGGTTTGTAAGAGAAGAATTATTGATCGTACCGTACGGCACAGTGTTACCTCCTACCAACACACGTTAAGAGTAGGGGTAATAGTAGCAAGAGCTAAGGACCCAACCAAAGCCTTAGTTAGTAAATAAGGCGTTGTAGAGACTTTTTTTGAAAGTGTTTTAGAACCCCCATTCCCTATACTACTAGGTACCCATCTGCAACTGGGTGGACTGGGACATATAATCACAGTACTTTGTCCAAGTTTACTGCACATTGCTGTACCCGCAACTAGGTGTGTGCACGTATTTAAGTGGCCACCATCTGGTCATCTACCAACGGATTCATGGGTTCTTTCGAGTGCACAGGGTTGTGTGCTGTACACTAGGGGTTGTGACAACACAGAAAGAGTCTGCACATAATGCTGACTCAAAGGATTTTACACCTGATCACAGGTGGTCTCGATCCCGACACCTCAACCTCGCTGGATCACTAGTCTGGCGCCTTAGCCAGCTCGCCCACCGCGCCCCACATAGGACTTTTGCACTAGGATGAACTCATGTCCTATCAAACAAATTAACTTTAATTAAAAGCCTGCCTGTCTGCCCGCCCACCCACCCGATCGCAGGGATCGGGTGGTCAGGCTCGCTGACTTGGTTGGCGCATGTAAATTGCGCAGATCGATGCTCATGTTGCTGATCACTGAATTGTCTGGTCCAGACTCGATTATTTACAGACCGCCGCCATATAACTTTAATATTGCTGAGTGCGGCGTAAAACTAAACTCACTCACTCACTCACTTTACATAAAATCAGGGGCCGGCAAATGGACTGGAAACGCAAGTGGATAGCTAATTCAGTGTCATAACCACTTTTTCCCCCAGCGCTCGGGGAAATTTAGTGAATTATTTGAACTCTGATTTCGCAGGCTTTTTTTTTCATCATGTTTTTTTTCAACTTTACAGGCTGAATTTGCATTTTTGATGATTTGTTTCTGTAAGTGCATACCAAAAGGTATCTGAATCTGCAAAGTTGTGCTTTACGTTGCATGTGACCTTTAAGAGAAATAAATTGCGCTTCAGGAAATATTGAAATAACAAGGGACTTCCAGTCCCATACACTCTTTCAAAACACCATGTAACTAATAATATCTGTAAAGGCTAGCAAACAGTTAACATCAACACATGGCTGTATGGCTTGCACATTCGGTTTGAGTTTAACTCTCATAGCTTATCGCTTTTGTGATGTGTCAATGTGTGTAATACTACTGGCTAGCGACAAGTTATTGCCGCATACCAGTTATCGCCACTTTCTCTATATGGCGCATGCGCTGATCTGACTGTGTCAATTTCATTGTTTTTCCAAGAGGAATTTTCAGATAGATGTTGGATACCCTATAACCTTTCCATGGTTAGTAAACGAATATTCAAACCATCAGATAGAAGTTTGTTTTTCTCTAAAATGGTAATAGCGGGGTCGGGGGGATGTCACGTGATCGATAGGGTGGGACTGTAACTTAAAAAAAAAAGTCTTAAAAAGTTACACCGACGTGTAACTTGTGTTTCTAGTTACAAAGCAACATTTTCCTATATGGTTTTGTATAAAATTTCACATAAAAGATAAATACAACTGCACTTGAACATGTCCATGTTTTTGTCAATCTTTTTCTTCTTCTTACCAGGGATACTCAACAACTCTATATAGGCTCCCTGTTCTTACTGACATCTGACAACGGCTAATCTCAGTGGATTTCAGTCCTTGTCAGTTGAATTTGTGATGTACTTGCGTTGTGTGAATTTTAATTTAAAATACTTACCAGATTTGCATATTGTTTCAAAAGACTCAAACTAAAACAGATTCCATAATAATCATCCGGTTATTTCATTGAAACTTTGTCATAACAACGACCACAACAAAACACAACGAACCACTTAAGAACTTTTATTTGTTTTAGTTTAAAATAACATGAAACAGATACAAATCTTATTTAAAAATTATAATATCAACTGTATTTCTTTTATTTATTTTACAAACGCCTACCAATATACAGTAGAATGCTTTTTTAACGAACACGGATATAATGAACTGACGGCTATAGCAAACTGTTTTAAAAGTCCCGAATAAACCACTATATGTTATCATATAAAAAAGTCGTGAATAACGAATTCTCTATAACGAACTTACTCGCTATAGAGAACTGATTTGCAATCCCCACGTGTCCCGGGTAACACTAATTAACGGTGTGAATAACGAACTGAGTGAACTCAATCAGTGTCATTGCCAGTTAGCGATGCTCACTTGGAAATCCTTGACAGTTCCAGTTAACACTAATTAATGGTATGAATAGTCAATTGAGCAAATTCAATCAGTGTCAATTAGCAGTGCTCACTTTGAAATCTGACCAATAAGTTAGAAGTCAAAGCACACTCCAGTTTTTACACCCATGTGAAATTGTAGTTTGCATTATTAACCAATCAGATTGCCGGAGACCCTAAAGCCCATCGCTGACGACCTAGTTTTGTATACTTCTGGCACAGCAGCTCAGTCTTTGGCAATTTGATAGAAAACGACAAGTGCATCCCCTCAAAAGGCCTGTGTATATGCCTCGCACACACGAAACGTGGACAGAAGCTTTTGATACTCGTGAGACTTTTAAAATACGATACCACGATACATTCAATGACGAATGCATAGTGATGAGTGACCTGTGTAAGATTACTGACTTTGTAGTGAAAAGAACGTAATATGAATGAATGTACGAATACACTGAGTAGGAATGTGTTGTACTGCATTAGTGTGTTTTACTGTTCTACCAATGGATTTTCGCAAATAGCAAACTACGGATATAACGAACTATTTTTAGTGGTCCCTTGTAGTTCGCTATAAAAGTATTTTACTGTATTGCAATACATACGTGTTTTGTCTACAAAATTCACCAACAGTCAATACAAGTTAATATAAAGAGAATATATCTGTTGGTCCAAGATCAGAATATCAGTTAAGCTGCATGCTTAAAACTTAAACAATCTGGCGTGATTTACATTTTGGTTTCCTTTCACTAACACATATCCACAAACAAAATTTCAGTTCGATATGACAGGTAGAAACAATTCAATGAGGTGAATAAAACGTCCACAAAATCAGCTCATATCAGTATTCGTGCACTTTCAAATGAGAGTAGGGTTTGCTCTTTCAAATTTCAGTTTTAAAATAAAATATCATTAATGAAATGGGCTCAGGATGTCAAGGTTAGAAAGACAATTTAGTTTGAATTTTACGTATATTTGGTGAATAACGTGAACTATTCGAAAGTGGCGATAACTGTTTCTGTTAGTTGTTTGGAAAGCACAGTATGTACTACCGCGCTTCCTGTTGGAAGCGTAATAGAAAAACATGATCGGCGACTGTACACAAGCAGGACACATCGGTGAATAGCTAATCTATCACCATGAAAACTTCTATTTCATTTGGTTGAGGAAGTACTGGGGAAAACGTGAAAGACCGCTAAAATATGGCGATAACTGGTCGCTAGCCAATACAGATGTACACATTAGAAATTGCCATAGCCATGACATACATCAGTCAAAGTGTGGTCATTCTTGAAATGCTGAAAGCAAAATATAACAGAAATTTTGTATTTGCAGCTGAGATGATTCATGACACATGCAAAATAAACAAGATCAAATGAAAATTATGTTCAAGACAATTTTTCTAGCAGCACCAAACTGACAGTGTAAGTGTATGGAAACAGTGCACAGTAACGAATGCTTATGTCCACTGACCATACGTTTACATAAACTATTAATACCTGCATTGCTTATGATTATGAAATTTGCTGCTTTAAATGTCGAATTTTGTCAGTTTGTCACTCGCATCAGCAAATAATGAACAGAACTCACACCATAGCCTCTGATATTCGTGATATCTTCACAAAAAAAGCGTTAATGGCTATTACATGGTGAAGGGTGAGTCACAGAAGAGTGTCATTAATAACAATAATAATATTTGAGTTGAGGTATGCAGTTTGCGTGCCGATTATAAACGTTGGTAATGTGATCTATTATAGCAAATCAAAACAAATTCCACGGCACGAATCTCGTCCAATGTTATAATAATCTGTTCAACTTACGAGTCTATTGTCCTTGATATCACCAAGCGGGCCGTGCCGGATTTAGTTCAGACACCATTATCCAACGAATTAACAAACTTTTTCCGTCAGAAAAGCAAGCACAGTAATGAACAGCCGAAATGTTCAATCATAGTTGCCATCAATCAACAAGTTCTTTCCAATTTCTCAGGCAGCGGAAGCGATAGAGTTATCTACCCTTGGTTGTATTTGCTCAAATAATCATGTACTTCATTTCCAGGAACTACATGATGACCTTTTCGGGGTCGCCGTGTTGGGGATGGGGTGTGTCTTTTAAAGACAAAGGTACATTTGGTGTGTATCCTTGGTACGTTTTAAGCAACCCCAAACCAAGTCAGTAGAACTATACTGCTTAAAGAAACAAACATAATTCAATCACAAAATATATCAACATATGTCATATTTGGGATTTCACTTCCTCGGTAAAGTATAAATTCTATTACCTTTTAGGTTGAGTCCCATTCGGGATTCGAACCCGCACCCTCAGAGTCAGGCACCTAATCGCCAGCACACAAAGTCAGCAGCCAAACCCGCTCAGCCACCGCGAGGAAGTGAAATCCCAAATATGACATATGTTGCATTTGACCACTTCCTAAATGGCATCGTGTAATCACAAAATACATCATTCATATTTACATATAACGTACATTTCCGATTATGAAACTACAAATAAACAAAATAATAAGCATGCAATCGCAAATGAAAACTGGAGCATTTTGTAGTTAAGAAATACAGTTCCCTCTACCACCATGTATGGAATAATAAAGCACGCTTTCGCCCAGAACTATAAAGTTAAGGCACGAGAATGCGTGAGACCTGATTTCGGTTAGGGTCGACCAAAATAGGAAAACTTGCAACTATTAATCCGTGAGGCTATATAACATATAGATTGTAGATTATCCCTGCATTAATGAACAATGTGGTGGATATTGTTGCTTTCGCTCTTAGATATTCTTAAATTTGTCACACATTTTAGGATGTTTTCAAGTTTCAAAAGCACTATTTGAAGACCAACAATGCAATACAGTATCTATAAGGGAACAGGTCAAAATGGCTACACTGACTCTAGTCAAACTGACCACACAAAAAAGGTCAAAATGGCCACAACCCCAAGTAAAAATGACCATACCAAAATGTCAAAATGACCATGGAAAAAGGTCAAAATGACCGTACGTTATTTGTTTCATATTAATGAGCATTAAGTTGTTCTTTAAAAGGTTTCTGAATTGATACTTTGGGGTTGTTACTTACATAACATTTTGAGATTTATTTATCCTGTACTTTGAGATTTTCTTATAAATCCTCTCAATGCTACTGTGGAACCCATTCGACAGGAGTGCAGGATAATGACATCTCCAAATAAAACTTGCAACAATTATTCAGTGAGTCGGATTTATGTGTCATATGAATTATTTATGGAATGTACAAATTCTCAGCTTTATAAACATATAATCTTCAACATGCATAAGTACCTTAAAACGAAATGCCTCCGAATTAAAAATGTGATCGCCAAATTTCTCGGCACACGGTCGAAAATAACGGCCATTGTAAAGCAAAAGTCACTGTGTTCTGTAATCTGATTGGTTGAAAAATATGATCAAATGGTATTAAATTCCCGGAAACTGCAAGACTATTCACTGCGTATTGACCTCGCAAACAATAGACCGATCCAGTCTGTCAATCAAAGCTGGCGCATGCGTCGATTTCGGCCAGTCAGCAGGCCGGGCGCACATTGTGGATTTGTCAGACTTATTTCGGGGGTCAAACGAAGGCTCCGAAGCGATGAGCTTCGAATTATGCCGTTCACACTCGCAATATCTGTTATACATTGCTGCGATTTGATGAGTACCTTCAACAAACCTTTTTTTGGTGAAGACAAAAAAAGTGAGATTGATCAAGGAATGCGATAGGCCTCACGATCAGTTAATTGTCGTCAACGTCGTTCTGGAAACCTACGTCTGCTCGAAGTTGAGAATTTGCATGAATTTCCCCACTTTCGCACATGTGCAAAACCATTACCAGTTAGATGACAACAACTAGCAGTTTAAGGATTCGCAAGTGTCATAAACACGGATGTTTTTTGTGGCTACAAAACTGTTTTTGCTTATCGTTTTAGTCAATACTGGGCATTGGTTTGGTTAGACAATAAAGCTGAAACGAGACGGGCGAGAAGGCCGTGACACAATGTAAACAAATCTGATAGCGATGTGATTTCGGTTAGGGACGACCAACATGGTAAAACTTGTTACATTAAAAAACAATATGATAATATGGTTGCCTTCGATCTTAGATATTCTTAAATTTGTCACACATTTTATGATGTTGTCAAGTTTCAAAAGCACAATCTGAAGGGCTACTGTGCAGGACACTATCTGTTATTAGCTCAAAATATTTGAAGAGTAATATTTTTAATTCAAAGGAACAGTGTAAGCAGATGTTTATCACGCAATATCCAAAATATGAAAAGCATTTTAAATGAGTGTCTATAAAACCATGCCTTAAATATTTCGGAATTTCCATAAAGAGATGTGGATCGAGACGAAAAATATGCGAGAAGAATAGTCTAGTGACTTTCTGGAATATTGGAGGGAATTAAACAAAATTGTATTTCTTAACTAAGAGAATATTATTTGTTTCTAATTTTTGTTACAATATATTTTTTTTTCATGTAGGAGTGGTACATTTGTACACTTTAGGAAAAATACAGTCAGTAAAACTGTCATTTTAATTACTTCAATGGAAATGATAGCAAGATATCTTGTAAAAATCTTGCATCCTTTAGTAAACGTAGAAAGGTAATAAAATAAATAGTAATATAGTCAATTATAAGTATACCTAACTGAGTGACATATTCGATTCATGTGGTTCAAAAGCAGAAATAGGGATACTTAGACAAGACTAACAGACATGTCATGGCAGAGCAATAGCTTGGCTCTAGTTTCTTGGCTCCTTAGTAAATTAGTTTCTGCTTTAAGATGTTTAAAATATATATGTGTGTGTGTGTATGTATGTGACATATATAGACAGTGTGTATATATATAGACACACACACACACACACACACACACACACACATACATACATACATTTATATAATAATACACCCTGGTGAGGCATTATTCAGCCTTGTAACAGAAAAACTTACAAAATTACAGTTGACTATTCATGTATATTGGAAACACACATTCAACACAGATTTGATGTGATGCTTCTTAGAAATCACCAGCTTTTGAGGAGGTTACCAATGTTTCATGACAGAGCCAAAATGGTGTTTATTAAGATGGGTTCTGTTCAGGGATTTTATTGTTTCTGAAAGATGGGTCAGTGTACAGGTGCAGAGTGTATCTTGGATCTTCAGTGTTATGGTGGTTTTATGTACCTGAACATAAACGCTAGCAGTTCATGAAGTCCAGTATTGTGAAAGTTTGTAAATTAGGATTCCACAACAAAGTACACACAGAAAAATAAACTGAAGAGGATGATTAAAAAAATATATTTCCATATAATCAATGTCATTTAAGGATGGTGTACAGATTTCAAGACGGAAATTTTATAGAGATTTACTGAAGATTAGCTGCTGAATATTTGCTTCTGACTATGTTTCTACTAGTATGGAAATATTTTTCTGGTTTGTTACTCAAAGGTATAAACCCATGATTTCACATAGGTGATTGAACTAATTTGAACATCGGATAAGAGATCGAACTGAAGGCTCCTCGCGCAGTGTTGACAATCTATTTATAGATACCGAAACGATCTGCAACTTGAACATGTGGTTGTGATCCCGGTTTATTATAGAATTACGATGGGAGTCTAGAGGTAAAAAAACAAATAACACACTTCAGTTTCACTTCCCTGCTAGTATCTTAGACGGACGTGAAATGCCGGATAGATTAATTATTTCGAAAGAAAATACGCTTCCAACACGCAGCCGCTGGCCGAGACGATTTTTCATCGGTCATATAACTCATTTTCACTCGCTAATTACTGTCTGTCAAATAAGATATATTAAATATAAAATACGCAAAACTTTCCCCTTTAGATATCATTCATAAACTACGGATACTAAAGTACCACAAGCAGAATTCATCAACACCGTTCTCAATGTACATACGTTTCACCTGCGGTGACGCCATTGTCAGAGGTTGTACCCCTAAACGTCCAAAAACGGAGTGGGCGGGGCTTATCGGCCCGGACTGGATCGGTCTATTGTTTTGTCGAGTTATCAACAGTGGTGACGTCATTCAAATCCTATTGTGACGTAAAGTCAGAATGACGTCACAAATGAGCAACTCCAGACGCTACCATGGGAACCAGCTGAAACGGCCTGCTGATGACACTTCACTGCTGTACCGTAGTCGGTGGAAACGAATGCAGACAGTAAAACCCTTTGGTTTACTTTTGTGTTTACAATGTTCATAAACATCATGGCCTACCTTTAGAATACAGCACCACAAACGTTAAAGACACGCCATAATACTATTTTACGTAATTGCAGGTGATTTTGTTCAAAAGCACGTTCTTGAAACAATTAAGGATTGACTTTGTATTTCTTTCGTTGCATTGAAGTATGAAACTAAAAACCAATGTACAAACTGTAAACCAAGGTGCAAACTGTATGAATCCGCGTAGCGGTTTCTTACAAAAGTTTGCACATTGGTTTTTAGTTTCATACTTCAATGCAACGAAAGAAATAGAAAGTCAATCCTTATAATTAAATTCAGCAACAAATACTATACCCTGTCAACAATATTTTCTTTAAACATAATCAAATTCATCGAAAGAGATATCTTTGTTACCACCGATTAACATTTTCGGTGTAAGAATTCGGTAATGGCGTGACATGACTCAGGTGATCATTTACATAAAATGACACGCCTGCCAAACCCTTAGCCAATCAGCATAGAGCACCCCCAAACAACTGTCAATCAACCAAGCTAACATCGGTCGGCGAATCAGAGTGGAACAACTCAACGTGACGCGTCCCAGTATCGGCAAAGTTTCAAGTTCAAACGTTTGAATTACTACCTGCAAACTGAAAGAGACAGTTTGAAAAGTGAGAAATGGAAATGAAGCCCGATGATATGAAGTTAGTGGAACTGAGATTGTAGTATTTGCGCAAGTAGAAAGAGGCTGTGATGTGACTGGGATTGCGATGCCATGAACTGATGTTCCAACGTGCGCATGCTCTTGTCGAGGCGTTGCAACGTTATTAACGTTCACGGATAATTTTGAGTTGTTTGTTTTAGTTAACCACAATGTGTCACTTCCATGTTTACCCAAAGTTCATTAAGGTACCCGAGTGCAAGGGAATATGGCAAGCCGTTTTCACTTTTATTAAGGTATTATAGATATCTTGAATTGTTTTAAAGATATCTTAAACTGAATTGAAGATATCTTGAATTGAATTGAAGATATCTTGAATTGAATTGAAGATATCTCGAATTGAGATAATTATTGATAATTGATCACGAATTGAATTAAGGATATGTTGAATCATATTAATGATATCTTAAAAAGAATTAATGATATCTTGTTTTGAATTAGAGATATCCTGAAATTAATTGAAGATATCTCAAACAGAGAAAATATATTAAGGGATTACAGATATCTGAAATTGTTTTAA